>NC_140958.1:51589235-52789235 GCF_014529385.1 Adiantum capillus-veneris | reverse complement strand
GGTCTCTAGGCCTTCTAATTGACCATTAAAGACTGCTAAGTTAGCAGATTGAAATTATCTTTTGGGAAAACCATTGGTCACCCGCGGGAAGGTGTAAAAGTTAACTACGGCCTAGTGTAAAATTTGAGCGTCCATACACAAATCTGGTAGCAGTAAGACCATACACAAGGACTCTTGATTTTGCAACAACAGTCGCAAGTTTTGGAGAACTTTAAAACAAGATTTTTGCTAGCAAATCACTGCAATTTGTGCATAATTCTCTTGTGCTAGCTTAGGTTTAGTTAAGCTAAAAGCGAACTTAAAAGTCACTTCAGAGCCCACGGAACAAGTGTGGCCGTCAAAGGCACGTCAAGAATTTTTGCATTCATTGTGAAAAAATTTTCTAGCTAAATAGAATTTTACAGATTGTGTGCTAAAATGAACACAGGTTAGCTCGACTCAAGAATCGCTACGAAGGGAGCAGTCGTTGCAGTATAGTGGTAAGTTGCATAACTTATCACAGTGCTTCCACTAGATCGAAGCCTGCTAAAAAGCTCTAGGCAAAGTAAGCAGCCAAACAAGTCAGTATCAGCCTTAGCAAGCAAGGGAGCTTAGAAGTTCAAGCAGTGCAAGCAAAGCCCAGTTCAGAAAACTCAGAGATTAAGGCATCCACAAAAGCTGAAGGACCTCAAGCGAAAAAGACCGACACAAGGGTGCTAATAATTTTTATTAGCATTGAGGCAAGCAATTAGAGCTATCACTGAACAGGTACAACAAGGGAGTCAAGACGAAAGCAATGGCGTCTCAAAGGAATCAGACCAGCCGAGACGAAGCTTCAAGTACATCCACAACAATTACAAGAGAGCAAATTTGGATCTATCTGATTGGCCACTACAAAGGACTGCCATGCTATGAGGATGTCAAATGGAATTTGTACATCAAGACAAAGAAAGATAGAGAGGAAACTCGGACATCTCAATATGTGGAAGTTGAAACAACAAAGAATGTACTACACCCACATCCAGATTTCATGGAAGATTGTCTCGGATCAATTTACATGAGGCATGGAAAATACATCGACAATGAGATAGAAATGTTATACAAGGATCAACTTACAGAACTCTACGCATATCCTCCAAGTATTTTTCTGTACAAAGCTCAAGATGGGAAACGGAAAATTGGTACCCTCTATGTAGATGAGGACGATCGCTACTACAAAGCTGCCACAAATCATGAAGTTCCTGCAGAGAGTAACCAATATTTTGCAGCTGAAATATTTGGATCAAGAGGGGAAGACTACAAATCTGAAGGTGGTAATGTTTATCATATAGTCATGGCTTTACCTCTTGATACGCAGCTAGAAGAGTTAACAACTACAACTGTCACTGCATAAATGAGTGGCACAACACAAGGCACAACATGGAAAGACACGGCACAAGTCTCGTGCACCGCACCAGCACAAGACAAAGCACAAACACACCAAATTGCACAAACAGGGAATACGCCGGAAGTACCTGCTATGAAGATAGCACAACTTCAAAAAGAACTAGCTCGGTCTCAAGAGCTACTTAACAGAGCACAACAAGTCATATCATCAGGGATTAAACAGATGCCAATATCAGATATGGAACCCTCTCGGATGGGGGGAATTCAAACTCAACAAAGAGACCCTATCTCTTCAAGAGTGGGATTAAGAAGTCCAGTTTTACAAGAAGCAGTGTCCTTTTTAGGAGCCCAAGTGGAATTTCAAGAAGCATTGGAAGATGCCGAGCCGGAGGAGAGACCACCGAAAATTCACAATGCCAAATGTAGAAGGTCAGGCAAGCTATATATGGTTGACTTAGATCAAGAGGATGTGGGATTATAAAAATTTAGGAATTCTGAGACTAAGTCTACCACATACTACATATGCTTAGATCCCAAACCTGGAGAATTAAGTAAAATGAAAAAGTTATATTGGTTTAAATCTGTGACCCAACAGGTCAAGATGTCATTGTGGTCGACAAATATACAGTAGGCACTATGAAATAGCCGATGTGAAAAATATGGATGAGTTTAGCATTTGTGGGCAACATGTAAGTCACATACTTGGACCCTGTCCAAAAGCACCATCCAGGGAAATGGAGAACAAAGATCCGGTTCGATCTTCACCCTCGGTGCAAACCTCACCAAAATCAACTTGAAAACATAGCCCTAAGGCTATGTAGAAGCCCCACGTCAAAGACCATATGCTGATGGAAGAATTAGCGTTACGACTGCTAGAAACCATGGATAGTGATTTGATCTTGTATGCAAGCAATAATGGAATCTATTTTTAGCTTCTCAAGGACAAGACGATGGAGGATAAAGAGACGAAGCCAGTGGATATACCTAAGTCAGTCGTAATCTACAAGTTCATGCATGCAAAGAAGAGGTCATATTTGTATTTAGATACCATCGAAAACCATTATCAGTAGTATTATGGAGAGCTGCCTCGTCCAAAGGGTGCACATGTTGAGATAGCGACATATTGCAACCAATGTGCCATTGGTCATTTAGTGAAGGACTGCCCAACAAAGCTCTACATGGAAAAGAAGAAGCAACAAGCCAAAAGCAAAGTTCAGACAGTGACAACAAGGGAACAGAAGCAAGAATCCCCAACGAGATCTCCGAAAAAGAAGCAGATCTTGTCGCAGATCACAAAAGATAGGCTCAAGACACAATTGCTTGAAGTCAAGGGTGTCAATGACATTATCATAGAGAATCAGGCTTTCAAAAAAGATCAATTGAATTAGCTGACTCAAGATTGCTTAAAGAACCTCAGTGAGGACAAGTCAAATCATCCACAAGGTGATGAAGATGAAGCTCATAGTTCAAGGTTCGAGAGAAAAATAAGCCAAGATTCTGAAGATGGTAAGCAAACCCAAGAAGAGGTGGTAGAGGTAACAAAAAAACTTAGTGTCACCTCACGAGACAAAGACATGCAAGTTGAATCAATGGATGGAGCTGAAATTCTACGAGAGAATTCCTCTACTGTAGACTCTACAAGGATGATTGAAGAAATCAAAGAGCAAAAGAAGCTAAAAGAAGATGTGGCTGAAGTTTTAGAACCCACAGAAGAAAGGGAAATGACCAACTCCAAAATTGACTACCAAGGACAAGCAATGCAGGATATGAATGAATATATTCGAGAAGAGACTCTACAAAAATCCATGGAACAATGGGAACCAAAGGCCACGACGACCACTACATCAAAAGAAGAGATTCAACCTCAACATCCTGTTACACAAGCTTCAAAAGATTTCCAAGAAGAAAAGTCACCATTGAATGACCTTCAAGTGCTAGAAAAAGTAAATAGTGACAGAGAGCTTTTGAAATCAAGAATCAAGGCGTCACAGTCAAAAGCTAGCAATGAAGACCAACAAGCAGCTTAGGCTATAGACCTTCCCCAAAGCTATAGATCAGAAGATAGTAAGCACTTGGGACATGCTACAAACAGTCAAATGACAAATAAGTTCAACATACAAGAGGATGACAAAGCTTCCAAGGCACAAAAATCCAAGACAAGTACCAAAAGCAAAGAGGACATTAGTTACTTGGCAGCCAACAAGAAGATTAAATTCTCGTTGGATGTGCATGAGAAACTGAAATTCAATTTTACAAGAGAGATAGATTGCACTGCCACGACTAATGTCATGTCTTATGGGCTGTGGTTACTTCTAGATAAGCCAGAACTGTATGAAATTCAGGTACAGGTATCCCTATCAAATGGAGTTAAGGTCACACGTTTGGGGATTGCAGAAGCTACCCTTAAACTACGGTCAAAGATAGTTATAAACAAATTTCTAGTAGTGGATTCTTCCAAAATGAGTACACAATTGATTTTGTCCAAGCTATGGGCAAAAACACTTGAAGAAGAGTCCAAATCTTCAATGATGGTCATCACGACTAGCTCTCAAGAAAGCCAGCCTACTACCGCTCCAAGATTATCGGCTGCCGACAAAGGCAAAGCCAAAATGAGCCCACAAATGTCCTACCAACAGAAGCATCCCCTTAAATCAAAGTCTTCAATCCAACCCAAAAAAGTTCAAGACAGAGCTTCTATATCAACTGACCACATGCTTACACATGAAAGGCAGACTCCAAATAAAATCTTTCAACCGAAATCCCCTACACTGCGAGATCACTGCCGCCAAAGGTTTCAAAGGTCTACATTAAAGATGCAGAAATAAAGGTCAAGGACCCAATATGGGTAAATGATCCTAGCCAATTGACGAAAGGTAAACACATGGGATGGATAGCCTCCTACTACAGCTTAGCAGAGCAAAGCTATAATGAGGGTCAAAAGAAACTTTGGTTACCAAAACCACAGACCTCGGCTTATGCGGTGGATAAAGGTTTCAAAAAGCGTCCCCAAAAGCAACAAAGCTCATATTTATATCGCCAAAGGAGACCAATCAACAAGGCTCGCCAAAGGTACGCAGGAAATTTCAAATCCAACTGGCCTTGATACCACCCAACATAGGACTTCATCGGTAAATAATCCCAAAAATGGCACTCTTGTACATCCCAATACGACATCAAAAACATCATGGGAAGTGCCATCTACAATTATTCAAGCACAAGGCTACTATCAAGGAAATCGAAGAATCTGGCTACCAAAGATGCCAGGTAAACATTCTTCAATTAGACGACTTCACCTTGAAAATAATCGCAATTTCACGGAAGGCAAAATCAGGACAATGTCACAGTCAAGGCAAAGGATATTTGCAAAGACATGCTAATCACATGATGAAGATACAAATGGGTGCCAAAAGAACAACACATACCGAAGAAGATTGAAGTCATCTCTAGCTCTTAAGAAATGTCAAGACATGATAGACAAAGTGTTACAGAGAATGGAGCGAGTCAATCTTCAAAACCAACGGACCAACAACAACAAAAAAATTTTTTGACAACCAAGGTCACCCAGGTATGGCAAAAGAAACCAATATTGCCAGTATGGTCCTTTACAAATCCTCTCTTTGAGGATGGGAGTTCTTAATTTCAAAACCTATTCTTGGTTGAAAGCTCCCAAGAGTAAGTCAAGTTGCCATAAAAATCATGGCATAAGAGTCAAGAGTCAAGCAGCTAAGCCACTAAATGAGCAAGTGTCAGACCCAAGCTTCATGTCTTAATATTTTTTGTGGTCTATGAGTTTAGATATTTAGATTATAGCTCAAGCTGGAAGAGTTGAGCATATTGTAAAATTGCGTCGCTCATGCTGGATAGCTGAGCAGAAGAGTCAAAGTCTAACAATTTTATTTAGTGGAGAGGCGGAGTAATCCACAAAACACTCATGCACATGTACACAGTGAGGAGAGTGAAAAAACCTCGAGCATCAACAACACTTCTTGTGAGTTACAACAGCTCTTGAAGTCAAATATATTTTTTCTTCTATAGCTACGTTCACTCCTAGAAGCACTCATTCAAACTCTTCTCGCACAACATATTGTTTCCCATGCATCTATCTGTGCAAGCATATATAATGTCCCATCATTGGACATTTGCATTTGACACGATTTGTGTTCCACCCATGCACTTACACAACAAAATGATGATGATGAAGCGGTAACAGATTTCATAAGCATTTTCTCAACAACAACGACTCTGACTTCAAGCTATCAACACTTATCCAATGTATATCCAGTCAATAATAGTAGCCATTCGGCCAAGTACTTTAACTCAACAAAACTCGGTTACATCAAAACATAAGTACATATGGCCTCACATTTAATTGTGACTAAAGGCATTTTTTTCCCACTGGGTTTTTCCCTTTAGTCCTATCCAGGTATCCAAGACCTTCATTTTGTAATATACACCACATTTTATTTTTACTATTTTATTTTTTATTTAAACACAAAAATGTAGACCAACGACATCCCCAAACAACTACATGCTCATCAACTAGAAAATCAAAGGGAAGCAGCCCATAAAAAAATAAAAAATGCTTCAAGTTTACAAGTACACATGCAGGATGACTCCCAAAGAACAAACAATACAGAGCTGCCAAGATAAAGACTTGCTGCAATAACAAACCTCACTCAACCTATTCACGATATAACAACCAATCGGAGGGGGAGAGCTATGGCTTCAACTACACTACATGTACAAGAAAAGGGTACCTCTACAATATACAAAGCATCTAGTAGAAGCAACTGCAACAATAAAAGCTTCAATCAACACCAATCGGAGGGGGAGAGCTATGGCTTCAACTACACTACATGTACAAGAAAAGGGTACCTCTACAATATACAAAGCATCTAGTAGAAGAAACTGCAACAATAAAAGCTTCAATCAACACCAAAACATGAAGCACTCATCAAGGCCACTGCAGACATAGGGTCTTGTCGGGGACGAGAAGAATTCGGAGGGGGAGAGTGTTGACATGCCAACCTTTCAACAATGCGTCCACAAAGATTCCATGAATATTCCTTAAAGATTCCATATGAAGATGCTTAGGAAGTCATGAATATGAAGATGGATGCTGTAATGTGAAGATACAAGGTCATGGACATCATCGAATATCTTGTTATTATCATTTTGAGCCATTACACCACTTTTGTAATGTTTACAGGAACTTCATGTTTTAACTCGGCAATTGTATTTTGGTCGCAGATGCTTGTTGGATGAGCAAAGCCAGTTCACGGTGTTGAAATTAAGCTCTATAGAAGCCTAGGGACAAATCATGTCATTTTGGCCGGACATTAGGTTTTCTAAGGCTTAGTATATAAACCAAAACCTAAATCTTTGTAAGGGGACTTCTAATAATCTTATCTTCTGTGTCGACTGGGAGACTACGAGAGAGTGAGAGAGTGCGTGTGTGTGATAGAAGAGCTATGGTGGTCGGAATCGCAAATGGAGAGCAGTTGCATGTTGCCTACGAGGAGAGCTATGTGTTGATGCTTACATCACGTACGTTCATCTATGTTTTGGCAGATTCACCTGCGAGCTACGTTTGGAGTTTTGGTGAGTAAACGTTGTCCGTTTTTTGGATTTCAGTATATCCGCGTGATCAGAGCGAGTAGAGCTACTTATTAGGCATGTTAGATTTTAGAATCACTGACCTGTAAAATTTGACCAGGCATACTACGCGTTTTCTTCACGTAGGGTATTGGGTTAGGATTTGTGGTCAAAGACCTTAAGGATAGCGGCCTTCCAGTGTGTGTAGAACTTCCCTTGAGTTTTGTGAAGTTTTGAGATTGTTTTGATGGGCTTTTGACTTGCGGTAGCATCATAGGAGACTCTTACATTCAGAGAACCGATGGCATGCAGATTTGATATCTTTGTAGGAAGTAGTCATTAGTCGGTCGAGTAGAGGTTGACACTATTTACTTGCTTCCACGCGCCTGCGGGTTGAGCTCCATCCTCAATTGACATTATATGTTAGGCGACTTCTCGTTATGCTGACGTCCGTCGTGGTGTATCCGCCAACAATAATGAATCATATATTGTATACTTTTTTTTTTCAAATGTGTAATGTGCACCTTTCACCATTTGTGACCATGTATGTATAATGAATAATATAATTTAAAAAAAACAAAAATGCACTCATTTAAACATACTTTTTATAATCTCATCCCCCCTTAACTTAATTAGCAGACCTTCGTGCCTCCTCACCTTGTTTTTTTTTTTTTGGCAATATTCTCTCCAACATAACTGCAAAGACAATGATTACTTTTTTTTATTTAAAAGTTGTACTCTTTCCAATCGGTAATTGATCATGTAATTTTGAGATGAAAATTCTTATGAGGGATTTTTTCAAAAAGCAATATATACTAGATTAAATGGAGCTATAGACAACATGAAGAGAGAGGGGTCTTTCAAATAGAATTTGGAAAAACAAGGCAAGGTTGAAAACAACTTTGGTTATGTTATCCATGAAAGTATGTGCATGTAGAAGGATTCTAATCAAATTTTATATAAGTGAAAAACCACCAGAAGCTATTTTACAACTAAATTGAGGTATTAAGCTCAACTATTTTAATCGTTATAAAGGCATTCGTGCGAAGAAACTTACTGTCAAACACAACATTTACTTCATAAACACTATTCTTGAAGCATGCATAGAGCCAAAGAGCACAGCTTTATAAAACACTATTCTTGAAGCATGCATAGAGCCAAGGTGCTTCCAAAAATGCTTGCTGCATGCAAACTTTTCAATGCAATAATATGCCACCAAGCTCTGATACAAACTTTTCTTCTTTGTTACCAACTTTATGGTGCTTTTTAATACAATTCAACTTTTCTCTTAAAAAATAAAATAAAAATTATGGTGCTTTCACAGTACACCTTTTAGGTTGGGCAGCTTGGGCTCCTTTTCTTTTGGTTTGAAGGCCGATTTGAGTACTCCCATTGTCTTTCTTGGACACGACCATTTTGTTTCCATGATGCAACTTGAAAGATTATTCTACTTCTACAAGTGGTTCCATGGAGAAGACATTCAAGATCTTGCTATCAACCTTTTTTTGGGGGGCCATACGCACAATTGTGATCGGTAGACTTGTATTAATTCAAGAAAGAATATACATTAAGCCTCAAGCGACGGGTGCATACAGGGCCAAACTAGGTTGGGCTTTGGCTATTCATTAGAAGCTCATTATTAGCACTTTTGCAGTTGCCAATATCCAATGTTATATTTTCTTCCACTCACTTCATTCCATATGGTTTTTTAAAATTTGATTGTCATAGGGTGTCTTTTGAATACTAGAATGTTTCTCGATTTTCAAGTTCGTTTGAGATAGTGAAAGTAGACAATTTATATGCATACCATGATGGCTTGGTTATTGACTACCTTTCCTCGTAAGATAGGATCATCCTATAGTGGTCAGTCTTGCTACCACACGTATGAGCAAAGACTAAAAGAGATTATGCCCGATGGCAAGGTTAAGTGTTGAAAAATTGATAGTTGATCTTACAAAAAGCATAGTCTTCATACTATAAATTATTGAAATACAAATTTTTATGTTTTGTTTCTTGTTTTATTGGTTTTAACATTAAAATTTACAATAGCTAAAGTTTGTTTTTCCAATAATCCATGGTCTTCTCCAAGCTTCTCTTCTTCGTTTTCCAAATAACCCATAAATTTTATAGTTGAAAAAATGAAGGCTATAAGGTAAGGTATTTCATGCTCTCTTAAGGTTCTCTTAAGGCTCAAAGAAAACATGCATTCAACAAAGTGAGTCTAAAGTATGGAATTTTTTAATAGCTTCATACAAGACCATTCAATGATACTAGTACGTGACCCGCGCGTTGCTGCGGTCAAGAAGGAGTATCATTCAATTTTGGGTAACCCTCCCTCCCCCTTTCTTAAAAGGGATAACATGTGTCGGTATTATTTATGCATCCAATTCAAGATAGTGACAACCATATCTTAAATGTTTTATTATGTGCAATAAAGTTTTAGATGCTTTATGACATCAACCTAAATCACGTCGACTTTGTGCAACAACAAAAAGGACTTTGTGCAACAACAAAAAGTACATAGAGAATTGAATGAACATAACAACTTTAGAACATAAATTTAAAAGACTGCACGTTTGGGGAGGGAGGAGAGAGAGAGACACACAGAGAGAGGGAGAGAGAGGGAGGGGGGGACTAAAAGAAAAGCAACAATCCACTTCCATTATTGTAAGTAGTCTTTGTAAGAATAACCTTATATTCGTCTCTAAAGAAAAAGTTTTTTGAAAGACACTAAATCTTAACTAACAAAATTGTTCCAATTTCAAAATGATAACCTTCGGGATGTTGCCTTTGGTATTCGTCAAACCCATGGACCCACACAACGAATGCTCCTACCAAAACAACGATGCCCCTCATGCAAGGTGTACAATACAATCCTCAAATTCTCATACCTATCCCTATAAGAGAATTATGCATTGGTCAGCCAGCGATCTTCGAGCTCGTGAACCCTTATGCGAGCTGAACCTGCATTACGATTCATAGCCACACTGATGTGAAAGTATCATTGGAGTCCTCCAAAAACTCATGCACTTCGATTAAAATGTTATCACGATAACATTGATTCCTGCAAGCCAACGGGTTAAGTACAATAAGTTCAATAACCAAACAAAATATAAAAAATCATCGTGCTTCATTGATGTTCCTTACCTAACAACTTCCAAGCTTTCAATAATGTGTACTACATCGTGCGTAGTGAGTGGGCCTCTCCAACCAGGTGGATCTACATGAGAAAATTGTTAGTTTGAACACCAAGCTGAATATTTTACAAAGGAAATACTTAGATGTTACCATAGATATGAAATGGTGGATGATGAAGCATCCAGCTAAATGTAGATAGTGTCCAATGCCTTCTTTGATGTGGCATCTATAAATAGAACATTTTAACCTCATCCAAGAAACATCATAACATCAGCTTTTCATGAAAATCAAAGTTGAATCAACATAACAACTATAGTATGTGACCCATACGTTGGTGCAAACCAAAAGAGCACAGTATCAATACCACTACAACTCTTAAATTTGTAACAATGTCTTAGCTCTCGATCACTCGCAGATATGCATAAAGAGCTGCACAAATCTACTCGTTTATGTATACGAAAGCGATAATATTTCAAAATTCCCCCATAATGAGTCAAACACCACTACTAAGAGCCTCTCTCTCTCTCTCTCTCTCTCTCTCAATTATTGCGCTCCTTGTGAAGGGAGAGGAGGTTCATGAGGAGAGAATGAAGACACACACACACACACACACACACACACACACACATACACATGATCTGATTGGGTGTTGTCTCTATTGTTGTAAAGTAAAAGTAGGTTGCATCTAAAATTTCTCGTATGCACATTTTTCAAGTGTCCAAGAAGAAGCGTTGTGTATCTGAGTGGGTATCCAATTGCTTGAAAAAAATGTAGGTTTTGTGTATTCCCATATATTCAATTTTGAAATCTACCTCTAAATTCTATGTTCGATTTCAATTTCGGATCGATTTAAAGATGAGAAACCTACAAATTTTAGGGGAAAAACATTGAAACACAATGAAGTTGCCGTAAATTTTAAATTTTTTCATCTGTCGATTTTTAAACTGGAAGTAAACTTAGGGTTAGTGCAATCCTAGTGATAAATTTTGACATTTATCTATTCATTGTAATTACTTGAAGGTGAGATAGAAGTAAACCTAGGTTTAGTGTAATCTCATCGACAACTATTCATTGTAAGTTTAAGGTGACAAAATCCTAGAGAAATTTATTCTAAAGACCTTCAAATAGTGTCAAGATTTTTTGTCCATCTCGGGCCTTTGCCACCTCGGATTTGGTCATTCCACTGCAAGCAAGCATTATGTATCTAAGTGGTCTCTGATTGCTTGAAAAAACGTAGGTTTTGTGTATTTCCACATACTCAATTTTAAAATTCACGGTTAAATTTCTTTCTCGATTTTGATTTTGATTCGGATTCAAAGATGAGAAAATCTACAAATTTTAGGGAAAGAACCTTGAAACACAATAAAGTTGAATTTTTTATTCATATGTCGATTTTTAAACTGGAAGCAAGCTTGGGTTTAGTGTAATCCTACCAATAAATTTTGAGATTTATTTATTCATTGTAATTTGAATGTGAGATGGAATTAAACCTACTTTTAGTGTAATCGCACCGCTAAATTTTGAGAATTAGCTATTCAATGCAACTTAAGGTGAGAAAAAAACCCAAGTTTAGCACAAATAATAGAGAAATTTAGTGCAAAAGAACCTTCAAACATCGTCAAGTTTTTTGTCCATCTCTCGCCTTTGCCACCTCGGATTTGCTTGTGCCACTTCGGGTCTGCCTACACCGCATTGGGGCCGTTCGTCATCCGTCTTGGTTTCACTTGCCTTTGATGGCCCATGATGCACATGCACACGCACGTATACGCACACACGCACACAGGCACACATGGTTGATATACACATGATTCAAAGGTAGACAGCATTCGAAAAAAATGTGTCTTAGCTTAATAGCGTGTCGTTTTCAATTTCAAAAATGCCAATTGAGGGCAAGGGGAAAAGGAGAAATTTCACCCCAAAATAGAAAAAAATAGTTCAAAAACCCATCTGTCAAAAATGTCGGTTGAGAGCAAGGGGAAAAGGAGAAATTCCACCCCAAAATAGAAAAAATAGTATAAAAAATTGAAAAAATACTCTCACATGGACGGTTGATTTACACATGATTCAAAGGTAAACATTGTGTTGGAGAAATGTGCCTGGGCTTAATAGCGGACGTTTCCAATTTCAAAAATGTCAACATGATTCAAAGGTAAACAATGTTCGGAAAAAATATGTCTTAGCTTAATCACGTGCCGTTTCCAATTTCAAAAAGGCCGATTGAGGGCAAGGGGAAAAGGAGAAATTCCATCCCAAAATAGAAAAAAGTAGTGCAAAAACCCGAATTTCAAAAATGCTGGTTGAGGGCAAGTGGAAAAGGAGAAATTTTGCCCCAAAATAGAAAAAAATAGTGTAAAAACATGTAAAACACCCCTAATTTTTAAAAATCTCCTCTTGGCAAACTCAATGAAAGGTATTTTGTATGTTTGGAACAATGACTTTTCCCTAAGTAGAGACGTCCAAAAAAAAAGGGAGAAATTCTGCCCAAAATAGGAAAAAATAGTGACTTGAAGGAAAAGAATTATGTATGTTTTGGAACAATGATTTTTTTAGAGGTAGAAATGACAAAAATAACGATGATTTTTTTGCAGGTAGAAATGGCCGAAAATAAAGATGTGTCATAAAGCTTCTCTGTGTGTCTCTCTCTCTCTCTCTCTCTCTCTCTCACTCACTCACACACACACACACACACACACCTTTGATAACTGTGCAGTGCGAGTTGCATGAAGCTCTATCAATTATTGCGAGCGAAGTAAGTTGCAGGGCCAAGTGCCACCTCAGCACTATCTCACACGGGCATGGGCAGGAGAGGATCAATGGCCCACGCCTATTTCTGGGAGCGTGTGCATCGTGGGCCGTCCGATGTTGCAACGTGTCCGAATGTACCAATTTGTCCGAATTTACTAAATTGACCCAAGTCTACACAGTGGCGGGTTCATCATAAGGGAACCCCTTCTCCCAATGCTTTCAACAAACATGCACATGTGAGGTGGTTAAGGTGATAGGCTTGCAAAGGCAATGTTCTAGGTTCGATTCCGGGGGTGGAGAGTAAGGGAGGGAGGGGGGCACTTGAATTTACAAATTTTGCTCCACGCGAATTTACCTATTTTCCCAAATCTACACAAACCGCATCGGACGACTCAGATCGCACCAGATCCCCGAAATGGGCGTGGGCCATTGATCCCCTCCAACTCATGCCCGTGTGAGATAGTGAGGACATGTCGCATAAAGCCTCTCTCTCTCACACACACACACAAACACACACACACACCCCTTCGATTACTGTGAGCGGTCGGATGCAAGACAGTTTCAAATTGTAGCTCTATCTCTCTCTCTCTCTCTCTCTCTCTCTCTCACACACACACACACACACACACACACACCTGCAACCCCATATCAAAGACTTGCTCTCTCTCTCTCTCTCTCTCTCTCTCTCTCTCTCTCTCTCTCTCGCATGCGTGCACACACACACACACACACACCTTCCAACTTCAATAGTTGCAACTCAAGTGTTGTCTCTCTTTGTCTCGCACACAATCGCTCATCATCATTGAGTTGGAGTCCTTAGAAGCGAGCAGGTTTTTGTCTCTCTCTCTCTCTCTCTCTCTCTCTCTCACACACACACACACACACACACACACACACACACACACACACACACACATGCAAAGGGCACCAATAGCCAACCGTGCTATCGAGTCTCTCTGTCACTCGCATAGCCTCGCCAACTCCCATGCAATGCTATTCAATTTCCTCAGAGAATCCTCCCCAATGCAAGTCAGTGGGATTGAGGCCTTCCTTTTTTGTTATCCAAGATTCCAAGTCAAGTTGAAGTGAAAGGAAGGCTCCAATAAGTGGCAGAGTGCATTGAAGAGGTTTTTCTTTTCCTAAAAAAGTGAAGTGAAGTGATGATTTTTTTATATACTCTAATGAAAGTCTCCCAATGAGAGACACGTGGATACCTTCTCCTTGCTCAAAATTTTTAAGCTGCATCATATAAGTATAGATGAGTCGGAGTCCTTAGAAGCGAGCAGGTTTTTGTCTCTCTCTCTCTCTCTCTCTCACTCACACACACACACATGCAAAGGGCACCAATAGCCAACCGTGCTATCGAGTCTCTCTCTCACTCGCATAGCCTCGCCAACTCCCATGCAATGCTATTCAATTTCCTCTGAGAATCCTCCCCAATGCAAGTCAGTGGGATTGAGGCCTTCCTTTTTTGTTATCCAAGATTCCAAGTCAAGTTGAGGTGAAAGGAAGGCTCCAATAAGTGGCAGAGTGCATTAAAGAGGTTTTTCTTTTCCTAAAAAAGTGAAGTCAAGTGATGATTTTTTTATATACTCTAATGAAAGTCTCCCAATGAGAGACACGTGGATACCTTCTCCTTGCTCAAAATTTTAAAGCTGCATCATATAGGATAAAGGGGCCAGTAGTGGGCCACCTAAGAAAAGGCAGTTGTAGCTTTCTGCTCCAAGCTTAATTTTTAGCGATGAAAAGCTCATCAAATCCGCAATGTAGAGGGCTTTAAGAGGATATAAATTTTGTATTTGACAAATGTGTGTGCTAAAAGATATAATATGATTTATCAATCATGTGTAACAAAAAAAAGGGGCCAAAGGAGAGATTGATGCACCCCAAAAGAGAGAAAAAGGACCCAACAAGGATTGAAATGAAGTGATGACCAATAGCGTCATTTTATTTCAAATGATGTAACCGTTAGACCTCCACCTTTTTGTCTCTCTATTGGGTGAGGTTGTGTGTTATATTGGGTAAAGTTTACCTTTACATTGGGGGTGGACAAAACCTCCCTTTGGGGCCTTCCACATATTGGCCCTTTTACCCTAGGTATAGATGAACAAACTATAAATGGATTGTGAAATTTTGAATAGATCATTGAAGACATTAAAGAAACATTAAAATATAAAATGTATGCCAAAAATCATGATGTGACCAATCTATCTATTACTATATTAAAATGAGAGGGGTGGCCATCCACGTGGTTGGAAATGCCTCTAGCCGCAAGAGGATGGCCTTTGCCCACCCTCGTCACTAATTGACACCTCCATTTGGAGGTGGGATCAATGGCTCACGATCATCAGTTGATCGTGACCGTTGGATTTCCTACGGAATGCAAAAGAATTCCACTTTCTCGGATCCGGGACTTGAACCCACTACCCTCTCCCCCACGGGATTGACTTTAACCACTAAGCTAACGTGCGCTCGTTGAAAGGTGTGTGTGGGATAAGCTTATAGATCACGGCGTCGCGGACAGGTTTAGACCTAGTTCACACCGAATTCGCACTGAGTTCACACCAAATTTGGTGTGGTGTGCAGGCCCTCCCCAGTTCACACCTAGTTCACACCGTGTTCACGTCGAGTTCACACCGAGTTCACACCAAATTTGGTGTGGTGCACATATCTCCGAGTTCACGCTTAGTTCACACCTAGTTTAAATGTCGATCGGACGGCCCGGATTGCACCCACCTCGCGATGCCTACTATGGGCCATTGATCCCACCTCCCTGGGGAGGTGTCATTTAGTGACGAGGCTTGCCCACCCTTGCTCTCCCTATTGGTGGCCCCAACGTGGCAAGACAACGAGCGCCAGCAAAGCAATGCAGATGAATTGGGTATCTATCGAGTTGCGGGTAATCAAACGGCCATAGCTAATACCCAATCTTGAACTGCGGGATGACTATGGGACTTAAACCCCAGTCTCTCTCGCCATCTCTCCTTATAGCTAATACCCTCTCCCTCTGTGCGTTCGCCATCGCCGTCCTCTCTGTGTGGACCTTTGCTCTCTCATGCTGGCACTTCACGGCATGGTGGATCTACAACACTGGTCAGCAGAGAGAGACTTAGAACTTCGACACGGTAGGGACTACAACATCCTCATGCGCACGTCACGGCAGGGCGACTAGCATCTTCAACATGCCCATGTGATGAGGGTGCTTCACGGCAGGGCTGGAATCTTCATGCGCCAACATCTTTGACATGCCCATCTGATGAGGATGCTTCACGGCAGGGCCAACATTTTCATGCCCATCTGATGCAGGATTCATGGCAGCGCCCATCTTCCTCTCTTATACTGCCTACTTTGAGTCATCGACTGAGAGTTCTTATCGCGCTCATACCTTTTTGTGAGCTGCTCCCCCCCCACCAAAACACAACACACACAGTACTCTCGCACACATACAATATACACACATGCAGTTGTAACTTTAGTTCGTCTCTCTCTCTCTCTCTCTCTCTCTCTCTCTCTCTCTCTCTCAATGTGGGTATCATTGAGTGTTGCTAAGCCTACATAGTGTTGGGGTTTTACGAAGCATAGGTAACACAGCTTACCATCTTCGACTGTACTTAAACACCGCTAAACATGCTTCCATCTAAAAATTACTCTGATCAAACTTGAATGAACCGCAATTTGAAAAATGCGAGCCCCTGAGAGGCTTGGAAACTCGGGATCTTGGAACTGTTCAGAGACCTTCCAACGCCTTTGATCGCCTGCAGATGGAGTAGACCCTTCACTTAAACTTTGCAATGCTGATTCTTTTAAAATCTTTCCTTCCAGGCAAACCTAAAGCATCCACAAATTTTCAGATCACAAAGCAAGTTTTGTCATGTCTTGACTGGTGATTATAGTCAAGATCTACGAAGAAAACACCTGAGCTACACAAAAAATATATGGTTGTCAAGAAACTGTCATTGTTACTACTTGACATTAGAAGTTCAAAGATTTGTTTGGTCATATAGGCTTACAATTGTTGTCGGCTCGAGTACCCTACCCTCTTGGCCAGAAACCCTTTCCCATTAGGAGTTTGAATAGTTGTAGTGTAGAGTCTAGACTATTCAAAACTCACAAGTAACCATTGCAAAAAGTAGTATAGATCACACACACACACACACACAGAGTTTTGAGCATTTGCGTCTTCTCCTATAGCTTTACCTGGCATGTTTGTGGACATAGGCAGTCAACCATGTCATTGAAGGGTGTCATTAAATCCTTCAACCGGTTGTGATTACTCAACAACTCCTCTCTCTCTCTCTCTCTCTCTCTCTCTCTCTCTCTCTCTCAAAAAGAGCTCGAGCGGGGAGCTGCCCAAGTCCCAACTTTGAGTAGCACATAGAGAAGTTGGAACTCCTGAGAGAGAGAGAGAGTAGATAGAAAGAGGGGAATCCTAGAGAGGGCGAATAAATCAAGATTTAGAGAGAGAAAGATAAGAAAAGAGAGTAAATGAGAGAGCGAGAGAGAGAGAGAGAGAGAGAGAGAGAGAGAGAGAGAGAGAGAGAGAGATCCCTAACCTATCTAAAAGAGTAGCTCAAAAAAGTTGAGAATCCTATAGAATGAGAATAAGTCACGACTGAGCAAGAGAAAATGATAAAAGGGGGAGAGAGAGAGAGAGAGAGAGAGAGAGAGAGAGAGAGAGGGAGGTCTAACTAGAAACGCTCGAGTCCATGTGACGATGCCACTTCCAAAGGCAACGTCTTTATATATATAGCTAAGAAAATTCACATAGCATCGTGGTGCCATCTTTGAAGGCGACGCCGTTGTATGAATGATTATAGCCTCTAAGCTAAAGCACCAAGAATGGAGGAAGAGAGAGTTCATCCAAAGGAGAGTATTTGTAAGACCACCAATCCTCAAGGTTAAAGAGAGAAAGCAACACAAGGTTGAGAGAGAGAGAGAGAGAGAGAGAGAGAGAGAGAGAGAGGCCCAAGATAGCGAGAGGCTGCCGAAGACGACCGGCTGTACTAGTTGTGAGAAAAGAAGACAAAGTTAGTAGTAAGATCTTCAAAGAGACTCATCGTGTCACAATAATACATAATATCTTCAAAGGTCAATATTAAATAAGACCAGCACTAGCAATAGCAATCTACTCTACCTCTCACGAATATTACCTCGTGCTTCAAAAATGGTTCATGGCTATTAATTCTTGCCAAAAATCATGATGTTTTGTCCTTTGTATTATGGGAAAAGAAGACTCATTGTGTTGCAATAATACAAAGTTTTAGTAAGATCTTCAAAGAGACACATTGTGTCACAATAATACAAAGTTACTAATAATATCTTCAAATAAGATAAATATTACCTCGTTCTTAAAAAATGGTTCATGTCTATTGATTGTATCGAAAAGGGGGGACCAGGGGTAACTCTTGTGTTTTTGAGTATAGGGTAAAGGGGTCAATAAAAAACCGCCCCTGTAAATGTAAAACGGGACATTGGACTCCCCAAGTTTAAAGCTCTAAAGGTCTAATATTAGGACACAAGTGGCCTTGTGGCGAGGTGGTTAGCTCAACTCAACTTTAAATCATTGCTGTTGGATTTGCGTTCAAGTCTTGTTGGTTGCCATGTCTCATAATACCCCCTTGGTGTGGCTTTCCACTCACGTCCATTTTTGTTACACAGAAAAACTTTGACATTGTTGCGCGTCGCCGTCGAAGCACCGTTCGTGGGCAAGATTTTTACTATAGGTAGGCGTTGATGAGCTCTTCCAATTGCACCCATCCAACTTGAAAACAGTGGAGTATGGTGGCAGCAATTTGCAGTGCCCCTTAGGTGACCTTAAGTTGGGGGTTTTACCCTAGTTACATTTTAGCTTCTTACCCTCCCTCCCACTTTATGTCACAAGAAGTTTTGGACAGATTCTCACAAGAATTCCTGCATCATGGCTTACCTCAACATCATGAGCTTCTGTGAGGGAGGCACAGCATACCTAGCTAAGTACGATTGGGGGCAAGGGATCGCCGGTCCGATGGGAGGGCCGGTGGTCCCCTGCCCCCAATCGTACCTAGGTAGGTACGTGGTGCGTCCCGAATAGAAGCTCATGATGTTATGTATTGTATGAAATACACTGAAAAAGGCTCTACATGAGGAAATTTCTAAATCTTCTTGTGTGTGCACGTGAAGTCTTATCTTTTCAAAGGGTCTGATCACCCTCCCTGTTACGATCCCCCTTGCATGTGATCCACCTTGCATGTGAGACGCACCGATAACTTTAATAAGTACCCTGGTCCTACTAAGCATTTTGTCATGTAGTGAACAAAGCCACTGTTGCATTTTTCCCATGGTAGTATGTTGCTCTTCCCATGGTACTATATGCTACTTAGATTATCGTTTTGTAAAATTGATGAATGTGGCTTCTCTTGAAATGCATATGACTTGCAAGTCATTAAAAAAAATGCTTATTCATTAGCCTTTGGGTCTTTTCAAAACATTGTGTGGATTTTAATAATATGCACCCTTTTTACCCTACACATATCTCTAAGTCAATGAATTGTATCAAAATGTATTTTAATAAGTGATAATGGTGATAATGATGGCTTGGTCTGTTTATAAATCATGAGTGGACAAAGGTCAACCACTTTTTAATTAATAAATAGCTAGAGCTTTGATATTCTTTCAAAGTTTGGGTCCATTGCTTTGCTTTAGTGTTTTCTTAGGGTTTTGATTGCTTTGACAAGTTAGAAGCACTTAGTGCTTTGATTTAGGGTTTTGATTTATTTTGCTTTGTTAAGTTCTTTGAAAAGCTATCATAACATCTTCCCCTCGATTCTCATAGATCTAATGTACTACACCAAAAGTGTCAATTATGCAAGGGCCAAGTTTAAGGTCCAACATGTTGCACCCATTTCTTCCATGTGTGAGATCGATTGCTCAACCCATACCTATGTTTGGACAAGACTTGTTAGACTTGATATCCACAATGATTCCTTGCTTGCCTTGTCGTATTTGTTTCTCAAGTGTGCGTAGTTGATGTCAAAATGGCCTCATTGTAGACATGTCTCAAGAGTCAAATGCAAGACATCAGTGAGGGAGAAGAAGAGTAAGTGAGTGAGAGTGTGTTACGAGCATGAAGGACCACCTTGCCAAAGTTTTCCATCCTTCATTTTGCTTGATAACACTTACTAGAAAGGCACTCATTTTTTGACTTGCAAGTCCCTGGCCAAGACCAACATGCCATTGCCTTTTCTCTACTCGAATAATCACTACTTTATAGATTTCTGGAAAGAAGACTTGTTCTCTTGCATCAAAGAATTTTGATTTTGATATGACAATTATATTTAAAACTTCATTTATTTAGAGAGAGAGAGAGAGAGAGAGAGAGAGAGAGAGAGAGAGAGAGAGAGAGAGAGAGAAACAAAGAAGTGATATAACTTTTAACATTGTGGGAACAATCCCAAGAGATCACACATACACACACACACACATGTAAGAGTGTGAGTGTATATATCTACACACACACACACACACATATATGTGTGTGTGTGTGAGATATATATATATATATATATATATATATATATATATATCTATATATATATATATATATCTATATATATATATATATATATAGAGAGAGAGAGAGAGAGAGAGAGAGAGAGAGAGAGAGAGAGAGAGAGATTTACACTACCTACAAAAGCCAGTATGAGACAAACACATATAGTAAAAGCAAGAAAAATGTCAAAATAGTTATTTTCCATTTTTGTATCAAACTTTTTCAATCACAATAATTTTGCAATGCTATTTATTGAGCCACATATTGTTTAAGCATCTTGTTTGTGCATACACTACGACACTCAATGGTGCAGTGTGTATAGTGTGTATGTGCCACACTGCGTCCAAGTGTGATAATCTTCACTATAGGCTTTCAATAATCTTTACCTTGTTATCTTGCAAGTGACATTTTATAAGACAAGAAAGCATAATGCTTTGTATAGGAAAAGTTTAATGGTGGGCCAACGGAGAGATTTAGGTTTCAATCGCATGGCCTATAATTGATAGTATAGAGCAATTAAAATCTCTTTACTCACTTTCTTGGTTATTCAGAGCCTTTAAATTTGACATTCTTTTCAGACTTTATGCCATGCTTTATGCATCTCACCATCTCAGCACTACTCAATAAAGAATGCTTCAATCGAGGGTGAAAATTGTAAGGTGCCTTCACACTTCCTAAGGAAGGAAAACTTCCATGCTTGCCTGTCCTTGTCCTTGAGGAAAGTTTGGTCCAATTGAACACATGAAAACTACTGAATACCAACAAATGACAACCTCAAATTGATTCATGTAGTATCATGTATAAATTTCAAGAAGCAAAACAAACCAATGAAACAAAGCACGGAGTCATTTGCCAAAAATTAAAAAGATACAAACATGTTGAACTTTGGCATCGTCTACTTTGACTACTCTTTATGAGTTGTGCAATGGATCTTTTCCTCTTTGACTCTACTCTCTCTCTCTCTCTCTCTCTCTCTCTCTCTGCATCTGCTTGCAAGCCTATCTTTTACTGAAGCTCTCAAATGTGATAGTGTGGATGGGTTTCTTAACCTATCTCTTATCTTATTGCATACATAGCGAGAACCACGAACATAATTGTCAATCCATGGGACAAAGCTGATTAAACTAGTGCATGGAGGCTACAAGAGGGTGTCAATCTCTTGGAAAACAACAGACAACTCACATCTAATACAAGCTACACTAAAATGACCAAAGTCATCAAAAGCTAGTTGCTAATTGGCAAGCAAACCATGATCGTTACAGCATCAAACGACATCCAAATGCTATGAAACTTTTAGGACAAGTATATAAGACCTAAGCACACATGCTAATGGTCTCAAATCTCACTTTCAATGATGGGTAAAAAAATACAATTATTAACAGTAGTGAGATTTTTCCCTAGTTGTTTTTGACTTCGAATGCATCTAAATACTTAGCAATGATGCCCCAATACCCCGCCTATACTTACTTTGTGACTTCCTAGCTTAAATTCCTACTTATGAGGAAATTAGGCAGCAGGTTGGCAACGTCAAATGCTACAATTTATTAAAATATGTTTACATCAATGCATGGAGCTCTTACCTATGGTTGCAACGCAACAACGACATTGAAATGTGACGATCGACAAGGGAGATAGAAGTACGAGAAGGAGAAAGGAGAGCGCCGTAAGCTCACGCTGTGTATTTCTTATCCAAAAACTTAATAAAAACTTCACAAAGTTGATTTTTTACCTTAGCCAAGGTTTCTTAGGTAAAAAACTAACCATTTGGGAGCTCTAACAAGGGATTAGCTGATACAATCTAGAAGCTTATAGCTCGGCTCATAGATTACAATATCCGCTCGTCAAATAGGAGTTACAATATTCTTGATTTATCAAAATAATAGGTGTTTTTACAATGAAGCTTCCGTAAAATGTTACATGGGTTCGCTTGCTGCTAACATTCCCCCCTCTTTGACTGTGTCGTCCCTTGACATAGTTTCATGGAATGAAGTAGTCTTCGAGTTGATG
The DNA here is from genome assembly GCF_014529385.1 of Adiantum capillus-veneris. Taxonomy (NCBI): domain Eukaryota; kingdom Viridiplantae; phylum Streptophyta; class Polypodiopsida; order Polypodiales; family Pteridaceae; genus Adiantum; species Adiantum capillus-veneris. Next base: position 52,766,857 of record NC_140958.1, on the reverse strand, counting down.
ACTATCAAGGCGGTCTTTAAGTGCTTGAAGAGCTTTTTGATATCGAATGCACCGTTCTTTCTCAGGGACTTGCAAAAATTGAATAGTAACTCTATTCTTTAGTTCTATGGCTGAATATCCAACGAGCCAAAAAATTTTGTACGCCATGTGAAGAACCCGATGTAAAAGGCTTCTGTGAATGCCAACAGATTGCACAATGGCAAGAACATATATCTGGCATAGAAGATGTAAAGAACTTCTTCTGAAGGTTCCCACTTAAATCATAGCATAAGCCCTGATTACCTTCTAAAAAGGACATCCATAGGGCTCCTGCTTGTTCAAGCTCATGAAAACCTTGGATACGTGTGAACAACATTTTGCAAATTTTAAAAGGTATAAAAAACTATTGGCTAGGGTATAAAAGATAATGAGGTTGCTGTTTATTTATGAAAAGTATGTAGAAGGGAAGTAGAACAATGAAGATGTAAATTAGGGTCTTATACCTGGATGACCAAAGGGAGGAAACCCATTGGAAAAAAAGTTCCTTTGGGATAAGCGCATTATGAAGTACTGATTAGCATGGGAAATAGTAATAAAGTACTGAAGGGATTATTTGTTGATAGATATCAAAATAAGAAGGAAACAAATATGAAGGTAGTACGATGGAACATTGTTTGGCCTATTGCAGTCTACTCAAGGTGCATAGGTGGAAGCAAAAGCGTGTCTAATGCATATATTTGATGATGGGACATCCTATATGCATTCATAGAAATGCATGAGAGACAATATGCTGTGCAAGAAAGATTTTGAGGGATTTTACAAAAAGATGGTGTAGCTATAAAAGCACATGACATGGCTTTGAAAGCTGGCACCCCTTTAAGAATGGTTTTTGTTGTCAAGAATATGTGCTCTCATCTTATTGTGCAGTGTGCGGAGTGTTGGACTCTACGACACTACACCAATTGTAAGTTAATAGACTTTGACTCTTATGCTCATCTCATCCAGCATGAGCGGCATGACTTCGATAAGCTGAACTCTTCCAACTTGAGCGTAAGCCTAATAACTACGACTCTTAGCATAGAGTTTATTACAACTTGAAACTTTGGGACTAATGCTTTGCTCATTTTATGGCTCAATAACCCAACTCAAACTATAAAGTAAGCTTGAATTCTCAAAAAGAGGATTAGTGAAGGACCAAGTTGGCATTGAAGGTTTCGCCATACTTGTTTTATCTTCTTTAAATCTACATTCGTGTTGGTTGGGTTGTCCTTCTTTGACTGTGAAAACTCCATTGTTTGTGTGTTTCTCTAATTGGGCCTGTTGTAAGGAGTCTTTGAGGTTGTTGTAGGCCTCTGTTTTCATCTGGCTTTTGACTCGGTTCATTGGAAGACTTAGTCTGAATCCAAATCTCTTGAGGACCTTTGTAACTCCTTAGTTGACTTTGCTTAGCTCTAGGTCTTGTTGAGCTCTTGAGATCTTCATGCAGGTTTGGTATAGTTGTAGTTGTGTTTGACTGGTAGCCAAATCTTTGTATAACCTGTGTAGAATCCTTGTCCAAGAGGAAGATTCTTTGAGATCCATCTTTGTTCTGTATCTTCTTGAGATTTGTGGTAGACTTTAGCATCTTTCAATGTTGTTCTGCTGTACACCTACTTCTTAGGTACCCTAGGATATTGTCGAGGTTGATACCTTGTGGGCCTTCTTTCTTGGGAGGGATTTGATGTTACTTCATATGCCCTCACCTAAGGTTTTGGTATCCATATCTATCTGTTACCTCTATAGTACTCTTGTTCCTTTAAGCTCCATTAAGATGTTATCCATCCCATGTATTTGTTTTTCTGTCTTTAATTCAAACCGGATCATTGACTTTGACTAAATTGCTCTGAACAAACACTTGCTTTACTTTCTTTTGATTTCTCAAGTACTTGGGTTGATATATCTTTGCCTTTGTGGGTGTCTCCTTAGAGATTTCAGTTGGGTCAGCAATTGGCTTGAAGTTTTGAAAGCCTGACTTGCTAGAAGTAGCTGATCCATGAGGGCTCTTTGATGTAGAGGCATATGTTGTCACACCTTTTGTGTTAATCGGTGGAAGGTCCATTTTAGCTTTACCTTTGTATGCAAGATTTGTCTTTAATTCCTATGACTTTTGCAACTCTAAATCTAGCGTACCTGTATTTGTTTTTCTAGAGTGATGTCAAGTATTCTTTGGATGCTATCTACAATCGTATTACACTTTGCTTCTTTATCCAATAGAGCATTACATGTGACACTTGCTCCTTTTGTACTGCTGAGAACTACAACTATTCTGATTTCTTTCCTGCTTTTGTCACGATCTCATCTTGATCTAAATGTGTCTCTATGGAGGGTGGCCTGAGACTCTGTTTTCCAATCTGACTTTCATTAGCTAATTTAGCTGGCAATGTTTGGATCTGTGGACTTCCTATTGCTTCCTTGGTGTCTGCAATTTTGATCTTCTTTACTTCTTGTCTTGGTGGCATTATATACTCAATAGCTTTCCTGGTTGCTCTTTTCTCTGTTTAATGTGCACTTATTGATGCTTGATCTGCTTTAAGATCTTGTGAGGTTAAGTCCGATGGAGATGAATCATCTTCAATAAGCTTTACTTTGGCATTGATCTCTATTTTGATTGTACTTTGAGGACTTTGTGCTTTGACAAGTTAGAAGCACTCATTGCTTTGATTTAGGGTTTTGATTTATTTTGCTTTGTTAAACTCTTTGAAATTTAGCTATCATATCATCGTCCCCACGATTCTTAGAGATCTAATGTACGACACCAAAAGTTTCAATTATGCAAGGGCCAAGTTTAAGGTCCAACATGTTGCACCCACTTTTTGGAGGTGTGAGACCGATTGCTCAACCCATACCTATGTTTGGACAAGACCTGTTAGACTTGATGTCCGCAACGATTCCTCGCTTGCCTTGTCGTATTTATTTCTCAAGTGTGCGTAGTTAATGTCAAAATGGCCTCAATGTAGACATGTCGCAAGAGTGAAATGCAAGACACGGTGAGGGAGAAGAAGGGTGTGTGAGTGAGAGTGTGTTAGGAGCATGAAGGACCACCTTGCAAAAGTTTTCCATACTTCATTTTTCTTGATAACACTTACTAGAAAGGCACTCATTTTTTGACTTGCAAGTCCACGGCCAAGACCAACATGCCTTTTCTCTACTTGAATAATCATTACTTCATAGATTTATGGAAAGAAGACTTGTTCTCTTGCATCAAACAATTTTGATTTTGATATGACAATCATATTTAAAACTTCATTTATTTAGAGAGAGGGAGGGAGGGAGGGAGGGACAAGAATAAGAAAGAAACAAAGAAGTGATATAACATTTAACATTGTGGGAACAATCCCAAGAGATTACACACACACACACACACACACACACACACACACACACACACACACAAACACGTGAGTGCGTGAGTGTATATATCTACATATACATACACACACACAAACACACACATATGTGTGTGTTTGTGTGTGTGTGATGTATATATATATACACACACATAGTGTATGTATAAATATATATGGAGAGAGAGAGAGAGAGAGAGAGAGAGAGAGAGGAAGTAATTAGACAAGTACAAAGCATTGCAAAAAAAAAGGAATTTTTTTTTTTTTTTTGTGTGCATACACTACGTCACTCATGGACGCAGTGTATGTGCCACACTGCGTCCATGAGTGATAATCTTCACTATAGGCTTCAATAACCTTTACCTTGTTATCTTGCAAGTGACATTTTATGAGACAAGATAGCATAATGCTTTGTATCGGAAAAGTTCAATGGTGGGCCAATGGAAAGATTTAGGTTTCCATTGATAGTATAAAGCAATTAAAATCTCTTTACTCACTTTTTTGGTTATTCAGAGCCTTTAATTTCGACATTCTTTTCAGACTTTATGTTGCACTATTTAGGCCATGCTTTCACATAAGCATAAAATGCATCTTACCATCTCAGCACTACTCAATAAAGAATGCTTCAATCGAGGGTGAAATTGCAAGGTGCCTTCACACTTCCATGGTTGCCTGTCCTTGAGGAAAGGATTTAAACCAATTGGTCCATCAAAATGTAGCGATAAAACCATGAAAACTAATGAATACCAACAAATTACAACCCCAAATCGATTCATGCAGTATCATGTATAAATTTCAAGAAGCAAGACCAACCAATGAAACAAAGCATGGAGGCATTTGCCAAAAATTAAAAAGATACAAACATCTTGAACTTTGGCATCATCTACTTTGACTACTCTTTATGAGTTGTGCAATGGCTCTTTTTCTCTTGGACGCCATACACACACTCTCTTTCTCTCTCTCTCTCTCTCTCTCTCTGGGCATTTGTTTGCAAGCCCACCTTTTACTGAAGCTCTCAACTATGACAGGGAAATGGGTATGGTCCACTATCATTGCCCTTAGTACTTCTACCAACGTGGGCAGGGCTAATAAGCTCTAGATAGATGCAAAGTGAGGGTGCATCTTCAAATGTGTTCACCTATGTTTGGAGGTGATAACAACATACAAGTGCCCACCTAGCCAAGGCGCCTGTTGGGTCATCCGGCCAAAGTTTTGATGTGGTCACATTATTTTTCCGATGTTTAATACATCAAACCCTATAAAAGCCTAATGTCAATTGTCTATGTCAAGTCTGAGTCAAAGATGTAATTTTTCCAATGATGTATATAAAGGTCCATGAGAAGTTGTCCGCCGGCCACTTTAGAAAGCCCTAGGTATATAATACACTAAGGCTAGTGGGAAAGAGAGATCATTTTTTTGAAGATAAGGGACTATTGAGTTACGCACAGAGAGCTACCTCTTTGCTCCAACTTGTAATCATTGCTTCTGTGGCTACGGTAATCCAGATTCAGTTTTGTTTCTTGCATCGTGTTCCTCTTACTCTGCTCTTCCATTCAAGTGTAAGCATTTAAGATTCGGTGAAGGTTTCAGATGCATCCGTTTAGGCCTTAAATCGCTGTTTTGAGTGTTTATATGCGTATTTTATGTTGTTTTGATCCTAGGAGAGGCTTTAGGGACCTAAAAACGACCCTTTAAGATCATTCGTTTACTGTTTTTGCGTACTGTGGGACGAATGATCGCGATCGTTGTACCTTCCCAGAATGCTGTGACAGTGATAGGATATGTTCTTGATAGTCCCCTGTAGCTTCCCTTCAAGTTTCGTGCGATTCCTATATGATTTGCATGGTGAACGGGCGTGATGACTGTAGAGCTGTGTAGAAGGACATAGGCAGATTACTTGGCTTTAGTGCGATCAATTTGCTTGTAGAGTTAGTAGTTGCATCTCTTCAAGTTCACTTCATTAGGATTGACACCCTAGTGAGTTTCCATGCTTCATCCGAGTCGCTTCCCCTGTATCGATAATTTTATGTTGATGCTTGAGAGCTATGCTATGGATGTCCGTCGCGGCGACCCGCAAACATTGGCGCCGTTCCCGGGGAATGAATCTTAGGTGATGAGTGACCGAGTGCGTATTCAGAGTTTTCTTATTGTTCCAAAAGATAATTTCCATTCCATTTACATTTCAGTGAAGCATCTAGACAGGGGTTTAGTGCTTAGTGGAGTCTAGAGTCGGTGGACTGGCTAGATCTACTCTTGAGAGATATAGGGAGTTGTGAGTGAGGTTGCTTTAAGCATTTTTTCTCTTCAAATTTCTTTGTATTGATTGAGTAGTGATCCATCATCCGTTTTTTATCCTGTTTGTTTTGTTTGATTCATTTTCTTATGTTCTTTCATTTTTGTACTTAGGAGTAGGATAAGTAAATCACATTCCAGTCAGATTTGGGGTAAAAGTTAGAGTTGAGAAACCAGAAAACCATAACTTTGGCAAAAAGGCCATAAGACTCTGAAATTTTGAAAACTGACCAAACAGAGCTGAAATTGATTACAATCACAAAGTGGTAGCACCAAACACTAGGAAACACTTGTTAGAGGGAGCAGACAAAATTTCATCAGATTTGGCCCAGGTACTACGATCGCGATCGGTGTACCTCAGTGTCAGAATTGTACAAGATTTGACATGTGCCTTCCTGATAAGATTCTAAACAAGTTTGTCTAAAGCAACAACACCCAAAAACATCAAAAATCAAGGAAATCAAGCCACTTGGATAAAAATAGCCTGACAGACCCAAAAACTGCAAAATCTTGACTTTTGGTGATCCAAATGAAAAAAGACTTGGGGGATAGCCTTAAAACATCAGTGTCTACAAGAATGCCAAATTTGGTCTAATTTGGGCTCCAAACTACGATCGCGATCGTTGTACCTTCCCAGAATGCTGTGATAATGATAGGATATGTTCCTGATAGTCCCCTGTAGCTTCCCTTCAAGTTTCGTGTGATTCCGATATGATTTGCATGGTGAACGGGCGTGATGACTGTAGAGCTGTGTAGAAGGACATAGGCAGATTACTTGACTTTAGTGCGATCGATTTGCTTGTAGAGTTAGTAGTTGCATCTCTTCGAGTTCACTTCATTAGGATTGACACCTTAGTGAGTTTCCATGCCTCATCCGAGTCGCTTACCCTGTATCGATAATTTTATGTTGATGCTTGAGAGCTATGCTATGGACGTCTGTCGCGGCGACCCGCAAACAACCTATGCTTGCATCTTGAAACCATGGCGTATTATGCATGTATTTAGAATGAGTGAACATCTGCATAGAATTTTATTGATTTGCTTCTTGTTAGGGATGTGGTATGTTAAATGCACCCATTGAATATACCACATAGAGACAAATAGGTGTGCTATTTTTATCCTACATGAAAAGTGAGGATTTTATTGATTCTCCTCTGGAATGTCACCTCTTCGACTGCACCTATTGCAAGTATGTATCAACATGGACATGCCAACAATCTCTAGGTTCTTTCCTTTGATGTAGAGTGAGACCCTCTTCTAAAATGCAAGCACCTATCCTTGCATCTTGAAAGCATCGCTTTTGTGTGATTGTCGGTAGCATTAGGGTGTCTATACTCTATTTGCATGCTCTAGCCTTGACACACATTTGGAAATCATGTGCTAGCATAAAAGGATGTAATATCTTGTCCTATACCAATTTCTAGATATGGTCAATTGGGCCCAAGTGATGAAGCATCGCTCTTGTGATTGTTGGTAGCATGAGGGTGTCTACAACCTATCTGCATGCTCTATCATTGTCGCACATTTGGAAATCAAGTGCTAGCACAAAAGGATGTGATCAAGGAAAAGAAATTTGTGATGAATTTGCATGGAAAAGACTATAAAAAATTGATCTCGTGCTTGGTTGTGCCTTGGTATAGATATACAAAAAATGGCACTTTTGAAAAATCACAAACTTAGGGTGCTTCTAGCTCAAGATGTCCTTTTGGTTTGCACCCACGATCATGGGGCTTGCTAAAACATTTTCATGAATGTATACCATAAAATAATCCATTACCTCACTCAAGATTGAAATGGACACATGCTAGGTGGTGCTTTGACATTCGTGAATGGTTTGGATGTACATCTATGATTTTACTACTTTTGAAAAATAAGTGTACATATATGCATGTACATATATGCATGTACATTGCATATATGGTTAATTGAATGTATACACTTGAAGCATTTTTTATGATTGGACAAAATTTCACATTATACTAACTACGTTAAAATTACAAGGATTCTAGTCTTGGGGATAGTTAGGTGTTTGCTAATGCCACATCCAAATGAGAAATCGTGGGAGGCCTACACTACGATTTTGTGGTGGTCTTTGGGGGGGGGAGAGAGAGAGAGAGAGAGAGAGAGAGAGAGAGAGAGAGATGTTGGGATTATGACCTTTGGCCTAGACCTCACAAACTCTATGGGCATTACCTCTTATACAATCAACGGTTTAGTCATTTTGTGAGCATGTGAGGGCACATGGCCTAGCGTACATGGCATGGTGAGTTGCACAAGAGTCCAAAGTTATACTTAGTCCCCCCATTCACCCCCATTCTATGAGCCACTCTTGACCTTTGGGATTTTTTCCTTGATCTTTGAGAAATATGCTTATGTGGCCCTTGAAAGGTACACCTAGCCATAAGCCACTTCTATTTAAGTACCACTCATTGTACATACTTCTAGTGTCGTTGATCATGATTCATTTTCATTATCAAGTATTGTTCTTGGTTTTCTACTTTGTCGATTGTTCAATTTGTCTCTCTAATTATTCATTATAAATGCTACACTAATCATGCCCACCCTAACACTAAACTTTCAACTAGTATCAGAGCCACATTGTGGTTGGTAATTTCTAATCATTCATTGGATCCATTGTCTTAATTACTCCCTAATCAACACCCTAACCTTCTAAGTGTGGGCATGTTCTTGGTGAAGTCCAATGAATCACTATCCTCCATAGTTTGATTGGAGTTGATTGAGGAAGTCTAGGTGACATTAGCTTATTATTGTTTGCATTATGCATTCCTCTCAAGTTAGATTGGTCGGATGTCTCCTATCCCTTTATCTCTGATCAAATGAATAAAATTCCCTCTCATTTAGAGTGCATTTTGGTATCGATTTTTCATGAATTTAATCCCCCAATTACTTCTACCTTGTGAATCTTTTTCTCACATTGCTTGTGAATCTTTGCATTCTGATCTCAAGAACAACTCCAACACCATTGTCTAATTCTTCCTACTTTTAGGCGTGTGTGGGGTTTTTGTTGTGTGCATGCATCTAATATAGGGCCAATGATAAGTTTTATTCTTTGGGAGATGGTCATAGTGGCTTTGTGGGCATGTCTTGCAAATTTTCATCATAATTTGGTTGTGAATGGAATGTTGCAATGGACGTCTATAACATAGCTATTTGGCACTAACACATTCTTGCCAGTACGTATGAAAGAGACTAGGACGGGGCACATAAATGTGTTGGGTTGTAAATCACAATGGAGTAACTATTGCTAAAAGATGACTCAAATGTAATCATGAATTAACACACAACAATCAATCATTAGGCCTTCATTTAATCCTAAGTCCAACTAATCACTCCATGGTTTCTCAGCTAAATGAGCTCAAAATGTCTTAAAACTCTAGGAAAGGGCTATCAGAATAGTTTTGAACCATGAAAATTTGATTCTAGGAGTTACACAAATTGCAACCCATCATTTTTTAGATCACCAAAACGTGAACAAAAATAGTCTAACAATAGCCCTTGAGGCCTAGGAACAACTTTTATAAAAAAATAAATAACATTTACACTTGAAAATATCACTTAAACACAAAAGAGGTATGCTAAATTAGGGTTGCAAGGATGCACACCCAACTTGAATAAGATGAAGAAGCTCAAGGCACACAATAGACAATGTATTGCTTAGTGTGCAAATAGAAAGATAAGTTAGCCCTATAGTGATGGGAAGACATACAATTCATGGAGGGAAAAAACTCCTAGTGAGAGAAAAAGTGCCTCGATTGTCCTAAGCATGTTCTCACACATCACATACCACATATATGGTAACAAATCCCTTGTTGGAGTGAGAAGATGAAGAATAGCTAGCACATAGTGTAAAGAGAGGTGCCATGTCCTAAGAAAATGATTAATCCACAAAGACTTGAACAAAGATTTGAACGTTTCACGAGGCAATGCACTGTGATAATATCGGCAAGGTTGTCTTGTGCTGGCACATAAGCCAAGTTGATCTCTCTTACTGAGAGTCTCTCCATGACATAGTGATAATGCACCTCAATGTGATTTATGTAAGGATGGGGTTTCTCATAGCTACCAATGCACTCTGATTATCAATGTAGATGATGTTGGTGGTGTCTTGTCCAACACCCAAATCAACCATAAGGCATTTAAGCCATATACACCCAGCCATAACTGTGAAGATTGCCCTATACTCAGCTTCACAACTAAAAGTGGCCACAATAGGTTGCTTCTTGCTCCACCATGGTATGCATAAGGTGCCAAACCATAAACAAAAACCACTCATGGACACTTGCGTGTCATAACAACCCACCCAATCCAAGTCCAAAAAAAAGCATGAAAATTTGATAGAAATGATCTTCCCTTAGGATAAAACAACCCAAAATGTAAAGTACTACTCATTTAGAAAAAGATTCTTTTAACATCTTGCCAATGCGTAGACCTGGGCTATGCATAAATCTGCTGACCTGTGAGACTACAAATTGAATATCCGGACTCGTATTACATACATAGGTAAGGCATCCACTGATAAAGAGTGACATCAACAAGATATCCAACATCATGAAGACTCAATTTTAGACCTTTTTCCATTGGAGTAGTTTCTATTGGAGTAGCAATAGGTTTGCAACCCTCAAGTCCAAACTTACATAGTGATGTTTCTATATATCTTGCTTGGCACAAAGCAATCCCTCCATCATATTTCTTAAATTGTATGCCCAAGTAATGATGCAAAAGTCTCTAGTCTTGCATTTTGAAAGTGACACTTAATCTATCCTTGATTTTAGCAATGCGTGTTCATTTGGACCAGTAATCATAAAATCATTGACATACAAAATGATGATGAGAAATACATCACCCTCACGTTTGACATACAAAGTGCTCTTAGGTGGACTATTACAAAAGTCTTGATTAACCAAATGAGTGTCAACTTTCTCACACCAAGCACAAGGAGATTTCTTCAACCCATGAAAAGCTTTATTTTTTTGTCCTTTCTTGACAAGACCATGAGGTTGCATTACATACAATTCCTCAAATATATCACCATTCAAGTCAGTAATAACAATGTCCGATTGATGTACATTCCATATAAATGGGCTGCCAACACACATAAAAAATGAGCAATATTTATACAACAAGTGGGACCAAAAGTCCCTTCATAGTCAGTGCCTTTTTGTTGTACACAACCTTTTGCAACAAGTCTAGCCTAGGACACTTGTTAAGCACATAAGTAGCACACATGACATCCTCAAGCCAAAACAAATGTGGGAAATCTTAACTCTTCACCATACAATGTGCCATCCCCCCATAAGCGACCTATTTTTCTTTAGCAACATCTATTTTCTGAGGTGTGTATGACACTGTACATTGGTCTTTTATCCCATGACTATCCTGAAATGCATTAAATTCATGAAACATATACTTCCCCCCTTGATCTGAACGGAGGGTGCCCATAGTACATTTAGAGACATTTTCAGTCATAAACAAAAAACTGTTTGAAACATATAAACAACTTGGACTTGGATTTAAGTGAATACACCCATGTATGCCTGGGGAAATCATCAATGAAAGTCAAAAAGTATAGGTGATTACCCAAGGATGGAGTTTGCATAGGCCCACAAACATCACTATGCACAAGTTGCAACCTGCATGTAGCCCTTAATGAACATTCCTTTGGAAAATTTGAATGATGCATCTTATCCAAAATATAGCCTTCAAAAACATGCTTAGAAGGCCCTTCAAGAGTAGCAAAGAGATGACCATATTTGATTTTTGCAAATGTAGCAAATTGGCAAAATGTAGATGCCCAAAATGTGCATGCCAAAGTTTGACATATGAAACAGCCTTTGAATCCATAATTGCATTTGAAAAATTTTGTCTACACTTGTCATACAAAGTGAGCTTATAATACAACCATGACACAAAATACCAGATGCAACAATTTTATCACCATCACTAATATCATGAACTGTACATCTTTCATCCACAAATTTGACAACAAGTCCAAGTCTTGCAAGTGTTGATATGGACAAAAGGTTATTCTTGATCCCTAGTACATAAAGTACATTACCAAATGTGAAAGAACTTTCATTCATAGCAGCTAGCACAACATTTCCAGCTTCCTTGACTAGTTAAGAGGCATTGTTGGCACAAGTGATTATATTCCCATGAGAGATGGCCTCGAGAGAGGCAAACAAGTCACCATGCAAGTAATGTGCTTTGTAACACCCTATCAAAGTACCAACATGTGATTCTTTAACAATTAACATACATGCATCATGGACAAAAGGATCATATGTACACTTTGCACTAAATTCCCATTTTGAATGTCCAACAACACAATCTCAGTTTACAAACGATTCTATAAAAACTACACTGGTAGTAGATATTTCTTCTTGACCTCTTTTACCTCTAGCTCTACATGAAACAATGCAATTTTAGCCTCATGAGACTTGCATAAAGACCAGCTAGACTATCCCAAACCTACTGTGATTATTTTACAGATAAAATATGAGGATTTAGTGTGATTCATAGATAGTGAAATCAATGCATGAGCTTGCAAATCTCTAACATCTCAATGAGATTGCTTAGCTATTGGGAAAACAACTCTAGTAGCAACAAACTTGCTAGAAACTGCAACATCCTCTATAGAGCCTGTTGAGGATGTTGCAACAACAGAATTGCTAGAAATTGCAACATCCTTATTAGATCCTATATCCAAGGAGGGTGTATGTACATCAATGCTTTGAAAAACACACATAGACGCCCTTTGACACAAGAACATACATCATCTTGTAAGCCCACATTAACTTGTCCTCAACAAAAAAATATCTTGAAAACATCTGTTGTGTTGTTAGCAATGGTGAGTGAATGGACCTGATGTTAAAACTATTTTGAAAGAGAATAAACAATGTAGGACTAATACATGCTATGTAGTACAACCCAAAGAGGGCTGCAAGGAACCTTCTATGCAAAAAATTGCAATAACAAAAATTATGCACAAAAGGATGAAATTTCCTTTGTAGTACTCCCTATAGTGGAAACAAAGGCCAAAATGAGCCTGAATCTAAGCACATCCCACTCAACAAGCTCACCTGAAGTATTATTGGACCTATTGACACTCACCAAAGCTCACTTGATTTGGAAAAAGTGAGCAAGGGGGGTGTTGACAATGCTAGAAACTATGCCTGGGAGGATGCAACCTACTACGATACCCATTGTTGGAATAATGGTTGTAGGGATGCACACACAACTTAGAGAAGATGAATAAGCTCAAGGCACATGATCTTTAACTCCCAGTTTATAACCTCTTTAGTAGATCCTTTGGGAATTTCCTAAATCCACTTGATCATTTACTATTTGGAGTTCATAAATGTGCTGTCAATGTTTAATTCCAATGGAGAGTCTGCTTGAGAGGTGATTGGTATGTCTTGAGCTACTTCTATTTCTGCTGTAAGAAATTCTAGTGGTTATGTGGGCATAAATTCCATAGCTATTGTATTGGGGAGGTTTCCTTTAGCTTCTTCTACATCCTTAAACTACATCTCCATCATTTAGATTTGATCTTCTTTTCCTTTCATGTTTATCCTGTATTAAATAGCCTGCATTTCCATCTCTTCCTTCATATTGGCAATTTATTATTCCATCTCTTTAGCTCTAAGATTGTTTTGAGAAGTGGTGGCCATGACGCCACTCACTAGCATCTATCTTTGGACTTTTTCTTTATCAAGATCTTTCTTTAATCTTGCTATTTCTTCAATGTGTGTAGAGCTTGAGGGTGTTTCCAAAGATGTTTAGGTTACAGGGTTTGTGAGTAGTGTAGTCAATTTGGACTTTACTGAATCATAGGAGGTTTCTAGCTGATCATAATTCTCCTTTGCACTACAATTTTATCTTATAGCCTTTCTATTTCCTCCTAATGTTGGCTATCTTTGGCATTGAGAGACTCTAAATATGCTAGGTGAGTTGTAGATCATGTTCTAACCTTGTCTTCTCTTATTGGAGCTTATTTGCCTGTAGGTCTAAATATTGCACTTTAGTCTTCAAATTATCTTTTGTGGTTGCTTTATTTCTCTAGGCCTCAATCTTCACTAGCCCTTTCTCTTTGTCTTGATGATTGATATATGATTGAGAAACTGTATCTCTCGCTTTCACAATGTATTATTTAAATCATTCTTTGACTAGTTGTAGCTCCCTTTTGTACACCTGTTTCTTTGCTTCTTTAAATTCTTCTCTTGTGGCTTAATATAAGCATGCTTGTCCCTTGTAGGTGAAGGTTTCCACTATCTCTATTGTCTATATTTTGGGATTGAGTGGTCACTTTATTATCTTCATGCTTCATTTATTTCAAGGGGTGGTTGTTGCTTTTCTTCTTATTGTATCTTAATAATATTAAGCAATCCTTGTTGTTCTTGCATTGTAGCATGTTTAAGTGTTGTACTAGTGGTAGTGATGTCGACATCTTCCCCCTCTCCTTCAACAACTTACTTCTCTCCTTTCTCTTGTGATCAAGCAATAAGCCCAAGAGTTGTGGCCTCAAGTGGTGTTTCCACTTGTTCTTCTTTTATTTTGGCTAGAGTGGGCAGAGATGGTTCTTCTTCCTCTTCTATAATTGCTTCTCCTCTTGGTGATGGCAATGAGCTATTAAAAATGCCTTGCTTCAAATATCTATTTCTTGGTATCCACTTCTCTTTCTTGTGCCTTCCTCTTTAGTACATTCTTGATGCGCTCATTTTCTGCGTGTGTCAAGTTGAGTTCTTCAGGAACTTGTCTCTTTCTTTCTTCTTGCTGCTTCTTTTTCTATGTTGCTAATCTAGTAAACTCCTCCTCACTATCTTCCTAGACTTTGTCTTTGTTTGCTTAAAACTGGCTATAGACTTATTTTATGCTTTTCCACTCTTTTCAAGGAATGGTATCTATCTTTGGCACATTTGGCTCTTCAAGCTTCTTTCGTTTGGGTTTCTCATTTGCAGTATCGGGTTCACTTTCCATGTATTCTTGCTCCCTATTTGAATGTGCAATGATTCCATGATTATATATGTATTTGTGTTTACCTTGATCAAGGGGTATCTTTTGAATCTCCTCATTTGAGATACTTCATGGAAGATCAAATTAGACACTTCAATTGGTGATGCTTCCCACTCTCTCTGAGATTTTTTCTTTTGGTGAGGTTACCTATATATTACAAGGTTTTCAAGTGATTGGATGCTTATAGAAGTTGTTGAAAACCAAGAGACTAAAATAAATGACCATAACTTGACCATGACACAAAATTAGACATAACTAGTGCAATTTCAACCCAAACTTGACCAAAATTCACTAGTAGACATAAATCATCCCTATGGGCACGTGTACAAATTGCTAGTAAATATGAGTTTGGGGCACATCATTTGTGATCCATCATCTTTGGAAAAACTCACTTTTGATGGTAGAAATTGGATCAACATGGTTAGTACATCATTTGGCCAAAATATTTTACTATTTGGATCAATGGTTTAGATTTAAGCCAAAATTTTTGATTTTTAGAGCTCTACGTTAAGAAGGCTGAGGTTTTTAATTCCAAACTTGAAATGATCACAGAGTTGGTTTATTTTGACACTTAGGTCAAGGCTATGTGGTCAAATTTTGCAAATTAGGAGGAACATGGATCACTATCCATCATTAGTGAAAGTTGCAAATGAGACTTAGATACTTGCTTCTAGAGACTATTTTAGGCCTATGGTGAAGCTCATTGCAAATTTGGACCAAAATAGCATAAGCTAGTCACAATTTTGGTTTTATGACTAGAGTTTTACCTTTTTTGCACTAACTCCATTTTTTGGCTACTTTTTGTAAGTGAACTGTCTATCCTTGATGTCTATTCCTCTGGACACTTAGCCCCTTGTGTAGGTGAGTTTTAGATGGAAGTTGCACTCCTTTCTTGTTTGTCAAAACTTTCTAGATTTTTGATTCCCACACTCTGAAATCCTTCTAGTTTCTAAGCATTTTGTTCATAAATGTTAGTCTTTTGATGTTTTTGAAGATTACGTTAGCTTTCGTCCTTTGTTTTCCACTACTTGTCAAGTGCTAAGATTCTTTGCTCTGATTTCTAGGGTTCATGGATCATGATCCATCATTTCTTGAAGTTGACATCTAGATTGATACCATGCTTTCCTCATGTCCTGTAGGTCATTTTGGTGCTTTCCATGGTTTTGGGGGGTTAGGTTAAGTGCAAGCATATCTTTGGGTTGATCACCCCCTAGATCATGGTTTTCATACATGTTTATGTGTTTTTCTAGAAAACCCTCCACAACTTTGCACTAAGCATTTCTTGCTGTAGCTAGTGGTGTACTTTTCTACTATTGTTCTGTGTTGAGGTACATGGATCGTGATCCATGTACCACAACTTTTTCAAAAACTAATTATACAAGACTATAGGTGCTATCAATATGAGCTGCTAGTGATGACCTTTTGTAAATTTTTGAGTGTCCAAGGCCCATATATAAGCCTTGAGTAACATATTGGGATCATACTTGTAAGATTTGGTGAGTAGTGGTATTCTATGCGGCTTGGTTTTTCTTGAAATTTACATGCATCCATTTATAGATGGAATTGCTTAATGGTTGGTGAATTGGATTGCAAGGTAATTTCCAATGTAGCTTCTTTTGCTTTGATAGGGATTTTAATGTAGCATTTGTTTTGATATTTGGAACCCAAATAGAAGTCGATGAATTTTGAAGCAATGATTTGGAAATCCAAATTTGCATCGTTCTCTATGTGCCTACTACTTTTTGAGGTTGTATATTGCAGGAGTCCTAGGAAGTGGCTCTTACCTACTATGTTGGCCATACATAATCTATTATTGCCAATTTTACTTCCTTTGACTGGCCATGGCTCACATATTGTAAGGTATTTTTTGACCAATTTAGTGTAGCTTGGTAAGTACGCATCCAAAGTACCCTTAAAATGATTGCTTCATTGATATTGTGGTCAGCCATGATGCAATATTGATGTGGACAGTTATGTATTTCAATGAAAATGTTGACATCACACATCCTAAACAAACCATAATGCCCTTGTTGTGGAAGATTTTAATTTTTATTGGTGTTAAACTAGGTTTAGTAGTCATTAGGCAATAAGTAGAGTAGCTAATGACATTTACCCTGGATTCAATATCCACTAACACCTTTGTAAAGATCCACTTGGTAGTGAAACATGGACCATGACATCTGTCCCTTCTAGCCAATCCCTTGATGCTTGAACTACATTAAGTTGTGCTAGTGATGAAAAGGTTTACCTTGGTACTTGGTGTTGTTGTGGTTGACAATGAGCTTTGATTTGAGAATATGAAATATTGCGTCCTTTTAAGATTCTCAATATTTTTGTTGTTTTTTTTTCTTCCATTCTTTAGTAGCATGAGCCTTTTCATGTTACCATACATACGTGGTAGTGATGTGTGTGACCACACTTAGGATGACTAGTAGGAGGTTTTCCCCCCATGCATTGTATATACGTCCATCATTCCAGGGATAACTTATCTTTCCATTGTGCACTAAGCAATATTCTCACTGTTGTGTGTCTTGAGCTTCTTCATCTTCTCCAAGCTGTGTGTGTTTCCCTGCAACCCTATTTCCAACAATTGGTAACAAAGAAGGTTGAGTTCTCCAAGGCATAGTCGTCACCATTGCCAACACTCCTGCCTACTCACTTTCTTCGTTTTGGGTGGATTTGGTGAGCGTCAGTAGGTCAAAAAATACTTTGGGATGGCTCGTAGAGCTTGGTCTGCTCAAAATTTTCATTTGGGCTCATTTCGGCCTCCATTTCCACTATTGGAAGTAGTCTGTAGGCAATTTTGTCCTATTGTGCAAAATTTTTGTCAATGCAATTTCCCGCAGAACAAGACCCCTATAGTCTTCTTTGGGTTGTGCTACATGACACATGTTGACTTTACTTTGTTTTTCATCTTTTTGGGCAATTTTCACATCAGGTACAATCACTCACCATGGCTAACAACAACACAAATGTTTTCAAGATGTTTGCTGTTGAGGATAAATTAGATGGGGACAACTACCCAATGTGGGATTAAATGATGTAGCATAATCTTGTGTCAAAGGACATTTGGAATTTTTTGGAAGCCATTGATGTACGTCCGCCTTCTATGGATACTGCTCTGTTAAGGATGTCAAAGGTTTTGGTGGCAGGACTGTTGCTTCTAGAGCTATTTTTCCTACAACTGAGCATTTTTTTGGGATGTTAGAGATGGGAAAGCTCATGCATTGATTACATTATCTATGAATCACACTGTTAATCTTCACATTCACTCAGCTAAATAAGCAAAATTGGCTTGGGATATTTTGGATGGTCTTTATGCAAGTCGCAACGAGGCTAAAATTGCATTGCTGTGTAAAGAGCTGGATTGAAGATTATGCATGAAGAAGATGACATGGAAACTTTCCTTTTTGGTATCAAGGATATTAATGAGCAACTCATTTCTACAGACAAAGTCATTTTAGACAGTTCACTTGTGCAGACTGTCCTTGATACATTGGCAGATTTTTACTAGACTTTTGCCAGTACTTGGAGATTTATGACCGAAGGAAATCTTGATGTTTTCAATTTTGATGCATTATGCACATTACTATTGCAAAAGTCACTTTCAAGGAAGAACATGGCTAAACAATGTGCAATTGTATAGGCCTTTGTTGATGCTCAAAGAAAAGGTGGAAACAACAATGTAGCCACTTCTCATAAGTGGCAAATCAGCTGTTCCAAACGCGTCTGCTGGCACCACCTCATCTAGGAATTTTGGTGAAAAATGTTAAGTATGGAGCTTGATTTACCCCTTGTAATTTTCTGCATTAAAAACGCACATTTGTAAGGCCCCTGTTATGAGGAGAATCCATCGTGCATGAAGAAAAATCACTCGTTGGAAATAAAAAAATTTCATGCCCCCCGGAATATTCCTTTTCACCAGAATATTATGTCCGGACGGTGACCGAAAAGTGGTCGGAAAATGACTGGTCGGTTGGCCGCTTGGCCGCTTGGCCAGTAGGGTTGGAAATCAATGGCCGGTGTGGCTGGTGGCCAAATTCAAAAGCGGACTTGTCTTCTCAAGGGCGGCCACACATGGGCGGATTCGAGGGTCTAATTTGGACTTATCTACACAAGGGCGGCTACACATGGCTGCCTCTCATGAGAGAGGACAATCCTTTTGGCCTATAAAAGGAGGCCATTTCTACACACATTTTAGAGTGTGAAGTTGATGCAACAAGGTGGGTGTGAGGTGGTGAGAGTGAAGCAAGGCGGGAGCTCTATTAAGGGTATAATCCCTTTGTAACTTACTTCTTGTTTGAAGTACTAAAGCCATTAAGTGGCTGCTTTCCCGTGGATATAGCCCACATTGAGTGAACCACGTATATGGTGTGTACTCTCTCTCTCTCTACTCTATAATCTCTTGTGTGTGAAAATTATCTCTCTCCATTAAGTAATTTAGCTATATTATCTACTTAGCTACGTCATATTTCCTAACAGCTGGTATGAGAGCAAGGTTTGCGCCTAGCTAAATTATCTCAAGGAAAGGATTCCTTGAATTGAGTGGGAGTAATGGCGGAGGAAGGGAAGCTCAAGATCGATAAGTTCAACGGCAAAAACTACCAACATTGGAAGATGCAGATTGAAGACTATCTCTACCAGAAGGACCTCCATTTTCCACTAGCCGGTCTTGCAAAGAAGCCCGCAATGATGTCAGATGAAGCATGGATTGTCCTTGATTGAAAGGCACTGGGAACAATCCGGTTAAGCTTGGCGTCAACGATGGCCTTCAACGTTTTGGAGATGAAGACCACGGAGGACTTGATGAAGTCACTTGACGACTTCTACAAGAAACCATCGGCATCCAATAAGGTATTTCTCATGAAGCGCTTGTTCAATCTAAAGATGGCGTAGAATGGTTCAATTGCAGAACACCTAAATGACTTTAACACAAACATAAGTCAGCTTGATCGGTGAAAATCAATTTCAATGACGAAGTGCGAGCTCTCCTTATACTATTATCTCTACCGGATAGTTCGGACAGCCTTGTGATGGTTGTAAGTAATTCTATCTCTGGCACAAATACTCTTAAGTTTGATGATGTTGTGGGTGTTCTCCTAAGTGAGGAAATGCGAAGGAAAAGAACAAGAGAATCATCAAGTGCTACACTGTCAGTGGAAACAAGAGGAAGGCCTAAGGAGAGGTTCAAAAACCAAAAGGGTCGTGATCGCTCAAGGTGAAGCAAATCACGCACAAAATCAGTTCTTGAATGTTGGAACTGCGGCAAGAAGGGTCACGTCAAGAAGGATTGCTAGTCCAAGAAGAAGAAGGAGTCGAAGTCTCAAGACAACAAGCCAACATCGGAGGTCAATGTGGCAGGTAAAGTAGAGGAAGATGCTCTAGTTCTCTCATTAGACAATGTGTCTAATTCCTGGATAGTAGATTTCGGGGTTCATTCCATGCGACACCACACAAGCAACATTTCCAAGATTACACCAAAGGTAATTTTGGGTATGTATACTTGGGAAATGATGAAGCTTGTGAAATTTTCGGCAAAGGTATAGTTTGTGTCAAAAATGCTAACGGAAATGAATGGAAGCTTAAAGATGTTAGGCATGTTCCTTCTCTTCGCAAAAAATTGATCTCTATAGGACAATTGGACGATGAAGGTCACAACATTGCATTCAGAAGCAAACGGTGGAAGATCTCAGAGGGATCTTTGGTGGATGCCAAAGGAGAAAAGGTTGGTACATTTTACTTGTGTACTGTTAGTACGCAACCTTCAGCTTTTGCAGCAACTACGGAAGTCAACAGTGTGGTGTGGCACTATCGGCTTGAGCATATGAGTGCCAAAGGAATGCAAATCCTTCAAACAAAGAAGCTTCTACCAGGTTTGAAAGAAGTGGACTTAGAGTTCTGTGAAGATTGTGTTTATGGTAAACAAAAGAGGATAAAATCTCAAAAATCTAGAAATGAAAGAAAAAATAAAAAACTTGATTTGGTTCATTCTGTGTTTGGGGTCCTGCAAGTACACCATCACTTGGTGACTCATTGTACTATGTAACATTTATAGACGATGCGACTAGAAAAACATGGGTTTATGTAATGAAGAATAAATTTGATGTGTCTTACATATTTCAAAGGGGGAAAGCCTTTGTGGATAATGAAACAGGTACTAAGGTTAAATGCCTCAGATCCGACAATGGAGGCGAATATTGTAGCCAAGCTTTTGAAAGATTTTGTGCTAGCAATGGTATTCGGAGGCAAAAGACAATCCCAAGGACACCTCAACAAAATGGCATTTTCTAAAGGATGAATAGAACAATCATGAAGCGAGCACGAAGCATGCGGCTAAATGCAAGCCTACCGCTTGAGCTTTGGGCAGAAGCAGGTAAGTACATCTGTGTACTTAATCAATCAATCACCCTCAACGGCATTGGATGGGGGAGTTCTAGAAGAGGCATGGACAGGTAAACCGATGAATTATGCATTTCTCAAAGTGTTTGGGTGTGAGGCTTTCATGCACATAGATAGAAACCTAAGATCAAAGCTAGATGCAAAGTCCAAAAAGTGTTTCTTCATTGGCTATGGAGAAGGTGACTTTGAATATCACCTATAGAATCCTGAAGATGGTAAAATCTTTAGGAGTAGGGATGTAATTTTTAACGAACACAATATGTACAAAGATTACTTGGAAAGAAAACAAACAAAAGAAACGAGTGATGCATACATGGAGCTTAAGGACAATGAAGACTCAAGGAGTGAAAATGGTGACAATGTGCAACAACGGCAACCAAATGAGGAGCCTCAACCTATTCCCCAAAGATCTACAAGAGCATGTAGACCTCTAGAAAGGTTTGTTCCTTCCTTCAACCATCTCTTGATCTCCGATTCTGGAGAGCCGGAATCATATGAAAAAGCTATGCATCACGAATCCAAAGAAGAATGGATGAAGAGCATGCAAGTGGAGATAGACTCACTACATCACAACCAAACATGGAAGTTGGTTGAGTTGCCTAAAGGTAAGTGGGCACTACAGAAAAAATGGGTGTATAGCTTAAGCTGAAGGAAGAAGAAGGTGGAAAGAAAAGGTACAAGTCTAGGCTTGTAGTGAAAGGGTTTTCTCAAAAGAAAGGTATTGACTTCAATGAAATATTTTCTCATGTTTGTAAAAATGAACTCAATTAGGCTTGTCTTAAGATTTGTGGCTGCTCATGATTTAAATGTTGAGCAAATGGATGTAAATACGGCATTCCCTCATGGTGACTTAGAGGAGGAAATTTACATGCTTCAACCAAAGGGGTATGAAGTAAAAGGTAAGGAGAACATGGTTTGCAGATTAAAGAAGAGCTTGTATGGTTTAAAGCAAGAATCAAGAAAATGGTACTTGAAGTTCGATCGATGGATGCTGGATCATGGATTCACAAGATGCAACTCAGATCACTGCGTCTACACAAAGAATTTGGGAGATGGGAAAGTTCATCATCCTAATGTTGTATGTCAATGACATGCTGATTGCAAGTGCTAACATGTAGGACATCAAAGACCTAAAAGAGGAGATATCTAAATATTTTTCAATGAAAGATTTAGGTGTTGCAAAGAGGATACTTGGTATGAAGATATCAAGGGACATGACGAAGAAGACAATAAAGCTATCTCAAGAGGATTACATCAAGAAGGTACTAGAAAGGTTTGCAATGCAAAATGCAAAAACGGTTTCTACACCTTTGGCTGGTCACTTTAAACTAACCAAGGATATGTTTCCAAAGACACAAGAGGAGATAGCTTATAAGTCTAAAGTTTCATATGCTGCAGTAGTAGGTTCTCTAATGTATGCTATGGTCTGGACAAGGCCAAGCATTGCACATGCAGTGGGAGTTGTAAGTAGATTCATGGACAACCCAGGTAAAGAGCACTAGCAAGCTATGAAGTGGGTACTTAGGTATCTAAAAGAGACAACAACAAATGCCTTGTATTTTGGAGGAACTTATATTTTTCTAGAAGGCTATGCTGATAAAGATATGGCAGGTGACAAAGATACTCGACGGAGCACTACTGGCTATGTCTTCCCAGTCTCAAGGCACAACAGTAAGTTGGGCTTCAAAGCTGCAGAAAGTGGTCTCACTTTCTACCAAAAAAGCAGAGTATGTAGCAATGATGGAGGCAAGCAAATAAATTCTGTGGCTTCACAAATTATTAGAAGAGCTTGGATTCAAACACGATAATTGTGTCTTGTACAATAATAGCCAAATCACTATCCATCTTGCGAAGATCTCAACCTTTCATTCAAGGACAAAGCACATTGAGGTCACTTCATACACAGTTTTTTGGAAGAGGGACAACTAAAGCTAGTGAGTGGCATAAAATGGTAACCATCTTTTTGCAACATTTGTTAGCCTACTCAACGTCCTCTTCCTCATATGTGTATATATTTTTCTACGCTATTAAGTTATCTAGAGTAAATTCCCCCTCTTCGTTTAACCTTTGTGGCGACACATATATTATACTCTTCTCAAAAATGTCACCATAGTCATATATTTATATTACCACCCTTTTCTTGTTTGCTTTGTAAATAGAATAAGCATACAATAGCCAACTATATACCCCCAAACTTTCTTACCTCTTTTGAATTAGTAGAAGAAAAATAATATATCCATCTTCCACCCATATAGATAAATTCCCATGGAAATCAACTCTCCACTTGTCTTTACCAAAGATTATGGTCCCTCTCTACAAGTCTTCTATGCCCCCTACATAGGTGGCCCAATATCTCTTAAGAATATACATATAGTTTTTCTCCTTTCAAAAAAGACTCCAATTGTATATTCTTTTCACAAGAAAATAATATTGGGCCCTCCTCTATTTGTTTAAACATCATAGCCTTTTGAAAAAGCATGATTCCCCTTGGATGCATACAAGCAAAGGGCCCATACAAGAAGACTTGGAAGCAAAAGGTTCCCTAGCCTAGTGTGGACCTCCCAAACCGAATTCCTTGGTGCATGGGCGTGAAGAATGGTCCAAATTCATATCAAACATGTTGAGAAGGTCAATTTTTCCTTTTGAAGCATGTCATTCCGAGATATAGGTAAAAAGTTATGGTCAAAATAGTGTAAATCTGACAGATTCGTAGCAAAAGGGAACTGTAAATCAAGTAAATCAAGAGGGTGAGATCTTATTTTTTCCTACTCATCTTCTAGAAGAGCAATGAGTGTTCAAGGTCACTTGCATGTGATGGGACCAACCTAAAGATGCTTTCTAAATGCCAAGACAGACAAGTTGAGATACCCCGTAGGAGCCACCCGTAGGGCCTCATGGTGGGGCCCACCTACATTATGCACCCCTATGGAGCCTTCAGGGTCTAAAATGATATTTTTGGTGAATAAATAGTCCCTTTTATGTCCAATATTCAATGAGTGGTCAAAGGACACTTAATTAGGTCTAATCACTTACTCTAATTAAGTGTAGCATAATCCCACTCCTACACAACTATAAATAGCCCCCCTTGGAGAGACTCAAGGACACACACACCTATATTTTCAACTTCATGTTGTTTCTTGATCAATAGTAGAGAAAACCCCAACTCTCCCTCTTTCACATCCTCCCTCCTAACCTTCCTCTTTGGAGGAAGTGCAACTCTATTCTCCACTCTTTCCATTCTACAATCTCTTACTCCATCAACCCAATAAATCATTTGTAGCACCTCAATAACTTGGGAATACATCATGATCTCTCTCATGGTTATGTTAATGATCATGAAATCATCTTCAAAACTTTCAAGTGTCGCAATTCGTGATGGTTAGCAAGCGTCGGTCCTCCCCTTAAAAGGTGTGCGAGAAATCAAGTAAGTGTTCTATTCTCAATTTACCATTGGTTTGTTTCTCCACACTTATTCAATTGGTCTAAAGAAATTTCTCACTCCAACTCTCTTTTGCTTCATTACATATGCATGTGGCTACCTCTCATGGTGATTTTATTTGTGTCACGGAATTGCATAGATGGAGATGAGCTCTCTATGCAAAGTGTGTTAGTTTGATGTAAGTGATTCTCTTGTGTGTTTGAGAGGCAAGTCTTGTGTGCATGATTTTTGATGAGTGCTTGAGAGAGGAAGAGTTTGGATGTATTATGGGTATTCTTATGGGGAGAAGGTGAATGCTATTCCACAAATTGCATATTTCATTTTGATGCACGGCATTGGGTTGCATAATCGTTGATGGTGTTCAAGTGTCCAAAGTGTATATAGAGTAAGGGGGTTTTCAAAGTGTGTTGCTTGAGTGGGTGAGTGCA
Organism: Adiantum capillus-veneris; assembly: GCF_014529385.1. Taxonomy (NCBI): domain Eukaryota; kingdom Viridiplantae; phylum Streptophyta; class Polypodiopsida; order Polypodiales; family Pteridaceae; genus Adiantum; species Adiantum capillus-veneris. The sequence goes on along the minus strand of NC_140958.1, from coordinate 52,741,904 downwards.
AGTGTCATTTTGATTGGTTTCCTTCTCCACTCCCAAAAGAAGGTGGTGCCCCAAGTAGTGTGCGCACCTCTTTACGAACATTTTGTGAGGGTAGGCCCATTGGTTTGGGTTTAGAGGCCCCATTTCAAAAAAGCTCGCCCTCATAAAGTGGTGCCCCCACGGAGGAACATATTTCCAAGTTACCTTCAAATTTTTTAGTGATGAACAATGGAGTTCCCATCTATCCATTTCATTTTGCACAACACATTAGAGTAAATGTTCAATAGATAGAAAAGTCTTTTTCCAGCAACGCATTGTTTTTATGTTTGGTGCAGAAAGACTTAGAGAAATACTGGCATCACCCAATCCAATTATACTGCCAATCATCAATTATGAAACTTCTTTTGATGTTCACGTTTTCATTTTGTTTTAAAGGCAGGAACAAGGAGTGGTGAAGGGGTGCTCAATGGCCATATGAAGGAACGAGGTCTTCAAACCAACAACGAGGAGTAGCACATGAATCACGATCAAAACAATGAACCTTTTAGGCCTATTGCTCGGCAATCCATTCATATAATCATTGCAACTAAGTTTAGGTTTCAATCTATCATAAGGAGGATATTTGGATCCACTCGCCTCAATGAAATCAATGCTTCAATTAATCCATTTATTCTACCTATGATAAAGTACGAATTAACAATGGATGTGTACATCTTCATTTTAATGTAATCAGATTTATAGTGTCAATAATCTTGTGCGGCCCGTAAGAGAAAAGTTTCTTTTAAAAAAAGAGATTTCAAAAAGTCTAAACAAAATGTCAAGTTCTTTTCCCACGTTCTATGCAAGAAGTGAGGAAGATGCGCAAGAGTTTCTTGACAACTTGGAGATGGCACATCTCATATCCGGGAGAGATGAAGAGGAAGTAAAGCTACGAGCCTTCACGCTGGTTCTAAAAGCAGAAGCTAAAGCATGGTATGAGACCTTGCAACCCCAAATCAAGTCCAATTGGGAGAGACTGCGAGCAAGCTTCCTCTCCAAGTTCGGGCAAGGTGATACTTCTGAAGGACTATGGAAATGTTTTATTGGACATAAGCAGGTATCACTTGAAAACTATCCCTCTTATGAAGCAACCTTTGTCAATCTATGGGGTAGGTGGGAGGCTACATTAGAAAATCATGGTGGTGCACCTAACTTTCTAAAAAAAGAGAGATTCATGGTTGGCTTGTATCCACTTTTAAAGGCTAAAGTAGAGCTAAAATTCCCATCCACCTTCGAAGAAACACGTGAGGTAGCCATCATCAAGTTTAGAAAACTACACTTCCAAGCACATAGAGCAAGGGGTTTGAATGAAGTGAGTGAGAGGGAGTCTTCACAAACCATGGAAGCACCAATTAGGGCCCCTCTTGCACAATCTTCACAAATAGGAGATAACTCTCAACAAGAGGTTTTACAAAGGCTAACTCAACAGCTTGAGAACCTCACTCTGAATCTAGTACAAGGCCTACCTCAACAACGACAACCAAGAGAAGGGAATCAGAATCAACGAAGACAAGCTCAAGAGTTGCGATGTTGGAATTGCAATGAAATGGGCCATGGCATGTACAGTTGTCCACATCCAAGGCGACTTCCGAGAGACATATATCCCCCTAGACCGCCTCCTCTCACTGTGCAGCAAGAACAAGCTCAAGGCCCACAAATCCTTCGTCGACCACCACCACCAGCAAATATACCTCCCGTCCCACATGAGGAGGAAGAAAGAGGAGTCAACATCATCAAGATAGAAGAGGTAATAGATGAGCATACTCTAAACTTTGATGTTATGCCAGCAGAAAAACGCACAAGAGCACATAATAAGGATGAAGACATGAGAAGTGAAGGAACAAATTCAGCCAGAAGGGACAAGAAGAAGAAGTCAAAGATGGAAGAAGCTGAAAGTAGCAGGAAGAAAAGATCAAGGCGAAGGGAAATTGGTATCAACGACTTCCCATTGGGAAAGGAGCTAGAGCCCTACAACATCCTGGAGGATTTACAAACCCAAAAGCCAAACATTTCATGGCCTCAACTTCTACACCTATCAGCCAAAGTAAGAAGGCAATGGCCAAAGTTGGTAAGTACAAGAATTCCAAAAAAGAAAGCAAATCTTTCCATTAAGGTTGTGGCCTCAAAGCTACAAAAAGATGTGGAACCCATTGTGGATGCTTACATAAGGGGTAAAAAGGTGTCTAATGTATATGTTGATGGTGGAGCTCAAATGTGTGTGATCACGAAAAAATCAATGAACAGGTTAGGGCTTGAAATTACAAAGTCCTCTAATTGTCAAGCTAGGCTAGCCAACAACTCAAGTGTGAAGTGTTTGGGGATCATTGAAAATGTAAAAGTCTCTGTATGTAACATAGATGCACGAGTGGATATGTATGTTATGCCAGCTAAGGGGGAGGGCTATCCCATCATCCTAGGGAGGCCTTGGCTCATTGCTGTTGAGGCGGTCCGGGGTGGGCAACAAGAAGAGCAACCTCTAGACACCCTTCAAGGCTCCCGTGCTGCTCAATGGGGCTGGGGCACAACACAACACAAACCAAAACAACAAACCCACAGCCAAATCTCAACTACACAAGGGGCACCACCTAGTTTAAGAGCGAACTAGGACGCAAAAGAGGAGAATCGTTAGAGCAACCCACAAACAAGCAAGGAATTTACACTAACCCTAACACCAATGGAACACTCTCACACACTAAAACACGAGAGAGAGAGAGAGAGAGAGAGAGAGAGAGAGAGAGAGAGAGAGAGAGAGAGAGAGAGAGAGAGAGAGAGAGAGATGATGCTCGGGCTGCTTTGAAACGTATCGGCAATGATCAAGCAAACACAATTATATATGTAAGAAAGAGAGAGAAGGGGGAGGGGGTGTTTGTTGCACTAATACCTTCTTACAAATCTGTCATGACCAATCAAAGTGATATTAGTATTTGTTCATCATAGCTTGAGTAAATTACACCACAATACATCACAAGAAAAGCCACCCCACTCACTGTCTTAAGGCCAGGGGAGTCCTCTCCACCATGTCGCCCTCTTACAGTATGTGGGATTTATGGCTAAATTGATGACAACACTAGAGACAAGCTATCAAGAACTTAACAAAAAACACCAAGACACTTACACATCACTGTTGTCCATTACTTCACGTGGGAAGAGAGACAAAGTATCCAAGCTTAGTCCAAATCCACCCTCCTTGATTCAACAAATGTTGGGCTTACACTAGTAGGAGAAATGATAGATTTCCTACTCTCAATTGAATGATCACTCTCTCTCTTACAATGGCATAGAGTTCCCTTGCTAATTCCCTATTACAACACATGCACATGCATAAGACAATGAGCTTCCACTCAAGAGCTCCTTCTAGAGAGGTTGAGCTTGGCTTCTCAAGCTATAGCATAGTGCTCTTGCTTATTGCTTCCCCCTTTGTGCTAGCTACACCCTCCTTTTATAGCAATTTTGAAGGCTAGGGTTACTCCTCTAACCATGGTTGGGTTAGATTTTCAGCAATTTATCTAATTTCTTTTGCTTGGAATTATCAAGAAGTTGGTGGGGAAAGAGAGAGGAGAGAAATGGAGGTGATAGGACTTTTCATAGTGGGTTAGTGTTAGTAGAGTTAGTATTAATTTACAAATGGAATTGGATATTTACAATGGGAGTATCCATGTAGGATACAAATAAGGAAGAAAAACTCTTAAGAGGTAAGAAAAGGTGGATTTCTTACAAGGTTGATGCTCCAAGTGTCTTGAGTAGGGCCAATATTGACGCTTGTTGACGGTCCACTAGCTTTGACGGTATATTTTTTCTCCACTCTTGACCTTCCTTGAGAGACAAGGTAATTGAAGCTGAGTAATCAACCACCATGATGCTGTCTTTTAAGAGAAGAGGCTGAATTTTGTGGTTTGTTTGATAGATATGGGTAAATTGGAGGAGGAAAAATGAGACTAGGTGGTCAATTTTGGAATGGAATTGTGTGTGGGAGGTATGAGTTCACCATGGTTTCTCTTATTCTTCAAGGTTGAGGAGAAGGTGAGTAGGGTGCAGAGAGGAGTGGTGAGAGAGGTGGGGATGATGAGTGGAGAAGTGTGTGTGAAAGAGGAAAATGATAAAGTGGAAGAGAGAGTGTGGCTGCATAGCATGGGAAAACTGGGGTCCACTAATAAAATCATAGCTCACAGCTCGTAGCTCAAACAAATATGAAAAAATTTGAGGCAAAAGTTCAGCCCACCAGCTACAACTTTTGTTTGTATCACCTTTTCAAATTCGGAGAGCAAGTGAACTTTACAAATTCAGCAAAACCGACTGTTTTTTTCCACTGCACAAAGTCCTTGTGGGGTCCTTCTTTGGATGATTCTTTTGAATACCTCCAAGAGTGGGCCCTCCATAGTGCATGTATGCATGCCACCTACCCTTGACCTTATTTGGTAGGTCTATAATTGAAGATATTGTTGAGATCATGATATAAGTGAATAGTACAACTAAGAAAATCAAATATTGAGGGGTCTAAAAAATATGTACATGTCAAATATAAATAATATAAGTTGAAAAAATATAAAGGGGTCAAAATAAATCTCTCTCATCATAAGTCTACCATAAAAAAATGAATATTTTTGATGGTCTAATTTATGAGAGTAATAGAGAATAGATGTAAGAAGGAAAAAAATCACAATAGTGAAAAAATATACACATAAATAGAACTAGTTTTTTTGGTTTTTTGTTGGGATGGAGTTACACCAAAAATAAGAGAAGCTTGCATGAAATTCTTTTTATATGGAATAAAGAGTATGCAAAATGATAAGAAAAAATATGGTAATGGTGAGTCAATGTACATAGCATAAATACCACACACCTAGGTAGAAATATTTAAATAAATACCAAAATAATTATGAAAAAATCTTTTATTTAGGCCCTATATACAAAGAAATATTTACATACGCATGGGCCATAATATACTTATATTTTTTATTTTTTTTATTTTTATTTTTTTTGGCTCAACTAGCCCAATGACTAGCTAATTGAGGTTTTTTTATTTCAATAAGGAAATATGGGAAAAGTCCCCTAACTCACACGCACCTATATACAGTGAAAGGGTGAGGGTAACCACAGTGTTTGAGTGATTTGATAGGGGGGGATAACTCACTATGGCAATCACAGAGAGCCGAAAAACGGCTATCATTAGCCCTCCCCCAGGATGATGGTATATTCATGTACCATCATAAAGAATCTTTTCCAAAGAGAGTGCTTCAGAGTCCTTTACGAGATTTTCATTGTTTGGCCCCTCTGAATTTTGGCTGGAGTTACACTCATGCTTCATGTAACAATACTTACATGAGACAGCGGCCTTTGGACAGATCTTTGGTAGATCCTTTGGTAGAAGGCGACTCAAATAGGGCTTCAAGCGATACCCGTTTACCTTCTTGGAGTGCTCTTTACCATTCAAGTCCATAAGCTGATAGTAACTAGAATTGAAAGCCTTCTTGACTATGTATGGCCCTTGCCATCTAGTTTCAAACTTGGTATCAAAACGATTATCGAGTCGATTGTCATACCTTAGCACAAGATCTCCTTCATTGATGTATTTGTCCTTTAGTTTCTTGTCAAGCTTCTCCTTCGCCTGCGTAGCTTTCCTCTTGTAGCACTCATATGCTGCTTCTCTTTTCCACTCAAGCTCCACTAACGTAAGAAGTCGATCCATCCATACCTCTTGATCATCTTGTGCTCCTTTGCCATGAAGTCGCATTGTTGGAATGTTGAGCTCGATAGGCTGCAAAGCCTCTTGACCATAGACCAAGTGAAATGGTGTGAACTCCGTGGCTTCCCTATATGTGGTTCGATATGCCCACAAGGCACCATCCAAGAAGTCATCCCATAATTTTGTCTTGTTTTGCACCATCTTCCTAATGATTCCTGCAATGACACCATTAGCCTTCTCCACCAAACCATTTGACTGTGGGTAGTATGGTGTGCTATGACGATGTAGAATGTGAAGCTCTTCACAAACTTCTGTGAGCAAGCCCTTCCTAAACCCTGGACCATTATCAGAAACAATCTCCAAAGGTGTGCCAAATCTGCAACAAATGTGATTGTACACAAACTTGCTAACTGTCCTCTCATTCACTCTTGCCACACTTTGAGCTTCCACCCACCTAGTCATATAGTCTACAGCCACTAGAATGTAGAGTTTACCATTTTTTGTCCTAGGCAGAGGACCCATAGCATCAATGCCCCACTTTTCAAAGGGTCCATTTGCAAGCACTATTTGCCTCGGTCCATGCACCAACCTTCTATTTCCATTTATTTGACAATTGTGACAGCTTTTACACCAATGTTGAACATCCACATGCAAGCTTGGCCAAACATACCCCGCAAGCAAAATCTTCTTCACAGTTGATTCTTGGGCAAAATGACCACCACATGCCTCTTCATGCAAACCTTTTAGAATGGCTGGAATTTCCTCGATAGTTGGTACTCTTCTGCACACTTGATCCTTCCCTCTTTGATAGAGGGAGCCTTCTAGGAAGAGATAGAAACTTGACTTCTTCATGAGTCTCCTCTTCTGAGCCTTCGTGAAGTCTTGTGGAAACTCACCCTCCAAAATGTAGCCGATAATGGGAGCCAATGACTCCAATCCTTGGTATCTCGGTTGCTTGACAGCTGCTGCCACCATGATGACCTGCACTTCTCTCTCAACAAATGTAACTGCTTGTTGTGCAGGTAAATCGGCATCTTCATTTTGTTTCCTCCGAATATGATATAGTTGCACTTCTTCAAACTGATTAAACACCTTACGAATGGCATGAAATTTTGTCCTTAAGCTTTCATTCTTGCATGCCCAAATGCCTAAAATCTGTTTAATAATGAGAAGTACATCTCCCTTTACCATGAGACGTTTTATCCCTTGGCCAATGCACATCTTCAAACCATGAAGTAGTGTATCGTATTCTGCTTCATTGTTGCTAGTTGAACCTGGTTGGGTTGAGCAACACTAGCCCTCCCCCTGCTTTCCCTGTGGCTCGTCGAAAAGCTCCATCAAAGAACAAGGTAAAAGCATTGGGAATACTTTTTGGTGGTGGCAATGGTAGGGTCTTTACTTGAGGCACCTTAATTTCCTTCTCATGTACCCTATAAGTGAGAATCCCTGCCAATTGTGCACGCACACTATCTTCTACCTTGAAAGAGTATTGAAACTCTTGCAACTCCATAATCCACTTTGAGATCCTAGTACTAAGATTCATTTGAGATGACACCCAAGGGAACAAATTCTCTGCGGTGAGGATTACAAAAGGTTTTGGGAGCAAGTAGGATCTAAACTTTCTCACCGCAAACATGAGAGAAAGCATCATGAGTTCTGCTTCCATGTAGTCTCTCTCCAAAGCATTCATGACCCTACTAGCAAAGTAGATGGGTCGCATCCTTGTACTGTGGGGATCTTGTTGTAACAACACGGCACCAATTGTTTCCCTTCCAACACTAGAGCTAACAAAGAATGTGTACTCCCAACAAGGAGGCATGAGTGTTGGTAGCTCTGACAAAATGACTTTAATGTTACAAAAATACTCTTCAAGCTCATCAGACCATGCAAATTCTACTTGTTGTGTCAACTTTTGCAAAGGATGAAGCAACTCAGAGGCTAAGTGAATGAAGCGTGACATATACTTCACCTTCTGAATGAAAGAGATGACCTCCTTAAGACTCTTCGGTGATGGGAGCTCAATAAGAGCCTTTGACTTTGAAGGATCCACCTCAATGCCTTTATAGGAAACCTTGTGACCGAGCAAGATCACTTCATCCTCACCTATGTGGCACTTGTTGGGGTTGAGTTGACCTCCCATGTCGTAGAGCTTCTTTAAACCTTCTTCTACCCTTTGTAGATGCAATGCTTTTGACCTATAAATACAGAAATCATCAATGAACACCCTAATTGACTTTCCAAAGAATGCTTGAAACACCATGTTTATGAAACGTTGGAATGTTGCAGGAGCATTTGTCAGACCAAATGGCATGACTCTAAAAGCATAACAACCCCAAGGAGTGATAAAGGTTTTTTTCAATTGATCCTCCAATGAAATCCCTATTTGAAAGTAACCTGAGTAGCCATCACACACAGTGTACTTCTCATGACCAACTACCTCATTTAGTATCTCATCCTGAAATGGGAGGGGAAAGTGATCTCTTTTTGTTGCCTCATTGAGTGGACGGTAATCCACACACACCCTCCACTTTCCGTTTTTCTTAGGAGTGACAACAACGGGAGAGACCCACTCTGAATTCTCCACTGGATAAATGAAACCTGCTGCTAGAAGCTTTCTTACCTCCTTGAGTAAAGCCTGCTCCTTGATGACTCCTAGCCTTCGTAGCTTCTGAGCTTAAACCTTACCCCCATGACTTCGATGGAAGACTCCTCTTCAGTAATGCTGCCGCTACTTTCTTCTTCTGAAGTGCTATCGGTCCAACCTTCTTCCGTCTCACTTTGAGATGATTCTTCATGGAGCTCCTCTTGGCGTTGCTCCTTCATGTCAAAGACAACCTTCTTATGATTGTCATTCCTGCAAATTAATTTCCAACTCTTCCAATCCTGCAAAGCTCGCATTTTCATTAGCCATGGTCTTCCTAGGATAAATGGATAACCACTTCCCTTGGTCGACATAACATAAAAATCCACCGCTTTCTTAATGCCAAAGGCCTCTACAAAGACATTTTTACAAATGCCTACACACCTAGCCTTGCTATTGTTTGCCATCTTGACTTTGATTTCAGGTGTCTCATGGATGTGCATGCCTAGTCTTTGCATGAGTCCCTCTGTCATGATGCAAATTTGTGCACCCCCATCCACTAGACCTTTCCTAACCAATCTTCCTTTGATGTAACAATCTAGCACAGGTGTAATATCCTCGTTCATTTCAGCATGTGCAATTTTTACAACAGGCACACTCTCTTTTACCTTTCTCCTAGTGCTAACAACCCTTGTTAAATCCCTCCTTACTTGTGGACATAATGCAAGAAATTGAGGCCATGAAATATCAGGACCCTTACCTCTCATGTCTTCCAACAAGTTGTACGGAGCCATACCATGTCCAAGAGGGAAGTCTTGGAGGTTGATACGACGTCGAGTCCTCTTGGTTTCCTTGGTCTCCTTTGCCTTTTTGCCTTGTCCATGGTCGCTCTGTGATGTGACTCCTTCTTTCTCTTTACCTTTCCCTCGGCCACGCTTAATGCCATTTGCTTCCATGTCAACCTCATTTGAGTTTGTCACCTCTACCACATGCACATTTGGATCTGGCAAAGGTGGAACTCCTTCTACCCCTTGTGGAGGTGGTCTTGGTCCATTTGGCCTTTGTAGAAGCCTTGGTTGTTGACCAGCTCCTTCTCCTGCATTCATCACTGGGTAATTCAAGTTAGGTCTCCCTGGCTCTCCACGGGGCCAAGGACAATTATACATCCCATGTCCAGACTCTCCGCAATTCCAACATTGCAAGACTCTCCTAGTTCGTGGCTCTCTCTCTTCTGACTTCTTTGCTTGTCCCTTTGGACCTACAGCTTGTGCAAGGTGAATTGACAGGCTACTTAAAGATTCATTTAACTTCTCAATCACTTCAGCGTTACCTCAGGAAGCTCCCTAGATGTTGATGCTTGTGACTTACCTTTGGGTCTAAGAACTTCTATTGGAACCTCTCCCCTTAAGCACTTGAGTTTCCTATACTTCTCAGCAGCCCTAGTTTCCGCTGCATCAAAAGTAGCAGGTGCACCCGCCTCAACTTTTACCTTAAGGTCAGGAAAGAGTCCGGCTATGAACCTCTCTTTCTTTAAAAATTCTGCACCATCACCAGGGTTAGCAACATTTCGTATCCATAGAGCCCAAAGACGTAGAAACTCTTGCTTGTACAAGTAGTAGTCATCTAAGTCTTTTTGCTTATGAGAAACAATGTCTTGCCATAGTTTTTGAGTGTTTTGGGGATCAAAGAAGTATCTCTTAAAACGATTCAAAACTTCTGTGTAATTCCCCTTAACTTCCTCAGGCAAAGAGTCAAACCAAGTACTAGCATCTTTCCTAAGGACCACCGCAAACATTTCTACACGTTCTTGATCGGTTACTATCCTCTTGATACGGCAAGACATCTTGAAATTTGCTAAAAATAATTCTGCATCCTCTCCAGGCTCTCCAAAGAAAAGAGGATATCCAGACATTTGGCGTTGGCTCTCCATTATTACGAGTTACAATAAGGGATACAATAGAGATTTAGAACCACTCGCCTGCAAATGAAGAAGTAAGAAAATACCACTCTAGGTTTTCTTCTTCAGCTATCCAAGCTTCAATAAGGTCTCGATTTGTTTGATCAAAACAAAAAGGTAGACTATTGATGAGCTCTAAGAAGGGTTGAAATTCTTCAAAGCTAAGGCGATAAACAGAAATCTCTAGAACTTCATTTTCTGGATCCAAAAGAGCAACCACGTCCCAAGTGATAAATTGCACTTGCTCTACAATTCCCAACGCAAAAGCGGTTTGTATAAAAACTAGATCTTCATGCTCGTCGAAGGCCGTGAGAAAGTAGCAATTGACTAGGAGCTCCTTTCCTTCGAGTTCCACACAGTCGGAGTGAGGCAACCTTCTCACAATTTCATAAAGAACATCCTTATCAAGTCCAATCAAGTTTGCAAGATTTAAAGACTCCACTTGTGCTACAAAATTCCTGGACAAAAACTCCTTAAGATTATGGTTAAATCATTCAAAAGCATAAAGAGATTTACAATGTCTCTATGAACAAAGTGTGATAGAAAGTAGAGAAGGATGAGAATTTATGCAAATTTGCAATCTTCTCTATGCTCTCTTTATTAAGACAAGCTCTGAATAGCTCCCTATCTCCTTTGTTGAAAGCGAAAGGAAGACTATTAATAAGACGCAAATGAGGGAAAAATTCACCAAATGTGAGGCTATGAAGCATGAACTCTGGCCGCAAGTTTCCTGAAGAGTCTTCCTCAATGGTGAAATGCACTCGCCAAACGCCAAATTTCACTCTATTTACCAATCTTAGGGCACACACTAGTTGGATGAATGCGCGGTCTTCCTTAGTGCCCAACAACAAGAGGAAAATGGAATCCACGCGTAGGACCTTCCGTCTTAACTTCACCACCCTCTTGTTATGAGGGAGACGCCTTACTACTTGCTCCTGCAACTCAATTGGTAATAGAGCTAGATCTCTAAGGATTGAACTTTCACTGCACACACATTCCCAGTTAGAACAAATGATCGTTTTTTTGTTTCTTGTAACAACTTGGACAAAGAAAAAACAAACATACACACTATTTTGCCGGGCTGCACTTCATTTTAAAATAAAATGAACACATGTACATCAAAAGAAGTGTGGTAGTTGATGAGAGGTAAAATGACAGGGTTTGGTGATGCAAGAATTTCTCCTACTCTTTGGGCACCAAACATGAACACCATACGTTGTTGAAAATGGATTTTCTACTAATTGCAATGTTTATTCTAATGTGTGGAGTGAAATGGAAGGGGAAAACCTCTATTCCTGGGCCATTATCCATGGTCTATGCATGACCTAATGCTTAAAACAAAACAAAAATATAGACGTCCAAACTAAGGTCGTACCTAATAAGAGGCAAAATAAAAGGATTTACTGAAGCGTTTATCTCGGCCAACCTAAGAGGACCTAAAATTCTACGAATGACACGTTGAAATTGCAACTTAGTACTAACAATTATGTGTACCTTTTGCCTTGCAATGGGAATGAAGGGATCATACAAATTCTCGTGATTCATGCAAGCTACTTGATTATGCTAAAGGTTGAGCCTTCACAAAACATACACAAGCCTGTCCTCAGTGGGGGCACCAATTTGAGGCGGTCCGGGGCGGGCAACAAGAAGAGCAACCTCTAGACACCCTTCAAGGCTCCCGTGCTGCTCAATGGGGCTGGGGCACAACACAACACAAACCAAAACAACAAACCCACAGCCAAATCCCAACTACACAAGGGGCACCACCTAGTTTAAGAGCGAACTAGGACGCAAAAGAGGAGAATCGTTAGAGAAACCCACAAACAAGCAAGGAATTTACACTAACCCTAACACCAATGGAACACTCTCACACACTAAAACACGAGAGAGAGAGAGAGAGAGAGAGAGAGAGAGAGAGAGAGAGAGAGAGAGAGAGAGAGAGAGAGAGAGAGAGAGAGAGATGATGCTCGGGCTGCTTTGAAACGTATCGGCAATGATCAAGCAAACACAATTATATATGTAAGAAAGAGAGAGAAGGGGGAGGGGGTGTTTGTTGCACTAATACCTTCTTACAAATCTGTCATGACCAATCAAAGTGATATTAGTATTTGTTCATCATAGCTTGAGTAAATTACACCAAAATACATCACAAGAAAAGCCACCCCACTCACTGTCTTAAGGCCAGGGGAGTCCTCTCCACCCTGTCGCCCTCTTACAGTATGTGGGATTTATGGCTAAATTGATGACAACACTAGAGACAAGCTATCAAGAACTTAACAAAAAACACCAAGACACTTACACATCATTGTTGTCCATTACTTCACGTGGGAAGAGAGACAAAGTATCCAAGCTTAGTCCAAATCCACCCTCCTTGATTCAGAAAATGTTGGGCTTACACTAGTAGGAGAAATGATAGATTTCCTACTCTCAATTGAATGATCACTCTCTCTCTTACAATGGCATAGAGTTCCCTTGCTAATTCCCTATTACAACACATGCACATGCATAAGACAATGAGCTTCCACTCAAGAGCTCCTTCTAGAGAGGTTGAGCTTGGCTTCTCAAGCTATAGCATAGTGCTCTTGCTTATTGCTTCCCCCTTTGTGCTAGCTACACCCTCCTTTTATAGAAATTTTGAAGGCTAGGGTTACTCCTCTAACCATGGTTGGGTTAGATTTTCAGCAATTTATCTAATTTCTTTTGCTTGGAATTATCAAGAAGTTGGTGGGGAAAGAGAGAGGAGAGAAATGGAGGTGATAGGACTTTTCATAGTGGGTTAGTGTTAGTAGAGTTAGTATTAATTTACAAATGGAATTGGATATTTACAATGGGAGTATCCATGTAGGATACAAATAAGGAAGAAAAACTCTTAAGAGGTAAGAAAAGGTGGATTTCTTACAAGGTTGATGCTCCAAGTGTCTTGAGTAGGGCCAATTTTGACGCTTGTTGACGGTCCACTAGCTTTGACGGTACATTTTTTCTCCACTCTTGACCTTCCTTGAGAGACAAGGTAATTGAAGCTGAGTAATCAACCACCATGATGCTGTCTTTTAAGAGAAGAGACTAAATTTTGTGGTTTTTTTGATAGATATGGGTAAATTGGAGGAGGAAAAATGAGATTAGGTGGTCAATTTTGGAATGGAATTGTGTGTGGGAGGTATGAGTTCACCATGGTTTCTCTTATTCTTCAAGATTGAGGAGAAGGTGAGTAGGGTGCAGAGAGGAGTGGTGAGAGAGGTGGGGATGATGAGTGGAGAAGTGTGTGTGAAAGAGGAAAATGATAAAGTGGAAGAGAGAGTGTGGCTGCATAGCATGGGAAAACTGGGGTCCACTAATAAAATCATAGCTCACAGCTCGTAGCTCAAAAAAATATGAAAAATTTGAGGCAAAAGTTCAGCCTACGAGCTACAACTTTTGTTTGTATCACCTTTTCAAATTCGGAGAGCAAGTGAACTTTACAAATTCAGCAAAACCGACTGGTTTTTTCCACTGCACAAAGTCCTTGTGGGGTCCTTCTTTGGATGATTCTTTTGAATACCTCCAAGAGTGGGCCCTCCATAGTGCATGTATGCATGCCACCTACCCTTGACCTTATTTGGTAGGTCTATAATTGAAGATATTGTTGAGATCATGATATAAGTGAATAGTACAACTAAGAAAATCAAGTATTGAGGGGTCTAAAAAATATGTACATGTCAAATATAAATAATATAAGTTGAAAAAATATAAAGGGGTCAAAATAAATCTCTTTCATCATAAGTCTACCATAAAAAAATGAATATTTTTGATGGTCTAATTTATGAGAGTAATAGAGAATAGATGTAGGAAGGAAAAAAATCACAATAGTGAAAAAATATACACATAAATAGAACTAGTTTTTTTGGTTTTTTGTTGGGATGGAGTTACACCAAAAATAAGAGAAGCTTGCATGAAATTCTTTTTATATGGAATAAAGAGTATGCAAAATGATAAGAAAAAATATGGTAATGGTGAGTCAATGTACATAGCATAAATACCACACACCTAGGTAGAAATATTTAAATAAATACCAAAATAATTATGAAAAAATCTTTTATTTAGGCCCTATATACAAAGAAATATTTACATACGCATGGGCTATAATATACTTATATTTTTTATTTTTTTTATTTTTATTTTTTTTGGCTCAACTAGCCCAATGACTAGCTAATTGAGGTTTTTTTATTTCAATAAGGAAATATGGGAAAAGTCCCCTAACTCACACGCACCTATATACAGTGAAAGGGTGAGGGTAACCACAGTGTTTGAGTGATTTGATAGGGGGGGATAACTCACTATGGCAATCACAGAGAGCCGAAAAACGGCTATCACTGTGAATGCAGATCAAAAATGGGGAAGTGGTCGTTTGATTCTTAAGAAGGGTCAACCGGTGGTGTATGATTGGCGAGAAGGAAGGCAACTAGATATCAACTATGAAACCACGGCAGATGAAGAGAGCGAGGAGGAGAGTCCTTACTCAAGTGATGAGGAAGCATCAACCAGTGCATCAACCAGTGAAGAGGAGTCTTCTTTGGAGGTAATGGGAATTGTATTCAACGCCAACACTCAAGATGTTCCAGTAGAAGAAAAGCCAACAGGCAATCACACACGAGGGGATGAAAGATGCCACCACCTTGAAGAAGGATTTGAGAAGATGCTTGCAAAAGATCTTACTTGTGAGGAGAAGAGGTCCTACATCAATATGTTAAGGAGGTATCCCAATTTGTTTATCACTGACTACTCACAAATAAGAGGTGTAGATGTAATAGAGCATCGAATTGAATTGAAACCAGGGACCAAACCCGTGGCTCAAAAGTTAAGGCGACTAGGATCTGTGCAACAAAAGGCTCTCCTACAAGAAGTGAATCGACTCTTGAAGGCTGGCTTCATCTATCCAGTATCCAACTCTGAATGGGTATCACCTATTGTAGTCACTCCCAAGAAGAATGGTAAGTGGAGGGTTTGCGTGGATTACAAACCCCTCAACGCTGCGACAAAGAGGGACCACTTCCTTCTTCCTTTCCAAGATGAAATTTTGAATGCAGTAGCAGGTCACGAATGCTACACTGTGTGTGATGGGTATTCAGGATATTTTCAAATTAGAATAGCAGAAGAGGACCAACCAAAAACCACCTTCATCACACCTTGGGGATGTTTTGCATTCAGGGTAATGCCTTTTGGGCTCACCGATGCTCCTAGCACCTTCATGAGATTCACAATATTTGTATTTCAGCCATTCTTTGGAAAATCTATAAGAGTCTTTATGGATGATTTCTGTATTTATAGTTGTAGATCACTTCAGTGCCAAAAGGTTGAAGAGGGGCTTAAGAGGCTCCATCAATTTGTGGGACAACTCAACCCAGAGAAGTGTCATATCGGTGAATCTCAGGTGGTTTTGCTAGGCCATGTGGTTTCTTCACAAGGAATTCAAGTGGATCCCTCTAATGTAGAGGCCCTTTTGTCATTATCTCCACCAACAACAACTAAGGAGCTAATGACCTTCAACCACAAAGTGAGGTACATGTCTCGCTTCATCCATCTCCTAGCAGAAGCCATCGCCCCTTTGCATAGGTTGGCAAGCCAATCTACATTTGAATGGGGGAGGGAACATGCAAAATGTTTTGAGGAAGTGAAGGGCATTCTTAGCTGTCTCCCAATCCTAATGCCACCAGATCCAAAGGAGACCTACTATGTCACTCCAAGTGTAGGTTTCGAAGCAATTGGTGTTGTTTTGATGCAAAAAGATCCTAAAACATCATACATGAGGCCGATCTATTTTGCAAGCAAGGTGATGACTCCGTCCGAGAAGGGATACACTGAAATGGAGAAAGTGGTCTTTGCAATCTTGTTTGCGGTAAGGAAGTTTAGATCGTATCTTCTCCCTGTGCCATTTGTTTTTCTCACCTTAGAGCACAATCTACCATATGTAGTACAACACATGAGCCTCTCATCTAGAATAGCAAAGTGGGTGCTTGAACTCCAAGAATTTGAATACACTTTCCTTGTAGAAGATAGCACAAGAGCAGGACTTGCAGACATTCTCACCTACAAAGTGAGAGAAAGGGAAGGATCACGACTACAAAGAGAGGAAGGCTCAAAGCAGTTCAAAGTGAAGGAGATTGATAATGCCCATACTTTATGCTTTGACGGAGCTTATCAACGCCAACAAGACAAAGCAGCAGGGGGAATCATCATTTTGAACCCACAAAAGGAGGTAATGGTTAGAAAAGGTATCACTCTACCCAGTGTTCACTCTAACAATGAGGCTGAGTATGCTGCTCTAACCCTTGGGTTAGAAGAATGCAAAGAATTAGGCATACAAAGACTTATTATAAAAGGTGATTCTTTGCTAGTGGTCAGGAAAATCCAAGGGACTTGGAGGTGCAAGAATCGTACATTGTTTGAGTGGCTTAGTAGTGTAAGAGCTTTGATGAAGGGTTCTAAAGCAACACAGGTACAACACATTGTGAGAACTCATAACAAGGAAGCAGACTTACTCGCAAATGAAAAGCTTCAAATGGCGGTAGGAGGTGTGAAACTATATGAACCCAAATATCAAGGTCAAGAGGAGCTAAAAGACATTATCTTCTTTCTACAAGCAGGTGAGTGTCCCAAACACTTAGACAAGGTGCAAAGACATAGACTAGTTAAGAAGGCCACACCTTACCAGTTGATCGGGGATGATTTATATCACAAAGGGAAATATTTGGTCTTGAGGAGAGTACCAGGTGTGCAAGAGATAGAGAAAATTATTCTTTCATGTCATGATGATGTCTGTGGTGGTCACTTTTCTCAAGATATTACAAGTAGGAAGATTTTACAAGCAGGGTTTATTTGGCAGAGCTTACATCGTGATGTCCAATATTGGTGTAAGGCATGTAAGCCATGCCAAATTGCTGGGGATAGACGACTAACATATGAGCCTCGAGTCCCAATAATATCTTATGGCCCTTTTGAAAAGTGGGGTGTGGATGCAATAGGTCCCCTACCTCGTACTTCTACAGGGAAGGTTTTCATCATCATGGGTGTTGACTACATGACACGATGGGCGGAAGCAACAAGCACAACCCGAATCACAGCTGAAGAGGTATCAAAGTTTATTTTTGATCATATTTGTAGTAGGTTTGGAACACCCCTAGAAATCTTATCAGATCGAGGCCCGGGTTTTAGGGCTGACCTTCTGAATGATCTCTTGAGGAGGTTAAAAGTGAAACACCTGCATTCCACACCCTACTATCCTCAATGCAATGGATTGGTGGAAAAAGTGAATGGAATGATATGTAAGATCATTTCTAAGCAGGTTGTGGACCATCCTAATGATTGGGATTGCCATTTGACGGCTGCTCTTTGGGCGTATAGGACATCATTCAACGTATCTACCCAATTCACCCCTTTTCATCTAGTTTATGGACAGGAGGCACTTCTCCCCATTGAGGTAGAGCTCTCAAGCTTGCGCGTTCTTGCAAGAGTGGCAAAAAAACCAAAAGAGGTTCTACATGAAAGG
This sequence comes from Adiantum capillus-veneris, assembly GCF_014529385.1. Lineage (NCBI taxonomy): Eukaryota > Viridiplantae > Streptophyta > Polypodiopsida > Polypodiales > Pteridaceae > Adiantum > Adiantum capillus-veneris. The sequence continues at coordinate 52,724,143 of NC_140958.1, read as the reverse complement.
ATCTTAGATCTCCAACGACTTGAGCTAGATAGAGAAGAGTCCATTGATCACTACATCACCAAAGCGACAAGCCAAAGGGATAAAATCAACAAGAAGCTCAAGGGGAAAGGATTGAAGGAAGGTATGTTGGTCCTTCGCTATGATAACCGACTTGATACTCGACTTGACAAAAAGTTTTTGCAAAGATGGGAGGGACCTTTCATGATAAAAACAAAGTTTGGGAATGGTAGTTACAGATTAGCAGATTTATCAGGAAAACTTCACAAGACCAGAGTCAATGGATGGAGATTAAAGCCCTACTTTCAACGTATCAATCCGTTGATAGGCAGTCATCTGTCTACATCGTCTAAGCTCCAAATTGACATGGCTCCCTTCGGCTTGGCAAATGCTCCACCTATTTTTAAAGCTTTGATGTGCAAAGAAGAACCAGCCTTGGAATCTGAACATACCCAAGGCAACCCTCCCATCTCCGATTTATGGGATTGAGGTAATGAAAAGCACGTCTAATGGAGTAAAAGAGTGCATGACACTCCTCCTATCGGGAAAAAAAAAAAGTGAAAAAGAAAAAATGACAAAAAAAGAGAAAAAAAAAAGAAGAAGAAAAAGAAGCAACACCGTCCTCCTAAAGATATGAATATCTCTAGGCTTGGGGGAGGGCTAATATGAGTGGCATAAAATGGTAACCATCTTTTTGCAACATTTGTCAGCCTACTCAACGTCCTCTTCCTCATATGTGTATATATTTTTCTACGCTATTAAGTTATCTAGAGTAAATTCCCCCTCTTCGTTTAACCTTTGTGGCGACACATATATTATACTCTTCTCAAAAATGTCACCATAGTCATATATTTATATTACCACCCTTTTCTTTTTTGCTTTGTAAATAGAATAAGCATACAATAACCAACTATATACCCCCAAACTTTCTTACCTCTTTTGAATTAGTAGAAGAAAAATAATATATCCATCTTCCACCCCATATAGATAAATTCCCATGGAAATCAACTCTCCACTTGTCTTTACCAAAGATTATGGTCCCTCTCTACAAGTCTTCTATGCCCCCTACATAGGTGGCCCAATATCTCTTAAGAATATACATATAGTTTTTCTCCTTTCAAAAAAGACTCCAATTGTATATTATTTTCACAAGAAAATAATATTGGGCCCTCCTCTATTTGTTTAAGCATCATAGCCTTTTGAAAAAGCATGATTCCCCTTGGATGCATACAAGCAAAGGGCCCATACAAGAAGACTTGGAAGCAAAAGGTTCCCTAGCCTAGTGTGGACCTCCCAAACCGAATTCCTTGGTGCATGGGCATGAAGAATAGTCCAAATTCATATCAAACATGTTGAGAAGGTCAATTTTTCCTTTTGAAGCATGTCATTCCGAGCTATAGGTAAAAAGTTATGGTCAAAATAGTGTAAATCTGACAGATTCGCAGCAAAAGGGAACTATAAATCAAGTAAATCAAGAGGGTGAGATCTTATTTTTCCCTACTCATCTTCTAGAAGAGCAATGAGTGTTCAAGGTCACTTGCATGTGATGGAACCAACCTAAAGATGCTTTCTAAATGCCAAGACAGACAAGTTGAGATACCCCGTAGGAGCCACCCGTAGGGCCTCATGGTGGGGCCCACCTACATTATGCACCCCTATGGAGCCTTCACGGTCTAAAATGATATTTTTGGTGAATAAATAGTCCCTTTTATGTCCAATATTCAATGAGTGGTCAAAGGACACTTAATTAGGTCTAATCACTTACTCTAATTAAGTGTAGCATAATCCCACTCCTACACAACTATAAATAGCCCCCCTTGGAGAGACTCAAGGACACACACACCTATATTTTCAACTTCATGTTGTTTCTTGATCAATAGTAGAGAAAACCCCAACTCTCCCTCTTTCACATCCTCCCTCCTAACCTTCCTCTTTGGAGGAAGTGCAACTCTATTCTCCACTCTTTCCATTCTACAATCTCTTACTCCATCAACCCAATAAATCATTTGTAGCACATCAATAACTTGTAAATACATCATGATCTCTCTCATGGTTATGTTAATGATCATGAAATCATCTTCAAAACTTTCAAGTGTCGCAATTCGTGATGGTTAGCAAGCGTCGGTCCTCCCCTTAAAAGGTGTGCGAGAAATCAAGTAAGTGTTCTATTTTCAATTTACCATTGGTTTGTTTCTCCACAGTTATTCAATTGGTCTAAAGAAATTTCTCACTCCAACTCTCTTTTGCTTCATTACATATGCATGTGGCTACCTCTCATGGTGATTTTATTTGTGTCACGGAATTGCATAGATGGAGATGAGCTCTCTATGCAAAGTGTGTTAGTTTGATGTAAGTGATTCTCTTGTGTGTTTGAGAGGCAAGTCTTGTGTGCATGATTTTTGATGAGTGCTTGAGAGAGGAAGAGTTTGGATGTATTATGGGTATTCTTATGGGGAGAAGGTGAATGCTATTCCACAAATTGCATATTTCATTTTGATGCACGGCATTGGGTTGCATAATCGTTGATGGTGTTCAAGTGTCCAAAGTGTATATAGAGTAAGGGGGTTTTCAAAGTGTGTTGCTTGAGTGGGTGAGTGCAAGTGTCATTTTGATTGGTTTCCTTCTCCACTCCCAAAAGAAGGTGGTGCCCCAAGTAGTGTGCGTACCTCTTTACGAACATTTTGTGAGGGTAGGCCCATTGGTTTGGGTTTAGAGGCCCCATTTCAAAAAAGCTCGCCCTCACTAGGAAAGGTGCATACAAGTGAAAATCCTGCAGACATGTTTACAAAGGTGGTCAACAAGGAGAAGTTGAGCTTTTGCTCATCTTCAATTGGCATTCAAGGATAAGAAGCCAGGATGGAAAGAAATTCACAGGTTTGGTTTGGAGTTTAGTCTCCAAGTGGGAGATTGTTAAGTATGGAGCCTGATTTACCCCTTGTAATTTTTTGTATTAAAAACGCACATTTGTAAGGCCCCTGTTATGAGGAGAAGCCATCATGCGTGAAAAAAATTCACTTGCCGAAAACCAAAAATTTTCATGCCCATCGGAATATTCCTTTTCGCTAGAATATATTTATGGCCGGACGGCGACCGGAAAGTGGTCGAAAACCAACCGGTTGGTTGGCCGGTGGTCGGAAGTAATGTGGCCAAATTCAATGGCCGGTGGCCGAATTCAAAAGCAGACTTGTCTTCTCAAGGGCAACCGCACATGGGTGGATTGGAGGGTCCAATTTGGACTTATCTACACAAGGGCAGCTACACATGGCTGCCTCTCATGAGAGATGACAATCCTTTTGTCCTATACAAGGAGGCCATTTCTACACACATTTTAGAGTGTGAAGTTGATGCAACAAGTTGGGTGTGAGGTGGTGAGAGTGAAACAAGGCGGGAGCTCTATAAACGGTATAATCCCTTTGTAACTTAGTGCTTGTTTGAAGTACTAAAGCCATTAAGTGGATGCTTTCCCGTGGATGTAGTCCACATTGGGTGAACCATGTATATCATGTGTACTCTCTCTCTCTCTACTCTATAAACTCTTGTGTGTGAAAATTATCTCTCTCCATTAAGTAATCTAGCTAAATTATCTACTTAGCTACGTCATATTTCCTAACAAAAAAGGCAAGAAGAAGATGCATTGCCATTACTGCAAGGATAATCATCACTTGATTAAGCAATGTCCTAAATTGAAGGCAAAAGAGGCCAAGAAAAAAGAGGCTAGTTCTACTGCAAGTGCAACTATTGTAGAATCTTTTGTGAAAGGAGATTGTGATGTTCATGTAGATGCAGAGTGGGATTTATTGTAGAGTATACTTATGATCCTTCTATCCATGATTCATGTATGTCAATTGTTGTAGATTCACATGTGGGGTACTTTATAGTGGTTCTACAAAGCACATTACCTTACATCATGACTTGTTTACCTCTCTCGAGTTTGTTCCTCATGGGAATATAGTCACTTGTGCCAATAATGCCTCTTATCTGGTCAAGGCATTTGGAAAGATTGTTTTGACTATTATAAATAGTAGTTCTTTTACATTTGTTGATGCACTTTATGTACTTGAGATAAAAAAGAACCTTTTGTGTGTATCTACACTTTCTAGACTTGGTCTTGTTGCCAAATTTGTGGATGATAGATGTTCAGCCCATGATCTTAGATTTGGTCATGAAATTGTTGCATCTGGCATTTTGTGCCATGGATTGTATACGCTCACTTTGTATGACAAGTGTGGGTAGAATTTTGTAAATGTGGTTGTGGATTCAAAGGCTGTTTTAGATGCAAAACTTTGGCATGCACATTTTGGACATCTGAATTCTATCAGTTTACATTTGTAGAAATATGATATGGTTGCTTCTTTGCCGCCTCTTGAAGCACCTTTGAAGCATGTTTGTGAAAGTTGTATTTTGGGTAAGATGCAACATTCAAATTTTCCAAAGGATGGTTCAACAAGGGCTACATGTAGATTGCAACTTGTGCATAGTCATGGTTATGGACCTATGCAAACTCCATCCTTAGGAAATTACCTATAATTCATGACTTTCATTGATGATTAATTAGGCATGCATGGGTGTATCCACTTAAAGCTAAGTCCAAAGTGTTCATGTGCTTCAAGAAATTTTGGATATGGCTGAAAATGTCTCTAAATGTACTATGGGCACCCTCCATTTAGATCGAGGGAGGGAGTATATTTTTCATGAGTTTAAAGAATTTTTGGCTCATCGTGGGATAAAACACCAATGTATAGTGCCATTTACCCTCAACATAATGGTGTTTTTGAAAGACAAAGTAGGTCACTTACAGAAATGGCATGATGTATGGTCAAGAGTCAAGCTTTGCCACATTCATTTTGCCTTGAGGCTATCAAGTGTGCTACTTATTACTTAACAGGTGTCCTTCAAAACCTTTGTAGTCTATGAATCCTTATAAAGCATGTCATGATAAGATGCCATCTATTGATCACATGCACGTCTTTCATTGTTTAGCTTATGCTTTGGTGTTGGATGATAAGGCTGTTAAATGAATTTTTGTTGGTTACTCTACTAAAAGCAAAGGTTATAGGTTATAGCATCCACACAAAAAAAAAAATCTTGGTTTCACGTGATGTTATGTTTGTGGCCAATTCTGTTCAACCTTCATTGTCATGTACTAGAGACAACAATGCAAGCGCATATGACATTTACAATATTTTTTTGCCTCTTTTTAATGGTGGAAACTTGAATGTAAATTGCAACGAGGAAAATGTACAACTTATGGGGGTTTCTAAAACTTCTATGAATCAACCTATTACTGATGCATAATGTACTTGATGTGGAAAGGGATGAAAAGGAGGAGGGTAGAGGTATACCCAAATGGCTGGTGCATACTTTGCGTGATAATAATGTGAATGCACATTTGTCTACTTGTACTCATTCAAGTTCTTTCCAAAGCATCTTATGCGTCAGATTGTTATGCTTTGGATGTTTCTAGTTTATGCGATGTGGATGACCCTCTTTCTTTTGATGAACATAATTTAGAAAGTTGCATGGCTAACATGCAATCAAAATATGACGCACTTATAGAAAATGACACATGGACTTTATGTGATTTTATTCTTGGCAAAAAAGTCATTGGTACGAAATGGGTTTACATGTTGAAACATAAGCTAGATGGTGAGATTTATCACCAAGGCTTGATATGTTACAAAAGGAACAACAAAAAGGCATAGCTTATGAAGAGATTTTTTCTCCCACTTGTCATATGACTATTGTGCATTTTCTATGTGCGTTGGTAGATCATTTGTTATTTCTTTCTTGAATGGTGATACATTTGCGGAATTTTATGTAATGTAGCCTCACAATTTTGTCATAAAAGGACAAGAAGATATATGCAAATGGAAGAAAGCTTTGTATAGGCTGAAGCAGTCTCCTTGTGCTTGGTATGAGAAAGCTAACATTTATTTGGTTAAACGAGGCTTTTGTATTAGTCCAACAAAACGCAGTTTGTATGTAAAGTGTGAGAGTGATGCATTTCTCATCGTCGTTCGATACATAGATGATTTGTTGATTATTGGTCCGAATGAGACATACATTACTGAATTTAAGACTCATTTGAATGCTACTTTCAAGATGAAAGACTTGGGGCTTTTGCATCATTATTTCGGCACATAAGTTAAGCAATGTGATGGTTGTATTGCCTTGTGTCAAACAAGCTACATAAAGACATTACTATGTAAGTTTGGAATTAAGGACTACAAACCTATTTCTACTCCCATGGAAACAAGTATGAAATTGAGTCTTCATGATGCTAGTGATCTTGCTAATGTCACTCTTTATCAGTCTGCTATTGGATGCCTTATTTATGTATGAAATATGAGGTTCAATATTTAATTTGATGTCTCACATGTCATTAAATTTATGTAATAGCCTACGGTCTACGCATTGGCATCCTACAGAGAGGATCTTCTTCTACTTGAGTGGAAATCTACATCTTGGCTTGTTTTATCCCAAGGGGGGATCATTGTCGCCAAATTTACATGCTTTTTTGGACTCAGATTTGTCTGGTTATTTTAACACACGAGTGTCCACAAGTGGTTTTTGTTACAGACATTTATCACAGTGAGAGATTCATAACAATTAGGAATAAGTATAAGAGAGAATTTAGTCAATGTAAAAGGAACTAAAATTTCTTGATTGATTAGAACTAGAGAGAGGGATTACAAGCTTTGGATGGTGACCATTTATAGCCACAATGCAGAGAAGTGCAATAAAAAATTGGATGAATATGCACCATAAGTGGAAATGGCAAGTCATGTGAGCTACCACAAATAGCCTATGGCTATCAGGTGTGTAGCATGTGTATATGGAATGAGTAGCATGTGCAAGGCTTTATAGGTTCTATAGAAAAAATGTGAATATGCACATAAATGGTGCATGCTCGTTGACTTAAGGGGTTGTTCTGAATGTGAGTGTAAGATACATGGTTACCTCAAAAAATGCACCCATAAGCTAAATCTTTAATGATGGAGCATGGATTGTGATTAGGGAGTTTAATATGGGCTACATTGGGTAAGTACATAGGGCTCATAAAGATTGAATCTGATGAACAAATAGTTGTAGGTCTTACCTCCAAACTATATTGTTTGCGGCACTATCTAAACACTTACAAATATAGAGGTCATCACTTTCTTTAGGGAACTATGGGCCTTATCTCTTATGAATTAACTTCCTTGCTTTTTGGGAACTGGAGGATTTTGATGGTGGTGAACAGAGTGGTGCACATGATTTTGATCCATGTTAGGTGCATATCCATCATAGAAGCACATTTTGGTGAATATATGTTTGATGATATGGTGCTTTGACCATACTGTGGTCTTACAAGTAGTTATTGGTAGTGTATATAACCCCTTACAATCTCGAGATTAGGTAGGACATGCATAGCATAAATGGTTGCAGTTTTCTCTAGGAGTTTTGATGAGTCCAGTTTAGCATACATTACAATTATTACCAAAAGCTTGAATGCTTTGATGCCTTGAAGTGTTGTGGTTTCTCTGATACTCTGAATTTTCTTTGGGTGCTTCTTGCTACTTGCTACTTGTGCTTGGATGCCTTGGAAAAGGGCGTGAAAATTGGAATCCTTGAATCTTGATGGGCTTCAAAATATTGCTTCTCTGCTGCTATGGAAGAAAGGCTTAATGCCTTGTATAACAAAATTGAGATGCTGCTCAAGTAGAGGGATTTGTGTCATGGGAATTTGGGCTTGTATTGTAATATCCCCATTCCCACAAATACCCAAATTGAGATGGGATCCTTGACAGGTCTCTAGGCCTAATAAAAATTAGAGTATATAAACAAGAAAAATCCAAGGAATAGACCTTTACCATTGAAAATGGCTTGGGTCTATAGCCCTAGAAGAAGACCTAGTCTTGTCTCATAACGAAAACGGGACAATATATTAAAAATCCAAAACTATTTTGTCCCTATAACTTCCACAAAGTGGGCTAAGGTATCCTCAACCAATGCTTTTCCCCCCTTAATAGATGTGAGGGCACAACCGCTGGTGAACTCCTTCCAAATTGGAGAAGTTTACTAAATACTTTTAGTTCACGGGAATGGATAGTTACCTAACTCATCAGGTCCACCCGTCCATTATTGACAACCTTAGTCAATCTCAAGATACCACCCCGCACTCACACATAATTCTTTTGTTTTCTAATTACTATCACATTGTTTTAACATTTAAAATAATGGTTTTTCTAAACTTTTTGTCACAATGATTCCTTCAATCAAGTATTAAATACATCATTGGAAAGCATTCTTTTAGAAAACAGACATCTTTAAACTTAAGACAGAGTACTGTCAATCAAAAAAATTGACCATAATAACCATGACCACGTAAGAGTGAAAACTGGCACCCATTCCTTGTTCACAATCCGGGAAACCCCCACTCAAGGTTCGGGGTGCCCATACACCAAACTAGTTGCCCATACAACCGGGTGGCTCCCCTATGATAAAAAGGGTATCCTAACTTATGTAGAAACATCAAGACATGACACATAGTAGAAACTCATTGTTCATGGGGGTAACTGACTTATCCGTGTGGCTGGAAAGCCATCGTTATTCATCAAAATATATCAAGAGTCCGAGGTGTCTTGAGACAAGCTGTCTTAAAGATGATCAATCATATCTATCCTAATTCAATCACTTTTAACCCAAACAATTCATTCCTAATTTTACAAACAAATTCACATTAGTTTCTTAGAAGATGTCTTCCATTTTTAGCTAGTTTTTACAATTCCTAATTCCTTACTCCGTATGCAATGTTAATATTTAAAGAAAAACTTGAATTATCTAAACTTAATTATAACAAAGATCCACTGGGACTGATCAAGCATCTGTTGTAGCATTGGGGCCTGAACGCTCCTGCTAGTAGGCCTACTACTAGGCCCTACCTCGTTGCCATGCACCACTCTAGTTCTTTAAGAAATACTACCCTCATCATCGGATGTACGATTTGCTCGGGTCCTTTTAGGTGCCATAACTTCTTATCCTTATAAAAAAGGATGTCTAAATATTAGGTAAATTATCTAAAAGTTAAACTTAACCTTTGTATTTAATCTTAACCCAATCAAGGTTATCTAATTTATTTCTTTAATTTTCATCTAGGATTAGTCAAAATTTGACTTAAATAAATAGCTATATTAATTTTCTAAACTTAAGATATTTATCACGGCATTTTTTACCATGTAATCTAAGTTTGATAAATAGCATGTAATTATCTAACATGATTTCCTATTTCCTCCTTCAATTTGCAACTAGAATTAGTTTAATTTGACTTAGATAAATATCTATATTAATTTTCTAACCTTAAGATAATTATCATGCCTTTTTTTTCATTTAATCTAGCTTGGATAAATAGCATGTATCTAACATGATTTACTAATTTTCCCCTTTAATTTTCTGCTAGAATTAGTATACTTTGACTTAGATAAATATCTACATTAAGTTTCTAACCTTAAGATAATTATCACAACTTTTGTATTATTTCATCTAAGTTCGATAAATAGCATGTATTTATCTAACACAATTTACTAACTTATCCCTTTAATTTTTTTAGCTAGAATTAGTATAATTTGACTTAGATAAATATATATATTACTTTTCTAACCTTAATATAACTCTCACCGCATTTTTATCATGTAACCTAAGTTTGATAAATAGCATGTAATTACCTAACATGATTTACTAATTTTCCCCTTTAACTTTTAGCTAGAGCTAGTATAATTTGACTTAGATAAATATCTATATTAATTTTATAACCTTAAGATTATAAGGGCTTCTTTATTATATAATCTAACTCTAAAAAATAGCATGTAATTATCTAACATGAGTTACTAATTTTTTCCTTTAATTTGCAGTTAGAATTAGTATAATTTGACTTAGATAAATATGTACATTCATTTTCTAACCTTAAGTTGATTATCAAGGCTTTTTTTATCATGTAATCTAACTCTATTAATTAGTACAGAAATATCTAACATAATTAGATAGTTTTCCCTTTTTAATTTATACTTAAAAATAGATGATTTGAGCCTAATGAATTAGTTAAACTAATTTTCTACTCATGGCCTATTTATCTCGACTTTGTATCAATGATTTATAGATATGATAATTAGTATATAATTATCTAAGTGATTTAGCTAATTTCCCCGTTCAATTTATGCTTAAAAACAGTCAATTTTAGCCTAATTAATTAGCTAAACTAGCTTTTTGTACATGGACTAATTATCTCAACTTTTTAATAGTGATTTCTAGCTATGATAATGACTGTATAATTATCTAAGTGATTTAGCTAGTTTCCTCGCTCAATTTATGTCTACAAACAATCAATTCCAGCCTAATTAATGAGCTATAATAATTTTCTATGCATGGTCTAATTATCTTAGCTTACTAACGGTGATTTATAGCTATGATAATTATTGTATCATTATCTAAATGATTTAGCTAATTTCCTCCTTCAATTTGTGTCTAAAAACAATCAATTTTAGCCTAATTAATTAGTAAACTAATTATCTACGCATGGCCTAATTAGTTTGGCTTCCTAATAGTGATTTATAGCTTTGATGATTACGGTATCATTATCTAAGTGATTTAGCTAGTTTCTTCCTTTAATTTATGCCCAAAAATAGTCAATTTAGCCTAATTAATTAGCTAAACTAGTTTTTTGGTGCATGGCCTAATTATCTCAGCTTCCTAATAGTGATCTCTAGCTTTGATAATTAACTTGAGAAGTTAATTAAGTAGGTTTTCCATCAGTTTTTTGATACAAAATAGCTAATTTTTGCCTAATTAATTGTGCGCTCCTTGCCGCACTGTCGAAGCAAGGGCCTTGCCTAACACTGTGTGTGAGCCACAGACGGCTCCAAGCACACAACTAGCTTAACTAGTAAGCTCAAAAGAGGGCAATGGTGTGTCACTCACCGCTCTATGCTCCTGCCGTGGAGGATTCCTCGTCGGGAAGAAGAAGGAGACGCCGCTACGTCGCGCTCAACCGCTTCACCGCCGTCGTGCCGCCGCAACGCTCGATCGCACTCTCTCTCTCTCTCTCTCTCTCTCTCTCTCTCTCTCTCTCTCTCACACACACACACACACACACACAAGGAGGTGAAGAAGAAGAAGATGGAGATGGAGATGGAGCAAGAGCACTCTTCTATTGCACAAATGAGAGAATAAGTGAATTTTAGGTTTAGTTGGCTTTTATATGAGCTCACCCCATTCACACTTGGGCGCCCATGCTTAGCCAACTAATCCCTTGAATGTCCCAGTTAGAGTGCGCCTCTCATCGACGATCACTCTTACCCTTTTCCTATTGGTCCGACAAGCCCGGTACCTGACTCTACCAAATACATAATACACGTCCGTCGTAGGTGATGGGGTGTCCGTGAGCCGTGAGGGTTAACATGCCCCCCTTCTTGATGTAGATTCCGTCCTCGGAAGCTATTGAGTTGAAGCTCGTTCGTCGAGGTGGAAGAGCATTTGAGATGAATGTCCTTAGCCTTCTTCAGTCACTGCAAAATCAAACAACATTGGCACAGTAATTGCATTCTCATAAGTGATTAAAAAGCATATGCAGTTTTAGGTAGACAAATTGATTGGTAAAAGAATTTCAAACAATTTGTCAGCAATGAACATTAAATTGCAATGTAATCAAATGCATAAACAGATGTAAAGGTAAAAAATTAAACAAGTCTAGGGTCGCTAATTTGACGGTCGAAAGCCACTAGAGATCGAATATTAATACCATGGGTAAGCTTCTTAATTTCCTGTGGTCAATTAAGTTGTTTAATCGCGAGAGCCAAGTATTCATGTTCGAGGGCTGACTAGAGGCTATATCTAGAAGACCTTGTAGTTAAGCTACCATAAAAGGAATTTCTCATGAAATCATCGCCTGACTGATTACTTTTTCTTTGACCCCCCAAAGTATTTTCACAGTGATTCAATTTGATGTGTGTGCTTATTTTGTATGCCTTGGGTTTTTTGCTTTTCAAGGAAAAGCGCCCACACTGGGAACCTCTAGGGCTCTAGTACCATAGGCAATACATGTGAGAGAAGTACCAAATCAAGCTGAGATTTCTCTTCCAGCTTAAGATTTTACAGTGTGGCACTTTGATTTTTTGTTTGTTCATTTTCAACATTTTATTTTTGTAACTTTGGGGGGTCATATAACACTGATACACCTCCCCAGGCTCATCACACTAGTTAACTCCCTTTATAATACTTAAGCTAAAGGTCAATAGGGTCAAGCCCACTAGAAATCCCTAGTACATTTCACACAATGCTACCTAAATCGGATTAAGAACCTAAGTAACCATTGATTATTAGGAAGGCATTCCCCATGGTACTAAGAGAAGATCTCTAACACCTAACTTGGTCAAACTAGCTTAGTCGGACTGCTTGATTTTTAAACCTAGACAAGTGATTATGACAAAAAATTACATTGAATTAAATGTTTGATACTAAGCAAATGCGGTGAACATTAGGCTACCAATCACAATTAAAGCAGACAATCATAGATGCAAAAAAGATAAGGGGCAATGCTAATGGACAAGAAACACCTGTTTGTGTCGATGGTCGCGCTTGATTTGAAGAGTGAGTCGAGATAAAGATTCCATGAAGGTCCAAATCCTATCAATAGCAACACGCTCCTGTACACACTAGGAAACAAAAGGAATACCTCCAAGAGGCACATTAGTGGGAAAAGGTACCAACACTTATTGAACACAACAAAAAACATAAGGAACCCTAACCTAATTATTTGCACTCCCCCTAGAGAGTCAAGGGAATAGGATATTGTAGAGGTTGGGGGGAAACCCTAAGGCTAAACCTTTATCCTCGTCGTCGAGATAAACAAAGTCATCATCCATGAGACCATATGTGCCATCCGTGTAGTCTTGTAAATTTTCTTCTTCATCATAGGTGCCCATGTTTACTAAGAAGGTCACTAGATGCCTATAGTCATCTTGGTCAAAAGGGTAGGCTTGTGCAATGGGAGAAACGCTCTCTACTAAGTATGGATCAGACGTGGTCAAGAGACGTATCAGCCATTCTAACTCCTCAAAATTCCTCTCACATGCTAGCGTACCTATCAAATCCCATTCACATGCAAGCACTGGAAAGACCATGTGAAATATTTGTGAAAAGTAACGAGGGTACCTCTCACCCAAGGCAGGAGTGGATGACTCTAGCGTACTAGCCATATCTGTACACGCAAATAGATGATGGTTAGAGTGCAAATATTACAAGGGTCGTGTTCTTGTGCATAATTTGTTTTTATGATTTGTGTTATGGCTCTTGCTCTTTTACTTTTTTATCTTGTTTTTGTGAGTGTAAGGCTTTATATATACATTCCCTAAGATTGGAGATTAAGAGGTTAGGGAGAAAGGTTGAGAGGGAAGCAAGTGAAAAATGGATGTCCACAAACACTCCCCCCTTCCTTGGGTAGATCATATCGTTTGAAATGATGTCGTCACCCTTTGAAACGAGTTGTTCCAAGTTGTCATAGGTGAAGATTTTTGCCAGTAGTTTTCTATTACGTTAGGTGCCTTGTCGAGTTGAAAGGGTGGTAAGGTACTCTCCCAGGATCGAACTTGAAGTGGTTCATTAGGTGATTCTTGAACACTGGAAGGTGTGGATTCCTTTGTAGCTTCATGGAGGTCCACTATTGTAGGTGGAGGCTGTGTAGAAGCGTTTACCTCTATGGATGTATTACATGAGGAGCTAGAAGCTTCATGGAACTCCCTCGTTCCTGAGCTAGGTGGAATAAATTGGTTTTGCCTTGGAGCCCAAACTAGCTCTGGACTAGGTGTGTAGCATTCTGTGATCTTTCCCTTCCCACGGTCTGCCATTGGATTTAGCGTTACACTGTTTGACTCATATGGGTTTGTTGTCGATAGGGAAGGACACATTTTACGTTTAGGTACCCAAATTTTCTCATTTCCATCATAGTAGCCTTGGGCTTCTAATAGTTGTTTTGGAATCCATCGTGATTTGGTCTTGACTCTCCTAGGGCGCGCTCTTGGTTTTCCGGGGAATTTTTTTCTTGGAATGGATGGGAGGGTTGAGGTAGTTGGAAGTAAGGCCTTGGGGACCCATTGATATGTACTCTTAGGTCGTGTAGGTTGAGTACTTGCAATATTACTGCTTGCTGCAACTACAAGTGTTGAAGTGCTAGGTTCATGGGTAGCCGGCAAAGACGAGTTCACCACCTTGGCTTGTGAATGTTGGCTATCCTTCAACTTTGCTAGAGTTTGCAACGTAGGTGACTTTGCTTGAATGATAGGGGTAAGAGTCGGTGGTCGCGTCGTGACACTACCAGTATCCCAATCAATAGTGCATTTGGTTGCCAACATCCACGTGCGTCCCAGGTTTACGTTGCCTTCCATAGCTCCCGCGGGCATGACTAGAAACCTCTGCACTATGCTTCCATTGTCATAGACAACAGGGGTCTGAAGGACTCCAAGATATGTTTTCTTTTTATTAATGCCCTTGACTTGCATCGTACTCGGGGATAGGGTTGGTTTCTCTAATTGACACCAAACTCCATAGGAAAACAAATTGTGTTTAGCTCACGTATCTAATAAGGCGTTGTATAGTAATTTCCCATAGGGGCTATTTAGCTCAATTGGGTATCGTAGGGGTGGCTCAGATTCTAATGAGTCGTCATCTGTGTCCTCGAAAAATGCTTGCGTGATTCCCAGATTAGCCTCTCGTTGGCGTCTAAGACGTTGTTGTCGTTCTCGAGCCTCAACTCTTGCTTGGATTTTTTAAAGCTCTGCTTGTTCCTTGGCAGCCTTCTTTTGATGGATGGCTTGCAACTCTTCCTGGCTTAGAGGATCATAATATCTTTTGAATTTACTCCCATTAAGGAATCCAATGGTTTCAACTCCATCTAGAGTCTCCACACGAATGGTACCTTGCGGGGTAATTTCACACACTCGATATGGTCCCTTACCAGCGTATTTCGATTTCTTCTTTTCATTACGTACCCCGTACATAAGAACTTTATCACCAACCTTGATGTCTTTATCCTTTAAATGGCTATCAAACCACTTCTTTCTCCTATCCTTCTCCACTAGAGCATTTCGCACAGCTAATTGCCTTTCTTCATCTAGCCTTTCCAGGATATATAATCGCTCCACTAAGGGGTTACCATCCCAACCTTCTTGAGAAGCTACTCGAAGACTAGGAATGAAAAACTCCCATGGCATAATTGCTTCTTGGCCATACACCATCTTAAACGGTGTGCAATTAATAGTAACTTTATACGCAGTACGATAAGCCCATAAAGCTGATGTAAGCTTTAGGTCCCAATCAGTGCGATGAGCCTCAACTGTCTTTGTCAAAATGGAGATGAGAGTTTTGTTGGTACTCTCAGCTTGGCCATTTGCTTGGGGATAATAGGGTGTAGACTTGTGGTGAGATATCATGAAGTTTGATGTGAGTTCTTTTATTACTTCATTTATAAAATGAGTTCCATTGTCACTCACAAGTTCAAAGGGGCATCCAAAACGTGTGATAATGTTCTCAAAGAGGAACTTAGCTGTTGTTTTTGCATCCGCCTTTCGTGTTGCTTTTGCTTCAGCCCATTTGGTTACATAGTCGGTAGCCACAATGATATATCGTGATTGCATGTTACGTGCAGCCGGACTAATCGGTCCTACAAAGTCTAAGCCCCACTTTTCAAATGGTTGGGTTACCTTGATGGTATGTAGAGGCATACCATCAGTTCTTTGTGGCTTCTTAAAGCGTTGGCATTCATCACATCCCTTTGCAAAAAGTGATGCATCCTTGAACAGAGTGGGCCACCAATAGCCTGACTTTAAGATCTTTCGGGCAGTCAACTTTCCTGAAAAGTGACCACCAGCTACGCCCATGTGTGCCTCTTGTAGAATATATAAATACTTATCCTCGCGGGCACAGCGTCTAAGAAAATCATCTTTTCCTCTCTTATAGAGAGTTCTCGCCAGTAAGCAATAGGGTTCGCATTCTTTGATTAATTTTTGAGCTATATCTTTTCGTAGCTCTTTGGGTGGAAAACCATTAACTAAGAAGCTAACAATCTTTTCACTCCATTCAGGCATTGTCTCAACAATGAACAAAGGAGTATCAGGCAATTCATCATCAACCCCCGTAGGAGCTTCGCCATTAGGGATATGAGATAAATGATCCGCCATGACATGTTTCCTCCCAGGCCTCACAACAACGGTGAAGTCAAACTCAAGAAGAATTAACAACCATCGTGTAATTCGACCTGTGGAACACGGCTTGTTTACCAAATATAGCAATGCTTGATGATCAACATAAAACACAAACTTGGTAGCAAGAAGGTAATTGCGAAATTTCTTTACTACGTAAATCATAGCTAGACCTTCGTGCTCTGTAGTAGTGTAGTTCATCTCGGCATCATTTAATTGGCGACTTGCAAAGCTAATAGGGTAGTCCAATTTATGTTCTCCTGGTTGAGTTAGAACACACCCAATAGCAAAATTTGATGCATCAATATGCACATGAAAAGGTACATTCCAATCAGATGTTCGCAGGATTGGAGCACTTGTTAGGGCCTTCTTTAATAACTCATAAGATTGATGACATTCTTCCGTCCAGTGAAACTCGATAAGAAGCTTGTACAATGGACGCGCTATCTCGGCAAAGTTTAAAATAAACCTTCGATAATAACCAACATGGCCCATAAATCTTTGAACTCCTTTATAGTTAGTAGGTGGTGGCAAATCGGCAATGGCTTTAATCTTACTCTCATCTATGGATATCCCGTTCTTGGACACTATATGCCCTAGAATGACTCCATGCTTAACCCAAAATTGGCATTTGAAAGGGTTCAATGAGATGCGATAAAATCTGCACCTTTCAAATATTTTTCGTAGATATAACAAATGCTTATCCCAAGAAGAATAAACACAAAGGTCGTCTAGGAAAGCTTCACAAAACTCCCTTAGAAATTCTTTAAACGCAGTGTTTATTAATCGTTGGAATGTAGCAGGGGCATTTGTTAAGCCAAAAGCCATAACACGAAATGCAAACACTCCAAACTCTGTGATAAAAGCAGTTTTAGCTTGGTCCTCTAATGCAATTATGATTTGATTGTAACCAGAGTACCCATCTAAAAAGCTATAAGCTTCCTTGCCCGCAACTCTTTCAAGCACATGTTCTGAATATGGCAAGGGATAATGATCTCTCCTAGTAGCTGCATTAACTTTCTTGAGGTCCACGCACACTCTTAGTTTCCCATTCTTTTTTGGCACAATGACTATTGGAGAAACCCATTCTGAGTGCTCAATAGGGTATATGAATCCACATTGGATAAGTTTTTCAATCTCCTCTTGTACAATTTTGGCGTACTTAGGATTCATTGGATAGGGTCGTTGCTGGACAGGTTTAGCAATGTTGATCATGGGAATTTTATGTTGCACCACAGAAGGTGGAACGCCCTTCATGTCATGATATGTCCAAGCAAAGATATCCTTGTATTCCTTGAGGAGCTCCTTAAGTACAGCCTCTTCAGTTTCGGTAAGGTCTTGAGCAATAAAGACTGGTTTAGACTCCTCACCTGGTTCTGCTAATTCTATCTCTTTAACTACCGCTGGACCATCAAAGACTCCACTACTTCCATTGGTAGGTATTCGTTGGGCTTTGGCATACACAACCTTTCGCTCCCCCGTGGTATAAGATTTAAAATGTTCAGGAGCCGTATGTAAGTCAGAAGGCTCTTGTCTTGACGAAGACCTTTCTTTTAGTTCTGCCTCCTTTTGTTGTTGTGCTAACTCTCGGTTTTGACGTCTTCTTATAGTTCGACTCAATTTTGGCTCTGTAACCTCCAATTGAGCGAGGTCAATGGGTCGCGGGCTCCACCACATGACACTCTGGAGATGTTCACCCCAATTGTCTACTTGCTTTCGATGAGCATCACATGCCCCTAAATAGCTAAGCCATTCTGCAGTAGATCTTTCCTTGTTTATCCTAGCTCTCACATTTGCTCGATATCGTCGTCTCTTATATGACCTTTGTTTCTTGTTAAGGTTTTGATTTTGGTAAATGTTTGAACTCGACTCGCCTGATAGGTCTTCGCTTGTATCTTCTTCACTCTCGTATGAATTACCATAGATGGTCGTACTAGGCCTTGAGTGTTCAGTTTCTATACTTGGTTCACTCGATGTTTCTTCAGGTTCTAAATCCATTTCTCCCTGAGATTCCATTTCTGAAGTGTATTGGCCTGAAGCCTTTGAGGAATCATCGGTTTCACTCTCAGGTAGGTGTGCCTCTTTCTTATCATCGGATGTTACATGCGCTACACCTAACATGTTTACTGGTGCAATGTGTGGTATCTCTTCCCCATCTGGTGTTACCCAGGTTGTTCCTCTAGCTCCCCATGTATCTATAGTTGCCGCTAGGTGCACCCAATCGACATTGTCTGACTCAGCCATTCCGGGTAGGATATCCATATAAGGAGAGTTCTCCCCAATATCCGTGTCTTCGTTACACGTGTAGCAATACTGTAATGGAGCTGAGTGAATTGTTGTGTCTGATCGATTATCAATGATGAATTTATTTCCTAGAGGATGCGTTCGACCACTTAAAAGATCAACTCGAATGACAGAGTCTTGGAACTGTAAGTAGACGTGGTTTTTGGACCAGTCATGCACCATTTTTGCTTCCCTCATGAATGGACGCCCTAAGATCATCTCAAATGACATAGGATGCTTGAAAAAATCCATGACAATGAAAGTCTGCCTTACCTTGTGTCCCAAGACCTTGATTCTGAGATCCTTTAGCATTCCAATAGGCGTAACAATAGATCCATTAGCCATTTTTACCACTACGCTTGTGGCTTCAAGGTGAGGTTGCCCCATAGACTCCCAACAACTCTTTGTCACCATGCTGACTCCCGCACCACCGTCAAGGACCCCCTTTACAGCTAATCCTTTAGTAGTGATTGGTAGAGTAGCAGTAGATTCATCACCTTCAAAGTATTTCCCCAACTTGTTAACGGGTATTTCAATTAGAGATTCATGTCCCGCTAGGTCAGATGGTGGTGCTAAATGTTCCTCATCATTCATCATCGAGTCAGGTTTGTTCATATGTGCAAACTGTGGTAATCCAGCCTGTAATTCTCCATTGAGAAGCGCTCGCAGTGCTAGGAATAATTCTGGATCTCCGTATAACTTAGATATGATAGTCGTACGTGTTTCTGAGGACATGAAATCCATCAGCTTGGCAACATTTAATGGCATCTTGTGGGATGTAGGACCCTGACAAGAGAATGGTGAAGATGGAATATCCACTTCCTCAAGGGGGTCGGGCATTCCCTCATTGAACATTCTCTCTAGTAGGAAAGGTGTGTGTCCACTTTCAGATGTCCTACCCTCACTCTCTTCCCGAATGATACTGGGTATAGCTAACGGCCTGTAGTTCTTGTGAGGTTGAACTTGTGTGGGAAACACTATGTCTGACATCTGGATGTGTTTGGGTTCAGGTTCTAATTTTCGTTGAGTTTCTTCCACCAAACCCCTCAGTTGTTGGACTCGTTCAATTTCCACTATTGGGTTTGGATAGGTTCCAATCTTTCTCTTGCAATCCTCATTTTTTGTCTCTCGTGGCTTATCTTGGGGGTTCGCGACTGGGTGGTTTAACTTTGAATACTCTTTTGGTGTTCGTCGTAATTCCCTCTCATGATCCTCCTCACTGGATTTTTCCTTTGTAGTAACAGTTTTGGTCTCCGTGGTCTCTATCAAATCTAAGTCATCCTCAGGGTCATTCATATACACGGGATCCTCTCCTGTCCCTATGTTAGTCTTTGAACTAGGTTTTGAGCTAGAAGCATTAAGGGATTTCTTTCTTCGTGTTTTCTTCTTTCTCTCTCTGCCAATGGATGCAACATCTCTCTCTTCGAGGATGTAATTTTGCTTTTGGAGCATCGACCGTGTGAGTGCATTCACTGGTGCTATGTTTATAGTTGGTGGTGTCCCATCAACAATCTCTATTATGTTCAATGGTGTGATTTTCGGTGCGTTTGGATTGTTAGGACACTGTGCGATCAAATGATCTATGCCACAACGATTACAAGTGAGTATTGGCATTGCCAATGCACTCCCTTGACTTGTTTGCATTAGTGCAACATTATTTTGCATTCTAATGGGGCACTCAGCTACTCGATGTGGTCCACCACATTCGTAGCACTGAAGAGGTGGTCTCCTGGCAAAACTATTAATGTTTTGGCTTCTTGCTGCTAGCGCAGTAGCTTGATGTAGTGGTTTGATTTGTCCCCAATGGTCTTCCATATAGTACATGGGACACTCCTCAAGCATGTCGACTCCATAGGTGATACTAGAGTCTATGTCTTCTTCGCAATCTACATAAGTACTAGATGACTCGCAACCTATTTGGTTCATAGGTGTAACTCTTGGATGAGGGGGTTGCGGTCCTAGCACTGGAGGTGGCAACGGTGTGGTTTGGTCCACATTTTGGGTTCTAGGGACCATGTGCTGTAATGGAAACTGTTGCTCCATGGGTGGGGTAGGCATCAATGCAGAAACTCAAGGTGAGCCTGCCCAAGCTATAGGCGGTCTATTTTCCATGATGCGTTTAAGCATTAGGCAATCCTTCGCTTGATGGCCATACCTACCACACGCGTTACAAGTCCCGTTAAACTTTACTCTGAAAGTAGGGCATTCACTCGTAGTATGTGGGCCCAAGCAGATTGAGCACCATTGTTGCTCCCTTCTTGGATACATATGAGTGTTTTGTGGAGCACGATTACCCCTAAGGCTTTCTTGGATGGCCTTGGTGAGATCTGCCAAAGTCATCTCATATATCGTTTGCTCTTTCACGATTGGCTTTATCTTCATTGGCTCATGCCCTGACGCTTGCAAGCTACTAGACTTCGGCTCGGCGGACACTCTTTCTCCTGCAATCATTAAATTATCCTCCAATTGGATTGCATTCATGGTGACTGCTTCCCAAGTAGTGATACCTCTAATGACTAGGCCATTATAGACACTTTCATGTCGTAGTCCCCTAATGAATCTATCGAGCAATTGGTTGTTGTTGAATCGCTCGTTTGGATTGCATTGAGAATTCAAATTCTTTAGGCGACTAATGAAGTCTCTCACGGATTCACCTTCTTCTCGTTGGGATTTCTGGAGTTGAGAGGCTACACCCCAAAGTACTTCCTCTCGTATGTATTCTTTTAAGAACAGTCTCCTAAGAGTAGAGTAGATCGTTTTCTCTTCTACTCTTAAGGTTCTATACCAATCTCCAGCCTTTCCGCTTAGGGTCAAACTCAAAGCCTTACACTTATGTAGCTCATTGTGCTCTTCCGAGGAATTGCACACATGTTCAAAGACTTCCATATGCTTTCTAGCATCTCCGTCTCCACTGAATTTCTGTGTGAGCTTAGCTACTTGAACTGCCTTGCTCCTAGGCTCTCTATCAGGTGCACTACGCATGTTTTCCGCAATAGAGCGACCGATAGTTTGAGCAAATGCTGTCAAATCTCCTATTTGAGTAGGTTTAATGGGTGTATGTGCTCCTAGAACCACATGTGAGATGGGAGTTGGCCTTGGCCTTGGCATACGCGCGGCTCTTGGGTCCCATATTTCGTATGGTGGTGTACCAGACAGCGGTCCAAAGTTTACAGGCATGGCCCTAGGCATAGGGGGTGCCTGATATGGCATGTTATTATTAAATGGCATGGCTCCACTTGTAGCTTGGATAATGCCATTGTGGATTGTAAGCTCTTGGAATAATCGGAGGTGTAGGAGCTACATGAGGCTGAGGTACGACAGGTGCACATGATTGATACATACATGTAGGTATAGTTGGGGGCACTGTGCTACTAGGCATCGGCGCAATATTAACAAATGAACTCCATGGTGTACTTCTTGTCATGCTCACCACTGGGATATGCATGGTAGCCGTAGTGTCATTAAGAGAAAGATGAGCTAGATCTGGGAAGGAAAAGCTGCCACTTGTGGGCTCAGATTGTACTGAGGCTCCTGGCGAAACAACATATGGAGGATCAATGGGGCTCACTGAGGGAGTCTCCATTTGTGATAGGGTTGGTTGGTTGGCCTTTCCCGTATCCAAGAATCTCATTAGGCCTGTTGAAGGCATGTTGATCCATGTGTTCTGTCTTTCTAACTCGACAATCCTATGGAGGACATCACAGACTTTCTGTTGTTGCTCATCTATGCTAGTAGCACCCGATGTGGATTGTAGAACATCTAACCAACCCACATGATAGGTGTGTCTTGTGTACCGATCAGTTAAAGCTTTTGCTTGTAGGTCATACTCCCAATTTTCGTTTAGGAATATCCCATCTAGGCCTGGCGTGCTGGAGGTTTCCCTCGAAGTGGAAGCATTATTGCTCCCCATCGCTTGCCCCTACGTGACTGCTACCTTGGGAGCACTCGATTGCTTGGCTGGCATGATTGTTGTCATAGGAGCCTTTGCTTTCAGGGCTCGACTTTGTTCTAGCCTTTGTAGGTTCTCAATTTCCCTCTCCCTTGTTGCTTGCATATAGCGTTCGATCTCCTGTACTTCGGCAAGACTCCTACCATCGGGTAGTAAAACCTTAGAGGGAGATAGTCCTAAAGGATCAGGAGGTGCAGTGGATGGAACATTCACATGCACACTCTCAAGAAGCATAGGGTCTATTTTAGGTATGAATGACGAATTTACTTCCCCACTCCCTTCATTTATTTCATTAACCGCATGTTCGGAGCGAGTAGCTCTACTAAGGGTCTCTTTTAAGCGGCTAAACACGCTGGACCCGGGCCGTGGGCCCATGACATGCATGTCTTGAGTTGAACTATCAGGGTTTGGTGTAGGATACCCCTCCATGACTTCGTAGTCAGAGGAAGAATCACTAGACGCGATATGAGGATCTTGGGTCGCGCTACCTTGAGTCCCGATCGAAGGTCCAGAACCTAGGGTGGAGGAATAATGGGTGCCCGCGTAAATGGAGGCACTACCAATATGCTCGTTCTCTAACACTCGTCCAGAGCGTAGGTTCATATGACTTGGATCCCCTAGAAGTGTCAGTGAGTGACCGTGAAGGCTGCTCACCTAGTATTTTTGGGTGTTTTGCAACCCAAGTCTTTTCTTAAATTTTTTTTATTTTTTGATTTTTTGGTCCTTTTTTTCTGACCCAGCTATAGAATAGAACATATGATAGCTCAAAACGAGCGTCTTGGTCAGAGGGACGTTCCGTGCTTTACAGCCCTCCGTTTGGTCACTTTATGCCCTCGGAATCCCTAAAACTGTCAATTTCTAGTAGGGAACTAGGCCTAAATTAGAAAGTCTAAGGGTGCAAGTGGGAAGAGAAGGGAGGAGAGTGGAGGACTTGCCCCACATGCTCTCATCCCCTCTTGAGGGGGTAGGGTATATATATAAGAGTGAGTCTAATATATATCATAGGACTGAGGCCTGGGCCTGGGCCTGGGCTTGGGCTTGGGCTTGGGCAAATGATCCCGATCCCGATCAAAATTTTAGTGTAGCCCCCCAGTCACTCACGCTTAAATATTTTTGGTTTTTTTTTTTGAGACGACGACCGTGCGCGGTTTAGGTGACCCTTTCTTGGCCACACACACTGTCAACACCTACCTAACCTCTCTATCAACAGCTCATAGCTCACAGACAGCTCACTACCTTATCTACTTACTAACAGTGCTGCTAACCATTAACTAATCTACTAACTAATCTGTTAACCACTCTGCTAACTGCTTACTGACAGTGGGCTAACTGTCCACCTACTTCCTCTCTCACTACCTTACTGTGCAAAGACTGTGTGCAGGCAAACCTTGACAGAAAACTATGTACAGACTGTGTGCAAACAGAAATTGCTAATTGTCTACCTACTTATTCATTCACTGCGAACAAGCTAACGACTACTAATTGTGCAAAGATTGTGTGCAAACGGAAAACACAACATTATGCAGAAATCACAGAACTTGCAGACAATACAAAAATTAACAACCCGTAGAAAAATAACTCATTCCTCTTCCTCTTCCTCTTCTTTTCTACTACAAACAACTCATAGGAGAAGCACAAAGTGCCTCTTGGGCTTAGTGCAAGGCGATTCCCTGGCAACGGCGCCAAAAATGTGCGCTCCTTGCCGCACTGTCGAAGCAAGGGCCTTGCCTAACACTGTGTGTGAGCCACAGACGGCTCCAAGCACACAACTAGCTTAACTAGTAAGCTCAAAAGAGGGCAATGGTGTGTCACTCACCGCTCTATGCTCCTGCCGTGGAGGATTCCTCGCCGGGAAGAAGAAGGAAATGCCGCTACGTCGCGCTCAACCGCTTCACCGCCGTCGTGCCGCCGCAATGCTCGATCGCACTCTCTCTCTCTCTCTCTCTCTCTCTCTCTCTCTCTCTCTCTCACATACACACACACACAAGGAGGTGAAGAAGAAGAAGATGGAGCAAGAGCACTCTTCTATTGCACAAATGAGAGAATAAGTGAATTTTAGGTTTAGTTGGCTTTTATATGAGCTCACCCCATTCACACTTGGGCGCCCATGCTTAGCCAACTAATCCCTTGAATGTCCCAGTTAGAGTGCGCCTCTCATCGGCGATCACTCTTACCCTTTTCCTATTGGTCCGACAAGCCCGGTACCTGACTCTACCAAATACATAATACACGTCCGTCGTAGGTGATGGGGTGTCCGTGAGCCGTGAGGGTTAACATTAAGTATAGAAACTAATCAAAAAATTAAGAGATAATATTTCTAGCTTTTTGACAATCTAATCCAGCTTTGATAATTATCTTATACTAGTCTAAGTTTAATTAGTATAATTACCTTTAATTTAAGACCAAAAAGATTTATTTTAGTCCTAATATGGCTTACTAATTAATTAGATTAATAACCCTAATCCTTATCTAAGAAATCAATAGAATATTAAGAATTAAGAAAGTAATTTAAATAAGTTTAATCTTCTTAATTAATTAGATTAATTAAGAAAATATAGGTAAATTAACATAATTTTGCTAATTAAAAAGAGAGAAGGCTAATTATCGTGGATAATCAGCTAGAGTTTTTGCTCTCTAGTGATTTTTGAATAGAGTTCTCTCTATGTAAGAGAGAAATGACTAGGACTCGGAGTTTATGTTCAATTATGGAGAGGGGGGCCTTTTTATAGGTTTCTAGGCTTCATTGGCTGTGGTTGGTAGTTCCTTGCACTTCAAGTCCCCAGCGTCCCTGCTAAATCTGGCTTGGGCAGGCTCATTACTACTCCATACAACCCCCAGATACACCAAATCGATCCTGCTATTTTCCTGACCTATTACATGCTTAATTTATAAATATTTATAAATATCTGTAAATATCTAGAGAGTTCCATGATAAAAGTCTTTAATAGTAATGATTACCTAGACCTTATAATTTAATTATTTAATTTAATCAATAGTATAAACTTCCAATGGCAATAACTATGTCAATTTTTGTCGGAATTCAGTTATGAAAATTTCTAACCATAGTAAAGTCATGATTACGGTTCCAAAAATACCAAAATTTTCCACGGTCGGATAATTCTACATTGCTTTTTCAGTAATCATATTAGTTTGATTAAGATTTATACAATCTTTAAGGTTTCAAAAACTGGAAACCTTACATGTATGAGCAGTGGCATGAGAAGAATGAAACTCAATTGAGTTGAGGGAGTTTCTTGGAATCCGTTAGCTTGTCGGTTGGAGCACCACCATGGAAAATAGTGCTTCAGTAGTGGGCTTCAAGTAAAGGAATACCAATTTTTTTTTGAAAAAGGAAGCCTTATAGACAGGCAATAGGCCAGCTGGATATAGAGAAAGTGAAAAACAAGTGACGATAATGAGTACATGTGGGCTGTATAATGAGGATAGTGATGAATTGTGAGGCAGGGTGCGCATGGTGGAGCTTCGGTAGTGCACCGGAGATCTGTAGGTATTGACAAGGCTAGGCAATGAGGCCTACCAGGTTGTGACAAGACCGAGCGTACCAAATGGTGATAAGGTCGAGCAAGTGGTGACAAGGCCTTCTAGGTGGCAACCCATGCATTTTTCAACCTGTAGGGTGGACGATGAGAGCAATGCTACTACCACTTAGCAATAATTAAGAGTGGGCAAGTGATGGTGGTGACAAGACCGAGCGTACCAAATGGTGATAAGGTCGAGCAAGTGGTGACAAGGCCTTCTAGGTGGCAACCCATGCATTTTTCAACCTGTAGGGTGGACGATGAGAGCAATGCTACTACCACTTAGCAATAATTAAGAGCGGGCAAGTGATGATGGCGGGCCAGCAAATAAGGAGGCAAAATGCCTATCTTAATTTCTTTTTGTTCGAAGTGGTTCTCCACCTTTGTCAGCAAATTGGCAGCCTTTCAAAAGAAAATAGAAACACTTAAACAAGGGTGATGAGGCTTCAAAGAGGCACACAAATCTTCTTGCACACAAATCACACATCAATAGTCACAAAGAGGCTCTACAAATCTTCTTGCACACAAATCACACATCAATTGTCTCAAGAAATTCTCAATCAATTGAATGGACATATCAACTCCAAAAGGAGTACTTGAGAGATCATTCAAAAAGAATTCTCGCAATAGACTACGATTGAGTGTGTGTGTGTGTGTGTGTGTGTGTGTGTGTGTGTGAGTGAGAGAGAGAGAGAGAGAGAGAGAGAGAGAGAGAAGCAAAGATTCATGTGCCTAGAGTTTTATGTAAGCCTTAAAATGCAATCAAATCAAGTTCAAAAAATATAAAGATAACTTATTTTCTCAGTCTAATAATAAGTACTTATGTAATAACTTATTATAGAAAATATATAGATAACTTATGTAACTTATATATCTAATAAAAAATATATCTAATTTATCTAACTTATATATCTCTCTTTCTCACACACACACACCTATAAAAAGGCCCCCCTATAATAAGTACATATTGTCGGCTATAGATTATTGCACCAAATGGGTGGAAGCATGGCTTTTCCCACCAATATAGCACAGGTTGTGACACGCCATCTATACAAAGGCATGTTTACCTTGCATGGTTGTCTCATTAAATTAGTCAGTGGATCGGGCTATACATTTTCTAAACAAGGTCATGTTGAGAAGCACATTTCCTAATCACCAACAGCATAGTGTTAGGTTGTGGAGGATGGGGCATTATCTTGACCATGGTGTTGGGGTTAGAGTTAGAGAGATGGAGACTAGGGTTAGGTTATGCCAAGAGCAAGAGCATAGAGAGAGAGAGAGAATATAGACACAATGATGATATCTCAAAGTGCAAATGATTGATTAGAGAAAAGCCTCTTAAATAGGCTTAGTGCTTTATAGTTTTGGCTAGAGAGGGTGCATCCTCTTGATATTGGACCATTTCATCATTTTTCTTTTTTTAGAAGGCTAGAGGGCTTTCCCATATAGTGCCACAAGTTGGGCTTACCCTAACAAACGCCCCAAACTTGGGGTTTTACAAAGATTTCATGTGTTTTGGCTCATGTGTTCTTGTCATGGTGTACTCCTAGGCTAACATCATTCATCTAATTGATACATCTTTGCGGTTCAATCTGGTTCATCACTATGGCTCAATGTCCCATGATACATCGTAGCGATTCTAAATTGGATTCATCCGTATGGTTCACAAGTGAGGCTCAATAGGTTCACTAGTAGTCCTAAGTAGTACAAATTTATTCTGTCACTCATTAAATTATGTGTGAACAGGTCATCATGTGTGTCCTCTTCAAAATTGACTTCATGTCTTTGTCATTGTTGATGTCATCATCTGCATGTGGTCATTCATTATGTTGTTTTGTTGATGTCATCATTTGCGTGTGGTCATTAATTATGTTGTTTTGTTGATGTCGTACATTGGTACGATTTGTTCCTTTATGGTTAATGTTGTAGTGCACACATACATATCAAATTTAGTGCTCATTATGTTGTAATGCACACAAACATGTCAAATGTAGTGCTCATTATTTACAATGTGTTTGCTCACGAGAAAGGTCTTACATTGATTTGCAAGGTAGTGTCTAATTCTCTTGTACATGTGTGTAAAATGCCTTTTTGCATGTGTAGTACATACATTTTGTTATGGCGTGCATTTCCATAGGGGTGTGCGTGTGGCTTGTGTGAGCCAACCCTTAATGCCATAAGGAATTTGAAACCTTCGAAAGAAGTAGCACCGGTGCTAGATGTACATTATATAAAGGGCTCTATGTAAAACTGCTATTGTGGAGCTAGGCACACTGGATCAACCCTTTTGGGCTTCCTTTTGTATGCAAAAGCTCTTAGAGATTGTGAGGTTTGAAGGCAGCCAACAGGAAAAGCCTGTAGGCCAAAGATTATGTAGGCTTTTGGAGATTTTGGAGTACTTTGCCAAATATCAATGGAAAGATATGCTAAAAATAAAATATTCTTCCCAAGAAAAATAATCTTGCAAATTAATGAAGGGGGATTTTTAACAGGTTGCCGAGTTTGCAGGTAGCATGTGGTAATTTGTAGGTGGTGAGGGGCGGTGGATGAATAGTGCAAAACTGAGCGAGTGAGCAAACGAGCATGGTTGGGAAGATGCAGGTCAATTGGGGTGGCTTTTGATGCTTTTGCATTGCAGTTCATAGGCATTTAATGCTTCAACAATTGGCAAGTGAGAAACACAAGATGTGTGTGATGCATTGCATGTACCGATCAAGCATTGATAGCATAGATGCAAGCACAAATGGCGCTCTTGGGGAGATGAGGTTATGGGATGATTAGGTTTCTCTGGACATTAGCTAGGTGGATGTGATGCAAGCAAGGCTTGTAGTCACTCAAGGAGATGAGTAGTAAGGATGGAAACAAGGCAAAAGTCATCAAGTTGGGTAGGAGTTGAATGGAAATGTTTGCAATCCCTTAATACGCACAAAATTGGGTGGGGGCGGGGGGGGGGGGGGGGGGGGGGGTTTCACTATATCAATAGGGGGTATAGCACGTGCATTCAAATGATCTTCTTTAAACCCCCATATACCTTTTTTCTATTGGATTTGTCACCCCATCTGTAAAAATGTTGTACATATTCATATCCACTTTGTAAAATATATTTTCTTTATAGGCTACAATGAAGTACCCCATAAGTAAAATGTAGTTTCAAAGAGTCATGTTTTGATGATTCATTTTATTCATAGCCTGCGATGTTGAAGGGTCACAAATTTGACAATTTGTTAAAGAGTTATATGGTTGGACAATTTTCTTTTCAATTACAAATACTGAAGGGTTTAGAGTGTTGATTCATAATGAATTTTCATGATCGTTCATTTTTGTTTAAATAAGAATCTAAATTATAAATCCGGCTTTGATACCATGTTTGGAATGAAGAGAAAGAGAGATAGAGAAGGAAAATCACTAGGCCAACATTCAAATGCACACCTTATTGACAATAACCCTCTTCTTTTTAGGCTAACCCACCCACCATGCTCATTACGATGCCCAATGAGTCACCTTATGCTAAAATGCTCTACTCGATCAAACCTCGCTCCCTATTTTGGGTGCATGGCTTGCTACGATGGGTACTATCTTTGTGTCGCAAGTAGAGGTGGTCATAGCTTCAATCTTGTATCATTTTAAGTTGACGCACGTACAAGACGTGTTTATAAATAGATTTTTTTAAAAAAACTACATGTTTATGAAAAAAGTGGGATCTTTTAATTCATGATCAAGTGTGTGTAGAAGGGTTTTAAAAATACCTCTTGAATGCACATGCCATAGGTGTTTTTTCAAAGGTGGACCCTTGGGGTGAGTAAACACTATATTAGAGGTGTGAACCGACCTACTCCAATATTTTTAATCAAAAATAGGATTGGTATGTTTTAGAGAATTGATTACAATTATTTTCTTTGAAGAGTAAAGTGAATGCCCATGAATTCGTACTTGTGACAAAGACCCTAAATCATAATTTGGAGGTGTAGACACTAGAAATCAAAATCTTCAGATTTTGCACTCTTTTTTAGTATCATAATACTAAAAAATTAGGCTAAATTATATTCTAACATGAAAATTGGTTATGCTAGGTTTGGTTTAATTTGAACATAGAAATTGGGGCAAACATAGCAAATCTGTAAAAAAACGCAAACAAGCTAAGAAGGGGGATAATAAATATATGAGCTTTTCAATTAGAGTTTTTTTTAGAAATACAGGGTTTTTTTGGTTGGGAGCTTAAGTTCACCTTTCATAGTTAATAAAACTGTCTTTTGTGTGAAATTATTTCTCTTGTATGAGAGTGTGCGTGCTTGTGAGTGCATGATTGAACTCATGTTTATAGCATAGCAATGAATAAACATGAAAAATTTGTACCAAAGTAGTGAAACAATATATAATAGGCATGGACGACAAGGAATGGATAAAATATTATGACTAGATTATTTACGTAACGGGTCTCATCTAACACATAATGGCATCATTGAGAATAAATTTATAAGGAGACACTTGCACAAGGTGGGATGCCTTTTTTTAATATGCAAAGTCTTACTCTAGATGGTTTTACATGGAGTCTTACCTCTCAAGATGATTGTCCTATTAAAATTGATTACTTAAAGCTGGACAAATGTTCTCTTCCAAGTTTGTCTGAGCAATGGAGACAGGAGGGTTGCAAAATTCAAAAGAGTGATTGAATTAGAGAAAAGGCAAGGAGGGGTCTCCAAAAGAAGGCCAGTGGGAAGGACGGATTGATGTAGAGAGGAGATGGGAAAGATGGAAGTTCATATGGTCGTCTTAACAATGGTGCTAAGAAATATGATTGAGATGTTCAATGAATGTGTTATCAAAACAAGGTGTGGTATTAGAAGAGCCTCCATATGGAAAGGAAAACTTTTTTCTATATCAAACCTCCCTCTTTCTTTCTTGAAGCTTCCAAATGGTTTCAATAAATCACCTAGATAAACATCAAAAGTAAATGCTTAATCTCAATGACAATTTTCACTAATAGATTATTAATTAACTTGGTAATTATCTAACAATATTGCTAATCAAGTATTGACAAAGCTTGAAGCCCTTTGATAAAGAGCAAGGCCAACATCGAAAACAAACCTTCCATCCCACCATAAAAATGAGAAAAAACATGCATATTCATCAAACCCACTCATATACACATAGCTCACCAAAAGAACTAACTCAACATTGGACCATGCTCATTTATGCAGCACTCAAGTATGCAATAAAATTGCAAATATAGTAGGCATCTTAATTCACTAGGCGCAATAAAATTTTAATATATTTGTAATATAATCCCATTTAGTGTTTCGTAACATCATGCATACCTTGCAAGGAGACCAACAAATAAAGCTAGTGGCAATCGCCTTCGAAAACATGCATATGAGAAAGGTTAGACATAGGTAGCATTCAGACTACCTATATCATAAGCTGTGACAGTTTGTGACTAGGCAAAAAAATCTTGAAGACATTCTATTCCTACCATGATAATCCCACATATAGGACCTGCTCGCATGTGATGCTCGTCATGTTCCTCAGCCGGTTACCAAGAGATAACGTAGAGAGAGAAAATGCAATCACATCACCTTGTAAGCAGTGTTTGGACCTCTCATGAGCTACAAGATACGCAATAATTGCATTGCATGAAGTGAGATAATCATTTGGAAAATGGAAACATGTGACAAGGCAGACTCACTACTTGGCAGCCTCACCTGACCACACTCATAGTGTTTCATAACATCAGGAGAGCTACTACTAAGGAGGGCCCGCACAACTAGCACAGAGACTAAGGACCTGGCCGTGTGGCCGTATATTCTGCCTTTCAAGCGATAGCTAGCTGATCAAGTAGAGAGAGAACAAGCCATTAACGCTCTGTCATGTGATATATAAAGTCAATTTTGTTTTTCTCTTATGCCCTCAAAATCAGTGGGAACCTCAATGAATTACAATCCTGCCACAATAGCGAACTCTTTTCACGACCTTCCCTACCAGCTATTGCCCCACCCTATCCAACGTAATCATGGGACTCCACGTCTACCGGCAAACGCGACAAGAAGGCTACACACAAAAACGATGGAAGTGACTAGGTCCATTAGGAGATTTCGGAGGTCTTTTGGAGGGCCTTTTGGAAGAGAGAGGAAAATAAGCTCCTCCAATGAGAGAAGAGCCTACGTTACGTAGAAAAATAGATTGATATTAAAAAAAATATAAAAGGTATCCCTCTCCTCATTTAATAATCTAGTGGTCCTTGAAGATGATCACTCTCTTTCATTTAATGCGAGCACCTTTTTCAGAAGGTAGATGCGGTGCATTTAATACGGCTTACGTCATCACTAGAACTCAAAAAGTCACAAAACTATCAAGTGGTGGAAGATTTCGAAACTTTTGATACTGTCAATGCGTCCGGAACGCCCAAATATCCTAGAAATGAATGTCTAATTGCCTCGCTCCGACATCCAAAGAGGCAAAAAATGTCAAAAACCCCTAAAAGAACATTTTACTAACAGCGCGCGAGGAGGCATTCCAAACCTCGCGCGCCGTTAGTAAGAAGGCCCTTTTTTCCTCTTTTTAGGGAGCTTATTTAGAGGAAAATGTCAAAAAACCTCTAAAAAGGGGCTTTCTTGAAAGATAAGTGTCCAAAAACCACTAAAAGAAGCTTTGTACTAACGGCGCGTAGGGGGGCATTCTAGAATTTTAGAATGCCTCCTCGCGCGCCTTAAGTAAAAAGCCCATTTTTTGGGGTTTTTTGATATTTTTTGCCTCTCCGAATGTCGGAACGAGATAAGTAGACATTCGTTTTTAGGGTATTTTGGCATTTCAAACGCATTGGTGGTGTCAAAAGCCTCAAAATCTATCACTATTTGAGAGTTTGTGACTTTTCAAGTTCTAGTGATGACGTAAGCTGTATTGAATGCGTCGCACCTGCCTCCTGAAAAAGACGCTCGCATTAAATAAAAAAGTGACCGTTTTCAAGGACGATTGGGAATATAAATCTACTTTTTAGAGTGTCTGGTTGTCCTTTTGGACGTACTCACAAGGTGCAAGTGCATTTTAAAAAAAGTTTCTAGAGAGAGAAATACAATTTCTTACAAGGCCCTCCAAATGACCTCCGAAATTTTCTAATGCTTAGAAATATGGTCAATGGCACTCACCTTAAAAAACATGCGAATAAGAATGGTTAGATATGAGCAACTTTCAAACTACCTGGACCACGAGCTATGCCATTTACGTGGCAGTTTTTTCATTAGAAAAAATTTTGATGATGTTTTAAACGTGCTGCTATAATCCCACCTATTATTTCATAACATCATGAGCCACAACAATGGAGGGCTCTACCAAGGAGACCTAGAAATAAGGTTAGAAAACATGCCTATGAGAAAGGTTATACATAGGAATGTTCAATGAACGTTGACCATGAAGGACATGGTAGCTTGAAATTCACAAAAAAAATCTTCCGACGTTCCAAAACCGCCATGAAAGCCGGTGGCCCTTAGCCCTTGAAACAAAAGGATGTCCATGTTGTTTGCAATGGGAATCGTTGGTGTATGTTGAACCTCTGCCAATAGTGTTGAACCTTCTTGTGATCTATGCCATAAAATATTTGTTTGTCTAGCAATGAGAATGGGCTAGAGAATGGAAAAGAGCATGGACATGTGTGCAATCTAAACTCATTCATCGCTAGACAATTAAGCTATTTTTAAAAAATCTATAGTGTTTCAACTTTGAGTTTGATTTGATTTCAAATTTTGATACTTTATAGCTGACATGCGTTCCACGTGCTCATCTTCCTTTACACTCTATGAGCTCACAAAGCGTCAGCGCGTGCGTAGACGGTCTCCGTGCTTTGGGATGTGAGTCTAGAAATGATTAGGACAAAAATGTATCAAATTAGCGCAAAGCCTCACTAGAAGATTATGAGCTTGCAGAGAGTCCGTGCGCGTAGGCGGTCTAAGTGCTCTGGACTGTAAGTTTAAACTTTATAATGATAAAAATATACCAAATCAGGAAAAACCTCGCTAGAACATTATGAGGTCACAAAGCGTCAGCGCGCGCGGACGATCTGTGTGCTTATCTGGAGGTATTTCCTTCGAATGATTCGACACACAAACGTAATGTTGTAACATTCAGTAGAAGTCCTGACTTGGTGGGGTGTGCTGCACCTTTGCCAGAGTCAAGGTACAGGGTGAGGAGGGAAGGAGACCAGGTGTGCGCCGCTACTATATTGATGTATGGAAAAGTATGCCCGAGGCAAGGGCCTAGAGGTGGGTCGCACAGCACTAACCCCTTGGTTTATCTCTCTCTCTCTCTCTCTCTCTCTCTCTCTCTCTCTCTCTCTCTTCGTCTGAAACCCTTGAGACTATGGTTGGCGACAGAGCATCGAGAGATTATGTACAAAGGAGGTCAAGGCATGGCGCACCCATATTGTATCTCTTAAATTATGCAATCTATTTCGGAGAGAGACTACGAGATTGTAGTACAATAGGGGGAGAGGGAGCCGAAGGATATCCTATTGTCAACGTAAGGCTATCAGAGTAGTGCATCAGGGCCTGGGCGAGCGCATGGGATTGAGGAGGTGTGTTGTGGTGCGCATGCAGTAGGAGGGATGCTGCAAGGTAATTGACAACAGAGGTACTGCTAGGCAAGTTTCCCAAGTAGCTAACAATTGCTCACGTAGCAGCGTGCTATGTGTTGAACACGTGGGGAGACAAGGCGGATTAAAGCTCCAATGATAGGATGGGAATACGCCCTACAAGAGCTGCCTTTCTTTTTTGTGTGCAGTGCGAGAGCGAAGGAATGAGTATTTGGATAAAGTTAAAGGAATATCAATGTAGAGTAGGCCTCGCTTTTGGGTGTATTAAAAGGGAATCAAGCGCAAATACCCCACTTTTAATCAAAGTGAAAATGGATGGCATCGTGGCAGGTGTATTTTCTTGTGACAGTATCCCTCTAATTTATGGAAATTCCCAAAATACCCCTCAAATTTCAAAAATTTCCAAAATACCCATCGTGGCAGGTGTATTTTTCTTGGGAACATTACCAAAATATCCCTCTTAATTTGTGGAAATTCTCGAAATATCCCTTTTATTTTTGGAAGATGTCATGCCTTGAAGAGAGATAGATTTTTTTGGATCTGGATCGAAGAAGGGGTGGGGACGCCTGGAGCAAAGCTGTCTTGCTTCTCTGAGTTCTCTCTCTCTCTCTCTCTCTCTCTCAATTGAGTGCATGGCAACAAGCCTCTCCCTCTCTGTGTCTGCGCTGGCTTGATGCATGCACGCAGGACTAGGGAGGGATGGTGTACGTGAAGACGGCAAGAAGAGAGGGGACTCTGCATAGAGAGAGGCCGTGAGAAGACCGAGGAGGCTCTCGACTCTACCTAGAGGGTTTCTCTCTATTATTGGCATGCGTCACCCAAATGTTGGTGGAACACAAAGAGAGAGAGAGAGAGAGAGAGAGAGAGAGAGAGAGAGAGAGAGAGAGAGAGAGAGAGAGAGAGAGAGAGAGAGAGAGAGAGAGGCAGCGTGCAAGGGACGATGGGATGCCGTTTTCTTTGAGGAACTGGCAAACGATGAAGGAATCTATCTAGATTCCAGCTTTTTGAAGAGTGTCAGGCGAGTAGTAGGTAGTCAAACGGAGTAAGTGTTTCAAACAACCACATTAAGGATTCTCCATAAGGAGGGTACTATTGCTACTCTCATACACCAGGAAATTCAGGCTAATGAAGTTGTGATATCTCTTCCAATGGCTCGAATATGCTACAATCCATTTGGTAGCATAAATTATGGAACTAACACACGGATTGTCATAGAAACAATCCCACAAGACCTGAAAGGTCTATCCAAGGATTTTATACTGAGAGAGAGAGAGAGAGAGAGAGAGAGAGAGAGAGAGAGAGAGATGGAAGGTTATCAACAAATTAAATTCACATTTTCAAATATCTTGGACAGGGTTACCCCCCTTAATCCCTTGTTTTTTGTTGTGGCTTTTCATCCTTTCTTTACTTAGTTGGCCGAGGGTTTGTGGTCTTTTTGTGAAGGCTCTAGATGTTTGAAATTTTTGAATTCCTTTGCCTTTGTTTTTGGTTACATCTAAACCTTGCTAGATTTTACCTTATTTAGGTCTTTGCCAGATCCTTTGAAAGCCTTATCTAGGCTGGTTAGAGAATTCCTAAAGGTCATATAGTGGGTTCTCGATAAGTTATCCTCTTGAAGTGGAAGCCTTTCCAAAAAAAGTTGTAATAGTGGGTTCTCGAAAGGCTTAGGATCTTGCAATCAATTCTTATTCCCTACTTTCCACTCTTTCTCGTATTGGTGGACTAGTCTGCTAGAATGCTCCAAAATGTACTTTTTTGATGTCAAAATTTCTATGGAATACTCCAAGGGATGTATCACATTGGTTGCATGGGATAAATCAGCACTACCTTATGCTATGGAGGATGTAATATTTTGAATCTAAAAGCACATGTAATGAAAATGGGGCTTACTCTCATCAAACATGTTTTGTATACTAATACTTTTTTTTTTGGGGAAAGTGATGGATGCTTTTTTTGCTTACTCTCATGGTACTTGGTTGCTATCTACTTGGGATAAAATCTTCATTGTCACTCCCATCAAAACTTATTATGATGTATCAAATATGCTTCTTAAATCTCAAAAACACCTGGCCTCTTTGGTATGGCAAGGTAGAGCCAGATACACTAGGGACTCCATAGGCTTACAAATCTATTTTGGAGTTTTGTATTTAAATTTCCACGTGATGTGGCTACTTAGGATGTGAATTATTCCTTGACCATAAATAATCTTTCACACCTTTCTCTTTTCTCCTTTAGGGCATGTTTAGGACCCCTCCCCTCCCCCAAATGTTGTAGGGTTGGCCATGAGGTCAATGGTCTCAATATACACCCTATTGTGATCGTAGTCTTGTGTGAGGTAGTATGTGCAAAGCAAGTTTTTGTATCATGTGGACACAGACAGACATGATACGCTTTTCAATGATAGGTGGTGAAAAGAGTGTATAAAACTTACAAGGGGATTTGTTGAAAATCAATCCCTATACAAAAATTGAACATTTCATAGCATCAGAGAAGGAGAGCAGCCTCATCCACCAAGGTGGAAAATTTCTTTTATCTAATTGTGTTAGAAGATATGATGTTTAGATAGCCTACATATAAAATTCAAAGCTAAAAAAGATCTAAATTTCTTAGAAAAACTCTAAATCAAAAGCTTACAAAAAAATCACACTCGCTAAGAAGCTAGGAAAATTTCTTGAAACAAGATCCAAATTGCTAAATAACAACATCACTAGACACACATCTAGACCAAAATGAGCAAAAGTTTAGTATCGTGATCACTTGTTCATAACATGGAATGAAGTAGTCTAACCATGGTTGTGGGTCAAGCAAAACTAATACAAATTGACCCAAAATTTTCTAGGGAGCTGATCTTGACATAGGGTCAAATACTTTTTAGCAAGTCTAAAGTTCAACAATGATACTAAACTTTTCTTCTCATTAGAGATATCTAACTTGACAAGCTTGTCGGTACATTTTAGATTTTAAGTTTGAGTTTAAAATACCCACTAATGATCAAGTTACGTCTAAGACCAATTTCAAGGGAAATTCTAATCGCTTGGTAAATTTTAAAGCTTAAATTTGGGCTTTTTCTTGTAAAAAATAGGTCATGCAAAGAGTGCATATCATAGATAACCTTAATACCACTAGCATATAGTATGTTTTTTAGATTGAGAGCATTGTTGGAGATATATGGAAGTGCTTTTGGAGCACATTGGAGCTAGAAGTTGTTGCAAACATTTGAAAACTTGGTAATCAATTAAGAAAAGTTAGCATTCAAACTCAAGTGTGATTTGGAATCTTTATGCACCTTAGCTCAAGCAAAGTGCTAGGAAAACTAGAATCAATTAGAGATTTGAAGAGTAATGTCTCAAAATGAAAGAGAGTGTCAATGAAGGCGAAAAATTGTCTACCATCTTCAAAGAAGTAGTTAACACCTACTTTAACACTAGTTCAGACATGGCTTCTTATTTATCAACTAATTATGGAGTTAGAACCATTGCTAGATACTAAGCGACCTAGAGCTCATATCTATGTGGACCCATACGATGAGTATGTGGCTAGCGATAAGATAAACACTTCTAGTTCATAGACAAGCATGAGTAGATTCAAGGAAAGTCCAATCCGGTGGATATTCAAAAATGGATCAGAAAGTACAATAGAAATTGAGATCCATACAACCATTTAGCTAGCTTCAATTGAGTGTTGCAAGCAATTTAAAAGTATGTGGTTTTCATAGGCAATGCAAGGATTTTTGGGATGACCCTTGATGAAAAAACATTGATTTGGTTTCAAAACTTAGAAATAAGGTAAGCAACAGATCTTCACACACTCCTGAGAAGATTTTTGACTAGTCTTTCTAAGACTAGAATTATGCATAACATTGCAAGAAAAACCTATAGCTTTTGAAAGGGGGTGGCGTTATGGCAGAAACACTAATGAGCCATTCATGGTGCAATAAGAGAGTTAATTACAAGAAATTATGGAGAGAGATTGACACTAATGGAGATATCAAATCATGAGTAGATTAATATGAAAATTAATATTCAAATGGCGGATACAACTTGTGCCAAGTGATGGGTAGAGCATGTATGTGAGATGGATAAGAAGCATGTAGCTTAAGATTCTTTTATAGAGTTGGATAAGAAGCATGTAGCTTAAGATTCTTTTATGTGAGATGGATAAGAAGCATGTAGCTTAAGATTCTTTTATAGAGTTGGTAGAAGGAATTGGATGACCTAATCAGTGATGTTAAATGTGTAGGCTTCCAAAATAGAGAGGATTCTTACTTGTGGTGGTGCGGATGTGTCACACACCCCAACAAGCCTCCCCATGTGTGTCATAATAGCACTCAAAAGTACAAAAGGTATCCACCTCTCACGAAGTTGACAGCAGGGTGTAGGACCAAAGTCAAGACGTCCTCCCTAGAAAACTGTCAATTGGGTGTTGGATCAAAGTGCATGTCCCTTGATAATTTATTAGAAGGGTATAGGCCAAATACCCCCCCCCCCCCAGAAAGTGGTAGTAAACTAGGTGGTAGGTCATGGGGCTTCTCCGATGTCAGAGATCTAAGAAAAAGTCCTACTATAAAATATTCAGAGTGCTTTGTATTGTGCTTTGTTGCCAATGTCGGTTGCAAAATGCTGATGTAGTCGATGCTTTTCTTCCCCTCCAAAAGTGCTGTCAAAATCTTCAAAGCAGATGTTGATGTCGCAATGGCATGTGTGCCAAATTTTGTGCAATGTGTGTTAGTGAGGATGGTCTTAACCCATTGTTTGGAAGTGTTTAATCCTTATACAATTTTTTATTTTGTGAAACCGATCATAGTCGTGCTTTGATAAAATGCTTTCTATTTTTAGTAATTTTTTCACCTCCTATGAGCTATTGATTTATGTACTAATGAGGCTTTTCAAAAATGAAATATTAACTTTTTTGTCATTTTTGTCCAAAAATAGTAAGTTTCAAAGTGCTTGCACCTATCTAGACACGATCATCTCATCTAAATCTACCCTGCCCTGAATTTCCATAAAAATAGCTATTTGATCCAAAAACTGCTAAATATAGTAGGCGTGTGTATTTGACGCTTTAGCTCGTTGTCCTCAAGCTCGTCTTTTAAAATAAATTTTCAAACTTGAATTTTGATAACCTAAGCTCACCCTAGTTAATTAATCCTTTTTCTAAAGCTAATAGATTTAATTCGTAATTCTAAGGTATGTATGTGTATGCATGGGCATGGATGTGCATGGATGTCCATGGATGCCCATAGGATGACCCATAGCCATGGACGTATCTGTTTTGGAAAATGTGACTCTAAACATGGGGTTACATGAGGTGTAGCACCCAAAGTTGGCATGGAAGGCTTAGGTATTGGGTACTTTTGATGTTTATTGGTAAGCAAGTGAGGTTAGGACACCTCTACATGTGCGAATAACAAGAGGGGGCTCCCTATACATCTAGGGGCTAGCTTGGGAATCAAGTGGCAAGCTTAAGCAGGTCCCCAACTTGCTAGAATCTATATAAAGACCCCTTCTCTCACATATTGCACACACATTGAAGACAAGGAAATTCTGCTGCTATGGCAATTAATTGGTGAAGCAACTCTAAAGCTTTGTAAGATCAATAACTCCTAGGTACCTTATGGTAATGTATTTTGCTCCATTAATTCACTTCTATGTCTAATTTCTCTTCTCTTCTTGAGAAACTCCCAAAATACTACTATCATTTCCTATTCTTATGTATCTAAAGCTAGTTGGGAACAACAAATTTTTTACTTATTATAATACTATACTATGATTCCTCATTATGCATGCAAGATGGCATCAATTCAAAGCAAGACTTTTACTTATGCGTTGAAGGTTGTGCTGCTCATTTTACACTCCTTTCTCATTAGGAAAATTTTGAACTCATTTTTGGGCCTTTTAAGAGTGCCACATCATCAAAGTTGTACAAAAGAAAGAAACCCGGTAGACCCCTCTAAATATTGCTAAGAACCCCATGATATGACCTATTCATTGGAAAGTTCTTGAAAAATGGATTCTAAAGAGCCAAGGTCTGAAAAGTTTGGATGACTTCTATGAAAGTTATGTCATTTTTTTTCAATCAGCTAGGTTTTGTTACTGTTACGGTAGTCTAAAATCACCTTTTTCTAGATCTACATGAAGGCAATGTCCGATACATGCATGCTATATATCAATAGATAGCATTTGAAGAGTAGATTCTAGATATCCAACCTCTGATAAGTTTGGATGTTATTTGCAAAAATTTTACCAATCCCCACTTTTTGAAAGTTATGCCACATCAACAATTCTTACAAGGCCCATTTTTGAGTCCAAACTTTTTCTAATGATCGGTATACATGTACGTCTTGTTCATTTTCTGTTGAAAATTGAGGAAGGTGAAGATACGCCATGGTCGTCCATGAATAGTGTAATTCATAACCTAAACTTTGTGTATGCATCAAGCTTGGTGAAGATACACCATGGTCGTCCATGAATGTGAGGAAATGAGATTAGTGTACGAGTAATAGTGTATATTTATCATAAATCTATGGAAAGATTAAGCACACTATATGTTCGAGCAATGCCATATATTTTGGTGTTGAAACATTTGCAATCATTCACCTTACTTCCATTCGTTTGTTTACACATTAGCTTACAACTTCTCAAGTTAATTAAGTAATTAGTAGTGAGAATGGCACCCAAGAGAATTCTGTTTGGTGGTTCACATGATCATGAGGCTAGAACCAATGATGGAAACGGCATAGGAAATCTCTCTATGAATGAAGAAGTGTCAATTATCTCACGAAGCAATGCCATCACTCATGTGAGGTAGGAAAACTTTTAAGTTATTTATATTTCATTGCATCATAAGTAATTAGGAAGGAAAAATCATCCTAAAAATATTGGGTCACTTCCAATTGGAAACTATGTCATTTGAACTTGTTATTTTCTTAAGTTGAATTATTACGAAGGAATTGTTTGATGATATACTGTCTGAAATAGAAAATAATGTTTGCTTAGGAAGGACTCTCTCAACCTTACTTCATTTTATTCCAATATTGATTTAGTTTAAAGTCCACTTTGATTATAGGGAGGTAGCTCACATTTCTACACAGGAGCTGTGCATTTCTATGTATGATGCTGGCCCATTTCTATGAGACAACTTAGTTCATTTCTGGACATATAATGTGACTCACCCAGAGGTTTACTCCAAGATGTGTAGCACTTATTGGTTGTATGAGTAGCCAATGACAATGAGTGAACATCCATCAGAAGAAGTTCTATGATTTCAGAGTATTGGAATAATTATGAAGTAGTGTTGTATGTCGAGTTTTTCCTAGGAAAGATTGTCTTGGTGCCCGTTTCTACAGTTTGAAGGGCTATTTAAATGAACTTGTGATGGAAACTCTAATAAAAGAAATTTGTGTTATGAACAACCATGTGGTAGTAACTAGGAAACAAGATGAAAGTGTGAGTGTGAGGGTGGAAAGTGGGGTTTGGCTCAGGTTGCCATGTCAATGGATGGGTGTTCTTGATTAGTTGAGAAACTTTCCATTCCCTATTTGTTTTGAAAAAAGAAAAATTAGAACTGCATCGTGCAAAGAGCCGAGAAGTCTCAAGTTTTTGCCTATGAAAGCTATGGGGAAAAAGGCATTTAAATTTCTCTCTTTTGGAAGATGAGATCTAGGAACATTTAAATATTCATGCTAGTTCATGCTTCCCCTATGAGACATGACTAGGAAACCTATTTAATGTCTCAAATTGGAGTTACCTTGTGACAAAAGCTTGGCAATACTATCTTGACTTGTGAAATTTTTACGATTAGGGCCTATTGACCTGTCAGGTACCCTCCAGTTGCTAAGTGGATATGATGAAGAGGCGGGGACCTCACACATGGTATTAGGGATTAGGTTAGGAAGCTGGAAATTTGATTTGGATTAAAATTTGAAAAAAATAAAATTGGAAGCAAGTTTGAGAACTTACTAGCATCGATGTTCCAAGAAGATGCTGACACTAAGTATCACGAGTTCAAAACCTTTGCGATAATGTATTTGGAGGCTTGCCGCTCTTCAAATTTTACTTTTTTTTTGCAACATGATGAATATTTTGATGAAGGCTTTCTCTCCTCCCTCAACAAGAATCCAAAGGGGATGGGATCTTGCATGGGACAGTGAAGTTGGCATCTTCTACAACAATATAAATAAGTTATATGTCTTTCCTCTTATTTAAAGAAGATTCTATGGGGGAAGAACTACTAGTCATCCAACTTTACTACTACCTTTGTACTACTAGAGATGACTACATTGTTATCTCTGAAGATGGCATCGAGATTACTTTCAATGAATGGGTCTTCAATCAAGTGGTCAAGATAATCACTAGTTATAGGATCAAACCATTTCTATCCTTGACATTTTTCCCCAAAGTAAGAGCCTTGTATTTTACGATCCTCTCAATGATGTGCACAAGAGCTACTACTCAAATGGAATAGTAGAAGGTAAAAAATCAACTACAAACACCTATTGGTTTTACCGCTATGTCTCCGAGAGTCTTGCTCTAAGAATTATCTAGCTTTTAAGAAATCTAACCTTTGAATATATCATGATAGAATAGAGAGATTCTTGTTTAGCTTCTTAGAAAGGCCAAATTTTGTATATATATTGAATAATTAAAGTTGTGACACCTTGAATTAAGTGAATTCCATTATGTTACAAGTTTTTGTCTTGAGGTGTTGAAGTTAAATTACTTAATATTGTAACGAGTCTTAAAATAGACCACCAATAAATGTGTTATTGCATACCATCTACTACCTTGCACACTACCATTTAGGATAAAAAGCTTCTTCTTAAACAAGACAAACCTCCTAACTTCAAGGACGAAGGGCTAATATAGAACGTGATGCCAAGGTTTGGATTGAAGCAATGGAAGATTATTTTGAAGCTGTAGGAACTCAACCCGAAAATAAAACAATGCTTGCAATGTTCCATCTCACTGGAGATGCAAAAAT
This sequence comes from Adiantum capillus-veneris, assembly GCF_014529385.1. NCBI lineage: Eukaryota > Viridiplantae > Streptophyta > Polypodiopsida > Polypodiales > Pteridaceae > Adiantum > Adiantum capillus-veneris. Next base: position 52,680,592 of record NC_140958.1, on the reverse strand, counting down.
CTCCCGGAAAAAGCATTGCAGGCATTTGGGTGTTTTGGGGTCTTCTCCATCTTGGGAAGGTATCAAAGTTTCCATAACGGGAGGCTATCTTCCACCAGCTCATAAAGCTATCAAAATGAATGAATTATTTTATCTTCACAAGCTATCTTAAATAGTTGAGGAGTACTACTCAAAGTTTTTTACCCTAAGAAGATATGTTCCCAACATGTCCCTTGAGAACAAAAAACTAGCACGATTTTGCCAAAGGCTCATTAACCCATTAAATAGTCATCATGAAGCCCTTAGACCAACATCTTTACAAGATGTTTTGCTAAGAGAAAAAACTTCAGCCATAGAAATTCAAAAAGACCACCCAAGCAAGGAGAAACTATATGGAAAATAGAGCTAGACCAAATGGTTGTAAAAACATGCCAATCAACTTCACTTACCAAAATCAACTTCTATTGGCCTACCATGAAATTGGACATACAAGAGTATGTATCCAAATGTGTGATATACCAAAAGACAAAGTATGGTAGAGCGAAACAACCTGGATTACTCCAGCCATTGCCAATCCCTAATTCTCCATGGGAGAGTATATCCATGGATTTTATCTTTGGATTACCCAGGTCTATCCATGGGAATACAGGAATATGGACAATAGTCGACAAGTTTAGCAAGCAAGCACACTTTATTCCTGTCAAAAAGACTACTGGAGGTCACCCTCTTCTCCTTCTTCTTCACCTTCCTCTTCGTCCAACAAAAGCAATGGTTATTCTCCTATAGAATACAAGAGGAGAGGACATCACAAATCTTACCTTGCATGGAGAAGGTCCCAAAAGCTTAATAAATTCAAAGATGGAGGAGAGAGTATCTCTTTTCTCACCTATGATGGCACCTTTGGTGCTACTGACAAAGTATTGGCCTTCATCCAGCAATTTGATGCGGCCTTTGGAGACGAGGGCTTCATAGAGTCCTCCAAGCTACACCATGTAGTTATGCATTTTGAGAAATCCTCTTGTCAATGGTGTGCTAGCCTTCGTGGCAATGGCGAGGCCCCAAAGACATGGAAAACTCTACGATCTTCCATTATGAAGCTATTCCTGGCAAGGGACGCCGAGGATAGAGTGCTCATTGAATGGAAAAGTTTAAAGCTTCTCTCCAATGAGTCTATCCACAAATATGTTGAGAAGTTTTGGGATTTACATCTCAAGGCTACTGTCTTTCAAAGGATAGACTTCATTGAGAAAAAGCAACAATTTTGTGTGAGATTACCTGAAGAAATGGCCGAGTATGCCAAAATCCCAACGGCCTGGTTCTATCACCAAAGTAATACACCACACCATGGTTGCTTGGCACATCAATTTCCAACAAGGGGCTAAAAGAAATGCCAAGCCCATGGAAAACAAAGATTGAAATGATGCAAAGGGGAAGAAAAATGCTCAAAGTTCTTCCCAAGGCAATTCCAACAACAACAACAACAACAATTGCTCCAAGGAGAAGGGATTTTACAAAGGTAAAAATAAACTCTCTCTTGAAGATCTAGAAGCTTTTTGTAAGGACCACAAATTCTTTAAGTGTGGGGAGCAAGGGCATGGTTATCGTTCTTGCACCAAAAGAAATGGTTGCAAATGAGACTCCTAGAGCTTCCACAATTGAAGCTCCAAAAGAGGATGCCATTGCAAAGGATCACCTCTCTCCTATGCTTGGGGAAAGGTAAGGGAGCATGATGCCTTCATCCTATCTGATCCTGGTTCTACTCACAATTTCATATCAGCAGAGTTGGCCACCAAGTTAGGCATTCAAGCTCATGGGATGGGAGATGTTGTTGTAGCCAATGGGGCATTCAAGGAGCAAGAAGCCGCAGTTACTCCCTTGATTGGGAAACTGAAGCTTCATGTCCAAGGCTATGTTGACAAAGAAGGTTCCTTCATTTCTCCTCTCAAGCATGAAGATGTCATCCAAGGGGCACCATCGCTTGACCGTATGGCTGTTAATGTAAAGTTCCCTGAAAGAAGGTTGTATTTCAAGTATAGTAAAAATAACATGTACTTAGATGCTAATGAGCCTGGTCATACCATACCCCTTGCAAATTCTCTTGCTTTTGACAAATCAATGAAAAGCTTACGTACATGATTTTTGTCAAACAATTCATAAAAGATCCTAATGTTTTATCAAATGTAAATGGTTGGAATCAAGAAGAATTAGCCTTGTCTAATTTTCTAAATAGGTTTCGATATGTTTTTATTAATAATATTCCTATGGATTTACCTCGAAAACAAGGGGATGATGACCATTGAATTGAGCTCCTACCAGAAAGCTCACATCCTAACAAGCTTCTTTATCGAGTTTCCCAAGCTCAACAAGAGGAGATCATGAGGCAAGTACAAGAATTGGTAGACAAAGGCATGGTGAGGCCTAGCTCCTCTCCCTTTTTTTCTAAAGTCCTTTTAGTGCAAAAGAAAGATGGTACATACCTCATGTGTGCGAACTATTGAGCACTAAATAATATGACTATCACAAAAAAAATTCTTGTACCACAGGTACAAGATTTGTTTGATAAGCTACAAGGCTCTACCTACTTCAGTAGGATTGACCTTAAAAGTGGCTATCATCAAAGTGGCTATCATCAAATAAGGATAGTGAATGAAGATATCGTAAAGACTGTGTTTTGTACAACATTCGGTCTCTTTGAATATCTAGTCATGCATTTTGGTTTGACAAATTCTCTAGCCACGTTCAACCATCTAATGGAGATTTTTTTTTTTGACGCCACTGCAAGTTCATTGGAGTGTTCTTCAATGATATCGTCATCTACTCCAAGTGCCTGGAGGAGCACAAGAAACATCTCCATGAAGTTTTTCAAGCTTTGAGGGAGAACAAACTTTTCATCAATAAAAGAAAGTGATTTTTCCTTCAAAAGATTCAATACGTAGGTCATATTATATCTTGAGATGGTATCTGTATGGATCCATCAAAGTTGGAGGTAATAAAAGCCTAGCCTACTCCAAGGAATCTACATGAGCTATGCTTTACTGGTATGTGTGCATACTATAAACACTTCATAACAAAATTCTCTCAAATAGCAGGACCATTACACGACTTAACAAAGAAGAATGTTAAGTACTCATGGACTACTAAAAAAAAAAATGGTTTTGACAAGCTCAAAGAAAAGCTTACCTCACACCCAATACTTATGCTTCCGGATCTCTCAAATCCATTTGAGCTCCAATGTGATGCTTGTGGTGATTGCCTTGGAGCACTCTTGCTTCAAAAAGGGAATGCCATAGCATATGAGAGCCCAAGGCTCAATACCGATGATGAATGAGTCTTAGGCATATATGAAAAAGAGATTTTAGCTATTCTACATGCCCTAGACACATGGAAACACTATCTATTGGGGACTCCATTTATTTTGCAAACGGACCACCAAAATCTCAAGTACTTCATGATGCAAACAAAGCTCTTCGACAAACAAATGAGGTGAAAAAAATTTCTTTCGTAATTTAATTTTCATATTGCTCACTTTTCTAGGCAAGCCTAGTCTAAAGAGCCAAAAAGGACACCTGTCAATCTCCTCTCCATGTTGCCCTCATAAGGTGCCTGTTACCACCAAGCAAAAACCTTTTATGTAGCCATGGGCTGGGCTTGTCAGACCCACTATTAGTGTATTATGTTATTGGTCAAGTTTGTTGGTCAGGTAGGAATGGTTAGGAGTGATCTCCGATGAGAGGTGCACTCTAAAACTCGAACCTATAATGTTTGGGTAAAATTGGCTAAGTGTGGGCGCCCAAATGTGAATAGGAAAGGCACTACAAGAGGTTGTGTGCTCTTGTGACGCTTTTAGCGACGAAAATACATTGGGTTTTTATAACCCTCGGCGTCGCTAAAAGCGTCAAACGGGGACGTCGCTATAAGCGTCGCTATAACAATCGCTATGGACGTTGCTATAATCGTCTCTATATAGCGACGCCTATAGCGACATTTGCAAGCCATCTGTAGCAACGCTGTAGAGCCTTATATAGCGATGTTTATAGCGACGCCCGAGAGGAAAACATTTTGGTGGCAGGGCATTCACCCATCAACCATATTGAATTTTTCATTAATTGATTCACCTTTGAAAAAAAGAGCAAAGGTAGTGAGGCGGTCCGGGGCGGGGGCAACAAGAGAGGTGACCTCTAAACACCTCTCAAGGCTCCCGTGCTGCTCAATTGGGGCTGAGGCAACCACAAGCAAGAAACAACAACAAAAAACTCACAACCAAACAAATGAAGGGGCACCACCTAGTTATGGTATGAGAACTAGGACGCAAGAGAGATTTTGGCACAACTAAGAGGATTCACCACAAAACACACACGAGCAACCTCACACCAAGACTCACATAAAATGGGCCAGAGAGAGCTACAACAAAGCGAAGAGAGAGAGGAATGGATCTTGCGTAATACCTTATTTGTGACTTGCAAATGGAGATGGTTCGTTATGTTGCTATCGTAGAGCTTGTACAAAACTCACTCAATGCTTAGTGAATGCTAAACATTGCCAACACACACACACTGTCTTAGGGTGAAGGAGACCTCTCACCACAATACCCTCTTACAATGGACACAAAATTGGCAATGAAAACACACTAAAACACTTTCTAAAACACTTTCTAAAACAAGATAAACGATAAAACTCAAAGTACACAAGTCACCTTGAATTCACTAAACCGTATCGCACAAGTGGAAGGACGAAGATTTGAACGTTGAATCATGCCTTTGATGCACCAAACCTCAATTTATTGATGATGGAGGAACATATACAATAGTGGTTTTGAGATATTGAACTCACGCTCTCTCATTTGCAATGTGTAGATTGAAAGCTTCTCTCACACCAAGAGTGAATTTCACAAAGTGGTTGCTACACCTAAGTCTCTCCTCACGCATAGAGTGTTGGGGTGCTATGTGAGATATTGGAGGTTGTTTTACAAGAAGGAGAGGGGCCTATTTATAGGTTGGAGACCCCTCATTAATATTATTGAAAATCCTAATTTAGAAGCTAACAAATCAGGATTATGATCTTTTTGAATATCAAAACATTGCGGGCCTTCTTTGTCTGCTTGAGTCATGGATGTGGTCTGAAAAAGAGCATTATTGATGGTAGATAAGGTGAAAGTAAAGTTTTAAGTAAGGAGAGAGAGAGAGAGAGAGAGAGAGAGAGAGAGAGAGAGAGAGAGAGAGAGAGTTACTATGCACATGTTGTGAGGTGAGGTGTCTTTTATGGTTAGGTCAATGCTATTTTGTGTTAGTATGTTAGTGGTTAGTGTTAGTAATCACTAAAAAGTGAATGATATATTTACAATGGGTAGAATGGGGTGGATGGTTGAAGTAAGATGGCTGAATGAATGAGGAAATCCTTGTGATGGTGAGGCTTGAAGAAGGACTTACTTGTGTAGGTTCCCAAAATGACTATTGATCCTCTTCTTCGTCTTCTCTTCTTTACGCCACTGCCGCCAAGGTTGATTATCACGATGAAAATGGAAATTCAGTTGATGAGATCTCTTAATTTGCAGAGGTTAAGCATGGTTTACATGATGAATTTTATGTATATAGAGAAGAGGTTAGATGGAATTGTACTTTGGAAGTAATAGAGAGAGGCATAGAGATGGTGTATGTACATGGAGAGCTCATATGAGAGCTATGGGAGTAAGAGGGGTGGTTAATGGTGAAGAAGGTGAGGGAAACCATTGAAGGTGAAGGTTTGAGTGAGGGATTGAGAGGCATGAGTGTGTGTGTGTGTGTGTAGAAGTGTGGAAAGAGGTGAGAGAAGACTATGGGCTACTTGTGAGAAAAGTGGGCAGACTGGGGTCCACTCAAAAAATCCTAGCTCACCGGTGGTTGCTCCAAAAATCACCAAAAGTTTTGAGGTGATTATTCAGCTCTTGGTACACATTTTCTCTTTTGACCACAGCTTCCAATTCGGAGTGGAAATGGATATAAAAAATCCCACCAAAATACCTGTTGGTCTTCACAAAAAAGTGTTCAGTGGCCCCCCCTTTTGTTGAATTTGCATATGGCTCCAAAGGTGAGTCCCTCCTTGCATGAGAGCATGACCTCTAGGAAATAGGAATTTAGTGAAAGGCAATGACTGATGGTGGAAGGTATTTTTGAGGTTTTTCCTTGGAGTGGATTCTCACCCAAAAATAGGAGAAGCTTGCATAAAATTATTCTTTATAGAATACAGAGGTAAAAAATATTATGGTAATGGTGAATAAATGTACATAGCATATATATGAAAATAACACACACCTAGGTAGAAATTTTTAAATAAATACCAAAATAATTATGAAAATTCTTTATATTTAGGCCCTATGTACAATGAAATATATACACACAAATGGGCCATAATATATTTAATTTTTTTGATATTATTAATTTTTTTGGCTCAACTAGCCCAATGACTAGCTAGCTGAGGGTTTTAAGAAGATATGGGAAAAACCCCCTAAGTCACACACGCCTATGTACAATGAAAAGGTAAGAATAGCCACAGTGTTTAGGTGATTTTGGTAGGGTGGGGTAACTCAATATGGCAATTACGGAGAGCCGAAAAACGGCTATCATTAGCCCTCCCCCAAGATGATGGTATATTCATGTACCATCATAGAGCATCTTTTCCAAAGATAGTGCTTCAGAGTCCTTCATGAGATGTTCATTGTTTGGCCCCTTAGCATTTTGGCTGGAGTTACAGTCATGCTTCATGGAACAATACTTACATGAGATGGCGGCTTTTTGACAGATCTTTGGTAGATCCTTTGGTAGAATGCGACTCAAATAGGGCTTCAAGAGATACCCGTTTACCTTCCTGGAGTGCTCCTTCCCATTCAAGTCCATAAGTTGATAGTAACTTGAATTGAAAGCCTTCTTAACTATGTATGGTCCCTGCCATCTAGTTTCAAATTTGGCATCAAAACGATTCGAGTCGATTGTCATACCTTAGCACAAGATCTCCTTCATTGATGCCTTTGTCCTTTAGTTTCTTGTCGAGCTTTTCTTTCGCTTGTGTGGCTTTCCTCTCGTAGCACTCATAAGCTGCTTCTCTTTTCCGCTCAAGTTCAGCTAAGGTAAGAAGTCGATCCATCTATGCTTCTTGATCATCTTGTGCTGCTTTGCCATGAAGTCGCATTGCTGGAATGTTGAGCTCAATTGGTTGTAAAGCCTCTTGACCATAGACCAAGTGAAATGGTGTGAACTCCGTGGCTTCCCTATATGTGGTTCGATACGCCCACAAGGCACCATCCAAGAAGTCATCCCACAACTTTGTCTTGTTTTTTACCATTTTTTACCATGAGACGTTGTATACCTTTGCCAATGCATATCTTTAAACCATGAAGTAGTGTGTCTATTCCTGCTTCATTGTTGCTAGTTGAACCTGGTAGATTGACCTTCTCTTTCATGACCACCTCTCCACTTGGGTTGAGCAACACTAGCCCTCCCTCTACTTTTCCTGTGGCTCGTCGAAAAGCTCCATCAAAGAACAAGGTAAAAGCATTAAGAATACTTTTTGGTGGTGGCAATGGTAGGGTCTTTACTTCAGGCACCTTAATCTCCTTCTCATGTACCCTATAAGTAAGGATCCCTCCCAATTGTGCACGCACACTATCTTCCACCTTGAAAGAGTATTGGAACTCTTGCAACTCCATAATCCACTTTGAGATCCTAGTACTAAGATTCATTTGAGATGACACCCAAGGGAACAAATTTTCTGCAGCAGTGAGAATTACAAAAGGTTTTGGTAGCAGGTAGGATCTAAACTTTCTCACCGCAAACATGAGAGAAAGCATCATGAGTTCTGCTTCTGTGTAGCCTCTCTCCAAAGCATTCATGACCCTAGTAGCAAAGTAGATGGGTCGCATCCTGGTACTGTGGGGATCTTGTTGTAGCAACACAACACCAATTGTTTCCCTTCCAACACTAGAGCTAACAAAGAATATGTCCTCCCAACAAGGAGGCATGAGTGTTGGTAGCTCTGACAAAATGACTTTAATGTTACAAAAGTACTCTTCAAGCTCATAAGAGCATGCAAATTCTACTTGTTGTGTCAACTTTTGCAAAGGATGAAGCAACTCCGAAGCTAAGTGAATAAAGCGTGACATATACTTCACCTTTTGAATGAATGAGATGACCTCTTTGAGATTCTTGGGTGATGGGAGCTCAATAAGAGCCTTTGCCTTTGAAGGATCCACCTCAATGCCTTTATAGGAAACCTTGTGACCAAGCAAGATCACTTCATCCTCACCTATGTGACACTTGTCGGGGTTGAATTGACCTCCCATGTCGTAGAGCTTCTTTAAACCTTCTTCTACCCTTTGTAGATGCAATGATTTTAAGCTATAAATGCAAAAATCATCAATAAAAACCCTAATGGACTTTCCAAAGAATGCCTGAAACACCATGTTCATGAAGCGTTGGAAAGTTGCAGGAGCATTTGTCAGACCAAATGGCATGACTCTAAAAGCATAACAACCCCAAGGGGTGATGAAGGTTGTTTTCAACTGATCTTCCAATGCGATACCTATTTGAAAGTAACCCGAGTAGCCATCACACACAGTGTACTTCTCATGACCAGCTACCTCATTTAGTATCTCATCCTGAAATGGGAGGGGAAAGTGATCTCTTTTTGTTGCCTCATTGAGTGGACGGTAATCTACACACACCCTCCACTTGCCGTTTTTCTTAGGAGTGACAACAACGGGAGATACCCACTCTGAATTCTCTACTGGATAAATGAAACCTGCTGCTAGAAGCTTTCTAACCTCCTTGAGTAGAGTCTGCTCCTTTATAACTCCTAGCCTTTGTAGCTTTTGATCTTTAGGTGTGGCATCAGGCTTTAACTCAATCTTGTGTTGAAAAACATCTACCCCATGCACGTCGGTGTAGTCTTTAGCAAAAAGCCTAGGAAACTTCCTTAGCACACATTTGAACTCCTCTCTTTCATCCTTTGTAAGTGTTGTTGATAGCATACCTTCCAACATCCCTTTGTCTTGAACACCTTCTTTCTCTTGAGGACGTACCTCCTCCAAGCCTTGGCAAGAGGTCTCTTGGTTGTTTCGATTAAACCTTACCCCCATGACCTCGATGGAAGACTCCTCTTCAGTAATGCTACCACTACTTTCTTCTTCTGAAGTGTTATCGGTCCAATCTTCTTCTGTCTCACTTTGAGATGATTCTTCATGGAACTCATCTTCACGTTGCTCCTTCATGTCAAAGACAACCTTCTTATGATTGTCATTCTTGCAGATCAACTTTCCACTTTACCAATCCTGCAAAGCTTGCATTTTCATTAGCCATGGTCTTCCTAGGATAAATGGGTAACCATTTCCCTTGGTCGACATAACATAAAAATCCACCTCCTTCTTAATGCCAAAGGCCTCCACAAAGACATTTTTACAAATGCCTACGCACCTAGCCTTGCTATTGTTTTCCATTTTTACTTTGATTTCAGGTGTCTCATGGATATGCATGCCTAGTTTTTGCATGAGTCCCTTTTGTCATGATGCAAATTTGTGCACCCCCATCCACTAGACCTTTCCTAACCAATCTTCCTTTGATGTAACAATCTAGCACATGTGTAATATCCTCATTCATTTCAGCATGTGCAATTTTTACAACATGCACACTCTCTTTTACCTTTCTCCTAGTGCTAACTACCTTTGTTAAATCCCTCCTAACTTGTGGACATAATGCAAGAAACTGAGGCCATGAGATATCAGGACCCTTACCTCTCATGTCTTCCAATAGGTTGTATGGAGCCATACCATGTCCAAGAGGAAAGTCTTGGAGTTTGATACAACGTGGAGTCCTCTTAGCTTCCTTGGTCTCCTTTGCCTTCTTTTATCGTCCATGGTCACTTTGTGATGTAACTCCTTCTTTCTCCTTACCTTTTCCTCGGCCACGCTTAATGCCATTTGCTTCCATGTCAACCTCTCTTGAATTTTTCACCTCTACCACATGCACATTTGGGTCTAGCAAAGGTGGAACTCCTTCCACTCCTTGTGGAAGTGGTCTTGCTCCATTTGGCCTTTGTAGAAGTCGTAGTTGCTGACTAGTTCCTTCACCTGCATTCATCACTGGGTAATTCAAATTAGGTCTCCCTGGCTCCCCACGGGGCCAAGGACAATTATACATCCCATGTCCAGACTCACCGCAATTCCAACATTGCAAGACTCTCCTAGGTCGTGGCTCTCTCTCTTCTGACTTCTTTGCGTGTGCCTTTGGACCTATGGCTTGTGCAAGGTGAATTGACACGCTACTTAAAGATTCATTTAACTTCTTGATTACTTCAGTTGTTACCTCAGGAAGCTCCCTACATGTTGATGCTTGTGACTTACCTTTGGGTGTAAGACCTTCTATTGGAACCTCTCCCCTTAAGCACTTGAGTTTCCTATACTTCTCAGTAGCCCTAGTTTCTGCTGCATCAAAAGTAGCATGTGCACCCGCCTCAACTTTTACCTTAAGGTCAGGATAGAGTCCAGCTATGAACCTCTCCTTCTTTAGAGATTCTGCAGCATCACCAGGGTTAGCAAAATTTTGTATCCATAGAGCCCAAAGACGTAGAAACTCTTGCTTGTACAAGTAGTAGTCATCTAAGTCTTTTTGCTTATGAGAAACAATGTCTTGCCATAGTTTTTGAGTGTTTTGGGGATTAAAGAAGTATTTCTTGAAACGATTCAAAACTTCTATGTAATTCCCCTTAACTTCCTCAGGAAAAGAGTCAAACCAAGTGCTAGCATCTTTTCTAAGGACCACCTCAAACATTTCTACACGTTCTTGATTAGTTACTATCCTCTTGATACGGCAAGACATCTTGAAATTCGCCAAAAATAATTCTGCATCCTCTCCAGGCTCTCCAAAGAAAAGAGGATATCCAGACATTTGGCATTGGCTCTCCATTGAATTGATTTCAAAGTGACGCACGTTTTTGTTTTTTCAATAATATTTTCTAAATTGCAATCTATTCTACAACAAAATAAAAATATTCACATCAAATGACCTATGATAATCAATAAGAGGTAGGATGATAGGGTTTGGTGACGCGAGAATTTCTCCTACTCTTTGGGCACCAAACATGAACACCATACGTTGCTGAAAATGGGTTTTTCTACTAATTGCAATGTTTACTCTAACGTGTGGAGTGAAATGGAAGGGGAAAACCTCTATTCATGGGCCATTATCCATGGTCTATGCATGACCTAATTCTTAAAACAAAACAAAAATATAGACGTCCAAACTAAGGTCGTACCCAATAAGAGGCAAAATAAAAGGATTTACTGAAGCGTTTATCTCGGCCAACCTACGAGGTCCCAAAATTCTATGAATAACTCGTTGAAATTGTAACTTAGTACTAACAATTATGTGCACCTTTTTCCTTGCAATGGGAATAAAAGAATCATACAAATTCTCGTGATTCATGCAAGCTACTTGATTATGCTAAAGGTTGAGCCTACACAAAACATACACAAGCCGTTCTCCGTGGGGGCACCAATTTGAGGCGGTCCGGGGCAGGCAACAAGAGAGGTGACCTCTAAACACCTCTCAAGGCTCTCGTGCTACTCAATTGGGGCTGGGGCAACCACAAGCAAGAAACAACAACAACAAACCCACAGCCAAACAAATGAAGGGCACCACCTAGTTATGGTATGAAAACTAGGACGCAAGAGAGATTTTGGCACAACCAAGAGGATGCGCCACAAAACACACACAAGCAACCTCACACCAAGACTCACATAAAATGGGCCAGAGAGAGCTAGAGCAAAGGAAAGAGAGAGAGAGGAATGGATCTTGCGTAATACCTTATTTGTGACTTGCAAATGGAGATGGTTCGTTATGTTGCTATCGTAGAGCTTGTACAAAATTCACTCAATGCTTAGTGAATGCTAAATATTGCCAACACAGACTGTCTTAGGGTGTGGGAGACCTCTCACCACAATACCCTCTTACAATGGACACAAAATTGGCAATGAAAACACACTAAAACACTTTCTAAAACAAGATAAACGATAAAACTCAAAGTACACAAGTCACCTTGAATTCACTAAACCGTATCGCACAAGTGGAAGGACAAAGATTTGAACATCAAATCATGCCTTTGATGCACCAAACCTCAATTTATTGATGATGGAGGAACATATACAATAGTGGTTTTGAGATATTGAACTCACTCTCTTTCATTTGCAATGTGTAGCTTGAAAGCTTCTCTCACACCAAGAGTGAAGCTCACAAAGTGGTTGCTACATCTAAGTCTCTCCTCACGCATACATTGTTGGGGTGCTATGTGAGATATTGGAGGTTGTTTTACAAGAAGGAGAGAGGCCTATTTATAGGTTGGAGACCTCTCATTAAGATTATTTAAAATCCTAATTTAGAAGCTAACAAATCAGGATTATGATCTTTTTGAATATCAAAACATTGCGGGCCTTCTTTGTCTGCTTGAGTCATGGATGTGGGCTCAAAAAGAGCATTATTGATGGTAGATAAGGTGAAAGTAAAGTTTTAAGTAAGGAGAGAGAGAGAGAGAGAGTTACTATGCACATGTTTTGAGGTGAGGTGTCTTTTATGGTTAGGTCAATGCCATTTTGTGTTAGTATGTTAGTGGTTAGTGTTAGTAATCACTAAAAAGTGAATGATATGTTTACAATGGGTAGAATGTGGTGGATGGTTGAATGGAGTGAGGAAATCCTTGTGATGGTGAGGCTTGAAGAAGGACTTACTTGTGTAGGTTCCCAAAATGACTATTGATCCTCTTCTTCGTCTTCTCTTCTTTACGCCACCGTCGCCAAGGTTGATTATCGCGATGAAAATGGAAATTCGGTTGATGAGATCTCTTAATTTGCAGAAGTTAAGCATGGTTTACATGATGAATTTTATGTATATAGAGAAGGGGTAAGATGGAATTGTACTTTGGAAGTAATAGAGAGAGGCATAGAGATGGTGTATGTACATGGAGAGCTCATATGAGAGCTATGAGAGTAAGAGGGGAGGTTAATGGGTGAAGAAGGTGAGAGAAACCATTGAAGGTACAGGTTTGAGTGAGGGATTGAGAGGCATGACTGTGTGTGTGTGTAGAAGTGTGCAAAGAGGTGAGAGAAGACTATGGGCTACTTGTGACAAAAGTGGGCAGACTGGGGTCTACTCAAAAAATCCTAGCTCACCGGTGGTTGCTCCAAAAATTGCCAAAATGTTTAAGGTGATTATTCAGCTCTTGGTACACATTTTCTCTTTTGACCACAGCTTCCAATTCGGAGTGAAAAGGGATATAAAAAATCCCACCAAAATACCTGTTTTTCTTCACAAAAAAGTCTTCAGTGGCCCCCCCTTTTGTTGAATTTGCATATGGCTCCAAAGGTGAGCCCCTCCTTGCATGAGAGCATGACCTCTAGGAAATAGGAATTTAGTGAAAGGCAATGATTGATGGTGGAAGGTATTTTTGAGGTTTTTCCTTGGAGTGGATTCTCCCCAAAAATAGGAGAAGCTTGCATAAAATTATTTTTTATAGAATACAGAGGTAAAAAATATTATGGTAATGGTGAATAAATGTACATAGCATATATATGAAAATAACGCACACCTAGGTAGAAATTTTTAAATAAATACCAAAATAATTATGAAAATTCTCTATATTTAGGCAATATATACACACAAATGGGCCATAATATATTTAATTTTTTTGTTTTTATTTATTGTTTTGGCTCAACTAGCCCAGTGACTAGCTAGCTGAGGGTTTTAAGAAGATATGGGAAAAGCCCCCTAGCTCACACACACCTATGTACAATGAAAAGGTAAGAATAGCCATAGTGTTTAGATGGTTTTGGTAGGGTGGGATAACTCACTATGGCAATTACAGAGAGCCGAGAAATTGCTATCAGTAGATATAGACCCAAAATAGTCACCCACAAGACAATAAAACCATTAACTCCATTATCCATAGTACGTTTTTTTGCAAAATAAACATACAAAAATGACAAACGTGAATTGATTAAAGTAAATCAATGACAATTGTATACATAGGCAAAATCACTTGATTGTTAAACTTTGGAAATAATAGTTGCAAACCATTGTCATTATTGGAAAAATATACATGGTTTTCAAAAAGACGTATAAAAGTCGTCTCGTGATACAGAAGCTATGACAAAAAGAAACTAATAATATCTAGCTACGGCTAAACCGACGTCGTCTAATCAGACGTCTCATTGTGTCCAAGCGGCATATCTGTTGGATTCTGCAAAAAAAAAAACAATATGTCAGCTTTTTGTAAGTATAAACATATAGCGATGTTTATAAAACAATACAACAAATAAAAAAGAGTAAACCCTAATACTAACCATGCCGCCGCGAGAACTAAGAATGTCCATCAAGGCGTTAAAGCCCTTCCTACCTGCGTACTCACGCTCGTACGGTGTGGGATCATGTCCTGTCATCGACCACTGTCAAAACATACAAAGAATCCATTATGTTAGAATTTAAAAACCCATAAACCCTAAAGTATCAAACATAGAGAGCAATGCAAAAACACTTACAAAATCAGCATCAAATGATACCCACCCGCCGCTCCTCAAGTGGTGCGAGCTCCCTGCCTCTACTCGCACTCTGGCTACCTCCTTTTGTTGCTTCCACTTGTCGGGCTTCTCACGCGTTTCTTTCTTCGCATTCTTCCAATCTTCTTTGGCCAGCCAATCTGGTCTATTCCACCCATGCTTGATTTCTTTTTGCACTTCGGAACGCTTGTGCTTGCAGTATTCGCGCATTCGAACCTTCATCACATCTTCATTGAAGCGCTCATCCCGTGTTGGAACGGGAAACTCTTCATGAAGAATGCTGATGACTCTGTCTGTTAAATCATTCGATACTTCACTCCAGGTGTTTAGTATGTAGTGTCTAAACACTTGAGAGCAAAGACCGCGCATGCGCGAAATCACCTTCTTGCCTTCATCATCCAAGATGATGCCGCCGCTGAAGTCGACGGAGTAAGGCAAGCCCTCTCGCCGTTGACGCGTGAAACTAGGTGTCCCTGTAGGGATCTCTAGCGGCGTGTCGACGGGGGTATAGACGTCAGGTGTCTCCACTGAAGTCTGAGCCCCGAAGCGAGGAGTGTCCACTGGAGTGACTCCTGGACGAGTAGCTAGTGGTGTGTAGCTGCAAGGAACGGCGGTCAGCCGCGCAAAACCTGGTGTCGATGGCAATGCCATGGCTAGTGTCGGGGCGGGCAAAGAAGGGGAGGGTAAAGAGTCTCGTCGAACACAAGGTGGTGTCGAAGCATCGGCGGCAGAATCCCCACAACAACCGCCACCGCCACCACTAGAGCGTCGGTGCCTAGACGAGTGTGAAGATCGTCTCTTCAACACCGAAGCTTCGGAGCGCGCTGAATGCTCCAAAATAGAGGGATATGCGGATGGAGTAGGAACGCGCGATGGTGCGCCAGAGCGATGACGCTCCACATACCACTGTCTCCAGCTATTTCCACCTCATCAACTATGTGAACAAGAAGATGCACCTGAATGGTTAGCATGGTAGTAGAAAAATATTTATCAAACATGCACACAACCTCCGCAGCGTTTAGTTTGATGAATGGTATGGAGTCTACGTTGATCTCCTTTTGTGAGATCCATTGCACCAACTTCGCAAGTTTGTAGATTGTGTTACGAACGTCAAGACACAAACATCCCTCAATCGAAACCGGTAAAATAAACTGCAAAACACGTGCAACAATGATGTTAAAGTCCACACACAAATTTGTTACACAATTCCCACTATGATATATTCCACTATGAACATACTTGACACATTTTATGCCAGTCGTGTGACTTCAAACCGGTAAGCTTTCCTTCTTTAGTAAAACACATTCGGAGCGAGTGCATTAGGCCAATGGGGGTCCGCAAAGGTCGAATGGTCTCTTTTACTTTGCGTTCTTGGGCTCCTGTGAAAATCCATGGTGCTTTAGGGAGTTTTATCGATCCATCGGACACTGTTTGCGGCCAATATTGCTCCATACGATCCACATTTCTAAGGTTAACTCTGGCTCCCAAAGTATCTTTCTTGCCGGTCAAATGGTCCCATAGTAGATTACCCACATTCTTGAATATGTGCATTGGATTGAGCAAGTGATTGATCATGAGTCGGGGCCAGTATGGTAACTCGTACCATAGAGATAGTCTCTTCATCCCTGGGGGCAATCCATCATCACACATCTCCTTCTGCTCGAACCATGCTTTGTGCAAACATCCTTGGTGGCTCTCTTTCCAAAAAGCCATCGCGTAACACATGATTCTCTGGAAGATACGCTTGATGACCTTCGTAGATTTTCTTCTTCAATGAGGGTGCCCTACGTGCATTCATTCTAGGTCCACATGTGACACATGCTCTGTATCCGCTTGTTTGAAGCCCTGCATGTATACACATGATAATAGATCAACTTGAGAAAAACCAAGATTTACAGTGTCTGAGTGAGGAGTGTAAATATATCACCTGAGCATTCTGTTAGTCCGGGATAGTCATGCATGGTCCACATTAGAATGCCTCTGATCAAAGCATTCCGTTGACCTGTGTGTCGGCTCATATCCACCACTTCTATGCCAATCCACAATTGTTGTATCTCTTCTAATAGTGGATGAAGATACACATCCATATTCTTCACTTTATATCGCCCCGCATAATCAAGGTTAGCCATAGGTGCCCGTTCTTAGAAGTCAACCATGGGGGAATCTTGTAGTTGACGATGACAACATGCCATACACTGTAAGATGTTGATATTTGACCAAATGGATTTACGCTATCCTTATCTAGGTCTAAGGGTAAATTCCGAGCTTCCCTGCCAAAATCCGACCATGTTCCATCTATATGTTTCGAGGCTGCGCAATCTGCACGAATCCGTAGCACACCATCCAAAGATTTATTCTCCTCATGCCATGATGCTAGAGCGGCCATGGACTTACATTCAAAGAAATGCTTGATGCAAGGAAGCAGAGGAAAATGTTGCAAAACCTTTTGCGGAATTTTTGTTCCGTGGAGATCTACTCGATATCTCTCAAAATCACATTTCGGACACTTCTCCATGTCTATGTATTCCCCTCTGAAAAGAATGCAGTCAATAGGACAAGCGTGGATCGAATTGTAATCCATCCCCAAGTTTTGCAAAATCTTTCTTGCTTCCTCTCAGGAATCTGGCATCATATTATCAGCTGGTAGTATGTGCTCTTTGAGCAATCTACACAACATAAAAATACGGTACAATTGTGTAAAAATCTATCAGATCATTATACATTTAGAGTTTTATTAAAGTAAACTAATTGTAATAGATCACCTAAAAAGCGTTGTGACGCTAGTGTCACTCCATCCAAACTTTGCCTGCATGTTGAGAAGAACCAGGAGCGCTTTCAATCTAGACACACGTGCTCCAGTATACAACGGCGTATCGGCTTCCTTTTTCATATCATCATAGATAAGCCTTTCTGAATCCATGATCGTCTTGAACATTTCATCAATCTCGGGCTCAAACATTGCCTCGTTGGGAATGTGGTCTGCATGATCATCCCTCGAGCTATCAGAGGCTACATCTTGTGGCCTCACTTATTCTGCTTGACCAAAGCGCCTGCGAACACGTCTATTGGGTTGCAAGATTGCTTCCTGTTGGACAACGTCAGAGTCCGACGAGTTATAATTGGCAACAACTCGATCTATAATAGATGGATCAAACTCGCCAAATTCGCGAACGTGCTGCAAAGAAACGCGTCTTGTCTGTCGCACAACATGCTTGCATTGATTACAAGGACATAAGATCCTCGTTGAGAGATAGGTGTTTCGGTTGGATGACCCCACATCCTCATCACTACTCATAATGAGGGTAGTAGAATTTCTAGATGCTACTCATAATGAGGGTAGTAGCTTTCTAGATGCAGCATTTCACAGCATCTTAACATCTTTTCACAATAGATCTTTTCACCGTTCGTCTAACTCTAATTTTTTTATCGTAATCTCGAAGTTAGACTCTAATATAAAAACTCAATCCAAAATCTTATTTTAAATCTAACCTAATTGAACATGTGGTGATTCGCTCCATTAAAGGGTAAAAGACATACCAATGGGGCTACTAGCTGCATAGATATGAATGGGCCTCACATATACAAATACTTCAGTGCAAGAGTTTATTACTAGCTTTGATGGGACAAAATCCTCCTCGAAGCTGGTCCAACCGCCACTCCCCGTCTCTATGCAAACTCTTGCTGCATCACTTTGCTGCCACCGCCTGTCTGGATTGGTCGTCCTCTCCTCCCTGGGGAGTGACGGCGGCTGGGCCAGCTTCGAGGAGGATTTTGTCCCATCACCTGCGTCATGGATCGACGGGGTGGAGAGGTGAGAGTATTAAAATCTTGCATTGAAGTATTTGTATATGTGAGGCCCATTCACATCTACACAACTGTTGTATGTGGCCCAGCACTTGCTTCCCCTCAGAGGTCATAATGGTCTCATCGGACATACGATTGATGAGGTAGGCGTATTACTTTGGCATGTCCCTCCCGTGAACTATAGCAACCCTGTCCGATGAATGCTCATCATCCAGGCCTCTAGGTGACCCCGACACAGTGTTGGAGTCACTCCTAAGCATCTCCAACGCAGTGACCGAGACACTGGCCACTCTCAAACGCGTAGGCAGTATAATCCTTCACTGTACTCAAAATAAACCTAAATCTAATCTAATCTAACTTAAATAAACCTAAATCTAATCTAGCGTAAATCTAAATCTAACCTTATCATAAATGATAAAAAGTGGAAAATGGTATAACCTTTCTATCACCCAAGTGTGGTAGATTGGTTATGCCATTTCCCTCTTCAATAGTTCAGGTAAATAACATAAATAAACCTAAATTTAATCTAATATAACGTAAATCTAAATCTAACATAAATAAACCTAAAGAAACCTAAATGTCACCGAGGTAATTATCACAGTCAGTTTCCAAGTCGCACCTGATGCTGCAGCACAGATAACGGAAGCATTGGCTCACACTCTCACTAGAGAAACTAGGGATCTACTGAGTTTGTTTCAGGAAAGAACACCACCCTCTCCCACAAGCTTGGACAGTGACTAAGCACCTCTAAGCTTCACATGAATTAGTACAACCTACCTCAAGACAGATCACACATACCAACACGTGTACTCTCAATCAAGGTAATACTGGACTTGAAGGCTCACTACCAGCACGTCATTGACACCATGCTGGGTGGGGAGTGGTTTTTTGAGGTTCTGGCATCAGATCAGCCATTTGTCTTACCTTTGGTACAAGGAAATGTACCGTTTGAAGTTTTAATCTATGTCCTAGTGTAAGAGGGTATACACGCCTCCTTGTAAAGAAGAAAAAACTTTTGCAAGTTAAGCAGTGTGTCTTTCTAGCTCTCTCTCAGTAATCATGGCAAGTGTAGCATTTCCAACATTTAAAGGAAAGAAGGGGGAGAATTTGTTAACAGACTTCCTAGATGACTTTGAAGTAGCATGTGTAGTGAGCAACAAAGATACGGATGAATCCCAGGTTAGAATCTTTAAGCATCTCATGAAGCTAGAAGCTAGATCATGGTACAATGCACTTCCACAAGCAACCAAGGATGACTGGGAGCCCTTAAAAACAGCTTTTAAGAGGCGCTTTGGGGGAGGTACCACTTCAGAAAAGTTGTGGGACAAGTTGAGAGACTTGAAGCAGGAGGGTCTTTTAGAATATGCCACCTATGAGTCCAAATTTGTGGATTTGTGGGAACGGTGGATTGAGTCACTGGCAAGGGGGGAAGCTGCACCCGATTTCCTAAAAAAAGATCGTTTCATGCATGGCTTATGGCTGCTTCTCAAAGAGAAGGTGAAAGGTAGATTCCCGGCTACGTACGAGTTAGCCGTTGAGATTGCTCGCCTTAAGGAGAAGAAGCTGCGAATGAAAGCCAAAGAAACCGAGTCAACAGAAGTAGGAACATCGCATCGACCAACAACTACAACAACCACCATTCCACCACCACCACCGGCTCTTGGGGTAAGACATGACCAACAAGATATGTTGGCCCATAGTACTGACCAACTGCACAATTTGTATGTCCACTTAATACAGAAAGGGAGGAGTCAAGAAAGACATCAAGACCTTGGAAGAGCACGACGACAAAATAGGGAGTATCACTGCTACAACTTTGGGGAAAATGTCCATGGAATGTACTACTGCCCACATCCAAGGAGGCATAATTTCACTCTAGGAGGGAGACAGAATCAAACCTCTCCACCAAGAGCAAGACCACCGCCACCTAGGCAACCAATCCCACCTGTGCAACCACAGCTAGCCACACGTATTCAACGCCAGTCCTCACCAATGCAACCACCGCCACAATCACCACTTACAATCATCCTACGCCCACCACCAATTGGTACCCGCACACCAAGTATCATTGGTCTTACAGAAGAGGTCAAGATGAGTGTAACAGAAGAAGGATCAAGTAAGAAGACTATTCAAAGAACTGAAGCAGTGGAACAAGAGGTTAAAGAATCAAAAGATGCTACCCCAGTGGGTGAGGTAAGTCAAGAAAATTGTGTTACAAATGTACGTACATCTTTAACCTTGGATGAAATAGGCACCAAAGACATCAGAAATCAGTCGGGACAGCATTGGGCAGTAAGGGTAAGAAGGTGTAAAGTGTTGATTAGGCCTCGTCAGAGTAAGAGGAATGCAAAGGGCGTGAAAGATACAAGAGAAGAGGAAGACCAGCCTGCTAGCAAGGCTTTGCAGAAGGTGGACAATATATCAAGCAAAGGGGAGGGCTTTGAAAGTGGAAGCCTGTGCACCAGCATGGACCTAGGACAGTGTAGCAAGCTAAAGGAATCTTGCATCAAGGCAGTTTCACTAGAGGGCCATAACGAAGAGGTAAGTATGACTGAAGGTTTGGAGTTGGATATTGCTCCAGAGGCTTGGCAACCGAGCAAGACTTTATTGTGTAGTGTTATAGACTTAGAGATGGGTAATGCCTCTAGTCTACTGAAGGGTGTTATAAAATTGGAGATGGGTAATGCCTCCAGTTTATGTGAGGATGTTCAGAGTAAGTTTGATGATCAATATGTTGCCAACCTTTTAGGGATGTTCCAAACTTCTCCACAACACAACATTGTGTTTGCATGGGATGCATCAGAGCTATGGCTATGGCTAACCGCTATAACATATAGAGATAAGATCAGCATGGAGATAAGAGCTAAGGAGCCATGGATAGACAAAAGGCTAATAGAATGCAAGAATGAAGACCTCATTCCCAATTTGGTACAATTTTTTACAAATAGTGCATCTTCTCTTTGGAGAAAGGTAAGTGGTTTACGCTTGTATTTAAGCCGCAAGGTAGGTTGCTTGCTATTAGCATCAGTAAAGGAAGTTGACATGTTTGAGCACACCCAAAAGAAGCATGATATGCTTGCAATTTTTTCCAGTCATGGCAGTAAGCAGGATTCTGAAGACAACTTGAGCTCACCATACCAACAAGGCGGCCATATATGGTGGATTCTTGGTACACTCTTGGGAATCATAATTTTCAGTTCTGTCTTGCACGAGCCAAGATTATCATTTCCCATCTCGCTACTGGTGGTTACAAATTTGGTCTAATTTGGCATGCAAATTTTATTGTCTGGACACTGCAGACAATCATCCTATTTTTCACTTGGGATCCAGGAGCACACTGGCACAGAGTTCTGGAAGCCATGGGCTTCCTATTTAATCAACTCACACTATTCCAAGGAACAGGCTATCACCCGGACCTATTACAGATTCATGAATATCCCAGAAATCTCACCAATGGCCAAATCGAATGGCTAGTTCAGAAGGCAAATCGATATCGGCTCCTACAGCTAAGCGGAAGAAGAATCAGAGTCAGAGCTAGAAGCATGAATGCCTCTAGCCAAAAGGGGAGGGCTAATGATGAGGGCTTTTCACAAGCCAGGCTCCCATACCCCTTTTCTCTCTTCCCCACCCCATGGAAACCCCCTCTTAGGGAGGGAGTGATAAAAGGCATTGAAAAAAGTAAGAAAAAATAAAGTATGAGTATGTAAATAAGTGAGAAAGGTAGTAATACGGTCCGGGGCAGGCAACAAGAAGAGCAACCTCTAGACACCCTTCAAGGCTCCCGTGCTGCTCAATGGGGCTGAGACACAACACAACACAAACCAAAACAACAAACCCACAGCCAAATCCCAACTACACAAGGGGCACCACCTAGTTTAAGATCGAACTAGGACGCAAAAGAGGAGAATCGTTAGAGCAACCCACAAACAAGCAAGGAATTTACACTAACCCTAACACCAATGGAACACTCTCACACACTAAAACACGAGAGAGAGAGAGAGAGAGAGAGAGAGAGAGAGAGAGAGAGAGAGAGAGAGAGAGAGATGGTGCTCGGGCTGCTTTGAAGTGTATCGTTAATGATCAAGCAAACATATATATATATATATGTAAGAAAGAGAGGAAAAAGGGGGAGAGGGTGCTTGTTGCATTAATACCTTCTTACAAATCTGTCATGACAAATCAAAGTGAGATTAGTATTTGTTCAACATAGCTTGCGTAAATTTTACCACAACACATCACAAGAAAAAACCACCCCAATCACTGTCTTAAGGCCAGGGGAGTCCTCTCCACCATGTCGCCCTCTTACAGTATGTGGGATTTATGGCTAGATTGATGACAACACCAGAGACAAGCTATCAAGAACTTAACAAAAAACACCAAGACACTTACGCATCATTGTTGTCCATTACTTCACTTTGGAAGGGAGACAAAGTATCCAAGCTTAGTCCAAATCCACCCTCCTTGATTCAGCAAATGTTGAGCTTACACTAGTAGGAGAAATGATAGATTTCCTACTCTCAATTGAATGAACACTCTCTCTCTCTTACAAATGGCATAGAGTTCCCTTGCTAATCCCCTATTACAACACATGCACATGCATAAGACAATGAGCTTCCACTCAAGAGCTCCTTCTAGAGAGGTTGAGCTTGGCTTCTCAAGCTATAGCATAGTGCTCTTACTTATGGCTCCCCCTTTTGTGCTAGCTACACCCTCCTTTTATAGCAATTTTGAAGGCTAGGGTTACTCCTCTAACCATGGTTGGGTTAGATTTTAAGCAATTTATCTAATTTCTTTTGCTTGGAATTATCAAGAAGTTGGTGGGGAAAGAGAGAGGAGAGAAATGGAGGTGATAGGACTTTTCATAGTGGGTTAGTGTTAGTAGAGTTAGTATTAATTTACAAATGGAATTGGATATTTACAATGGGAGTATCCATGTAGGATACAAATAAGGAAGAAAAACTCTTAAGAGGTAAGAAAAGGTGGATTTCTTACAAGGTTGATGCTCCAAGTGTCTTGAGTAGGGCCAATTTTGACGCTTGTTGACGGTCCACTAGCTTTGACGGTACATTTTTTCTCCACTCTTGACCTTCCTTGAGAGACAAGGTAATTGAAGCTGAGTAATCAACCACCATGATGTTGTCTTTTAAGAGAAGAGGCTGAATTTTGTGGTTTTTTTATAGATATGGGTAATTTGGAGGAGGAAAAATGAGACTAGGTGGTCAATTTTGGAATGGAATTGTGTGTGGGAGGTATGAGTTCACCATGGTTTCTCTTATTCTTCAAGGTTGAGGAGAAGGTGAGTAGGGTGCAGAGAGGAGTGGTGAGAGAGGTGGGGATGATGAGTGGAGAAGTGTGTGTGAAAGAGGAAAATGATAAAGTGGAAGAGAGAGTGTGGCTGCATAGCATGGGAAAATTGGGGTCCACTAATAAAATCATAGCTCACAGCTCGTAGCTCAAAAAAATATGAAAAAACTTGAGGCAAAAGTTCAGCCCACGAGCTACAACTTTTGTTTGTATCACCTTTTCAAATTCGGAGAGCAAGCGAACTTTAAAAATTCAGCAAAACCGACCGTTTTTTCCCACTGCACAAGGTCCTTGTGGGGTCCTTCTTTGGATGATTCTTTTGAATACCTCCAAGAGTGAGCCCTCCATAGTGCATGTATGCATGCCACCTACCCTTGACCTTATTTGGTAGGTCTATAATTGAAGATATTGTTGAGATCATGATATAAGTGAATAGTACAACTAAGAAAATCAAATATTGAGGGGTCTAAAAAATATGTACATGTCAAATATAAATAATATAAGTGGAAAAAATATAAAGGGGTCAAAAGAAACCTCTCTCATTATGAGGCTACCATAAAAAGATAAATATTTTTGGTGTTCTAATTTTTTAGGAAAAAAACAAAATAGATGTAGGAAGGGAAAAATCACAATAGTGAAAAAATATACACATAAATAAAACTAGTTTTTTTGGATTTTTGTTGGGGTGGAGTTACACCAAATATAAGAGAAGCTTACATGAAAATATTTCTATATGGAATAAAGAGTATGAAAAATGGTAAGAAAAATTGTGGTAATGGTGAGGCAATTTACAGAGCATAAATAACACACACCTAGGTAGAAATATTTAAATAAATACCAAAATAATTATGAAAAAATCTTTTATTTAGGCCCTATATACAAAGAAATATTTACATACGCATGGGCCATAATATACTTATATTTTTTATATTTTTTATTTTTTTGGATCAACTAGCCCAATGCCTAGCTAATTGAGGGTTTTTTATTTCAGTAAGGAGATATGGGAAAAGTCCCCTAACTCACACGCACCTATATACAGTGAAAGGGTGAGGGTAACCATAGCGTTTGGGTGAATTTGGTAGGGTAGAGTAACTTACTATGGTAATTATGGAGAGTCGAAAAACGGCTATCAGTAGAATAGGCCACCTCGTGCCTGCGGGGTAGCCCATCCCCATCCTGCCTCCTTTTTCTTCACTGTTGCCCCACCGTGTGTCCCTTTTCCTCTCCTCCACTCAAAAGGTCAACCCCCTCTCTCTTCCCCTTGTCCTTTCTCCTTTCTCTCTCCCCTCAGGCTACCCCACCCCTTGTCCTTACCAATAATGCACCCTAACTCACATGCCACCTCTCCTATCTTCCAAAACAGTATACCCCACCCTCCTTTTCTCTCTCCTATCATATCCCATGACCCAAATATCCCCCTCTCTCTCTAAAGGGTGCCATGTCTCTTGTCTTGTAGCCAGATAACCTCCCCCACACTCACACACACTCAGTTTCACTGAAAAAGGTGCCCACAGACCCATCCCCACCCGGTGGTTACCTAATTTTTCTTGTGTTCACACACATCTGCACACAGATTCACCTCTGAACACACTCCCCTCTCTCCCCTCTTGTAATTACTTTAATCTCCATGTCACCTCTCAGTTTTTTCATCAACCCATCTCTCTCTCTCTTAGCCTCTCTCTCTCATGAGACTGCTGTTTTGGCGCATATACACACAGCCAGACAAGTGGGGCCCACAGTCACATGGCCTATGTAGATAATGATTTATTCATTTCTAAATTCTAGAATTTCTCCCCCCTCCTCCCCTATATAAAGAGGGGTCACCATCACACTAGGACACACACACAACATCACCAGAGAGTACACTATGCACTGTGTGTGCTTGGCGCACACACACACCCACACCCACACCATCACCATCATCGCAGTCACCATGCTCGACTTGAGCATGACCTCTACACCCTTGGGCTATGGAAGATGAAGGGCAGCTAAATGAAGGATGATGGCCATAACCCTTGTGCGAGTTTTCGCCATCAACTCCCACCTATCCACCATGTTCTCTACCACTCTCTCCCTTCTCTTTCCCCTACCCTATGCTCCCCATTTCATCGCCTTATTCTCTAAATAAAGCTTGAGGTTTTGTGAGTATGTTTCTTCCAATGTTTTTCCCATGTGAGGTGTGCGGAATCGCCACCTAGTCTTGTGTTTGGAGTGAGCTTGTGTATGTGTGAAGGGTGTGCGGATTCGCCACCCGTCTGTGGTGCTAAGCCACTATACTCTCTCTCTCTCTCTCTCTCTCTAAAACTTTCTCTCATTTCCCTTCCTCTTCACCATTACTCCCAAGCATCCATCTCTCTTGGATGAAAACTTTGTTATGGTGGTCTGTTGTTTGCGTCCTAGCCGCTCAAAGCTAGGTGGTGCCCCCTGTTCACTTTACCGTGACAGGCTCGAGGTGCGCCATTCGGCCCTCGGCATTTTAGAGGCCGTTGGGGTTCGGGGTTCGCTTTGTTCCCGTCAACAGATTGGACACAAGAAACACTCACATGAATTCATAGCATCGTTCAGCATACCCTCTAGATGGAACATACAAAACTTCATTAAATTTGGAGATATGACAAGCACCCAAGAACCAAAAAATGCAAAGTCTCAGCCTAATTCCAATATTGGCTTTAGACTTATCAAAATGGATCCAAATCATGTGAAATTTTGTACACAGCATAAACCTAGCCCAAATATCATATGACTATGCTCAATAATGCATTCTGTAAATATAGAGTTCATACGCATATAAAGTCTAACTATGCAATAAGCAAGTGCTCCTAACAAATTGATCATCCAAACGTGTAAAGCATATCACAGCAAGCCTCTACACCCAATTTGGACAAAATTGGGAATGTATTGGTCATTAATCACTTCATTTTCAAAAAGAAAGTGTCATAACCTGATTTATGGCCTTAACACTAGTCCTGTAAAAAATCAGCCACTTTTGTGGCTTTTTGAGACTTGTGTAAAAAATTTCTCAACACTATGTAGTTATCTAAATAGAAAATGGTTTCAGGGAATTATGACCAACATTCAATATGAGTTGATAAAAAATAGTACATAGCTAATTGAAGATCTAAAGGTGTCTTTCCATTGACATCTTCTACATCTAATTTAGGTGGATGGAAAAAAAATTATATTTTCTTTTCAAAGTAAATTACATCATTGTTAAGCAGGCCCAGACTTCTTTGAAAAATCCCTCCATAGGTATGTGATAGATGTACAAAGCTTTTTTAACCCAGATACAAATACTACCGACATTTTTTTACTTCTCCAAGTTAAGTGTTGAAGTGCAATTTTACAAAAAAATTACTAATTTTAGAATTCTATTATTATTATTTTTTAGCTTTTTATGTTAATTGTGTATTTAGAAACCTTTTTCATATCTTGAATCCATACTTAAGAAGTTTCATGAAATTTTGATGTCATATACAAAAGTTACGTTTCATTTACAAGAATCCTAATGTGAGCCATTTTTGTGGCTTCAGCCAGTTTTGTGGCTCATTACAAGTCTAGTGTTAAGCTCAAGAACACTTACCCAATTTTATGTGTGCATCTATCAAAGACTTCTAGACATCATGGACTATGTCTACAACAAGTGTGGGTCAAGAATCTTAAAGAAGACTTTATACGCGTATAAAGTCTACTAGTCTTGATATGGCAGGCTAGCTGGGATTTATAGCCTTTAGCTCTTGGAACACATCATCATGAGCCCTCTAACACACATCAATCACAATTTCAAAAAAAAAGAAAAATTTTGATTTCAAAGATGATTCACACACATGTTGTGTGAAACTTTCACCTCAAATGCAAATGTATATCCAATTTTTGATCATTGCAATCTTGAATTGCTCATATCTTATTTCGCTAATCATCCAAATCATTTAGATTTGTCATTTTGTTTTGTGAGGCTACACATGAATGAATTTTGGTCACAATCACACACAAATGAATGCAACATTGCCATGTTCATCACATAGACATAACCAATTATTGGAATTGCCAAAAATTCACATCAATCACATGATTTCACACTGACATATGATCAATTCCATCAATTTCTATGCATGCACACACTCAAGATTAGGTGCACACACACTTGTGTGTTATGGGAGTTTTTTCCCTCTTTGGTGCATTACACACACATAGATCTTTATGCACACACATGAATTCTTTATGAGAATTAAGCACCATGTTGTTACACACAAGGTTAATTAGTCAAAATTGACCATCAATTTCATCCCAAATGAATCAAATTAGGTGCAAAGTGTAGGTCAATTGATTTACATACCTAATTTTAGCAAGTGATTAGCACACATTGAACCACATTAATCAATCAAGAATTGACATGAGAAAATGAGTGTACCTACATCATAATCACACTCCAAGCTATTCCTTTACTCCACACAAAGACGCACCATTGTACACACAAGTGTCTGCATCTCCAATTTAGCCAAAAAATTGACCAATTAATGGCCAAAAATCAACACTCAAGTCAACAAATTAGGCATGGATTAGCACAAAGAAACTTGATAAAAGTGTTGATTACACCTCTTATAAGGGGATTGAACATACATTACACATCAAATGTTCTCGATTATGATATAGCAAGGAATTAATTCAACTAGCATGGAAATGAAGCGAAATTAGTAATGGTTAGTGAGAAATTAATGAAATTGGGGATGCAATTGGGGGTTTGGGGTATTCATAACTCAAAAATTATCTTCGATTACTTGCACAAACATCATCAAATCACACTAATTTGAGCTACTCTCACTCCAAAATCGATGAAATTAGTAGTGAAATTACTCTATTCTAAACATCCTCTACTCACTAGCTTAGGTTATTGATCCTCGGCAGCGGCGCCAAATGTTGGGGCCAATCATAGCATCACCTAATCACAACCCAACACCAATAAAATTATCAATCCTAGGATCAGCAACCCGGCTAGGGCATGGAAGCATGAGCATCATTGGATGTATCGAATGAGAGGATTCAAGAGAATGCTCTTCCAATGCAATAGAGATTAGCCATGAATCACTAGCTCTAATCACACCATAATCATCAATCAAGTATCACCTACACACATTTAGCCCACCAAAGTCCAACTTTCCATAGACTTGAGTTTCGAAGCACTCTCTTGACAAGAACACATCAATTGCATTGGTGTTGGTCTCTCCAATCACAACACGTCAATCAAGGTACTTAATCAAAAGCTATACACACAAGGGTGAATGGTGCTTGAGTCTCATTAAACCCATCCTGGATACACACGAGCAAACAATAGGTCACATACTTTAATCACAATATTAAAAATCTACTTAATCAACCTAATTAGAGATGTTAAATATCACAAATTGAGTACTCATAGAAGGATAGGAGTGGTCAATAAGCAAGAAGTCGTCACCACACACTCAAATATAGAATAATGAGAAGGTGAAACTACTTCATGACATAATGTAATCCTAGGATCGGCAACCCGGATAGGGTATGGAAGCATGAGCATCATTGGATGTATTGAATGAGATAATTCAAGAGAATGCTCTTCCAATGTAGTAGAGATTAGCCATGAATCACTAACTCTAATCACACCATAATCATCAATCAAGCATCACCTACATACATTAAGCCCACCAAAGTCCAACTTGCCATAGACTTGAGTCTCAAAGCATTCTCTTAATAAGCACACACTAATTGCATTGGTATTGGCCTCTCTAATCACCACATGCCAATCAAGGTACTTAATCAAAAGATACACACACAAGGGTGTATGGTGCTTGAGTCTCATTAAACCCATCCACACAAGAGAAAACAATAGGGCACATATTCTAATCACAAGATTAAGAACCCACTAAATCAACCTAATTAGAGATGTTAAATATCATAAAAATTGAGTAATCATAGAAGGATAAGAGTGGTCATAAGCAAGAAGTCATCACCACACACTCAAATCTAGAATAATGAGAACGTGAAACTACTTCATGACATAATGGAATATAAAAGAATTAAGATTAATGAAGAAAGTCGAGATTAGATTAAGAAACACTTCTCTAATTACAAAGTGTAAGATCTCCAATTTTTGGGTCTGTTTTAAAAATAAAAATAACTTTCAAGATCTATTTCGTCGAATTTTGACTGATAGCGTTGGAAAGTCATAATAATGTCGGGATGTTGAGGTGTGGCATAGTTTGGCTACAACTTTTATTAGTTGGTTAGAGACTGTTTGGATGGTCAAATTTAATGTAAAAATTGAATGGTAAGTGAAAGAGTTGACCACCAAAAAGAAAAGGCTTTCTTTTAAGAAAGAAAGAGTCTTTTTAAAAAAGAGAGGAGGAGCTTAGTTTATAACTCTTTTCTTGGAAGCCAAGCTTCTTCTTACAGTCTCTAAATCGCGCATCAAAAACCGTGTCCTCAAAAAAAACAAAAAAATAAAAATAAAAAGAAAAGAAAACTTTTAAAAAATAAAATTTATTTTTTCCTATAGTAAGCCACGAACGTCCGCGAACTTGTCTCTCCTTGCCTCACTCTGCTTTTGGCCTTGAGAGCCTATATAAAGACCTCTCTTCTTTCACTTTGAGGAAGATAGAAAGACTCTCAGACGCGGAAGCTCTCTTGCCTTGACATCAGAATTACTTATCTATTATACGGAGTGGTGCAAGCTCTTCATCATAAACTCTTCTCTCTCGTGAAGAAGGAGAAGGATACTCTCTCTCTCTATTTGCTTATTATCTTCTCGCTCATTTCACGGTGTATGCGCTCTCCGGAAGTCTTCGTGGCGGATACCTCTACGTAGCTCTTATCACCGCTCTCTTGTGGAAAATCAAGAAGCATTTCAACAACCCCTAATTGATTCTAAAGCAGGATGAGAAACCATAAACTCTATAGTCATCATCTCTCTCTCTCTCTCTCTATGTCGTTTTTCTGCGTAGTCACCCTCTCAGTGATTGTTCTTTCGTATACGAGTGCATGTAGGGATTAACCAAGTACATACGAGGTTGCCTCATGATTGTCTCATCATGGTTTACATGTTGATTTATGCACATGATGAGTTATGGTCACGCATGTTGTCAGGAGTTTTTTTGAGCAAGGGATTTCACATATGTACATACACATGCATGGTGCATCGAATAAAGGATTACCCGATTTCCATAGCCAGGTGGTTACGTGGGACCCACGTGTGTACAGGTAAGACAGGGTGTACATAGTGCATCGATTTTCACTATTACCAGTACCACTGTGTTTTTTCTATAATAAAGAGGAGTTGTTAGCGCGTAAAAATTCTCAAGGAAGCTATCCACGGGCCGACGACATGAGGTAAGCAGGTGCGCCAGATGGCATCTAGTGGCGTCAGGAGGCCGAACGGGGTTAGTATTTGCACGTGGATGAATACGGACACAACGTGGGTGTTTTCTTGTGAGAGTTATGCAAAAAGGTCATCATTAGGACCAATTTTTGGGGCCACTTCACGTGGTTGCGAGATGCATTTTTGAAAAGAAATGAGTGCCAGGTGTGCGGATGATGCAAAAAGGTGACAACTATGCACTGCGAGGTCAGTTTTGGCCTGTTCGGGGTCCGTTTGAGGTCATCTAAAAGGCCACAGGTACCCAACTAATAAACCTAAGTGTGGGAACTCAAAAAAGAGAGATAAGACCAAAAAAAATCTGGAGAAGAGAGGAGGAACTGCCGCAAGTGTGCTTTTGTTGTTTTTGGAGCATTTTTTGGCCGTAAACTGCTCATCCGAGGTCGGATTTGAGCACTGTGACATTGTAGGGTTGGGTTTTTGGGCGTTCCAGACGCAATGGCGCTGTCCATTTTGCCAAATTCCTCACAAATTTTTTGCTGTTTTTTCTGTGTAATCTTCTCCGGTGAGTGAAGCCTCTGCTTAACTTTGTGGTTGTATCTGGTGTATTTCCTCAATACTGTGTAAACTATTTGCCCCATTGGTGTTGGGCTGAGCTTCATTGAGTCTAAACAACAGCAATTTTCCTCCTTTGAGCTGAATTGAGAGTGTGTGTGTGTGAGTGTTGAGTGGGCAAGTGGGAAATCTCTCTCTTCTCACTCCATCTGTGTGTTTCCTGTCTCGGCCAGGCTGGTTGTGTAAGCCGAGTGGTGCCCCATAATGTGTGTGTGTATCATCCCAAGAGTGTGTGTCGGGTCATTATAGAGGCGTTGTGTGTGTTTCCATCCCGCTCACATTCTTTTGGAGCCCCCACTGAGGAGCTTCTTAGAGTACCTTCTGCTTCGAGCTTCAAGCTTCGAGATTCGGGGCTACAGGTTACAGGTTACAGGTTACATGCTACATGTTACAGGTTACAGGGACAGGTACAGGTACAGGTGATTCACATAGGTACAGGTAGCTGGAGTACAGTGATATACTAGCAGTGATGTCACTTGCAGTTGTTGTGGGTATGCATCACTTGGCGCCTATTTTAGCGCATTGTTTGCTCGATTGTACGTTACTTGTGGAAACTGCCATTGTACGCATTTGTGGAGCCATACTTGGTTGTCTTTGG
This sequence comes from Adiantum capillus-veneris, assembly GCF_014529385.1. NCBI lineage: Eukaryota > Viridiplantae > Streptophyta > Polypodiopsida > Polypodiales > Pteridaceae > Adiantum > Adiantum capillus-veneris. The sequence goes on along the minus strand of NC_140958.1, from coordinate 52,648,381 downwards.
TAGTCCCAGCCATTTTTGAGACTTGGTCTGGAAGATAGTCATTTCTGAGATTTGACTATACGCGATTTGCATTAGCCTTCATGTGAGGGTCGATAGCGTGAGGTTTTTATTGAGCTGGGGGATTCTCAAATGTGGAGATCCTTTCGGTGATACAGGTAGCTGGAGCACCCTTTTTGTGACCTCGCCATAGGTTATGTACTAGTGAGTCCTATTTGATGCTCGGGTTCTATTGTTGACAGTTTATGCATACATAGATAGTCTATATTTTGGGTTCACACTGCTCTACTTCTGGGGAAACTCTGCCAAAATTTTTCCAAGTTATGATGGCTGGTTTTTTGGTATTTTGAGCCATTTATGCTGTTATGCTGCTGAAATTTGGGCAAAAATCAAAGGTTAAGTCAGGTGTGCCTTCTTGGGAGCTTCATGGTTGGCTTTAATGGATGATCAAAATGACCCTCAATTCACTCCATTTCATTTAACTCAAAGAATCCAGATAAATGTTCATGTGTCCAGGAAGATTTTTTTCCAGTAGCACATAGTCTTTATGTTCGGGCCAAGAAGATTACGAGAGATCTTGGAATGTCCTTTGCCTGTTGTAATTCCGATGATCAACTATGAAAACTCATTTGATGTGCATGTGTTTGTCCTTATCTAAAGTTGAGCTCCATTGAAGTTTCTGGGGATTGGGTAGTCAAAAGTTTTGGGTTCTTGCACGTGTGTTCAAAGGGGTTCTCAAAGCATTGTAACTTGGGTAGCCATGGCTTTCTCTTATCCGGAGTTTCATGGAAGAAGTGATGAAGATATGGAAGATTTTTTGGAAAAGATGGAGGTTGCCTGAATTAGCAACCAGATTCATGACCCTGCGCAGATGTTACGTCTTCTCCAAATTTGTTTGAAGAGTGATGCACGAGTCTAGTCCAAAACATTTGAAGAGGAGTTGCGTGCAGCGGATCCACCTGTAAGATTGAGTTGGGACAATCTAAGGCATGGGTTGGAAGTGGAGTTTGTGAAGATAGAAGATCCTGACAAAGTGTGGCAAGAAGTACAAGGTTTGGTGCAAAAGGGAGGTGAGCCAGTAGATGCGTACATACGTAAGTTCTCATTGGCATGGGAGCAGATGTGCAAGGCCTTAGCACCACAGGTACCCCCTCCTGACATGATGAAGAAGGACAGGTTCTTGGCTGGTCTTTGGGAGAATATACGTTGGAGAGTGGAGCTAAAGAAGCCTAGGACATATGAAGATGCACTAGAGGTAGCAAGGAACAAAGAGTGGAAGTTGAGGAAAATGAGTCAGTTAGGGGTGGAGTCTTTGCCCATGAGGTCTGAATTTCAGCCTATAGAGTCTTTACAAGGTCGCATGTCAGGGGTTCATCATGAACCAGTGGTTCCTATTACTACTTAGGTTATGCCAGCAGTGGTCACTACATCGGTGCAAGATGATGGGCTAAGGCAAGACATGAGGCAAGTGGTAGATTTGATGAAGAATCTCAGCCTAAACATGCTAGGTCAAGTGGGAAATAATCGAGGTCGAGGGAGGTTTGCAAATCAGCCAGGAGGTGAAGAAAGGCCTAGGAATGGTGTTGGACAAAGCAATGGTAGGTTTTGGAGGCAGACGCCCACATGTTATAATTGTGGAGAGTTGGGTCACATCAACCTGCAATGTGATAAGCCACCAAGGATGGGGGGAGACATGTATCCATTGCCAAGACAGGTGCTAACTAGGTCAAATGATTATGGAATCTAAATTAAGGGAGACGAAGGAACCAGTGGACTGACCCAGGAGGAAATGGGAAAGACAAAAGTGCTAAGTGTAGTCACCTTGGAGAAGGCATCAAAGCTAGAGGATACATTAGTGATGCCTATTGGGAAGAGGACCACAGAGGATAAGGAAGGAAGAAGTGCCCCAGGTCCTAGTAAGAAGAAAGGAAAGAGCCATTAAGGCGAGGATGTCAAGGCCAAGAGGAAAAGGAGAGCTCGTCGAAAGTTTCATGTTTCAGATTTTCCACTAGGGGATGGGCAATTAAGCTATGACTTGAAGGAGGATCTGATGAGCAGGAAGGCAGATGTTACTTTTGGGCAGCTTATAGAGATGGTGCCTAAGCTAAAGCGACAGTGGAAGAGGATGGTTAACCCAATGGAGAAAGAGCCAGAGAGAGGTTCAGTAAAGGTGTTGGCAATGGATGAGCTACCAGACATTTGTCCAATAGTAGATGTGTGGCATAAAAGGAAAAATTTGGGACAAGGTTATGTGGATGGCGGAGCCCAAATATGCGTCATAACACACTCATGCGTTGAGAAGATGGGTCTCACAGTGTCTGGGGTGTCAGGTTTTCGGATCAGATCGGCAAACCATCAAAAAGTAAAATGCTTGGGTGTTGTAAAGAGCTTAGAAGTGGAGGCATATGATGCAAAGGCAGTGGTTGATTTTCATGTGATGCCAGCAGGGTTGGGAGCATATCCTATTATACTGAGCAGACCATGGTTACGTGCAGTGGGAGCTGTTCAAGATTGGCCACATGGTACGATTAGCCTCTATGGAAAGACAGGTACCAAGAAGCTTTTTAATATGGACACAAGGAAACGATTAGAGGAGCTTTATGAAGATGAGGATGAGTCTAGTGATGAAGACTCTTCCACGGTGACAGATGAGGACAGTGATAACACTACCAGCAGTGATGAGGATGCTGATGTTGCATTTATTTTGATGGACAAAGAAATCCAGGAGTTTGGTTTAGTTGCATTTGCGAATGAGGTTGAAGATGAAAGTGAAGGGCCTTATGAAGTGATTGAAGGGTTGATGCAAACCAAGGTTGAGTTGTCAAAGAAGCAGGAATTGATGACACAAATGATCAGTGGAGACCTCTCAGCTATATATAATTGCACATGATGGCTAGTTTTCCTGATTTGTTCATTACTTCATATGAAGAGATCAGAGCGTTCAAGGGCGAAGAGATGCATATAGAGCTGAAAGAAGGTGCTAAGCCACTACGGAAAAGGCTAAGAAGGATGGGTCAAGAGCAAATGGAAGCCTTGTGAGACGAGGTGGACAAGTTGTTGAAGGCAGGGTTCATAGTCCCTGTCGAGACCATAGAATGGGTGAGTCCAGTTGTAGTCAGTCCAAAGAAGGATGGGAAGTGGAGAATCTATGTAGATTTTAAACCTTAAACGCAGCCACTAAGAAGAACCCGTATCCTCTTCCATTCATCGATCAGATCTTGGATTCAGTGGCAGGTTATGAGAGGTACAGTGTGTGTGATGGTTTTTCAGGCTATTTTCAATTGAAGATTGCTCTTAAAGACCGCACAAAGACCACTTTTATTACGCCATGGGGCTGCTATTGCTACACGGTATTGCCATTTGGGTTGTCAAATGGACCTTCCTTCTATCAAGAGAGAGAAAATTGGGTGTTGGAACCATTCATTGGTAGTTGTGTTAAAGCTTTTATGGATGACTTCTGTGTTTATAGCAGTAGGGCTGAACACCATGAAAAGATGCAGATGGTATTGGCTCGATATGATGAATGTGGAGGACAACTAAATCCAAAGAAATGTCATCTAGCACAGCCAAGGGTGAAGTTATTGGGCCATATGGTGTCAAAAAATGGCATTGAGGCTGATCCAGACAAGGTAAGTCTATTATTCTTCTTCCATCACCTACGAGTACGAAGCAATTGGCAACCTTTATACACAAAGTGAAGTACATGGCAAGGTTTATTCCATTGTCTTCTCAGATTCTTTATCCATTACAACAAGTGGCACAGCAGGATCCATTGCAATGGGATGACAAGTGTGAAGAAGTGTTTCAAGAGGTGAAAGAGGTGTTAGGGGGGTTGTCAGCCATGCAGGCTCCTGATTGGGAGAAAGTTTTTTATGTAAATCCCTTAGTAGGGGATGATGCCATTGGAGCCATGCTATTGCAAAAGGGGAAGGGCAGCCATTATATGAGGCCAATGTATTGTGCAAGCCGAGTGAAGTTGGTAGCGGAGAGAAAGTTCTCGGAAGTAGAGCTAGTGATGGCTAGTGTAATATTTGCTTGTCGACGATTTCGTCATTACTTGCTACCATGACCTTTTGTTTTCTTGAAGAGTTATGCCTTTTTGCCACAGTTAATTAATGGCACTAACATGTCAAATGTGGTGAAGAAATGGGTAATTGAGCTGCAAGAGTTTGAGTTCTCTTTTCTAGTGGAAGATAGTACAAGGGCTACCCTAGCTGATTTGTTGACCTACAAGGAGAATCCCCTTATTGTTAAGGAAGAGGTGGTGAGAAAGGTAGTTGAAGAAGTGCCACAGATCAGCAATGCACATGTGTTGTTCTTTGATGGTTCATACAGAAAGAGCCATGATGCAGCTTCAGGGGGTATAGCACTTTATGATCCAGAGGGGAAGCTAGTATGCAAGAGAGGGTTCAAATTGGATGCTCATAGTAACAATGAGGCTGAATATGCTACTTTGGAAGCCGGATTACAAATTTGTTTGAAGCATGGGGTTCGAAGGTTGAGCATAAAAGGTGATGCCTTGTTAGTGGTGAAGCAAGTGCTGGGTGTGTGGAAGAGCAAGAACACCTCATTGAAGGAAATGTGCTTCAGAATTAAAGGCCTGTTAAAAAAGTTCGAAGCATAGAGCATCAGACACATTGAACGTTCTCTAAATGGAGAGGCACATGAAGCAACTCAAGGCATAATTGGGGAGCTATTTGTGTTGAGGACCACTTTACCTCTTTATCATGGCCGGGAAAGTTTGGCTCAAGAAGAGGAGTTTTTGCTAACAGGAATCATTCCAAAGGAGATTCAGAAGTCTAAGAAGTATGGTTTTGTGCGTAGAGCATACAGGTACAAATTGATTGGTGATGTCTTATACATGAAAGGGGATGATCTCGTGTTGAGACGTGTACCTTGGCGAGAGGAGCTTTATAGAGTGTTGGAAGAGAATCATGAAGGCGCATGTGGTGGCCATTTTGCTCTAAAGATCACCTTGCATAAGGTTTTGCAAGAGGGGTATGTATGGCCTAGTTTGCACAAGGATGTTCACCATTGGTGTAGGTCTTGCAATAGGTGTCAAGCATTTGGGAAGAGAGTGTTGAAGCCAGAGCTACGAAAAACCATTATGGCATTTGATGTGTTTGAAAAGTGGGGGATTGATGCAATAGGCCCGGTACCTATCACAAGCAGGGGCAAAAGCTATATTTTGACTGCAGTGGACTATCTCTCTAGATGGGCAGAGGCTATAGCAGTAAAACAGATCACTGCAAAGGATGTGGAAAAATTTGTGTATGATGAAATATGTTGCAAGTTTGGGGTGCCACTAGAGATACTTTTAGATAAGGGGCCTGACTTTAGAGCTAAACTGCTAGATTTTTTATGTGCAAAGATGAAGATTAGGCACCAACATACCACTCCTTATTACCCACAGTGTAATGGCTTAAATGAAAGATTCAATGGTGAGTTGGTACAGATTCTTTCGAAAGTGACAGAGCACCAAGGAAAGAATTGGGATTTGGAATTGCCTAGTGCATTATGGGCTTACTGTACTTCGGTGAAGACAGGTACAGGGTTTACTCCATTTCATTTGGTGTATGGAAAGGAAGCACTATTGCCTGTGGAGGTAGAGTTGCCTGCGGTCAAGATGTTAGAGAAGTTGCTTGGGCTGCCTAGTGATGCATTCAAAGAGAGGCTCTTGCAGTTACAAGAGGTCCAGTTGGATAGGATGAGCGCATTGGAGCATTATGGACAGATGCAAGATAAGGATATAGCAAAGATAAATGAAAAGGTCAAAAGTAAGGGTGTCAAGAAACATGACTTGGTTTTGCGCTACAACAGTAAGCTGGACAACACCTTCCAAAAGAAGTTTCAAATTAAGTGGGAAGGCCCTTTCAAGGTAGTGGAGTGTTTTCCAAATGGCACATATCAGCTGGCTAACCTGGATGGTGTTCTACATAAGTCAAGGGCAAATGGATTGCGTCTTAAATTGTATCATGCTAGGTTAATGATGGTGGGAAAAAATGAGCTGTCTGTGGAGCAAGAAATGTTGGTGAAGGATGAGGAGACCTGTGATGCGGCGAGTCTCATATCTCTCTTTGTTGTTGCTGATCATGAATGATCTAGCAGGCTAGGGGATGGGCAAATTATGTCAGGAGTTTTTTTGAGCAAGGGATTGCGCATATGTACATACACATGCATAGTGCATCGAATAAAGGATTACCCAATTTCCATAGCCAGGTGGTTACGTGGGGCCCACGTGTGTACAGGTAGGACAGGGTGTACACAGTGCATCGATTTTCACTATTACCAGTATCACTGTGTTTTTTCTATAATAAAGAGGAGCTGTTAGCACGTAAAAATTCTCGAGGAATCTATCCACGGGCCGACGACATGAGGTAAGCAGGTGCGTCAGATGGCATCTAGTGGCGTCAGGAGGCCGAACGGGGTCAATATTTGCACGTGGATGAATACGGACACAACGTGGGTGTTTCCTTGTGAGAGTTATGCAGAAAGGTCATCATTAGGACCACTTTTTGGGGACACTTCACGTGGTTGCGAGACGCATTATTGAAAAGAAATGAGTGTTAGGTGTGCGGATGATGCAAAAAGGTGACAACTATGCATTGCGAGGTCAGTTTTGGCCTGTTCGGGGTCCGTTTGAGGTCATCTAAAAGGCCACAGGTACCCAACTAATAAACCTAAGTGTGGGAACTAAAAAAAGAGAGATAAGACCAGAAAAAAATGTGGAGAAGAGAGAAGGAATTGCCGCAAGTGTGTTTTTGCTGTTTTTGGAGCATTTTTTGGCCCTAAACTGCTTATCCGAGGTCGTATTTGAGCACTGTGACATAGCAGGGTGGGGTTTTTGGGCGTTCCGAACGCAATGGCGCTGTCCATTTTCCCAAAATCCTCACAGATTTTCTGTTGTTTTTTCTGTGTAATCTTCTCCGGTGAGTGAAGCCTCTGCTTAACTTTGTGGTTGTATCTAGTGTATTTCCTCAATTCTATGTAAACTATTTGCCCCATTGGTGTTGGGTTGAGCTTCATTGAGTCTAAACAACATCAATTCGCCTTCTTTGAGCTGAATTGTGAGTGTGTGTGTGTGTGAGTGTGTATGTGTGACTGTTGAGTGGGCAAGTGGGAAATCTCTCTCTTCTCACTCCGTTTGTGTGTTTCCTGTCTCGGCCAGGCTGGTTGTGTAAGCCGAGTGGTGCCCCATAATGTGTGTGTGTATCATCCCAAGAGTGTGTGTCGGGTCATTATAGAGGCGTTGTGTGTGTTTCCATTTTCCATCCCGCTCACAATGTACATAAAGAAGCGCTTTTCGTTTGACATCATAGAAGTAGTAGGAATAGTGTTTTGGTCATATATCACAAACCGTTATGAATCAGCCCGAACCATTCATACCATAGATAAAACACATCATTTAGAATATTTTCTCTCTTATGTGTTGTGAAAAACACGCACAAGCTAAGAGATATGGTAAAAAAAAAGCTTGCTCCCCACTACACAACCAAAATTTTTGACTCCAGGCTCCTTGGAGAACTACTATATAGATTCACCGGATGGGAAAACCCACTTAACCAATTGAAAATCTTGATAAAACTTGATGATAAATGAATTTAGGCCTCGGTTATCACTTTGGGAATGCGAGTTATTAATCACTCTATTATCAATTTTACCTACACGCGTAGGAGCGCTATCAAAGGGGGATACCATATGACATTGTGAGTTAACCGAGCCGTTTTGATATGTTTTATGGTTTGTTTTGGTGAGTTGATTTCAATTATTAGATGGACCTAAACTTACATGAGAGTATATGGTTAAACTTTTCCAACCGCATAGGCAGATATGAATAAAGTGACTTTTTTTTGGGATTGCCGTTTGTTGTGTGAGTACCATATGGTCAAAGTGATGTGATGGAGTGATAGTCTATATCATGGAGCTGAACTTGATGCATTGTTTTGAGGTCAAATACTTCATTTGCATGTTTTGCATGCTCCCAAAAATGTCAGAAAGTTGTTATTGCATATGTGTGAAGTTATGGTTTATGGTTGACCTAAAGGTCGGAGTTGCTTTGCATCATGTTTATGGTGTTGGAATATTATCATATGATGTATGGGAACTCATGGATTGATGTGGGTGCCTCATATGCATGGTTATGATTTCTTTCCACCTTTCTAGGTTAAAGCTAGCTCTACATGTGCTAGAGTGGTGAAGTGCAGATGTGATGCATCAACTTTGCATGGTTGGATGTTGTCAAAATTGGATTTTTATATCATGGTTAGTCCGCTGGTCGGACCTTTTTATGCATGAAAGAATCACATCTTAAGGGTCACATGTGTGTAGACTCCGATTGATTGCACGGAAAATGCCAAATTCCAAGTGTGGGAGTTGGTTCAGTGTGATCATGATTTATGGTTAAGGGCTGAGATTCCCTCATGGATTATGGTTGATATTTTATTGTGGAAGCCGGTGTGGCTTTTGGTTTTTTTTTCTGGATTGAGTTATGCTGCCGAAATGCTGCCGAATTTTTGGCAACCATGTTATGTTATAAAATGGTTATGTAGGATTGGTTGTACCTCACCCAAGTAGGGTATGGGCTCACCCGTGTGATGTGATTGGATTATGGTTTATGGTTTATGATTTTTGGATTGGATCAACGAAGTGATCGAGATGGTTTATGGTAGACGTGTAAGGGTAGAGACCCTGTACAGTCTAACTGTTTGGAAAAGAAATTGTTTGTGCGTCTGGGAAGTGTTATTGTGATTGGACTCATGTGTTATGTTTCTCATGGCAGCATCGCTACAAGACTAGGATCACCTACATCGCTTAGCCTTAGACTACAAGGTCGCTGACCTAGGGCTTTGTTGGATTGGGGGTGTTGCCTAGGTCTTCTTCTTTTTGTTAGGCTCATCTACACGGTTAGTGCATCGGGGGTTGAATGACCTACATGGCTAACGTGTCGGGGATCTTACCTTGGATTTGCCTAAACACCCGGTGCAGGGCATTGAAGAGGCGGGGCGCCTAGACTGGTATGGTTGGTGTTGATACCCTACCACCTGCTAGTATTTGGGATCCTTTCAGAGCTTGAGTTCATGGAGGGAGGCGAAGCGGCCTCACTTTTATCTCGCTTAGGTAGGATGGAGGTGTTGTGGCTTGCTCCCAGTAAAGTGAAATTCTCTCTGTCCGTAGTAGAGCGGAAGTGGATGGGCAGACCGATCGATCCCTACACAGGGTCCGGTGCTCTACTAGTTATTTTTTCATAAAGTTTTTGATGATATGGTATACCCAAATTTTGTCATTGCATTATTAATGGTTGCCTGTTTCATTTAGATAGGCATTTAAATATTCTTTGTTGTCAATTTTTCATGTCTCTGTGCACTCTATTTCACCCTCCCCTATATTCTCTCTCTCTCTCTCTCTCTCTCTCTCTCTCTCTCTCTCTCTCTCTCTCTCTCTCCACAACGCGGTGTACATATATATTTACCCTCCACAATGTTATATTTTTTCTTGAGTACTCTTTCATTCATAACACCCATTCAGGGGTAGCACTAGTCGCTAGGTACCTCTGGATGCAGTCCGGCTCATGGCTTAAACTCCATGCTTGGTTGGGCGTTGAGAACTCCTCCCCTATGTAAATGCTTCTGCAAGTCTGATGAATATTGAAAATTGTATTAAAGTGTAAATTGTATATTTTGTGCATAGACCCCTGGGGAGGGGTATCTCTCACCTGGTATCAGAGCCAATGCTTAAGGTTATAGGGATAGCCTATAGCCTGATACTAGTCGTGTTAGCTATGCATCATGCATGCATTCATCATGCACGCATTCATGCATGATGTTTGAGAAAAGATATTGTATTCATGATGCATCTCTAAGTGACATTGTTTGGTGGCACTTGTTGTACTTGTCTTCTTGAGTGGAACTGTTTGGTTTGAGTTTTGGTAAAGTGATTGAAGTGTTCAACAAGTGTATCAAGAATTTTATTTGACTGTTTGTTTTAGTAATGACCTTTGCGAGTGACTTCTAACGTCTCGTAAATTAGATCTTGTCTTTCAATGGGGTATAAATGACTACCCATTTCTTAGAAAATTATGGTTAATTTTTTTTCCACCCGTGCACCCTTTTTGACTCATAATGCGGGAGGATTAATATAATATATTGTTAATAAGATTCTGGATTTGACATGATGCCGAAATACATCATGACTCCTAGAGGAAATGGAGTTCCCGCTAATGCCAATGATTAAGAAATAGGATAGTCAATTTAGCATATATCTATAGAAGGTTTTAGGCTTACTCATTTGTTATCCATGATGAGGTGATGACACCTCGAATTTTTCAAGTGTGGAAGGATATAAGCTCCCCAATTTTGTGGGTCTCGTTTAAAAACCATAAAAATAACTTTCAATATCTATTTCGTCGATTTTTTTTTACAGTGTTGGAAAGTCATAATAATGTCGGGGTTTTAAGGTGTGGCGTAGTTTGGCTACGGTTTTTATTAGTTGGTTAGAGACTATTTGGATGGTCAAATTAAATGTAAAAATTGAATGGTAAGTGAAAGAGTTGACCACCAAAAAGCAAAGGCTTGCTTTTAGTAAAGAAAGAGTCTTTTTAAAAAAGAGAGAGAAGAAGCTTAGTTTATAATTCTTTTCTTGGAAGCCAAGCTTCTTCTTACGGTCTCTAAAGCGCGCATCGAAATTCGTGTCCTCAAAAAAAAAAACCAAGAAAAACATTATGATTATTATTATTTTTTAATAGTAAGCCACGAGTGTGCGCGAACTTGTCTCTCCTTGCCTCACTCTATTCTTAGCTAGTGATTTTGGCCTTGAGAGCCTATAGAACGACCTCTCTTCTTTCACTTTGAGGAAGATAGAAACACTCTCTGATGCGGAAGCTCTCTTGCCTTGATGTCAGAATTACTTATCTATTATACGGAGTGGTGCAAGCTCTTCATCACCATCTCCATAACTGTTCTCTCTCGTGAAGAAGAAGGAGAAGGATACTCTCTCTCTCTCTCTCTCTCTCTCTCTCTCTCTCTCTCTCTCTCTCTATTTGCTTATTATCTTCTCTCTCGTTTTGCAGTGTACGCGCCCTCCGGAAGTCTTTGTGGCGGATACCTCTACGTAGCTCTCATCACCACTCTCTTGCGACAAAGCAAGAAGCCTTTCGACAACCCCTAATCGATTCTAAAGCACGGTGAGAAACCATAAACTCCATAGTCATCATCATCATCTCTCTCTCTCTCTCTCTCTCTCTCTCTCTCTCTCTCTCTCTCTCTCTCTCTCTCTCTCTATGTCGATTTTTTGCGTAGTCACCCTCTCGGTGATTGTTCTTTCGTATACGAGTGCATATATGGATTAACCAAGTACATACGAGGTTTCCTCATAATTGTTTCATCATGTTTTATATGTTGATTTATGCACATGATGCGTTATGGCACGCACATACTAAAGAAGCGCTTTTCGTTTCACATCATAGAAGCGGTAGGAATATTCTTTTGGTCATAAATCACAAATCATTATGAATCATCCTGAACCCTTCATACCATAGATAAAAAACATCACTTAGAACATTTTATCTCTTATGTGTCATGTGAAAAACATGCACGAGCTAAAAGATATGATCAAAAAACAGATTGTTGCCCACTACACAACCAAAATTTTTGACTCCAGGCTCCTTAGAGAAGTACTATATAGATTCACCGGATGGGTAAACCCACTTAAAATTGAAAATCTTGATAGAACTTGATGATAAATGAATTTAGGTCGCCGTTATCACTTCGGGAATGCGATTTATTAATCACTCTATTATCAGTTTTACGTATACGCGTAGGAGCGTTATCAAAAGGGGATACCATATAACGTCGTGAGTTAACCCAGCCCTTTTGATATGTTTTATGGTTTATTTTGGTGATTTGATTTCAATTATTAGATGGCCCTAAACTTACATAAGAGCATATGGTTAAACTTTCCGAACCATATAGGCAGATATGAATAAAGTGACTTTCTTTTGGGGTTACCGTTTGTTGTGTGAGTACAATATGGTCAAAGTGATGTGATGGAGTGATAGTCTATATCATGGAGCTGAACTTGATGCATTGGTTTGATGTCAAATACTTCATTTGCATGTTTTGCATGCTTCTGAAAATGTCAGAAAGTTGTTTTTGCATATGTGTGAAGTTATGGTTTATGGTTAACCTAAAGGTCGGAGTTGTTTTGCATCATGTTTATGCTGACCTACGCACCCTTGTGGCCATGATGTATGGGAACTCATGGATTGATGTGGATGCCTCATATGCATGGTTATGATTGCTTTGCACCTAGGTTAAAACTAAATCTATGTGCTAGAGTGGTGAAGTGCAGATGTGATGCATCAACTTTGCATGGTTGGATGTTATCAAAATTGGATTTTTATATCATGATTAGTCACTGGTCGGACTCTTTTTATGCATGAAAGAATCACATCTTAAGGGTCCCATGTGTGTAGACGTCGATTGATTGTAGGGAAAATGTCAAATTCCAAGTGTGGGAGTAGGTTGAGTTTTATCATGATTTATGGTTAAGGGCTGAGATTCCGTCATTGATTACGGTTGACATTTTCTGGTGGAAGACGGTGTTTCTTATGGTTTTTTTTTTGGATTGAGTTATGCTGCCAAAATTTTTGCAGCCATGCTATGTTCTAAAGTGGTTATGAAGGGTTGGTCGTGCCTCACCCAAGTAGGGTATGAGCTCACCCGTGTGATGTGATTGGATTATGGTTTATGGTTTTTGGATTTGATCATGAAGTGATCAAGATGGTTTATGGTAGACGTGTAAGGGTAGAGACCCTGTACTGTCTAACTATTTGGAAAAGAAATTGTTTGTGCATCTGGGAAGTGCTATTGCGATTGGACTCATGTGTTATGTTTCTCATGGCAGGATCGCTACAAGACTAGGATCACCTACATCGCTTAGCCTTAGACTAAAGGGTTGCTGACCTGGGACTTTGCTGGATTGGGTGTGTTGTCTAGGTCTTCTTCTTTTTGTTAGGCTCATCTACACGGTTAGTGCCTTGGAGGTTGAATAACCTACACGGCTAACGCATTGGAGATCTTGCCTTGGCTTTGCCTAAACACCCGGTGCTGGGCATCTAAGAAGCGAGGCACCTAAACTGGTATGGTTGGTGTTGATACCTTACTACTTGCTGGTATTTGTAATCCTTTCAGAGCTCGGGTTCATGGAGGGAGGCGAAGCGGCCTCACCTACATCTGGCTCAGGTAGGATGGAGGTGTTCTGGCCCGCTCCCGGTGAAGTGAAATTATCTCTGACTATAGTAAAGCGGAAGTGGATGGGTGTACTGATCGGTCCCTACACAGGGTTCGGTGCTCTGCTCATTATTTTATCCTCAACTTTTTGATGTTATGGTATACCCAAATTTTGTCATTGCATTAATACATGGTTGCCTCTTCCATTTAGATGGGCATTTAAAGATTCTCTGTTGTCAATTTTGCATGTCTTTGTGCAATCTATTTCACCCTCCACTATATTCTCTCTCTCTCTCTCTCTTCTCGCAACACGGTGTACACATATATTTACCCTCCACAATGTTATATTTTTTTCTTGAGTAGCTTTCATTCATAACACCCATTTAGGGGTAGCACTAGTCACTAGGTACCTCTGGATGCAGTCCGGCTCATGGCCTAAACTCCATGCTTGGTCGGGCGTTGAGAACTCCTCCCCTATGCAAATGCTTTTGCAACTCTGATGAATATTGAAAATTGTATAAAAGTGTAAATTGTATATTTTGTGCATAGACCCGTGGGGAGGGGTATCTCTCACCTGGTATCACAGCCAATGCTTAAGGTTATAGGGATAGCCTAAAGCCTAATGCTAGTCGGGTTGATTATGCATCATGTACGCATTCATGTATGCTGTTTGAGAAAAGATATTGTATTCATGATACATCTATAAGTGACATTGGCTGGTGGCACTTGTTTGACTTGTCTTCTTGAGTGGAACTGTTTGGTTTGAGTTATGGTAAAGTGATTGAAGTGTTCAACAAGTGTATCAAGAATTTTATTTGACTGTTTGTTTTAGTAATGACCTTTGCGAGTGACTTCTAATGTCTCATAAATTAGATCTTGTCTTTCAATGGGGTGTAAATGACTACCCATTTCTTAGAACATTATGGTTAAAAAAAATTTCCCTCCCGCCCACTCTTTTTGACTCATAATGCGGGAGGATTACTATAGTATATTGTTAATAAGATTTTGGATTTGACATGATGCAAAAATACATCATACCTCCTAGAGGAAATGGAGTTCCTGCTAATGCCAATGATTGAGAAATAGGATAGTCAACATATATCTATAGAAGGTTTTAGGCTTACTCATTTGTTATCCATGTCGAGGTGATGACACCTCGAATTTTTCAAGTGTGGGAGGATGTTAGCTCCCCAATTTTTGGGTCTCTTTTAAAAATAAGAAAAATAACTTTCAATATCTATTTCCTCAAATTTTGATTGACAACGTTGGAAAGTTATAATAATGTCGGGATGTTACGGTGTAGCGTAGTTTGGCTACGGTTTTTATTAGTTGGTTAGAGACTGTTTGGATGGTCAAATTTAATATAAAAATTGAATGGTAAGTGGGAGAGTTGACCACCAAAAAACAAAGGCTTGCTTTTAGTAAAGAAAGAGTCTTTTTAAAAAAGAGAGGAGGAACTTAGTTTATAACTCTTTTCTTGGAAGCCAAGCTTCTTCTTACAGTCTCTAAACTGTGCATTAAAATCCGTGTCCTAAAAAAAAAACCCAAAAAAATATTTTTCTTTATAGTAAGCTTCAAACGTGCGCGAACTTGTCTCTCCTTGCCTCACTCTATTCTTAGCTAGTGCTTTTGGCCTTGAGAGCCTATATAAAGACCTCTCTTCTTTCACTTTGAGGAAGATAGAAACACTCTCAGACGCGGAAGCTCTCTTGTCCTAACGTCAGAATTACGTATCTATTATACGGAGTGGTGCAAGCTCTTCATCACCATCTCCATAACTCTTCTCTCTCATGAAGAAGAAGGAGAAGGATACTCTCTCTCTCTCTCTCCATTTGCTTATTATCTTCTCTCTCGTTTCACAGTGTACGCACCCTCCGGAAGTCTTCATGGAGGATACCTCTATGTAGCTCTCATCACCGCTCTCTTGCGGCAAAGCAAGAAGCCTTCGGCAACCCCTAATTAATTCTAAAGAACGGTGAGAAACCATAAACTCCATAGTCATCATCTCTCTCTCTCTCTCTCTCTCTCTCTCTCTCTCTCTATATATATATATATATATATATATATATATATATATATATATATATATATATATATATATATATATATATATTGTTTTTCTGCGTAGTCACCCTCTCGGTGATTTTTCTTTCATATACGAGTGCATGTATGGATTAACCAAGTACATACGAGGTTGCCTCATGATTGTTTTATCATCTTTTAAATGTTGATTTATGCACATGATGCGTTATGGTCATTCACGTACATAAAAATGCGCTTTTCGTTTCACATCATAGAAGCGGTAGGAATATTGTTTTGGTCATAAATCACAAACCGTTATGAATCAGCCCAAACCCTTCATACCATAGATAAAACACATCATTTAGAACATTTCCTCTCTTATGTGTCATGTGAAAAACACGCATGAGCTAAAAGATATGGGTGAAAGCATGTTAACCTGTCATGCTTTTTCATGTCCCGGACAATGCTAACTAGCACAATTTTGACATATGCTAACTAGTACAATAACTTGAGCTACATCTCCAAGATCTATGACATATGATATATCAATAGAAAGCACTTGAAACAAGGAATCCAAATGTACAACCTCCGACAAATTTTGATATTATTTGTAAAAAAATTACCGGATGCCCAACTTTTTGAAGATGTGCTAACTTGAAACTGCTAACTAGCACAAAAAGTGCGACAGGTTAACATGCTTTCGCCCATATGGTCAAAAAACGGATTGCTGCCCACTACACAACCAAAATTTTTTACTCTAGGCTCCTTGGAGAACTACTATATAGATTCACCAGATAGGCAAACCTACTTAACTAATTTGAAAATCTTGCTAAAACTTGATGATAAATGAATTTAGGTCTCCGTTATTACTTCGAGAATGCAAGTTATTAATTACTCTATTATCAATTTTACCTACACGCGTAAGAGCGCTATCAAAGGGGGATACCATATGAAGTCGTGAGTTAACTGAGCCGTTTTGATATGTTTTATGGTTTGTTTTGGTGATTTGATTTCAATTATTAGATGGCCCTAAACTTACATGAGAGTATATGGTTAAACTTTCCGAACCGCATAGACAGATATGAATAAAGTGACTTTCTTTTGGGGTTACCGTTTGTTGTTTGAGTACCATATGGTCAAAGTGAGGTGATGGAGTTTTCAGTGAGCTTTGATGAGCGTTCGCAGGTCGACAAATATTTTGGGCAAGCTGAAAGAGCTCAGTCTGCTCAAATTACTGATTCGAGCTCATTTCGGCCTTCGTTTCCACTACAAGCAATATTGCATAGGCTATTTCGTTATTTTGTGCACAGTTTCTATCAGTGCCGTTTTTTTGCATAACAGGTGCCTTACAGTCTTCTACAATTTGTGCTATATAGCACGTGTTGTTCCCGCTCCGTTTCTCCTATTTTCGAGCAGTTTTCACATCAGGTGCAGCATTTACCATGGCTGACAACAACACAGATGTGTTCAAGATGTTTGTTGCTGAGGACAAGTTGGATGGGGACAACTACCCTATGTGGGCTTATATGATGCAACATGTTCTTGTGTCAAAGCGCGTCTGGAACATTGTGCAGGGCATTGATGTACGTCCTGGTTTTGAGGTTGTAGGTGATGTTGAGAATGTTGCAGGTCTTGTTGCAAGGATTGCTGCTATTAGAGTTGTTTTGCCTATGGCAGAACAATCTCGTTGGGATGTAAAGGATGCGCAGGCTCATACATTGATTGCATTGTCTGTGAAGCGCACCATTTTTCCTCACGTTCGTTCAGCAAAATCTACAAAACAGGCTTGGGATATTCTAGCAGGTCTTTATGTAAGCCGCAATGAGGCTAAAATTGCTTTGCTGCGTAAAGAGTTGGAGTCGAAGATTATGCATGAGGAAGATGATATGGATACTTTCCTTGCTAGTGTCAAGGATATCAATGAGCAACTTATTTCTACAGGTGAAGTCATTTCAGACAGTTCCCTTGTGCAGACTGTTCTTGATGCCTTACCAAATTCTTACGAGACTTTTGCTAGTACTTGGAGACTTATGACCCAAGGAAATCCAGAAGTTGTCAAGTTTGATGCATTATGCACATTGCTGTTGCAAGAGTCACTTTTTCCAGGAAAAATAGGACTAGACAGCGTGCAGTTGAACAGGCTTTTATTGCTTCTCAAAGAAAGGGTGGTAACAACAATGCAGAGACTTCTTATGGTTCTGCTGCGAGTGGCAAAACTTCTATTCGTAATGATTCTGTTGGCAGCACTTTGTCTGGAAATTCTGGTGATAAGGGCAAAAAGAAGATGTGTTGCCATTATTGTAAAGCTAATGATGATCACTTGATCAAGTCGTGTCCTAAGTTGAAGGCCAAAAAGGCTAAGAAGAAAGAGGGTGGTTCCACTGCAGATGCTGGTTTCACTACAAATGCAACCATTGTTGAGTCTTCTGTGAAAGGAGACTGTGTTGCTGATGTTGATGCAGAGTGCAAAGTGCATTTACAATCCTGTTGTCCATGATGCATGCTTGTCAGTTGTTGCTACAGATTCACATGTGTGGTATTTCAACAGTGGTGCTACAAAGCACATTACCTCACATCGTGAATTATTTACCTCTCTCGAGTCTATTGTAGATTCAAGGGCTATTTCAGATGAAAAACTTTGGCATGCACGTTTTGGTCATCTAAATTTTGCCAGTTTGCTGCATTTGTAGAAATCTGATATAGTTGCTTCTTCGCCGCCTCTTGAAGCACCTATCAAACATGTTTGTGAAGGTTGTATTTGGGTAAGATGCAACGTTCTAAGTTTTCAAAGGATGGTTCAGTTCGGGCCACATGCAGGCTGCAGCTTGTGCATAGTGATGTTTGTGGGCCCATGCAAACTCCGTCCTTGGGAAATTACCTTTACTTCGTGACTTTCATTGATGATTACTCCAGGCATGCATGGGTATTTCCGCTTAAAGCAAAGTCCGAAGTTTTTATGTGCTTCAAACAATTTCTAGCTATGGCTGAAAATGTCTCAAAATGTACTATGGGCACCCTTCATTCCGATCGAGGGGGGGAGTATATGTATCATGAATTTAATGCATTTCGGGCTAGTCGTGGGATAAAACACCAATGTATAGTGCCTTATACACCTCAACAAAATGGTGTTGCTGAGAGGAAAAACAGGTCCTTGACGGAAATGGCACGATGTATGGACACCTTGTTGCATCTTTTCAGTGGTGGAAATATGAATGTAATTTCCAATGAGACAAATGTACAGCCTATGGGGGTTTCTGAAAATGTTACAGATCAGCCTATTACTGATGCAGATGTACATAATGTACTTGATGAGGAAAGGGATCAAAATGAGGAAGCTAGAGGTATGCCAAAATGGCAGGTGCACACTTTGCGTGACAGTAAATTGGATGCACCTTTGTCTAGTCGTACTCGTTCAGGCTCTCGCCATGCATCTTATGCATCAGATTGTTGTGCTTTGGCTGTGTCTAGCTTACATGATGTTGAGGAGCCTCTGTCTTTTAATGAAGCACGGGATTCAAAAAAAAGGATGGCAGCCATGCAATCAGAATATGATGCACTTATAGAAAATGACACATGGACTTTATGTGATTTGCCTCCTGGCAAAAAGGCCATTGGTACGAAGTGGGCTTACAAGTTAAAACGCAAGCCAGATGCTGAGATAGATCGCCATAAGGCTCGACTTATTGCAAAGGGTTATGCACAGCAAAAAGGCATAGATTATGAAGAGATTTTTTCTCCCACTTGTCGTATGACTACTGTGCGTTTTCTATGTGCATTGGCAGCTCATTTTGGTTGGGATGTACATCAATCAGCCATTGTTACTGCTTTCTTGAATGGTGACATATTTGAGGAAGTTTATGTAATGCAGCCTCGCGGTTTTGTCATAAAAGGACAAGAGGACAAAGTGTGCAGATGTAAGAAGGCTTTGTATGGATTGAAGCAATCTCCTCGTGCTTGGTATGAGAAAGCTGACACTCATTTGGTCAAACGAGGCTTTCGTAACAGTCCAACAAAAAGCAAATTGTATGTAAAGCATGAGGGGTGATGTACTTCTCATTGTGGTTCTTTATGTCGGTGATTTGCTGATCACTGGACCAAATAAGAGACATATTGCTGAATTTAAGGCTGATTTGAATGCTACTTTCAAGATGAAAGATTTGGGGTTGTTGCATCATTACTTGGGTATACAGTTTAAGCAGTGTGATGGTGGTATTGCCTTGTGTCAGAAAAGTTACATAGAAACATTGCTATGTAAGTTTGGACTTGAGGATTGCAAACCTATTGCCACTCCCATGGAAACAGGTTTGAAGTTGAGTCTACATGATGCTGGCGATCCTGCTGATGTCACTCTTTACCAAACTGCTGTTGGCTGCCTTATTTATGTATGCAACACGAGGCCGGATATTTAGTTTGTAGTCTCATAGGTCAGAGATTTATGCATAGCCCAGGGTCTAAGCATTGGCAGGGTGTTAAGAGGATTTTCCACTACCTTAGTGGCACTTTACATCTTGGCTTGTTTTATCCTAAGGGGGGATCATTGCCGCCAGACTTACATGCTTTTTCGGACTCAGATTGGGCCTATTGTTTTGACACACGAGTGTCCACAAGTGGTTTTTGTTTCATGCTTGGAAGTTCATGTATATTATGGTTGAACAAGAAGCAACCTACTATGGCCGCTTCAAGTTGTGAGGTTGAGTACAGGGCATTCTTCACAGCTACGGTTGAGTGTGTATGGCTCAGACGCCTTATGGCTGATTTGGGTGTTGCGCAAGACACTGCCAACATTATCTACACTGACAGTCAGAGTGCATTGGCATTTGCGAGGAACCCAGTTTTTCATTCTCACACAAAGAACATTGAGGTGCGTTACCACTATGTCAGGGAGAGGCTCTCAGTAGGAGAGATCAGCTTGGCTTATGTGCCAACACAGGAAAACCTTGCAGATCTTTTCACAAAGGCATTGTCTCGTGAGAAGCTTGAAGCTTTCCACAAATCTTTGGGCTTACTCCCTTTTGTGGACTGATCATGTCCTCAGGGCATGGCACTTCCCTTTACACATGTGCCATCTCTCGTTCACCGCATCACTCCAGGGGGGATTTTCTACCATATACATGTGGTAGTGATGTGTGTGAACACACTAGGACCGCCGAGGCATTTTTTCCCTCGAGCATTGTATATACGCCCATCACTCTAGGGCTATCTATGTTTCCATTGCAAACTAAGAAACACACTCTCTATTGTGTGCCTTGAGCTTCCTTCGTCCTCTCCAAGCTGTGTGCGTTTCTGGAGCCCTAATTCCAATACTAGCACCTAGGGAGGAGATAGTGTTAAGTTTTGTATAATTCTGGTATGATTTGATGAGTTTCCTTCTCTTTGTGTGTATGTGGGTTGAGTGGTGTAGTTGAGAGCAGTGAGATTCTTGATTTTGATTTAGTTAGCCTTCCAAAGTGTTGTATGTGTGGGATGATCTTAGCCTGACAAGCTATAGAGACTACCTCTAGGCACCTATCAGTCCTCGATTGACATTATGTTGTTGTTTTAGGTAGTGTTGCATGCACTTTATAGGTGGTGTGATTTGCTCTTGCAAAACAGAGATAAGAGGACTCTAACCAGTTTGACACATCCTCACACTAACAAAGATACACAATACAAGATTGAAAGATTGTAGTTGAGCAACCAATGCAAGAACTTAAAGAACCAAGTATATCTTATGATGGATCTATGAAACACAAGCGCATAGACTTATCTAAGCTAGGAGAGGAAAAGACATTGCCACTCACCTCATGGAGTAGAAAGAGCAGCTTGACATCCACACGTAAGGAACATAGATATGTGTTTGCATGATCTTACAAAAATCTTAATGGTGTATATTTAGACATCTCTCAATACATGATACCCCTTAAGAGTGATCCAAAACTTCACAAACCATGTCCCTATATATTTAGTGAATGATTTGTGAAGAAAATGGAGGAGGAGGTAGACAAGCCTAAAGAGGTAGAGTTTATCTATGAGATTGAGCACAGAAAGTGGGTGTTCACCAGTTGTGGTCATACCCAAGAAAAATGGGAAATTGTGAGTATGTATGAATCTCAAGTAGGCAAATGCAGCTACTATAAGAGAAAACTATCCCCTACATATTACCAATCATGTGATAGAAAGAGTTGTAGTAGGTAAGGAAGCTTATAACTTTCTTGATAGGTTTTCAGGCTATAACCAACTTGCCATAAAGCCAGAGGATCAACATAAGATAACTTTTGCTATAGAGTGGGGTATATTTTCATACATAGTATTGTCATTTGGCTTAAACAATGTACCTGCTATCTCAAATACAGTATGAGATATTCACAATATGAAAGCACAGACATATCAAAGATTGATGAGAATAGGTATGTATTATCCTAAAATTTAGGAAAGTGTTTATGACTACATTAGTTCATGGGACATTTGGGCAACCAAAGTACGTAGAACATGTGAAATTGTTCTGAATCACTCTAGCAACTAAATGGAGCTCGTACATTGTGGATTACCTAACGACAAGAACCTTGCTAGAAGGGTTGAGCAAAACAAGGGCTAAATCCATTCAGACTGAAGTCAAGAATTACGTGTTTATTGATGATCATCTCTACAAGAGAGGAAAGGGTGATCAATTGTGGATGTGTGCCACTGAGAGAAAATACATTCTGATTCTAGAGCAAACTCATGCTATGAAAGCAGTTGTATATTTTTCTACAAACATAACAACAACAAAAAAGTCTTGTTGCAGGAATTTAGTGGTTTACCTTGTTCATCAATACAAAGGCTTACGTGAATAGATGTGACAAATTCCAATAAACAAAAATACATATGCAGAGAGACAAAATGGCTCTACAACCAATGATTGAGGCAAGGGAATTTTCCAAATGGGGCATAGATTTTGTAGGACCTATAGCACCTCTAGCATATCATACACATGCTCAACACATCGTAGAGGCAATGGATTGACCAAATGGATGGAAGAAAAGGTGGCACAAAAGAATGATGCAAAGATGATAGCGCAATTCTTGTACGAGAATACCTTTACAAGGTATGGGCTATCAATTGAGATAGTTAGCGAGGGCAGAGGACTCACTTTATAAATGAAGTGATAAAGTTATTGCTAGATGATTTCATGATAATTCATCACAAATCAACACCTTATCACCCTCAAGCTAATGGATAGGCTGAGAGCACAAACAAAATTGTATGCATGATGCTCACAAAGATAGTAAGTCAATTGAGAGTGGATTGGGACCAAAAGCTCCATAATTCATCTTTATGGGCATACACCGTAGTATACAAAACATCAATTGGAGTGACACCTTTTAACATGGTTTTTGGTGTTAATGGCATATTAACCATAGATTTCTTGATTCCAATGTTTAGAGTAGCCAAGTCTTTGAGTGGACATGTCATAAGCTATCAAAGCAGGTAGATATTCTTGAGAAAATGAGGTTTTGCAGGCATTTATGGCTAGAAAATACACATGATTTGTTTCGTGATCAAAGGAGTTCAAAAGGGGATACTATGTGGGTGAAAGCATGAATGGGTGGTACACTCTTAAGGATGGGAATCTATTTTCAACAACTCTTTTTTAAAATGTGGAGACTAGTAAAATTTTTGCAAATCAATTTTGAAATTTGCATTGGTTATAGATTTAGAGCCTCCTTTTAGAGACCTATCTAGTGATTTATAGCATGCCCTATATTTTTTTATTTTGAGCCAACATTTGGTCAATGTCTTAAACACAGTTGTTTTGCCCACCCACTCATGCTTTCATGTGAGATTCCCAATGTCGTGCACCTCCGCTCTCATGCTAAGAAAGATTCCAAGAAAATGCACATCAAGCTTGTTTGAAGCTTACATAACTAATGAACAGTGCTTAGGGCCTAGTAATAGGCCAAGTTTAATGTTGAATGTATGTCAAATGCGGCTAAAAGGGCCAAAACATGCCTCAATGATGCTAAAAAGGACTATGATTCAAGTGAGCATAGATGGGATACTATGATCTAAAACTACAGTGCTTGAAGTGCTCTACCAGCCTGTCTTTACAGCTCGTCGATTGGAGCTATGGAGGAAAAGTTATGGCAGTTTGAAGTTTAAGTCAATTGCAAATCCATACCGGATTAGGCAACTGCAATTGAGGTGGCAGAAATGAACTAAATGCATGGGTCTGAAGTGCTCACTTTGTGGAGCGCATCGGTATTTTCAAATCAGTGATGGGAGTTTTGGTTGCCAAGTTATTACCTATTAAAGATTCACCGGGGGCTGGTTCCGTACCAGTCCGGTTCGCTCAATCGGTGTGCCATCTGGGAATTTTACAACCTTGAGAGGGTTTGTATGCAATTTATGCAATTTGAGAAGTCTAAATGGATTTACGGCTTGGCACGTAGAGTGCAGTGTCAGCTATCGGCGATGTTGAGCTGGGTAATTTTGGCATTATTCGAGATGTCGGTATGGACGACAAAATTCACGAAGATATTGTTAATCAAGGACTTCTGGGAAAGATATAGTGCTTAGGCCGCCTAGTCAATATGTATGTCAAATTTGGCGCCTACTGCATTGATTTGGCCGGCATTTATGCCAAATGTGATGCCCTTACAATGGCTATGGCCGCCCAATGGAGAAAAATGATCTACTTGGCATTGCTTTAGTCGGTATGTATGCCAAATGTGATGCCCTTACAAGTGGCCGTTCCGCCTAATGGAGCATTAAGACCGCCCATTGTGATAAATAAGGCCCAAGTGTGAGCCAAAGGGGGTGACTTAGATGGCGGCCTAATCTATGGAACAAAAGGGCCGCCCAAAAGCCAAGTAGTATTGGCCGCCCACTTTGAAAGTAAAGGGTTTTTAGTGTAAAAGCAAGCAAAGAAAAACAAGGCATGGCGCAGCAGGTATCATGGAGAAACTGTGCATGGAGGAAGAAGCTCGTGGTGGGCCATACAATGCTTGGATTGAGCTCGACCGAGAGACGAAAAACGTGCAGCTCCTCATGGTGCTTCTATTTGGTACAAAACTCACCACGAACGGTTGTGCTTGCAGAACTCGGCTGCCACATCATAGGGGTGTTTTTTATGCCTCCCAAGCAACGACGATGCCATCATTGCTAAGGGACGGAGGGGGTTATAAATCGGATTGTTTTTTTTCATGAGGGGATTCCATTGCATGCGAGGAGGAAATTGTGGGGTATTGGGAGGTGAACAGGCAAGAGAGAAGGCAGCAAGCTTGAGGGGATCTCGTTCTCTCTCTCTCGAGCTTGGAGAAGGATCTCGCTCTCTCTCGAGCTTTGAAAAGGAGTTCTCTCTCTCTCTCTCTCTCTCTCTCTCTCTCTCTCTCTCTCTCTCTCTCTCTCTCTCTCTCTCTCTCTCTCTCTCTCTCTCTCTCTCTCTCTCTCTCTCTCTCTCTCTCTCTCTCTCTCTCTCTCTCTCTCTCTCTCTCTCTCTCTCGGCTTCCACAAGAAGCCTACCTCTCTCCGTGCTAGAGAAGGGGCAAGAAGAAGGAATCAAAGCCTTATACTAGAGAAAGAGGCCGGAAAAGCAAGGGGCAATCTCTCTCTCTCTCTCTCTCTCTCTCTCTCTCTCTCTCTCTCTCTCTCTCTCTCTCTCTCTCTCTCTCTCTCTCTCTCTCTCTCTCTCTCTCTCTCTCTCTCTCTCTCTCTCTCTCTCTCTCTCTCTCTCTCGCAAGTAAGGATTTCTGAGGAAGAGACAAGCAAGGAGGGCAAGTGCATATCAAATACAAGGGAGCTCGTAGGCAAGAAGGGAGTCGAGCTCAGTAAGAAGCAAAATAAGGGAGTTGACGACGGTATTTGAAGACGTAAAGCTGAAGAAAAATCAATTTAGGAAAACCGGCACTGAAGGATTTTTGTTCATCAGTGAGACAGCTTAAATTAGTTAATCCTTTTGATGAATCACAGAGCCGTTAACGGCCCGAGGTAATCTGTAAGGGGAGCTTAAACTCCTAAACCATCATTTTCATTAATTAATGGAGTCGTTAACATCACTCCTTCGTAATTGTGTGTCAATTTTGTCGATGTTACCAGTTTTCGAGCAATTTTTGTGCATCGGTAGCATTACCAAGTAACTAATAGCTATTGTATTGTGCAGTGTGGCAATTCTTGGCTCTCAATTTTTCCACAGCCAGCAGCCTAGCACTGACCTGGATCAAGTTTCGAACACATATCGCCCGACACTTGGTGAACCCGACGTGAAACCTGAGCCGGGGTGGGAGAACAGTGGAAGCCTATGTCTACACCGCAAGAGGTATCCATGCAACAGATGATGCAAGAGTTTGCAGCGTACATGCAATAGAAACTGGCTGCCCAACAGCAACATAATTTGCAAGAGCAGATTTGTAAAGCTCGGCAAAGTGTTACAGAGAAGTTGCAGTGGTTTAAAGGCTGAGATATTTCAACATTTTGCAATTTTTATGAGCAGTCTATAGAAGATAATGGGATTGAAGAAAAGGACTGAGTGGAAGGATTTCATATGATTGCAGTTCCGAAACTTCGGGCCCGGATTAAAGAAATTAGGCGGCTCAAGGACCGAGCTAGCAGGACTTTAAGAAGGCACTGCAAGAGGAATATTTTTTGGAAGATTCTCAAAGGGTGACCAGACAGAGTTTTATGAAGTGGGTGCAGAAAAGGGTAAAACTTTATCTACACAAGAGCTTTTACGAGAGTTTGAAAAGAAGTTTGATCAGTTGTCATCAGTAGAACAACGTTCTTTGAAGGATCAAAAGGTGGAATTGTTTATTCAAGTGCTGATCTGTGACTTCAAAAAAATTTGGTGCTAATATTGGAGGGCTCGATAGGAGAACTGGGGTTGACATCAGATTAAAAAATAGTCTCTAAAGCGGTGAATATGATTGTAAAACGACAGAAGCAAGTTGACAAGCAGATTGTGATTGAGGTACTAGATGATGCTGAAGAAGATATTAAAGAGAAACCACCTTCAACAGTACCCAAGGTGGAGGGGCATGTTCTTGATGATTTGGTTAAAGGATTTCAAGAGCTAAATTTGAATTTCAAAACTGTTAAATTTGAAGGGTTAGCTACAAAAGCGTCTACTTTTGAACCTAAGCAGCAACAACCACCATGTAAAAATTCGGATGATCGATGCACGTGGTGCGATAGTGAAGACCACAGGTATGTGAAAGAGTGCAATGAGTTTGATGAAGCTTACAAGAAGAATGTGGTTTTTTGGAAAAACAGAAAGATTCATCTTATGCAACAGGAGAGATGCTCCGCTTAAACTTTGGCAGGGGGGTATGAATAAGCTAGTGAAAGAAATACAGCATAATGTTGCTCTTGTGTAAGCAGCTACATATAATGGGCTGCAGGTTTGTGGTAAGGGAGATGATGAAGGTATAGGTGCAAAGGGCCAGTTGTGGCCATGTGCTTTAAAGACAGCAGAAGCAGGTAAGGTAGCAAATGGGAAGTTACGATAGGTGGGGAATTCAATTTGGGAAACTACAGGGTGGACCCATCCAGTAGATTCTCTTTCAGTGTATGCATATATTTCTAAATCTCAAGCCAATGAAGCTACGGTGGAAGAGAAGCAGAAAATGAATGAAGAGGTTGTTGGGATGTCAAAAAGGCCAACGAGATCCAGCAACAAGAAAGAAGAAGGGCCTGCTCCTAAGCTTGCTCCTGAAGTGGTTATGGAGGAGGCTCCGAAGGACAAAAAGCAAGGTAATCCTAAAGGGCCCTAAATTTGATATTGAACTAGATACAGATTTGAAGAAGGTTTTTTGAAGAACGTATCCTAAATAGTAAAAGGAAGCCACAAATGCCGAGTGATCAAGAGCCAGATCCAGTTAAGAGCCAAGTGGTTTGTCACATTAAAGCAATTTTGGATGATTATGAAGAGTATTTAGAAAATCTTGAAGAAGAAGAGTCAAAGTCTGTGGTGGTTTCATGCCCGATTGTACCTGAGGTAAGAAACATGCACTTTAATGACGGGAAAGATGAAGAAATCATACCCAAGAGTCACTTTTCAAGGACTCATTGGGCAAGAGCAACGATAGAAACAATGGTAAATCTTGGCGAAATTGAGGAGCTAGTCTTAGCCCCTATAGACCATGGTTCAGAAATCAATCTTATGGCAAATAATTTACACCAGAAGGGGAAGTGGCCTATTGATGTGGATCACGGGTGTGGCACATTCAAGTTTCCAACATGCTTCCTGGAGATCTTTATGGTGCATGTGCAAATGTTAAGGTAACTATTGGGGATGTCTGTGATGAGCAAATTTTGGGACAGCCCTATATTATGGCCATGCGGATGGAAACTAAGGTGGTAGATGATGGCTCGGCCTATGCCAGGGTTCGGAGCCGAGATGGTAAGAAAGCGGTTCAATTTTTAACTATATGTGTTGACCATGCTAGAAACAAAGACAGTTTACATGATTGTCCAATGCCAAAGATATGCAAAGAGTTCAAAGAACAAAGATTTGCTTAGGATTTTCTTGGGGTGCCACTATAAAGTGGGACTATGGTGGTACAAGTGAGGATAAGTTCTTGCAAAGAGAAACCTTATCTTCAGGGTTTTTGGGATTGACATCTGAGGGTTCAGTATCTTATAGAAAATTTAATGATTTAACTAAGTGGGAGAAACAATATGTTTCAAGCATTCAAAGTGAATTGCAGGGATGTGATGTGCTCGACCCCGATGATGTGATTTTAGGAATCTTCAAAGAGATTTTTTATGTTGACACTATGTCAGAGCTTGAGGATAGTAGGCAAAATAGGTTAGAAAGTGGAACTGAATTTGTTAAGGTGCAATCAATGGAGATGTACGAAGAGCTGGACATATACGGGGCACTTATGCATATTGAGGATGACTTGGGTAAAGAAGTTGAAGCACAGGTACAGACGAAATACAAGACAGTTGCAAAGAAAGTGAGACCAGCGCGGCTACCTCTACCAAAGGGAAGTGATGGAGTGATTAAAGAAGCTTCTCGGCAGCCTATGCTCAGAAATCGTTAGAACATTGGGCATAAATTCACTAAAGAGACATTGTAGCATCTGAAGGTTGGAGAAGATGGTTTTCTCAACAAAGAGGAAATCAAGTGCTTTCAAGGTATGCTCGAAAAACACGGTAAAGCTTTTTCTTTTGATCCAAGTGAGATTGGGTGTGTGGATCCAAGTGTTGTTTCACCTATGGTTATATTCACTGCTCCTCACATGCCATGGAGCTTATGTCCCATTCTAGTTCCTCACATGTTCCTCACATGCCATGGAGCTTACGACCCATTCCAGTTCCTAAATCTCACTTGTCAAAGATTATTAATTTGCTTAATGAGAAGATACAAATGGGAATTCTTGAGCCATCATGTGCACCATACTCTAACCGATGGTTCAATGTTCCAAAGAAAAATGGTACTTTAAGGTCCATACATGATATGCAGCCAGTTAACAAGGTAACAATCTGCAATGTGGGTATTGGCCCAATTGTGGACGAATTTGTTGAGGCCTTTGCAGGTAGATCAATTTACTCTATGGGTGATCTTTACTGTGGATATGATCAATTTTAGTTAGCTTTGGAGAGCAGGGATCTTACTACGATGCGTACACCTCTCGGGTTGGTATGGATGTGCACTTTGCCACAGGGTTCTACTAATTCTATAGCTCATATGATGAACGGCATGAATAAGGTATTAAGGGACTTTATTCCCCATGTTACTATGCCTTTCATTGATGATCTACCAATTAAAGTTTGTGAGGAAGGCTCAAAAGATGAGGTAAAAGATTAGAGGGGGTGCCGACAATTTGTTGCTCAACATATTGCTGACTGTGATGCTATTTTATCCAGGCTTGAAGAAGTTAACTTAACATTTTCAGGGCAAAAATCAACTTTTGGTGCCAAATAGGTTCTAATTGTGGGGCATATGTGCAGTCCAAAAGGTAGAAGGCCAAGTTCGGCTAAAGTTAAAGCTATTCAAAAGATTAAGGAAACGTGCTCTTTGGTTACTGAAGTTCGTCGATTTCTGGGTGCATTTGTATTCTACCTTATTTAGCTACCACATTTTGCTCATGTTGTAGAAGTGCTTTATCAACTGTTGAGAAAAGGTAAAAGATTTGTTTGGGAAGAAGTTCACACACAGGCTATCAAGAAATTAAAGAAGATTCTTCTTGAGGCTCCGACCTTGAAGAAAGTCGACTACAAATGCGGAAGGCCGGAAGTTTTAACAATTGACACTAGTCCGACAGGTATTGGATGGGCTATAGGTCAAGATGATCAAGAAGGGAATAGGTATGCGGTTTGATTTGGAGCAAAAGTGCTCAATGCTCGCCAAAGAGGCTACCCACAGGTTAAGAGAGAACTTTGGGGTGTTGCTACTACTCTAAGGTCTGAAAAAGAATACTTTATTGGAGCTCCAATCGTGGTAGAAACAGATTGCTTGCCACTGATAGGGATGATTGCCAATTGCTCTACTCCGAACATTGCCATGCTACGATGGATAGCCTATATTAAGTCTCTTAACCCTAAATTTTGTCATATTGCAGGTAGAGATAATCCTGTTGCAGATATGTTATCAAGAGCTAAGTTTGAAGATGAAGAAGAGATGTTGACCACAAGTGATGATGTTGGCTTGAAGTTCTATACATCTTCTTATCTACATGCAAATTCTGGAATTATTGCTCATACTTTCGAGGTATTTTCTGAAGAGTTCTATGATGGAGAATGGATTTTGATTGGTCGCTACCTTAGCACTCTTACTAAGCATCAAGGTTGGATGGATCAAGAGTATAAAAAGATCAGAACGAAAGCTTACGGCTATTTCCTAAAGGATGGACATTTATGGAAGCAACCAAAACGCTCCAGAGTGGTACCGCAATGGGTTGTTTGTGTTAAAGCAACTCAATGGTAGGTTATTAAAGAATTTCATGAAAGTTTATGGGCTGGGAAACTTTTGTCAAGATTAAGGATCATTACTGGTGGAAAGGTATGTATAAAGATGTGGCTCAGTTTGTGGAGACATGCTTAATATGCCAACATTATTCTAATGTGCGGCATCAAGATGGATTACATCCCACCTATCCATTGGCCATGCACTACAAGTGGGTGGTGGACCTGATTACCATGCCAGTACGTGTTTGGCAGATGCGGTATATTGCTCTTGCTAGAGAAATCTTACTAATCTGGTGGAAGGCAGAGCTTTGCGTACCAAAGCTACAAGTTCTGTATGCAAGTTTTTGCTTAAGGATGTTATTTCCAGGTATGGATGTGTTGGTAGAATTACTGCTGATAGAGGAGAACTAGATGCAGATGAAGCTCCGGATTTCTTTGCTCGCTTGGGCATTAAATTGGCTCTCACTACAACATACAATCCAGAGGGTAATGGTAAAAGTGAAAGAGGGCATCTGCCTATTGTTAAATCTTTAGCAAAGGCATTCCAGGGACATATTGGTGATTGGCCTAAAATCCTACCATTTTCTTTATAAGCTGATCGAACCACACATAGTTCTGTTACAGGTTTTATGCCATTTGAGCTAATGTATGGGAAAAAATCCATTATGCCTACAGAGGAAGCAATTATTTCTTGGACCGTAATGCCATGGGAAGAAGGTATGTCTACATAAGATTTGCTTGCATTGCGCATTCACCAACTTGAAAGGCGTCAAGAAGATATTGAACAAGCTAAAGTAATGCTTAAGGAAGGAAGGTTGAAAAAAAAGGCAGCATTTGATGGTAAGCATAGACTACGACCTAATGCTATTAAAGATGGGGATTGGTTTCTTGTATATGACATTAGCCTAGAGAACCAGTACACTGCTATGTGGAAGATGGTTAAACAATGGTTTGGACCATATGTAGTACTTCATGTTTATGATCATGCGACCTACAAGTTATGCGAGCTTGATGGCACTGAGCTCAAGGTGCCTATTGCAAGGAAAAGAGTTAAGTTGTTTAAGCAACGAGATGGTGAGATTAATATTGGAGATTTCAATACAGATCAACCCCCTGAAAATAGTGTTATGTATGCATCAAACGATGAGTCTGATGATCATGGATTTGATATTTACGTGATCACGTGATATTTCTTGTGATCGCAATGTTTATTATCACATTCACATAATCACAATTAACGTGATCACAAAAAAGCTGATAAGTGGTGACATGGAAACCCACTAAAACCTTGTCGGGGTATGTGTTTTTCTCAAGGTGTCCATCGGGAAACTATAAGAATGCTAAACCAAGTCTATCAAGAAATGGAAAATCCCTAGTGGGCGTATTGAATCGAAAAATTTCTATAGGTTAAAGGGAAGTCGCAACAATATTTAACGTAATCACATTTTTTGGAATGTGATCACTCAACGTTATTAACGTGATCACCTATTTGTGATCACATTAATGCAATCCCTGCTGATGATGCTCTTGGTGATGCTTCATAACTGCAATTGGCACAGACTGGAGGCTGTGAAGGTTCAGAGGGGGTGGATGTCATGCAGCTCTGCTCCCATGCTAAGAAAGATGCCAAGAAAATGCACATCAAGCTTGTTTGAAGCTTACATGATTAATGAAC
This sequence comes from Adiantum capillus-veneris, assembly GCF_014529385.1. Classification (NCBI taxonomy): domain Eukaryota; kingdom Viridiplantae; phylum Streptophyta; class Polypodiopsida; order Polypodiales; family Pteridaceae; genus Adiantum; species Adiantum capillus-veneris. The sequence goes on along the minus strand of NC_140958.1, from coordinate 52,616,596 downwards.
AGTGTTTAGGGCCTGGTAACAGGCCAAGTTTAATGTTGAATGTATGTCAAATGTCGCTAAAAGGGCCAAAACATGCCTTAATGATGCTAAAAAGGACTATTCTTGAAGTGATCACAGATGAAATATTATGATCTAAAATTGCAATGCTTGAAGTGCTATACCGACCTGTATGTATGGCTCGTCGATTGGAGCTATGGAGAAAAAGTTATGGCAGTTTGAAGATTAAGTTGATTGCAAACCGTACTGGATTGGACAGCTGCAGTTGAGGTGGCAAAAATGAAATGAATGCACAGACTTGAGGTGCTCACTTTGTAGAGCGCGTCAGTATTTTCAGATCAACGATTAGAGTTCCGGTTGCCAAGTTATTGGCCTTTAAAGATTCACCGAGGGCCGGTTCCGTACCAGTCCGGTTCACTCAGTTGGTGTGCCATCTGGGAATTTTATAGCCTCGACAGGGTTTTTATGCAGTTTGAGAAGTCTAAAGGGATTTACGGCTTGGCAGGTAGAGTCCAGTGTCAGTTGTTGGTGCTGCTGAGCTGGGTAATTTTGGCATTATTCGAGATAACGGTATGGACAATAAAATTTACAAAGATATTGCTAATCAAGGACTTTTGGGGAAAGATGTAGTTCTTAGGCTGCCCAGTCAATATGTACGCCGAATTGAGTGCCTACTGCATTGCTTTGGCCGGCATTTATGCCAAATCTGATGCCCTTACAATGGCTATGGCCGCCCAATGGAGAAAAATGATCTGCATGGCAATGCTTTAGTCGGTATGTATGTCAAATGTGGTGCCCTTACAAGTGGCCATGCCGCCTAATGGAGCATTAAGGCCACCCATTGTGTTAAGTAAGGCCCAAGTGTGAGCCAAAGGGGGTAACTCAAATGGCTACCCAATCTATGGAACAAAAGGGCCGCCCAAAATCCAAATAGTATTGGCCACCCACTTTGAAAATAAAGGGTTTTTAGTGTAAAAGTAAGCAAAGAAAAACAAGGCATGGCGTAGGAGGCAGCATGGAGAAACTACGCAGGGAGGAAGAAGCTCGCAGTGGGCCGTACAATGCTCGGATTGATCTTGACCGAGAGATGAAAAATGTGCAGCTCCTCAGGGAGCTTCTATTTGGTACAAAAACCGCCGCGAACAACGCTGCTTGCAAAACTCGGCTGCCACATCATAGGGGTGATTTTTATGCCTCCCTAGCAATGACGGCACTGTCATCACTAAGGGATGGATGGGGTTATAAATAGGATTATTTTTTTGCATGAGGGGACTCCATTGCATGCGAGGAGTAAATTGTGGGGTATTGGGAGGTGAATGGGCAAGAGAAGAGGTGGCAAGCTTGGGGGGGTCTCGTTCGCTCTCTCTCGAGCTTGGAGAAGGATCTCGCTCTCTCTCTCTCTCTCTCGCGCTTTGATAAGGAGTGCTCTCTCTCTCTCTCTCTCTCTCTCTCTCTCTCTCTCTCTCTCTCTCTCTCTCTCTCTCTCTCCTTCCACAAGGAGCCTACCTCTCTCCGTGCTAGAGAAGGGGCAAGAAGAAGGAGTCAAAGCCTTATACTAGAGAAAGAGGCCGGCAAAGCAAGGGGCAATTTCGCGCTCTCTGTCTCTCTGTCTCGTATAGGGGAGGGCAAATCTCTCTCTCTCTCTCTCTCTCTCTCTCTCTCTCTCTCTCTCTCTCTCTCTCTCTCTCTCTTGCTTGTGCAAGCAAGGATCTCGGAGGAACAAACAAGTGAGGAGGCCAAGTGCATATCATATACAAGGGAGATCGCAGGCAAGAAGGGAGCCGAGCTCAGTAAGAAACAAAAGAAGGGAGCCGGCAAGAAGGGATCCAATCTCAGTAAGAAACAAAAGAAGGGAGTCGACGATGGTATTTGAAGACGTAAAGCTAAAGAAAACCGGCACATAATTATTTTTGTTTATAAGCCCCGACAGCTTAAATTAGTTAATCTTTTTGATGAATCTAGGAGCCGTTAAAAGCCTTGGTAATCTGTAAGAGGAGCTTAAACTCCTAAACCATCTTTTGTATTAATAATGGTGCCGTTAACCAGACTGCTTCGTAATTGTGCGTCATTTTTGGCGATGTTACCATTTTTCGAGCAATTTTTGTGCATCAGGAGCATTACCAAGTAACTAATAGCTATTGTATTGTGCAGTGCGGCAATTCTTGGATCTCCATTTTTCCACAACCAGCAGTCTGGTGCTGACCTGGCTCAAGTTTCGAACACATATCCCCCAACATCGCCAAATCACCATATTTTCTTCACAAGTGGAGGGTACCTGGCAAGTCACTAGGCCGCACTAATCGTTAAAACAACATAGTCAAGATAGTATCGATTCCAATGGACGAGCTCTCGTCACAAGGAAACACAAGCTTGAGCCATTAGATAGGTTTCCTAGTCTTGTCTCACAGGAAGCATGAACTTGCACAAATATTTAAACGTTCCTAGATCCCATCTTCCAAAAGAGAAAAACTCAAATGCCTTTTTTCCCATTAGCTTTCATAGACACAAAGATTTGAGACTTCTTGGCTCTTTGTCCAAGAGGTTCTAATTTTGCTTTTTCTAAATAAATAGGGAGGGGGAGTTTCTCGACTAATCGAGACCACCCAACATGGCAACCTAAGCCAGTCCCCACTTTCCACCCCCACACACACTCTTTAATCTTGTTTCCTAATTACTACCACGTGGTTGTTCATAACAAAAAGTTCTTTTGTTAGAGTTACCATCGCAAGTTTATTTTAAGAGCCCTTTAACACTAGTTTGGTACCAAAACAGGACACTTTAAGCGTCCTTTTTTAACAAATTTAAATTAAATGCTACTTGCATTAGACGGTTTATTTAATAAAACCCTCTTGATATGCTTAAATATGTTATCTAGAGGGTCTTTTAAAAATATAACCTTGCATTTTAGAATGTATCTTGATCAAGAACTATACTCATTAAGTTGACCCTCATAAGACTTGACGATTTGAAGAAATCGCCTTTATAAGCTCAAGAAAAAATGAAGCGACCTTGTAGAAACTTTTAGGTGACTCTACTCTTCTACAATTTTGCTATAGATAATTGAAAGTTTCATGTGCAAATAAATTGACTTTACACTATATAAAATAATGGAAAGTTCCATGTGTTTGATAAGATCATTTCAAGCATATCATTCGTTGTATACAAAGAAAATTATGTTTATGATGTATTTGTGAGTTTTAGAAAGTGATACATTGCTTGCCCTTTCCATTGAGCACTCGAGATGGCAAGTAGAAGGGCTTTGGTATGCAAAAATTATTGGATCATTTTAAATATTCAAAACGGCATAAGAGAAAACTTTCATATTTTCATTCTTGAAACATAAGCATTCAAATCTTCAAATAATATCAAGCTTTCATGTAGATCAACTAAATGTATCAAAGTACGTGGTACATACACAATTGGGGTGCCTAAAACCTTGGTTTCAATGTTATTATGGAGAACTCAAGATCTTCAAGAGTTTTTGCACGATAAAAAATTCAAGGTAGAGTTCAAGCAACAATTGAGTTAGGGAGCCCAAAAAAGATGTCGTTTCTTGGTTTAAACATATAAAGTCATTTGTAGTTGTCAAATTGCACTAGAATAGTACCAATTTTATGAGGGGACCTTTGGAAGACCAAAATCATGCTCTTATTCAGCACGTGCTCAAGTATGAAATTATGTCTATAGCTTGCATGTGACTTGAAAACTTATCTTTGAAGTGCATTCCATTATTTTGCAATACTAAGTGTTAACACTTGGATTTTATAAACATAAAAAAGGCCATCTCTACAAAAAGATATATTAATTTTATGACTTTTTTGGCAAAACAGCTAGAAATTTACTAAAATTTATGTCTTAGAGCTTACCAGAATTCTCTTTATATTGATTGTATTTTGATATGGAGAAAAATCCAGTGTTTTCATTTCCTCATAACCAATCTATGGTAGAAGCAAGGAGTAAAAAACGTCTTTCTAGCTTGACAAATGAATTGCCAAAAACTGGTTGAAAAATATAACAATTTAGTGTCTCCGGACACTTAGTGTCCAATTACAGAACTAGTGTTAAATAGTAAAAACTGACACCACGACAATCTTTCCTAGGAAAAACTTACATACAATACTACTTCATAATTATTCTAATACTCCTGAATTGTAGAACTTCTTCCAGTAGATGTTCACTCCACCCGTTGTCATTGGTTGCCCATACAACCAATAAGTGATACACCTCTTGGAGTAACCCTCGAAGTGAGTCACGTTATATATGTCCATACAAATGAACTAAGCTCCATCATAGAAATGGTCAGCATTATACATAGAAATGCACAGCTCCTGCGTAAAAGCATGAGTTACCTCCATGTGATCAAAGAGGAGTTCATACTAAATCAATATTTGAATAAAATGAGATAAGATTGAGAGATTCCTTCCTAAGAAAACATTACTTAATGGAAATGGCCTAGGAACATTGAGAATAGAAAAATTAAGAGAATTGTAGTGAGCATTTTTATGAGATTACTTTGAGAAGATAGAGGGTGAACATAATTAGAGGTAGAAACATAACCATTATACGTAATTATCTTGGCATGAACAATGCTTTGTAAGAGAGAGATAATTAGAGAACTTGAAAATAGTTAAGGACCGGATATATGTGGAGCCAATCACCCTCCCAAAAGGCTTTTGTATTATAATTTCTCCCATAAAGAGAGACTTGATACAATACAAGCTTTGTGTTCCTTGATACCTCGATGGTGCAATGAAGATAGATAGCTTCATGCACCACAATTATGTCCGTAACTTAGCTAAATGAAAGCTTTAACTTGTCCCTGGACTCAGTCCCAAGACCTCAAACACCTTTGAAGTTGGAGAGAACTAGCAAGGAATAAGGATAGGGAAGCGGAAGAAGAAACATTCTTATGAGAAAGAAATAGCTCCTCACTTATCATCACTCTTCTTGTTTAGCATAGCATAAAAGCATAGTAATGAAGATAGAGAAAATTGGTTGCATTTGCATTCCATAGCCAAGTGAGTTAGTTAAAGCTCTCAACTTCTCAACAAGCTTGGACAAGGAGATGAAGCTCTTGCACTTGGCACTTCACACAATGAGTGTGTGTGTGTGTGTGTGTGAGTGTGTGTGTGTGAGAGAGAGAGAGACAGAGAGAGTATACCCCTCAAGCAAGCCCTCTACTTGCATGGTTGACCCCCTCTTCTAGCTCATGCTTGTCGCTCATTGGATCGCTCAATCCTAGCCAATCATTACCCTTGGTCACAACTAGCAAAAGAGGTGGCCTTTGGACAAGTGTCCTCCTTTCCCCTTTGAGAGAGAGGACTTGATAAATGTTGAAACAATTAATTCAATAAGCAAAAATCTTATTGGATCCCTTTAGAGGCCAACCAATAGGCTTTAGGCACTGTGCACGTCTACCGCACGTGTCAATGCAAGGAAATTTCCATACACTGTGTGCGAGCAACAGATGGCTCCAAGCACGTAACTAGCATAAACTAGTATGCTCAAAGATGACGATGGTGTGTCACTCACCGCTCTACGCTTGTTTTCGTGGAAGATTCCTTGCCGCAAATAAGAGGGAGCCGTCATTGCATCGTGCTCAACCACCTCGCCACCGTCGTGCCACTGCAATGCTCGATCTCTCTCTCTCTCTCTCTCTCTCTCTCTCTCTCTCTCTCTCTCTCTCTCTCAAGCACACACACACACTAGTACACAAAGGAGATGGAGCAAGATCACTCTTCTTGCATTGCACAAATGAGAGAAAGAGGTATTTTAGGTTTAGATTGACTTTTATATGGCCTTGCCCATTCACATTTGGACGCCCACACTTAGCCAATCTTAACCAAACATTATAGGTTCCAGTTTTAGAGTGCGCGTCTCATCGGCGATCACTCTTAACCATTCCTAACTGACCGACAAACCCGGCCAATAACATAATACACTACTAGCGGGTCTGACAAGCCCGGCCCATGGCTACATAAAAGGTTGTCTGGTGGTAACATGCCCCCCTTCATGATGTAGATTCCACCCTCGGCAGCTAGTGAGAGAAAAACCATTTTTTCCATGTTGTAGAGCATCTGGATTTGAATCTGCAAGGCAAAGTCACTTTTTTATGCAAGCGGAATATGGTAATAAATCATGAGAGGAATGTAAAGTAAAGTACATGTGGAAATGAGTAAATGAAAGATTTATGAAATGCTAGACTACCATTAAGGACAAATAAATTGCACTTTGATAAAATTAATTAATCAAGAGTTTTGGGCTTATGGTTGAGTTTATCAATTAGTTAGCTATAACTAAGGTTAAAAACTACTCTAGTACTAGCTAAGCTGAGAAGGTTATCTAAATGCAAGATTCTTTAATTGTACTTTTCAGCTTTGATTAGCCAACTAGCTCTCACAACTTCAAACAAAAGCTTGAAATTTTATCTGTAAGCTCGATGGAAGTCTTTTAAATGTCTTTTTTTTTTTTCTTTTACTTTGGTTCACAATCATTTGACGTGTGTGCTTATTTTGTATGTTTGGGGCTTTTTGCTTCTCAAGGAAAAGCGCCCACACTGGGAACCTCTAGGGCTCTAGTACCATAGACAATACATGTGAGTGAAGTACCAAATCAAGCCAGGATTTCTCTTCCAACGTAAGATTTTTCATTTGTGGCACTTATGTTTTTTGCTTCCATTTCCTTGGTATTCTCACTAGTGTCTTTTTTTATTTAAGTGAGCAAGCTTCTCTATGTCTAAAACATTCCTAAGGTCTCAAATACTTAGATAATTTTATCAGCTAGGACTAGTGGTCAAGTAAGTGAATTAACTTAAAGTCACGGTCTCCTAATCTCAAGGTTCATCTACAAAATTAAACTCTAGTTCAATCAACTTAAGCAAAGAAATATTTATATATCTATAATGGCAGATAACAAACATAACTATTGCACTCAAACAAACCATGAAAAACCACAATTAGCAATTATACATATCCACCAACATGAATCATGGAAAGTAGTACACCTGGAGGTATGGAGTTGCTCTTTTGGTCAAAGTAGATGTCCTCCTCAGACATGTGCATGGAAATCCATATAAGTCCTACATAACAATATCAAACAATAAGGCACTATACATCTAGGAGGCATGTCAGTGTGAAAAAATTAAAACTCCTAGAAAACAAACTTACACACAATCCAGACCCCTAACCTACCTATCTGTCATCCCTTTTAGAATCAAGGAAAGAGGATATTATATAAACCGGGTGGCATTCCTAAGGCTAGGCCTCTATCCTCATCATCTAGATAAACGAAATCATTTTCCGTGAGGCCATAGTCTTTCTCGGTCTCTATTATTTCTTCTTTATCATCCTCTTGTGCAAGCGTGTTAATCAATAATCTCGTTATGCGTGTGTTGGAATTAGGGTTGCAGAGAAACACACACAGCTTGGAGAAGACGAAGGAAGCTCAAGGCACACAATAGAGAGTGTATTACTTAGTGTGCAATGGAAAGATAGATAGCCCTAGAGTGATGGGCGTATATACAATGCACGGGGGAAAAAACCTCCTAAAGAGGGAAAAAATGCCCCGGCGGTCCTAGTGTGTTCACACACATCACTACCACATGTATATGGTAACAAATCCCCCCTGGAGTGATGCGGTGAATGAGAGCTGGCACATGAGTAAAGGGAAGTGCCATGCCCTGAGGACAGGATCAGTCCACAAAGGGGAGTAAGCCCAAAGCTTTGCGGAAAGCTTCAAGCTTCTCACGAGACAATGCCTTTGTGAAAAGATCTGCAAGGTTGTCCTGTGTTGGCACATAAGCCAAGCTGATCTCTCCTGCTGAGAGCCTCTCCCTGACATAGTGGTAATGCACCTCAATGTGCTTTGTGCGAGCATGAAAAACTGGGTTCCTCGCAACTGCCAATGCGCTCTGACTGTCAGTGTAGATAGTGTTGGCAGTGTCCTGTCCAACACCCAAGTCAGCCATAAGGCGTCTGAGCCATACACACTCAACCGTAGCTGTGAAGACTGCCCTGTACTCAGCCTCACAACTCGAAGTGGCCACAGTAGGTTGCTTCTTGCTCAACCATGATATACATGAACTGCCAAGCATGAAACAAAAACCACTTGTGGACACTCGCGTGTCAAAACAACCAGCCCAATCTGAGTCCGAAAAAGCATGTAAGTCTGGCGGCAATGATCCCCCCTTGGGATAAAACAAGCCAAGATGTAAAGTGCCACTAAGGTAGCGGAAAATCCTCTTGACAGCCTGCCAATGCTTAGACCCTGGGCTATGCACAAATCTGCTGACCTGCGAGACTGCAAACTAAATATCTGGCCTCGTGTTGCATACATAAATGAGGCAGCCAACAGCAGTTTGGTAAAGAGTGACATCAGCAGGATCGCCAGCATCATGTAGACTCAACTTCAAACCTGTTTCCATGGGAGTGGCAATAGGTTTGCAATCCTCAAGTCCAAACTTACATAGCAATGTCTCTATGTAACTTTTCTGACACAAGGCAATACCACCATCACACTGCTTAAACTGTATACCCAAGTAATGATGCAACAGCCCCAAATCTTTCATCTTGAAAGTAGCATTCAAATCAGCCTTAAATTCAGCAATATGTCTCTCATTTGGTCCAGTGATCAGCAAATCATCAACATAAAGAACCACAATGAGAAATACATCATCCTCACGCTTTACATACAATGTGCTTTCTGTTGGACTGTTACGAAAGCCTCGTTTAACCAAATGAGTGTCAGCTTTCTCATACCAAGCACGAGGAGATTGCTTCAACCCATACAAAGCCTTCTTACATTTGCACACTTTGTCCTCTTGTCCTTTTATGACAAAACCGCGAGGCTGCGTTACATAAACTTCCTCAAATATGTCACCATTCAAGAAAGCAGTAACAATGTCTGATTGATGTACATCCCAACCAAAATGAGCTGCCAATGCACATAGAAAACGCACAGTAGTCATACGACAAGTGGGAGCAAAAGTCTCTTCATAATCTATGCCTTTTTGTTGTGCATAACCCTTTGCAACAAGTCGAGCCTTATGGCGATCGATCTCACCATCCGGCTTGCGTTTCAACTTGTAAACCCACTTGGTACCAATGGCCTTTTTGCCAGGAGGCAAATCACATAAAGTCCATGTGTCATTCTCTATAAGTGCATCATATTCTGATTTCATGGTAGCAATCCAATTTTCTGAATTCTGTGCTTCATCAAAAGACAGAGGCTCCTCAACATCATGTAAACTAGACACAGCCAAAGCATAACAATCTGATGCATAAGATGCATGGCGAGAGCCTGAACGAGTACGACTAGATAAAGGTGCATCCAATTTACTATCACGTAAAGTGTGCACCAGCCATTTTGGCATACCTCTAGCCTGCTCATTTTCAGCCCTTTCCTCATCAAGTACATCATGTACATCTGCATCAGTAATAGGCTGTTCTAAAACATTTTCAGAAACCCCCATAGGCTGTACATTTGCCTCATTGGAACTTACATTCGTATTTCCACCACTGAAAAGAGGCAACAAAGTGTCATAAATGTCCTGTGAGCTTACATTACTGTCTCTAGTACATGACAGCAAGGGTTGAACAGAATCTTCCACAAACACTACATCCCGTGAAACCAAAATACGTTTTGTTTGCGGATGATACAACCTGTAACCTTTGCTTTCAGCACTATAACCAACAAAAATACATTTGACAGCCTTATCATCCAATTTTCTGCGCTGCACTTGTGGCACCAAAGCATATGCCAAACAGCCAAAAACACGCATGTGCTCAATAGAAGGTTTTCTATCATGCCATGCTTCATATGGAGTAATAGACTGCAAAGCTTTCGTAGGACACCTGTTAAGTACATAAGTGGCACACATGATGGCCTCAAGCCAAAAAGAATGCGGCAAAGCTTGACTTTTGACCATACATCGTGCCATTTCCGTTAGTGACCTGTTTTTCCTCTCAGCAACACCATTTTGCTGAGGTGTATAAGGCACTGTACATTGGTGTTTTATCCCACGACTAGCCAAAAATGCATTAAATTCATGAGACATATACTCCCCCCCTCGATCGGAACGGAGGGTGCCCATAGTACATTTTGAGACATTTTCAGCCATAGCCAAAAATTGTTTGAAGCACATAAAAACTTCGGACTTTGCTTTAAGCGGAAATACCCATGCATGCCTGGAGTAATCATCAATGAAAGTCACGAAGTATAGGTAATTGCCCAAGGACGGAGTTTGCATGGGCCCACAAACATCACTATGCACAAGTTGCAACCTGCATGTGGCCCTAACTGAACCATCCTTTGGAAACTTAGAACGCTGCATTTTACCCAGAATACAGCCTTCACAAACATGTTTGATAGGTGCTTCAAGAGGCGGCAAAGAAGCAACCATATCAGATTTCTGCAAACGCAGCAAACTGGCAAAATTCAGATGACCAAAACGTGCATGCCAAAGTTTTGCATCTGAAATAGCCCTTGAATCTGCAACAGCATTTGCAAAATTTTGTCCACACTTGTCATACAAAGTGAGCTTATACAGCCCACGGCACAAAAGCCCAGATGCAACAATTTCATCACCAAAACTGAGATCATGAACTGTGCATCTGTCATCCACAAATTTGACTACAAGTCCAAGTCTAGCAAGTGCGGATACAGACAATAGATTCTTCTTGATCCCAGGTACATAAAGTGCATCAGCAAGTGTGAAGGAACTGCCATTAGCAGCAGTGAGCACAATCTTTCCAACTCCCTGAACTGGATAAGAGGCGTTGTTGGCACAAGTGACTGAATTCCCATGAGGGACAGACTCGAGAGAGGTAAACAATTCACGATGTGAGGTAATGTGCTTTGTAGCACCACTGTCGAAATACCACACATGTGAATCTGCAGCAACTGACAAGCATGCATCATGGACAGCAGGATTGTAAGTGCACTCTGCGCTAAAAGCCCATTCTGCATCAACATCAGCATCACAATCTCCTTTCACAGAAGACTCAACAATGGCTGCATTTGTAGTGGAACCAGCATTTGCAGTGGAACCACCCTCTTTCTTCTTAGCCTCTTTGGCCTTCAACTTAGGACACGACTTGATCAAGTGATCATTGGCTTTACAATAATGGCAACGCATTTTCTTTTTGCCCTTATCACCAGAATTGCCAGACGAAGTGCTGCCAGCAGAAGCATTAGGAACAGAAATTTTGCCACTCGTAGCAGAACCATAAGAAGTGGCTGCATTACTGTTACCACCCTTTCTTTGAGAAGCAATAAAAGCCTGTTCAACTGCACGCTGCCTAGTCCTGTTTTTTCTAGAAAGTGACTCTTGCAACAGCAATGTGCATAATGCATCAAACTTGACAACTTCAGGATTTCCTTGGGTCATCAGTCTCCAAGTACTAGCAAAAGTCTGGTAGGAATCTGGTAAGGCATCAAGAACAGTCTGCACAAGGGAACTGTCAGAAATGACTTCACCTGCAGAAATGAGTTGCTCATTGATATCCTTGACACTAGCAAGGAAAGTGTCCATATCATCTTCCTCATGCATAATCTTCGACTCTAGCTCTTTACGCAGCAAAGCAATTTTAGCCTCATTGCGGCTTGCATAAAGACCTGCTAGAATATCCCAAGCCTGTTTTGCAGATTTTGCTGAACGGATGTGAGGAATAATGGTGCGCTTCACAGACAACGCAATCAATGCATGAGCCTGCGCATCCTTAACATCCCAACGAGCTTGTTCTGCTGTAGGCAAAACAACTCTAACAGCTGCAATCCTTGCAGCAAGACCTGCAACATCCTCAATATCGCCTACATCTTCAGAACCAGGACGTACATCAATGCCCTGCACAATGTTCCAGACACCTTTTGACACAAGAACGTGTTGCATCATATAAGCCCACATAGGGTAGTTGTCCCCATCCAACCTGTCCTCAGCAGCAAACATCTTGAACACATCTGTGTTGTTGTTGTCAGCCATGGTAAATGCTGCACCTGATGTGAAAACTGCCCGAAAATAGGAGAAATGGAGCGGGAACAACTTGTGCTATATAGCACAAACCGTAGAAGACTATAAGGCACCTGTTATGCAGAAAACGGCACTGACAGAAAATCTGCACAAAATGACGAAATAGCCTGCGCAGTACTGCCCGTAGTGGAAACGGAGGCCGAAATGAGCCCAAATCAAAATTCTGAGCAGACGTGCGAACGCTTGCCAAAGCTCACTGAAATCGGAGAAAGTGAGCAGGCGTGTGCTGGAGCAGCTGGCGACTAAGCCCGGGAGGACGTGACCTGCTCTGATACCAATTGTTGGAATTAGGGTTGCAGAGAAACACACACAGCTTGGAGAAGACGAAGGAAGCTCAAGGCACACAATAGAGAGTGTATTACTTAGTGTGCAATGGAAAGATAGATAGCCCTAGAGTGATGGGCGTATATACAATGCACGGGGGAAAAAACCTCCTAAAGAGGGAAAAAATGCCCCGGCGGTCCTAGTGTGTTCACACACATCACTACCACATGTATATGGTAACAGCGTGGATACTCATCTTGTGCAAAAGAATAAGCATCTGCCACTGGAGAAACATTCGCTACTAGGTAGGGATCACTAGTTATCCATAGACGTATCAGCCATTCTAACTCCTCAAAATTTCTCTCACGTGCAAGTCTCTCTACCAAATCCCATTCGCAAGAAAGTACAGGGTAGCAAATGTAAAACACTTAAGAAAGATAAAAAGGGTACCTTTCATAAAAAATAGAAGCGCATGCCTCTGGTGAACTAGCCATCTCTGAGAATACAGATAGATTTGGTTAGGTCTTCAAAAAATAAGAGTTTTTTCGTGTGCTTCTTGATGTGACATGGTAAATTTGGACTTATGTGTAGGATCTGATAGGGTGCTCTCTTGTTGCTAGTCACTCTTGCTCTTTTATTATTTGTTATTTTTTTGTTTGCTGGAACTAGTATAAGGCTATGTATATACATTGCCTAACATTGGTGATTGAGAGGTCAGAGAGGAAGGTTGAGAGGGAAGCAAGTGAATGATGGATGTCAGCAAACACTCTCCCCTTCCTTGGGTAGGTCATACTATTTGAACGTTCCAATTGATAATAGATGAGGATTTTTGCTAGTAGTTTTCTATTACCTTAGGTGCCTCATCGAGTTGTAAGGGTGGTAAGGTACTCTCCCAGGATCGAGCTTGAAGTGGTTCATTAGGTGATTCTTGAATACTAGGAGGTGTGGATTCCTTTGTAGCTTCATGGAGGTCCACTATTGTAGGTGGAGGCTGTGGAGAAGCTTTTACCTCTATGGATGCATTACATCAGGATCTAGAAGCTTCATGGGGCTCCCCCATTCCTAAGCTAGGTGGAATAATTTGGTTTTGCCTTGGAACCCAAATTAGCTCTGGAAGAGGCTTGTAGCATTCTGTGATCTTTCCCTTTCCACGGTCTGCCATTGGCTTTGGAGTTACACTAATTGACCACATCGTTTTGTAGGTGATAGGGAAAGACACATTTTATGTTTAGGTACCCAAATTTGATCATTTCCATCATAGTAGCCTTGGGCTTTTAATAGTCATTTTGGAATCCATCGTGATTTGGTCTTGACTCTCCTATAGCACGCTCTTGGTTTTCCATGAGAAGTTTCTTTTGAAATGGATGGAAGGGTTGTGGTATCTGGAAGTAAGGCCTCGGGGACCCATTGATATGTACTCTGAGGTCGTGTGGGTTGAGTACTTGCAATATTACTACTTACTGAAACTACAAGGGTTGAATTGCTAGGTTCATGGGCAGCCGACAAGGATGAGTTAACCACTTTTAAATTTGGCTCTCCTGCAACTTTGCTAGAATTTGCAACGTAGGTGGCTTTGCTTCAAGGATAGGGGTAAGAGTTGGTGGTCGCATCTCTACACTACCAATAACCCAATCAATAGTGCATTTGGTTGCCAACATCCACGTGCGTCCAAGATTTATGTTGCCTTCCATAGTTCCAGAAGGCACGACGAAAAAGTCTTGAGCTACAACCCCATTGTCATAACTGATAGAAGTGCGCCAAATACCAAAAATCGTAGTTTTTTTCTTGTTGACACCCTTGACTTGGATAACACTCTCAGATAGAGGTGGATTCCCTAACTGACACCAAACTCCATATGACAACAGATTATATTTAGCACCCGTGTCCAATAAGGCGTTATATAGCACTTTTCCATAGGTGCTATTTAGCTCAATAGGGTATCGTAGAGGTGTGTCAGAGTCCAACCAATCATCCTCCATTTCAACATGGAATGCATGTGTAACTCTCAAAGGTTGGCCTCTCGTTGGCGTCTTATGCGTTGTTGTTGCTCTTTAGCCTCAGCCTGAGCTTGTATCTTCTTCAATTCTGTTTGTGCCTTGGCTGCTTTTTTTTTTATGGACGGCATGTAGCTCCTCTTGGCTTAAAGGATCATAGTATCTTTTAAATTTTCTCCCATTGAGGAATCCAATGGTCTCAAATCCATCAAGAGAAGCTACTCAAAGACTAGGAATGACAAACTGGCATAACCACATACACCATCTTAAATGGTGTGCAATTATTGGCAACTTTGTACGCAGTACGATAAGCCCATAAAGCTTATGTTAACTGAGTCAACATCAATTAATAGAAGCTGTTAAAGATGGAAGACGTACAGATGCACATCGAATAGCAACATGAAGAAGCCGTAAAGATTGGAGTTACACATTTTTCACGTTTTTCCAAAATGATCACGTATTGTAAATTCCCGATTTATTTCAAGCCATTGTAATATTTTAATGTGTTACGGGCTCAATGGGAGCTCGAAGCTGTAAAGAATAGGTCAGTTATTATGCCTAAGTTGTAGATTCAGTAAGTGGTGGAGCCCTAAAGGCCTTGGGCACCCTGACATTGCATATTCTTACCCTAGGTATATAAGGCAGTGTGTAAAAGAAATTAGGGTTCTCAAGCTCATTTGTTGAGAGCACTCTTTGGTGAGAGCTCTTGAGGTGTGTGGCTATGGAGTCCTTGAGCTTCTCCTTGCTCATGAGGCTTGATTATTCATTCTCTTTCACTATGCCTCTCTCATGCTTCTTATGATGTCTATGGTGCTTAGATTAGCTATATCTTAACTAATTAGTGGTTAATCCCTCTCTAATCTTGTGTGATTTCCATCTTTTGCTTGTGTCTGCATGTAGGTTTGATTGGAGTGTGGTGCTCAATAGATCTATGTGTGTGAACTTGCAATTAGTGTGTTGCATGATAGGATTAGTGTTGTGTGCGTCTTGCAATCGTAGTGTGTGTGATTGGGTTGATTAGAGGTGAAGAGAAGTGGATGTGGAGATTTCCCTTCATTGTGGCTTAGCTCCTCCATAGGCCTAACGAGAAGCTCACTTTGTAGAGTTAACCATTTGTGTTTCCACAATTAGCTCACTAACCGTGTGAGTTTTTCCATGCCCTAGCTGGGTAGCTCATCCCTCCGTATTGACAATTTTGTTGGTCATTGGAGCTATTAGAACGATGAAACCCCCAACATTTGGTGTCATTTCCGGGGACGATGGCCTACGCTAGTGTAATGTGGCATAATTGAATGCCTCCCCTCACTAATTTCACTACTAATTTCACTTGTGTGTTTATGTTTTTGTGGATTTTGGATGTGTGTTCATGAAGCAATGTGTTCATAATTCCCTAATTTGACACCATATCTCGCCATTTGTGTGTTTACACACTCTAATTTCACACCAACCCCTTGCTAATTTTGACTAATTTTGCCAACTTACTGATTTTCTATGAAGGATTGGAGTATTCGATCATTCAATTGATCTTCAATGGAAAGGTAATTAAGGTGGTATTCTTAATCTCCCTAGAATCTAAGGATATGTAGAATTGTGTAGAGATCCCACCATGATGCAATGTAATGTTGTGCGATGCAAATGTTGATGCAATGTGGATTGAAACTTTTTCAATTTTTTGTTTTCACGCCATCGTAATGCCGAAATTTTTAAGGCATGAATTTGACAAGTTTCAATTGCTAATTGGTGATTGTAGATTGCTAATTGGGTGCCTAATTGAGTTAATTGCATGCTTGGATGGTCAATTTCAAGTGTCTGTGTAAGAAAAGGGACACTAGAGCCTGAGAGTCCACCACCCAACCACCCATTATATAGCATAGTCCCTAGCCCTTTGCCCTAGTTGGACTCCCTTTCAACACTACCTAGCTTGGCCCTGCCCTTGTCTAGTCCGGCCTTGCCGGTGTCGTGACATTACTCCCCCCTTAAGAAGAATTTTCATCCTCAAAAAGAAATTGGGGAACTTCTTCTTAAGAACACTAATGTTTTTCCAAGTGGAACCTTCCTCAGGTCGGTCTTTCCACTTGATTAAGGCTTGTTGATGTACGTGATGATGTGTACGCAACTCATGATAATCGAGAACACGTTCAGGTTCATACGGTAAGGTAGGAGGTTCAATGAAATCAACCAAAACATGTTGGTCAATGACATTGTCGTCCCATGTAACCGCTTACGTAAACGGCTTACATGAAGCACCGAATGAATGCAAGAATGTGAAGGTAGTAATAATTTGTAGGCACGATCACCTACTCGCTTGAGTATTTTGAAAGGCCCAAAATATCGGGGAGATAATTTAGGTATTGGCCCAGTTTTTAGATTTTTTGAATGTTCCGGCATACGTAAAAATACTTCCTCCCCTTCTTCGAAGGTAACTTGCTGACATTTCTGATCAGTGTACTTCTTATACCAATCCTATGCTTGTCGGACATTTTGACGAGCAAGTTTCAGCATATCCATGTGGTCTTGGAGGCTGTTGGAGTTTTTCGGTTGCCAACCCCACTGTAACTGGTGACCTAGGTTAAAACCTGTACATGAGCATGAAAGGACTAAAGCATGTTGTGACATGCTTAGTGCTGTTGTAGGCAAACTCGAGAATAGGTAAGTATTCTTCCCAATCTAACTATTTTTTGTTGACATATGCTCTTAGCATATCCTCTAGCACCTGTTTAACTCATTCCATCTGACCATCTGTTTCTGGATGATCAGCTATAGTGAGGTTCAGTTGTGTACCCAATTGTTTAAATACAACCCTCCAAAAGTGGCTGTTAAACTTGGGATCATGGTCACTAACAATGTTACTTGAAAAACCATACAATTTGTATAGATTGTCCACAAATAACTTGGCTTGTTCTGGTGTCTTAACCGTTGATTTCGTCGGAATAAATTTACATAGTTTAGTCAACCTATTTACAACCACCCATACCGAGTCATGACCTCGTAAAGTGGTTGATAAACCCACAATAAAATCCATAGAGATGCTTTCCCATTTTCCATTAGAAATCTCCAAAGGATGTGAGAGTCCTCCTGCTTTCAGGCGCTTTGCTTTGTTAACTTGACATTTTTGGCAATGTAAGGCATAAGCTTGAACAAAGACATGTTTACCTGGCCAGTAAAACTGTTGTCGTACGAGAGCATAAGTTTTTCTAATCCTCGGGTTGCCTGCACTTAGACTATCATGACATTCATAAAGAATTTGGCATCGCATGTCTGTGTCTGCCGGTACACAAACTCTCCCCTTATGGAGTAGGTACCCATTATCGATGGTGAAATGTTTCCATCACTGTAGTTCATCACTTGATAAAGGAGAACTAGGTGTGGAGGTTAAATGTACACTACCATCGTCGTTGGAGTGAGAAGGATCCCTCTTTTGAACATGGCTCGACACTTTGGAATATGCTTCATCATGCTCATATTTGCCTTTGAGAGAATCTTAAAATTCACTACGAAGTTCCGTGAACAAGAGCAAATTGATCTCTGGCATTCGACTTAGAGCGTCCGCCATGACTTCGACCCTTCAAATCCGTTTGTTGTGTAAACCATTTGATGCTTTCATGGTCAAACACAATCTCAAACTGAGCACCATACAAATAATGCCACCATGTTTTTAAGGCAGACACTATTGCGTAAGCAGAATAGTTCTGCTAAGCTGCATCAAGCTTCTTACTTTCAAATGCAATCGACCGTCCGTCTTGTAACAGGATTGCTTCAATAGCACGGTCACTGGCATCCATTTCCAAAACGAATGGTTTTAAAGGATCTACAATAGCCAGTATAGGAGCTGTAGCTAATGCATCCTTGAGCGTATCGAAACTGTGTTGGCGGATCCCCACTGAAAAGCTTTACCTTTGCCTTTTAGTTGATCCGTCATAGGAACAACAATTTGAGCATAGTTTTTAACGAACCTTTGGTAAATCCTACAAATCCTAAAAATATATGTAATTCTTCCATATTTTTAGAAGAAGGCCATTTTCAGATGGTATCCACTTTGGATTGATCCATATATAGCCCATTAGCTGAAATAACATGCCCTAAATAATGAATTTTGTCTTTTAGAAAATCACGTTTAGATTCCTTGGCATATAATTTGTTTGTGCGTAACAACTCAAGCACCTTCCTGAGATGTTGTAAGTGTTCTTCTTTAGAAGCACTATAGACTATGATGTCATCGAGGAAAATAATGACAAATTTGACCAAATATGGCTTCAAGACACTATCCATAAGTGTCATGAATGTTGCGGGCGCATTGGTAAACCCAAAGGGCATCACCAAGAACTCGTACTGTCCAACCGTGTTCAAAATGCAGCTTTGGGTATATCGGCAAGTTGAATATGGAATTGGTGATATCCTAACCAGTCTATTTTCGTAAAAATGCGAGCATGAGTGATCTTATCAAACAACTCATCTACTTTGGGCAATGGAAAGCCATGGTAGTCTACGCACATGCAAATACTGCTGTTTTTTTCTTCACTAAGAGGATAGGCGACACCCATGGTGAAGAACTGGGTTGTATAAACCCTCTGCTAAGGTAGTTAGCAAGCTAACGTTCCACCTCAGCAGCTTCTGGATAACTCATACAATAAGGTGGTTTACTAACAGGTTTACAGTTTGCAGCCACGTCAATGCTATGCTTTATTGATTGTGTCGACGGTACCTTGATGGCAAATCATTAGGGAATACATCTTGATATTCCTTTAATAATTTCTGTAATTGACTACCAACGTTTTCTTGTTTAGAATTAGTAATTGGCGGACTAGAGGAAAGAGAAGCATGCGGCGTTGAGGAATGTTCAATAGACTCAATGTTAGAAAGAAAATGAGACAATGAGTAACACAAGAAAACCTAATCTATTTCATTATCAGAAATGAGTTGCATAAACTCAGCGATACAAATCATTGGTGGTGATGAAGGTATCTCTTTTTCTCCTAACAACAACACATGTGCGCCATGGGATTCAAACATCAAGCTGTTGTGCTCATAGCTACGCTTCAGTGATGGTCCTAGGCTATGCAACCACTCCCTACCAAGAACCACATCAGCCCTTTCCATGTTCATAACCTGAAAATCCAAACATGTGGAGTACCCTTGTACTTCCAATGGAACAACTCGGCATTGAGTATCCCAGATTTCAGTATCATGTCCATTCATCATTGCTACCTTGTAGCATTGGGTACTCGAAGTTTGAAGCAATTTGAGTTTTTTCACCAATCCGTAATTGATGAAATTGTGAGTAGCACCATCATCTACCAAGATGCGCACCTTGTGCCCTTGCAGATATCCATGCATATGTACTAACTCATGTGGTCCAAAGGTTGGTTGCCACATGGAAGCCCTGAGACAGCATTCATGCACCACCTCAGTGTGTGTTACTTCCACTATAGAGATTCATGAGGAAGAGTCAAGAGGAAGCAGTTGCACTGTGTGCACGGCTTTCTCCTTGTCCTAAGCAGCAGATTTCCCCTTGGGACAATCCTTTTTTCCATGACCTCTTCCTAAACATTGAAAACATAATTTCTTTCTTGGCTTTATCAAAGTCCTCAGGAGAGAGAGGACCTTGGACCCCTTGGGTTTTTTAGATGCATCTGAATTGGCAACTACAAATTTTCTTTTCTTGTGTCCATACTGAGTGCGTGTATTACCATGTATATTAGCCGGCACGTGACTATTATGTGTTTTCTTTTCATCTGGATCAGCACGAATATGTGCTTTCACTATGGCTTCCTCAAGTGTTTTAGGGTCTTGGGTCTTGACATACTTCTTAAGCTCAGGTGTCAGACCTCGTATGAACCCCCATACTTGTCGAAAGGTATCTAAGCCTTCCAAATTGAGGATAACATCCCGATAGTGAGAGATATATTCAAGTAGTGATGAGTATTGGCGCATGGAACATGTGTCCCAAGCCATCCAATTCCGATCGGCCTCGTTTGTAGGTAAAAATTCCTTGATAAACATTGCTTCAAAAGCAGCCCAAGTCTGTGGTATGATGTTCTTATCCTTGAGAGACATCCACCATTTGTAGGCCTTGCCTTCCAGAGTTAAGCTCCTTTGCAAAGCTCTAACTGCGTCCGGAGTACACCGTAAGGCGTGAATTCCATCCCACTTGCTGAGAAAGATATTCACTGCATCCTTATTGCGGTCTCGGTCTTCTCCCTTAAAAATCGATGGTTTGGTGTTTTTCAACAATTCATCCACTTCTTTTGCAGTGAGAGTATGCAACGTATCAGCATTTGGGCCTTGCCCTAGATTAGAAGTGCCTTGCCCTTGTGTAGGAACGTGCTCATGCATGTGCGTGTCAGCAGGACTCTTGGACTGATGTTGCATTAATTGAATTACTAATGTGGATAGTTTAGTAACATTTTCATTTAAAGCTTTAAAATTTTCATCCATGACTGTCATGCGTATCTGAAGTGCACAAAATTCCTGAATATCAAGCAATTCGTAAGTATCCTCACCTACCGTAGCGTCGCGGGTACTCTCCTTGAGAGGATCCGGCCGCGGGCCATCATTGGCAAGATCAGGCATACTTTGCTCAAAATCGAATGTCATATTGATATCCAAATCCATGGCGACACAGTGTAGTGGAAGGAATAGCAAGAAAAAAATACATGTAGATGTAGAATGCACCGCCAAGGCTAATTAAGATCAATTAGCCTCGTTAATTACGTCGATTGGGCAAATCGAAAACGATCCGGAATTTCAACCGTGCAGGTACTTGTCTTGAACACGTTGCAGCCGAATTGATTGTGAGTGGTATTGCTTTCGATCGAAATCAATTTGAGAATTATTGTAACCAATGAATCCGCTTATGAAGCTTTATCGGCGTGCTGAATTTCTGCAGCCAGCACACAAGGAATTTGTGAAAGCCATGTACTTGCCGGCCCCATCTTGATGCCACTTGGATGTGTGCTCGAGTTTGTTGCTCGTGGCGGGGGTGTGTATACGTTGCAGGGGTGTGTATCACCCCTAAGCTTTAATTTAAAGTCCTAAGGCCCTTGGTCTTAGGCGCTTAAGTGTGAACTTCAAGCTTCAAAACGCCATCGTCGTGAGCAGGTAGCGCGCAGAGGCTTGGGAAGCTGAGGGCAGACGATGCGTTGCAAGGCGGGCTTTCGCCTTGTGTCGAGAAGTGACCAGCAGACCCACGCGCATCGGTTGAGCCCGAGCGCCATTGATTTGGTGCTCCTGCACCCAACAGCTCTCCTTGCCAAGCCCGCTTGCCCACGGTGCTTCCTCCTCGTCGGTTTTCTTAGCAAGGGGTGATCTCCACTGTCTTCGACCACGACATGCAAGGCTTTGTGTGGCTAAAAAGCACCACGCCTTCCCCTTTCCCCAAAATAGGAACTTAGCTGTGATACTAGTGTAAGACAAGGGAAGCTAGAGCCTGAGAGTCCACCACCCAACCACCCATTATATAGCATAGCCCCTGGACCTTTGCCCTGGTTGGACTCCCTTTCCACACTGCCTAGCCCGACGCTGCCCTTGTCTACTCGAGCCTTGCCGGTGTCCTGATAGTGTGTGCACTAAAATCAAGTGTGCGTGCATTCTAATTGAGTGTGTGTATACCTAATTTTAGGTGTGTGCACTATTTTGCACATGTTTGTGCACCTAAAAATCAATGTGTGCTTAACAATTTTTTAATTGTGATAATTGATTTGTGTTGTTCTCATGCCCAACTAATGATTTGTGAAGTCACATTGCAATTTTGACAAAAGTAGCCCTTTTGTGTGCGCAGCTAAATATTGGGAAAAACTGCCAATTTTATTAGTGTGTGTGTGTGCCTAAAAAGTGCTAAATTTGCATGATTGATTCGAATTTTGATTGAATATTGGATATGTGTAATGATTAATTGTTGCATTTTTGTGCTCAAAACAGGGATTTACACACTCCAATTGCGTCAATTTTTGACCTAATTTTGTCGGTTTAATTGCCTAGTGTTGATTTTTTTAATTAGATTGTTTGGCAATTGAATTGATGAGATTTTTGTGATTTTATTTGGCTGCACTATTCCTCTATGTGTGGAGAAGTTTTATAATTTTTTTGGGGTTTTTTTGGATAATTTTGTAATGTTTTGGAAAATTTTTGCTAATTTTTGCATTAATATTCACTTAACTCCATAAAAATTTGCGATCTTTACGAGCTATTTTGTGTGTGCGTATTTACAGCATCATTTTGTTCGCATTTGTGCCCTCCGTGGTCGAGTTTTGAGCGTTTTACTATTTTTAGGGGTCGGTTTGACGATTGTGTCGTAAATTGCATTTTTTGTAAAATCAGTTATTTTTGGTGTGCTTTTGCGTATCAAAAATGTTTCGTTGTGATTGCAGATGATTTTCTAAGATTCCTAGAATTTTCAAAGAATTTTTTGGAGTTTCCGCTAATTTCCGGCCTATTTTTGCCATTTCTGGATGATTGGAAATTAAAAGATAAAAATTTAATAAAAAGCTGGGTTTGAGTTTGATTCCGTGCCTTGCGGCGCATAAACTTCTGGTGGATAGATCTTTATGGCCTGCTTTGATAATTTTTGCCAACTGTAAATTTCTCTTCTTCTTCTTCCCGCTTTGCGTAAACCCACCCCACGAGCTCTCTCTCTCTCTCTCTCTCTCTCTCTCTCTTAATTTCTCTCTTTGTCTTACTCTCTCTCTCTCTCTCTCTGTTAACTCTCTCTCTTTGTCTTACCCCATCTCTCTCTCTCTCTCTCTCTCTCTCTCTCTCTCTCTCTCTCTCTCTCTCTCTAACTCTCTCTCCCATGAGCTCTCTCTCTCTCTCTCTCTCTCTCTCTCTCTCTCTCTCTTAACTCTCTCTCCCATGAGCTCTCTCTCTCTCTCTCTCTCTCTCTCTCTCTCTCTCTTAACTCTCTCTCCCATGAGCTCTCTCTCTCTCTCTCTCTCTCTCTCTCTCTCTCTCTCTCTCTCTCTCTTAACTCTCTCTCCCATGAGCTCTCTCTCTCTCTCTCTCTCTCTCTCTCTCTCTCTCTCTCTCTCTCTCTCTCTCTCTCTCTCTCTCTCTCTCTCTCTCTCTCTCTCTCGCTTTAAGTTTACGTCTCGAGAGCTGCACGTCCACCTCGCCACATCATCAACTGCTCTCTCCCCTACATGCGCGTGACGCTGTCCCCGCTGCTAACCCTTGCTCGTGCCCGCCAGTTTCCAGGTCATTCTACCCGCGCACGCTCACACACCAATCAATGTTGTAATCATCACTGCACTCGTCAACCTCTGACGACCCGCCAGGTAAGTAAGAAGGTAAACAAAAAAACAGGAAAATCAATTTAAATAAACCAAAAAAGAATCAAAATAAATCACAAAATCAAAAACTTAAAATAAGAGTTTAAAAAATAAAAATAAAAATAATAAAAAATCATTAAAAAAAACCTTTTAGAAAACTCATAAAAAAATAAAAAAGAGTTTAAAATTTTAGAAAAAAAAGAAAAAACACATAAAAATTCACAAAAAATTAAAAAACTCATAGAAGATATTAAAAAACCCAAAAATCCCACTGATAATTCACAAAAATAATAGAAAACTCAAAAAGGTCACAAAAAATTCATTAAAAATCTAAAATTGTCCGAAAAATTTCATAAAAATCTTCAAAAAAATTAGAAAAATTCTAAAATTCTCAAAAATTTCCTAAAAATCAAAATTTTCCCAAAAAAGTCGTAAAAAATCATAAAAAGACTAACAAAATTAAAAAACTCAAAAATTTCACAAATAATTAGGAAAAATAAAAAGAAAGTGGCAAAAAGTGCCAGAAACAGCCGGAACGAGGCCGAAAAGCAAAAAGCAACGCCGAAAAAAATCACGTGCCGAGCAAATTGTACAAAAGCGGCTAAGTCAAAAAAAGCAAGGCCGAAGAAGTGTACCACAAAGCGAGCAAAAATCAAGAACAGTAGCCGAGAAAAAGTCAAGAAAACAGCGAAACAGTCAGAAATAGCAAAAAAACGGCCGGGAAAAGCGAGTGAATTGACTGCCCCTCAAAGCCGTTTTGAGGGGCAGTCAAATTTCAAAAATTTTGCATGCTAGAAATTGGCAAGTGCAAGCAATTGCATGCAATTAAGCTTACATAAACAGGCACAGCGCACATGTGATTGCAGAATAGGCTAGTACGAGCAGTAGAAATTCTGCTAATCAAAACGAAAATCTACCAATTGATATTTTTTTGAGATTGAGACAACATGGACTCAAATTGAGCTTAAAATTTGAGTACAATAGAGAAAGCCAGTAGCAGTGGCAACACAGGTGCAACTACTACAGAGCAGATTGTATAGCTATATGGCTACAATGGAGATAGAGTCTTATATGCAGATTCAAAAGGCCATAGATACTTGATGAGCAGTAAAAGCAGCACAGGAGCCAAGATCCTATTGATCAGGGTAAATCCAAATTCAAAGAACTCCCAGATGTTCACAGACTTCAGTGGAGCCAGGTATTGCAAGCTCAAAGATGAAGTGCAGATAGAAGTTCAGAAAGTCAACCCAAGTGTTTATCCAAAAATCTAGTCAAGTCTGCAAAGCATCCATTTAGTGCATATGCAATCAGGGTCATTGTATATGGATGACAGTGGTCAAATTTATAATCAAGAACCAGAATTGCAAGATCCAACAGATCAACCAATAGAAGCAAGTCTAATTGGAGAAGCAAGCCAAAGACGATACAAAGGTCAAGATGGAGCAGTCTATAGCTTGATGCTTAGTGTTCAGAAAGAAAATGCCGACAATTTGGCAAGCACAAAAGCAGAAGCTTCTCAGCTAGAGCTTGACATGACAGAACCAAATGAAATACCACCAGTCATGGCGTACTGTTCAGATTGTGGACGAAAAGGTGGACATTTCTCTGAAGATTGTCCAAGAAATCCAGACAACAAGGACACATCAACTGCCAACAATCAAGGTACAAAGCAAATTGGAAATGCGAATCTCAATGTAAGTGCATTTAACTCGTCATTTTTAGTGCAATCAGATGATTTTGCATTACCATTAGAAGCACCAGTAATAACATTGCAACAGACACCTCAAAAGCTTAAAATTGATTTTTTGAACAACAAATTCTTGCATGAATTTGATAAAGGTGTCAAGATCACCAAAGATTGAAAAGACTGCTAGGTTTTCAAATGATTTTGCATCCACTACCACAAGTGTGCAATCATTCATGATTCTAAGGGACACATCAGACAGAATTATGCTAGCATTATATGGTACACGTCATTTATATGCACACTATGTAGACCAAAAAGGAAAACTATACAAAAAGGATCAACCAGTGTTTGAACGGCCCACATACCAACTCATAGAAGTACATCAAGTGATAGATCAAAAAGGATGGTTCATTTCAAAGGAAAGAATCTATTATAGCCCATCCTCTCTAGAGCTGAAGGATATTACCCGGGTGAGCCCAACAATTTGTTCAGAGCCAAACTCTCCTCTATCGAAAATTAATCTTCGATGTTGTCACCAAACAAGCACATGCTTTGACCAAAACAGTCATAGATATAGACGAGAGTCTAGCATCTATGATGCCTTGGGTCCTGAAACCACAGAATCTCATATCATAGGAGACCCATGGGATAGACAATACCAGGGAAAAGATAATGCTATCTACAGCTTGACTTGGGGAATAATTTGTCATGCTTCAAGGAGATACATAGGAAACTATGTAGAAGGTTTACAAATGCCAAACATCAACAGTTCTACCCAAAGTGTACCTTCACAATCTCAAAAGATGAGACTAAACCAGAGCCAAACAATTTTGAACTCTTACAATGAAGCAGGCTATAGGGATCACCCTAGGAAGGGGGGAGC
Source organism: Adiantum capillus-veneris (assembly GCF_014529385.1). NCBI lineage: Eukaryota > Viridiplantae > Streptophyta > Polypodiopsida > Polypodiales > Pteridaceae > Adiantum > Adiantum capillus-veneris. The sequence continues at coordinate 52,590,483 of NC_140958.1, read as the reverse complement.
CGCAAATCCATCAAGCTAAGCTTATGTACCAGGAAATGCTACACCACTTAGAAGCCATAGAGCCTCTAGTCAACAGATCTCTTCAAAGCAAAAACCACTGAAAGATCATATGGTTGTTGGAAGTTTTTAATTGACCCAGGTTCCCTCAGAATCTGCCGATAAATGCTTATCTGAAGATCATCAGGGACAAAAGTTTCAATTGATCTCCGCAAGTTAGAGTCAAAATCCAACAAGTCCAATAGTGTTCAATAGTTACATGTGACCAAGCTCACATATGCATGTCAAGATGCACATGGTAACAAATATCAGCAAGATCATGATCTTGTACAAATCCCTACGGATGGCACAACTGAAGTCAAAGACTATCTGAAGATGATGCAAAGCCTTAAGCTACCAGAACAGATGACACAAAAGTCAAAGTTAATGGGAGCTAAAGTCCAAAAATCTACACAAAGGTCACCACCAAAATCTCCTCCGAAGAGATAGATTCTGCTAGAAAGTACAATGGATCTTTTAAGGTCAAAGGTTACTCATATGCAGGTGGACAATGCTCAACCATTGCCAAAAGGTACAATATTACAGCCAATGGAGTTGACATCAACAGAAGCAGGTAGTCAAAGCAAAGAAAATGCAGATGAAGTTCAATTCAAGGACACTGTCATAGCAAAAGCAGACAATTCAGACACAAATTCCGAGACAATCAAATGCAACATTGTTGGTGAAAACAAAGAAAAGTTGTCAAGAGAACTAAAGCTAGATTTTCAACTAGACAAAAACCTCATGTCCTTTCGCACTTGGAAAAGATGTGGCCAACCATATCTAGAAGATGCTCCTGGATTTGTGAGCATATCAGGAAACAAACGAGCAGAATGCTGGGGAATCATCTCCACCACCATTGAGGTAAGTTCACAAATCATCATAGCTCAATTCCATGTGATCACAACAAAGGATATGCCACACGACATCATAATGGGATTGTCAATGACTCAAAAGATGTTCAAGATACATAATTCAAACATGATAGAGTCATCATAGAAAACAAAGAATGAAGACCAAGACTAGTCACCCAAGGGCGACAACACAAAGTTATCAAACACAGTGAGAATGCAGACTAATATCAAAGCAGGTCTTATTGAAGATGGTTCATCTCCATCAATCAGAACTTCAGAAGAGCTTGAATCAAATCAGGCAATAGCAAATGCAGATCAAACAGAGCAAAGAGCAATCATGATAGCTATTGAGCAGAGAATGCCACCAAAGCTAGAAGTAAAGAAGAACGAGGTTGCAAAAAATCAGGAAGAAATAGGAAGCCCAAAGAGCAATCAGTCATTGCCAGTTGAATCAATTGATGACATTCAAATTGGAAAAAAAAAGTATCAAGCCACCCTCCATAGAGACACAGTTAGATCAAGATGAGATCATGGCAAAATCAGGACAAAGATCTTCAATAGAACCTCCAATGAGAATAGTTATAGTTCTCAGTAGTACAAAAGGAGCAAGTGTGAGATGCAATGCTCTACTGGATAAAGAAGCAAAAGTGAAATATGATTCCATAAAACATTCAGATAATTCTAGAGATTATTCAAGACAAGCCAGGTAACAGAGAAATCATGGGTAAGGATACAAGTCAAAAGGAAATGGTTGCTACCCTTAGCATCCAACAGCATGAAGAGTAGTTAAAGTTTCAAGTAAAGTATTCAAAAGAAATTCGTACAGATGTAATCCTTGGACATCAATGTGTAGACAAACACAAGTCCTACAAACAAGATACAATGCTAATACTCTCTTCTCTAAGAGGTAGCTAGCAACATTTACAGGTACTGATAATGCTAGATTCACAGTTGCAGAAGTCCTAGGAATCAAGAAAAATATTGCAGAAAAAGGTAAAGCTTAGGTGGAACCTCCACCGATTAGAAAAGAAGGTGTGACAGCATATGCCTCTACATCAAAGAACCCTCATGGATCAACTTCTTCAAGCAAGTCAGGCGTTCAAAACTTCAAGACAATTGCTGACCCAGCTGAAATCTCTAAGGAGACATCCAAAAAAGCAAAGATATATCTGGGACAAAGTACTCAAGAAAACAAAGTAAAGTCAAGCAAGTGTCTGTTCCGAGCAATTTAGTCAAAATCAATGATCCGGTTTGGATTAAAGAAAGGAAATCAACACAGAAATACAAACACATGGGATGGATAGCATCAAAATGGAGCTTAAAATAACAGGAGTACTATGGAGGTAACAGATCTAGATATGGGTACCAAAATCACAAGTTAGAGCATATGAAGTAACTTCAAGTCCCTCCCAAGAAAGAAGGCCCACAAGGTATCAACTTCGACAATATCCTAGGATACCTAAGAAGCATGTATACACCATAACACAATCGAAAAGTGCTAAAGTCTACCACAACTCTCAAGAGGATACAAAACAAAGACGGATCTCAAAGAATGTTCCTCTTGTACAAGGATTCTACACAGGCTATACAAAGATTTGGCTACCAGTCAACCACAAACCAATTGCAACTACACCAGACCTGCATGAAGATATCAAGAACGTAGCAAGACCTAGAGCAAGGAAAAGTCAACAAAGGAGATACAAAGGTCATCAAGAGATTTGGATTCCTAAGTCTTCCAATGCTCCTAGTCAAAATCCATATGCCAACAGCCAACAAAGGCCTACAACAACATCAAAGACTTCTATCAACAGGCCCAATTGGAGAATCAAACAGATAATGGAGTCTTCACAGTCAAAGAAGGACAACCCAACCAACACGAATGCAGATTCAAATATGATAAAACACGTATGGAAAAAGAAACCTTCAATGCCAACTGGGTCCTTCACTAATTCTCTTTTTGAGGATTCAAGCTTACTTTTACTTGAAGAAATGTTTGTAGTAAGCACAAGAATGTAAAAAAAGTCATGTCGCCAGGGTGCAAAAAACACTCTTTGGCATAGTCAGAGTCGGGATGTTGAGCCATAAAATGAGCAAAGAATTAGTCCCAAAGCTTCAAGTCATATTAAACTCTGTGCTAAGAGTTGTACTTATTAGGCTTACTCTCAAGCTGGAAGAGTTGAGAATATCTAAAGTCATGTCCCTCATGCTGGATGAGATGAGCATAAGAGTCGAAGTCCATTAACGTACAATTAGTGGAGTGTCGTAGATTCCAATACTCAAGCATAGTGCACAATAAGATGAGAGCACATATCCTCATCAACAAAAACCATTCTTTAAGGGGTGCTAGCTCGCAAAGCCATGTCATATGCTTTTATAGATACACCATCTTTCTAAAGAACCCCTCAAATTATTTCTTGCACAACATATTGTTTTCCATGCATTTTTGTGTATGCATAAATAGGATATCCCATCATTGGACATATGCATTAGACACTCTTTTTTGCTTCCACCTATGCACCTTGAGTGGACTACAAGAGGCAAACCAATGTTCCATCATGCTAACCTCTCATATTTGCTCCCTTTTTAATTCCATATCTATCAACAAATAATCCCTTGAGTAGTTTATTAATATTTTCCATGCTAATAATTACTCCAATAATGTGCGTATCCCAAAGGCACTTTTTTCTCACTTGGTATTTTTCCTTTGGTCATCTAGGTATTAGACCCTAAATTAGAACCTCATCATTCTACTACCCTTGTATATACTTTTCATAAATAAACAGTAGCCTCATCATCATGCTATTGCAACGGACAAATGCAACATCATTTCTCACAACAGACATATTCCAACCAATGAAGATGCTGCAACAAATTGAACCTCATCAATAAATTCAATGACAATTGAAGAAATCAGCCCATCAACAACCAATCAAAACCTTCCACAGCCTCCACGGACACTTTTCAACATTGCCCAAGGATGAGCACTAAAATCGGAAGGGGGGAATGTTAAATGAGTCAACGTCAGTTAACCAAAGCTGCTAAATACAGAAAACATACAGATGCACATCCAAGATCAACATGAAGAAGCAGTAAAGTTTGGAGTTACACATTTTTCACATTTTCCCAAAATGGTCACGTATTGTAAATTCTCGATTTATTTCAAGCCATTGTAATATTTTAATGTGTTACGGGCTCAATGGGAGCTCCAAGCTGTAAAGAATAGGTCACTTATTGTGCCTAGGTTGTAGATTCAGTAAGTGGTGGATCCCTAAAGGCCTTGGACGTCCGTACATTGCATTGCATATTTTTACCCTAGGTATATAATACAGTGTTTTACCCTAGGTTGAGAGCACTCTTTGGTGAGAGCTCTTGAGCTATGTGGCTATGGAGTCCTTGAGCTTCTCCTTGCTCACGAGACTTGATTAACACTAATCAATGATTCATTCTCTTTCATTATGCCTCTCTCATGCTTCTTATGATTGCCTATGATGCTTAGATTAGCTAGATCTTAACTAATTAGTGGTTAATCCCTCTCTAATCTTGTGTGATTGCCCTCTTTTTCTTGTGTGTGCATGTAGGTTTGATTGGAGTGTGGTGCTCAATAGATCCATGTGTGTGAGCTTGCGATTAGTTTGTTGCATGATAGGATTAGCGTCTTGCAATCGTAGTGTGTGTGATTGGGTTGATTAGAGGTGAAGAGAAGTGGATGTGGAGATTGCCCTTCATTGTGGCTTAGCTCCTCCATAGGCCAAGAAGCTCAACTTGTAGAGTTAACCATTTGTGTTGCCACGATTAGCTCACTTACTGTGTGAGTGTTTCCATGCCCTAGCCGGGTAGCTCATCCCTCCGTATTGACAATTTTGTTGGTCATTGGAGCTATTGCAACAATGGAACCCCCAATAGTTGAAGTCAGCTTTAAATCCCAATCTGTGTGATGAGCTTCCACCGTTTTGGTCAAGATAGAGATTAAGGCCCTAGCCTGTAGAGAGTTCCTACAATGAGAGAATAAGGTTCACATTCTTTTAACAGTTAATGGCTCTTTGGGTGGAAAACCATTAACTAGAAATTTCACAATCTTCTCAGTCCATTCAGGTATGGTTTCGACCAGGAATAGAGAAGTATCGAGCAATTCATTATTGAATCCAGTAGGGGCTTCACCATTGGGTATGTGAGACAAATGATCCTCCATAACATGCCTTTTACCAGGTCTCACCACAACGATAAAATCAAACTCAAGGAGATTTAACAACCATCGTGTAATTCTTCCCGTGGAACAAGGTTTATTTACTAGATACAACAAGGCTTGATGATCAACATAGAAAACAAAATTGTTGGCCAGAAGGTAGTAGCAAAATTTTTTCACTGCATAAATCATACCTAAGCCTTCTTGCTCTGTAGTGGTGTAGTTTCTCTCCACATCATTCAATTGACGACTTGCAAAGCTAATGAGGTAGTCCAATTTATGTTCTCCTGGTTGAGCTAGAACACACCCAATAGCAAAGTTTGATGCATCAATATGCACATGGAAAATTACATTCCAATCGGGCACTGTAGAATAGGGGCACTATTCAAGGTCTTTTTCAATGACTCATAAGCATGGTCACGCTCCGCGGTTCAATGGAGCTCAATACGAAGCTTATACAAAAGACGATCTATCTCAGCAAAGTTTAAAATAAACTGTCTGTAATAATCAACATGGCCCATGAACCTTTGAACTCCTCTATAGTTTGTAGATGGTGGCAATTCGGAAATGGATTTAATTTTGCTCTCATCTGTGGAAATCCCATTTTTGGACACTATATTCCCTAAAATGACTCCATGTTTAGCCCAAAATTGGCATTTGAAAGGGTTTAAGGAGATGCGATACAATCTGCACTTCTCAAACACTTTTTGTAAGCATGATGGATGTTCTTTCCAAGAGGAATAAACACAAAGGTCATCTAAGAAAGCTTTGCAAAACTCCCTCAAATATTCTCTAAAAGCAGTGTTTATTAATCTTTGAAAGGTAGCGGGGACATTGGTTAAGCCAAAAGCCATAACATGAAATGCAAACACTCCAAATTTGGTTATAAAGGCTATTTTGTCTTGTTCCTCTAGCGCAATTGTGATTTATTTGTAGCCAAAGCACCCATCTAAAAAGATATAAGATTCCTTCCCTGCAACTCTTTCAAGCACATGTTCCGAATATGGCAAGGGGTAATGGTCCCTCCTAGTGGTGGCATTGATCTTCTTGAGATCCACGCACACTCTGAGTTTCCCATTTGTTTTTGAGAAAATCACTATTGGAGACACCCATTCTGAGTGCTCAATAGGGTATATGAATCCACATTTCACAAGCTTCAATCTCTTCTTGAATGATCTTTGCATATTTAGGATTCATTGGGTAGGGTCGTTTTGCTGAACTGGTTTAGCCATGCTATTCATGGGGATTGTGTGTTGCACAACGAAAGGTGGAACACCTCTCATATCATGATATGTCCAGGTAAAGAAATCTTTGAATTCCTTGAGAAGTTCTTTAAGTACACACGCCTCAGTCTCTGTCAGATCTTGGGCAATGAAAATAGGTTTGGACTCTTCTCCTGGGTTTGCTAACTCTGTTTCCTTAACAATCATTGGACCATCATAGACTCCATTGCTTCCATTGATAGGTTTTCTTTGAGCCTTTGTATACACAACCTTACGTTCCTCTGTGGTGTAGGATTTGAAATGTTCAGGTGCAGGGTGTAAGTCTGTGGGGTCCTGTTGTTCTATGGACTATGATTTCACTTCTGATTCCTTTTGGTGTTGAGCTAACTCTTGATTTTGTCGTCTCCTTATGGTACGGCTCAACTTTGGCTTCTCTGTAGCCTCTAGTTGTGCGATGTCAATGGGTTATGGACTACACCACATAACGCTTTGAAGGTATTCACCCCAATTATCTACCAACTTCCGATGAGCATCACATGCCCCTATATAATTAAGCCATTCTGTGATAGATTTCTTTTCATTTATTCTAGCACGCACATTAGCTCGATATCGTCACTAGATAAATTGCTACTTGTGTCTTCTGCTCCTTTGGATAGATTGTCATCTAGGGTACCACTGGGCCCTGAATGGTTTGTCCCCACATTTGCACTAAGATTTAACTCAAATTCTTCGTCCTAAGAGTCAATTTCAATTGATGATTCTCACTCCAAATCGTATGGGCTATAGTCTTGTGAGATGCTATTGGTTCCAATGCTAGTCAATGCCAGTCAAACCTTCATCGTCTAGGTCATCAGAAGTTATATGCATTTCTTCTAGCATATTTAAGGGTTCGAGTGGTGGCATTTCATCCCCCTCAGGTGTTACCCAGATCATCCCCCTGTTTTCCCAAGTGTCTATGGTTGCTGCTAGGTGGACCCAATCCACATTGTCCGACTCAGTCATCCCAGGTAGTACATCCATATAAGGAGAACCCTCCCAGCATCAATGTCCTCTTTACACGTGTAACAATACTACAACGGGGTCGAGTGAACTATGGTGTTAGATCTATGATCAATTATAAACCTGTTTCCTAGAGGATGTGCTCGACCAGTTTTACAAGATCCACTCAAATGATAGAATCTTGGAACTGCAAGTAGACATGGTTTTTAGACCAGTCATGCATCATTTTCTCTTCGCTCATGAAAGGACATCCTAAGATCATCTTAGATGCCATAGTGTGCTTGGCAAAATCCATAACAATTGAAGGTAATTCTTATTTTATGTCCAAAGACCTTGATCTTGAGATCTTCTAGCATCCCAATAGGTTTAACAATAGACCCATTGGCCATCTTTACTACTATGGTTGTGGTTCCAAGGTGAGGCCTTCCCATAGTTTTCCATCAATTTTAAGTCACAATGCTAAACCCAACGCCACCATCAAGGATTTCCTTCACATTTAATCCCTTGGTAGTGATTGATATGGCTGCATTGGATTCATCTCCCTCAAAAAGTATTGTCCCAACTTGTTAACAAGTATTTCTACAATAGGGTTCTCATCTAAGTTGGGTTGTGGATCTAAGTGTTCCTTCTCTATTGGCATCTCCCTAACTACATCCATCTGTGCAAATTGTGGTAGCCCGGCCTTCAGTTCTCATTGAGGAAATCTCAAAGAGCTAAGAATAGCTTAGGGTCTCCATATAGTTTGGACATGATGGTGGTTCTAACTTCTGAAGCCATGAAGTCCATCAATTTGGCAATATTTAACGGCACCTTTTGGGCTTCAATCCCTTGACGTGGGGAAGATGGAATCTCCATTTCTTCGATAGGGTCAGGTAGTCCCTCTGTAAACATTCTTTCCAACAAGAAGTGAGTACGCCCAATTTCCCATGACTTTAAGTCACTTTCTTCTTGGATGACACTAGGTATGGCCAGGGGTCTATGGACTTTCTGAGGTTGCTGTTGCATAGGGAATACTGTGTCTATAATCTGGGTCTGCCTAGGTGCTGGCTCTAGATCCCTTTGGGTATCTTCTACCAAACTCTTGAATTTCTTGACCCACTCGATCTCCTCTCTGTAGGGTTTGGATAAGTTCCTATCTTCTTATTGGATCCTGGCCATTGTGTCTCATGACGATCTTCCTTGTTGGTTTCTTTCCTAGTGGTCTTTTTGGTCTCCATGGTTTCACCTGAATCAAAATCCTCTTCAGTGTTGTTCATATATACGGGGTCGTCACCAGTCCCTATGTTGGTCTTTGAATTGGGGTATGACTTCGCTGCTTTTTGTGATCTCTTCCTTCATGTTTTCTTCTTCTTCTGAGATTGGGCAATTGATGCCGTGTCTCTTTCTTCTAGAATATAATTTTGTTTTTGGAGCATCGATCGTGTGAGTATATTTACTGGTACCATAGGTGTACTTTGTGATGGCTCCTTGGTAACCTCAATCAAGTTTAATGGCATGATCTTTGGTGCATTTGGATTATTTGTACATTGGGCAATCAAATAATCTATGCCACATTGATTACACATGAGTGTTGGCATTGTAGATGTGCTCGCTAGATTGGTTTGCATTAGTGTGGCGTTATTTTGTAGCCTAATAGGACACTCGGCCACACGATGTGGACCTCCACACTCATAGCATTGAAGAGGTGGTCTCTTGGCAGTGTAATTGATATTTTGGCCTCTTGCAGCAAGAGCAGCTACTTGATAAACACGTTTGACTTGTCCCCAATATTCCTCCATGTAGTATTGTGGACTTTATTCAAGCGCATCCATCCCATAGGCAATATTAGGGTCTATATCTTCCTCATAGCCTTCCAAACAAGCAATAGATGACTCACAACCCACTTGATTCACAAAAGTGATTCTCAAATGTGGTGGTTGCGGTCCTAGCATTGGAGGTGGTAAGGGTGTTGTTTGAACAACATTTTGGGCCCTAGGGACCATGTATTGTGATGTTTGTTCAAGAGGTGAAGCATGTATCAATGCAGGCACTCAAGGTGTGTCTGTCCATGCTAAGGTTGTTCTATTGGCCATCACGCGCTTAAATACTATGCAATCCTTAGCCTAATGACCATACCTCCAGGCATTGCAATTCCCATTGAATTTCACTCTAAAAGTAAGGCATTCACTAGTACTATGCGGACCATAGCATACTGCGAACCATCGTTGCTCCCTTATTTGATACATATGATAGTTTTGTGGAGCACAATTGTCTCTAAGACTCTCTTGAATGGCCTTGGTGGGATCTGCTAAAGTCATCTCGAATATCTTTGGCTCCTAAGCAATAGGCCTTAGGGTCATTGGCTGATGCCCCGATGCTTGCGAGCTAATAGATTTAGGCTCAACAAACACTCTTTCTCCTTGAATCATTAAATTATCCTCCAGTTGGATCGCATTGGTGATGACCACTTCCCAAGTGGTGATACCTTTAATGACTAGGCCATTGTAGATATCCTCATGTTGTAATCCCCTAATGAATCTTTCAAGAAATTGAGTATTATTGAAGTGCTCATTTGGATTACAACGAGAATTCAAATGCTTTAAGCGACTAATATAGTCTCTCACCGACTCTCCTTCCTCTCGTTGGGCTATAGATCTGAGAGGCTACACCCCAAAGCACTCCCTCTTGTATGTATTCTTTCAAGAACAGTCTCCTAAGAGTAGGGTAAATTGTTTTTTCTTCCACCCTTAGGGTTTGTAAGGTCTCTGACCCCAACCAAAAAGAGCACCCTTGTACCATGAAATGATCATAATGGAAAAAAGTTACTATTTTTAGCAGTTTTCCGAATTCTGTCAGTGCAATGATGTTTAAAATGTCATAAAGCTTCGAAATGTGAATTAAAATAATTTTTGTGGAAAATTTCTAAAAATAGTAAGTTTTTGGTCACCCGACCCGTCTAGTTTTGACCGTCTCGAAAATCTGCACCTGTACCCCGAATTTGAAAAAAATGCATTTTCGGACCTCGGGGGCTGCTAAATATGGGAGGTACTCGGGCCAATATGCCTTAGTTAGAGCTTCGTATGGCAATTTATGGCATCAAAATCCGATTCGTATGACCCGTTTTAGCTTAGAACCAAATTTCCTAAAAATTGTCCGGGGAGGTACCGGGAGCCCAGGACTGTGTGGGAATAGGTCCCAAGCCACTCCAGATCATCTTTAGCAGCTAGGGGGCGCCCTCTTGCTTTGTGGGAGTCTTGGGAAAGCTGCCAAGCCTGCAACTCAGTCTCAGAACCAGTTAACCAAGCCAACCTGACACTTGGTGGGCAGAGAACTGGACTTGCCATGCTTAACTGGAGAAGCTCCCAGATGCATTTAGCAACCCAGATCGATTTTCAGCCTGTAGGAGCCTATTTAAAGACCTGCACACACACACACACACACACACACACACACACACACACACACACACACACACACACACACACACACACACACACACACACACATTGCATACTCACACACCTACACACTGGGAAGGTGCTGCCGGCACAGACACAACTTTTGAAGGAGAAGCAAGGAGGGAGGTGCTGCCGAATTTCCCATCTCGAGGATTCATTGCATAAGAAATTTAAGAGGATTCTCAGCCCCTAATCACGGTAATTATGGTTTAATTACTGCTCTTCTTAATATCATCATTACCCACTCATAATTTTTGTCTACTATGCCTACTTTTAGCTATAATTCTCTATAGATGCTCTCTATGTTTTCATAGCTATACTTCATTACATAATTATCATTCATTTAGTTAATTTATTCAGCCATTCATCATCCTTAATCAAGGATTAATGCATGATTAGGAAAGATTCTCTCTTTAGGCGGTATAGTCAATAAATTGTCAGCTAGTAATAGTGTAGATTTGTCAGAATTCAATCTTTCACTACTCAATAGAGTTGTAATTAAATTATACTTAATCTTCTCCCACATTTATATGCGATTAAGGGTGAAAATTAATCCGTCATTAGTCCAATAAGAAGAAAGTTTTTTTTCATCACACATGCTGCGGTCACTCTGCACCTTCATATTGCTCTAGGAAAATGAATGAGCTTGCTTACTTCATATCGTTCGTGAATCAATTAGAAAAACTCTGAATTTCTTAATCATCTAATCCAAGTAATTAACCTTAGAGTCGTTTCCCATAGGGTGGATACAGAATTACCCTTAAAATTGCTAGGGCAAAAAGGGAAAAATCTAACCTCGTGCATAAGGAGGAGTCTTTAATAAATCTAATATGCCGATTGGTTTGTCATGTTACTCTCGGACCTTAGCTCTTTTTTTTTCAAGTCTATCATTTAAGTAGTGAGAAAAATGGCCCCGGTTAAGAGAACTCGCTTCGGTGGAGCCCACGACTGCGAGGCGGAAACAAGCAATGTCAACGGAAAAGGAAAGGTTCCCATGGACGAGCAAATACCGGCCATCTCACAGGCTATTGACGAAAAAATGGAAGAGGTAGGTCCCAATTTCTATTCAAGTTGTTTAATTAACATTGCATACGATTAGTTAGGAATAAACATATCCCCGAACATGTTGGAGAAATCCGACAGAACCTCGGCATTGAAAGCATAGTACATTTAAGTATAAAGTAGGAAAGAAATGATTGATGGGTATGCTGTTTGCAAGAGGAAAGAATGTTTCTAGGGAAAATTTAGCTCGGCATGTTCATTCTATTTCCAATGTTGAATTAGTCATGAACCCCCTCCTGATCACAGGGGCAGAGTTCCTGGTTAAGGGCTCTTGAATCCACGACTGCTGGTTAAGCGGTGGATACCCACGACTGCTGGTTAAGCGGTGGGAACCCACGTCTTGCTTTCTATGTGGTGGGAGTGTCCATGACGTGCTTTCTATGCGGTGGACATACCTAGTTGTATGGGCAGCTAGGCGACAACGGGAGGAGTAAACTCTCGCTGGAGGGGGGATGTTGTACCTCCAGAACATTGGAATTTTTATGAATAAGTTTGAGTAGAATTTTTACTAGAATTCTGTCTTGGTGTTGTTTGCAATACTGGTTGAAGGGCTGTATTAACGAACAATGTGATTCGAAATTAAACAAGGAATCTTTATGTTGAACAACCTTTGTGGTAGTAATTAGGTCACACAAGGAAGTGTGAGTGTGGGGGAGGAAAGTGGGGGCTTGGCTCAGGTTGCCAATGCCTACGAGATGGGTGGTCCCGATTGGTCGGGAACTCTCTGTCCCCATTGTGCTTACTTTGATATTAGTAATACTCATTGCCCCTAGAGCGGTGAAATCTCGAGTGTACGTACCTCTGAAACATGGGGAAAAAGGCGCTCGGGGTTTCTCTCCTCTTGGAAGGTGGGTCTTAGGATCGCTAGATAGTTCGAGTACGCTTCCCCTACGAGGTGGAGCTAGATCTCCCTGCTAGTAGGCTCGAACTCGACTCACTTTGTGATGAGAGATCGTCCGCTAGTCAAATCCTGAACCATTTTGTTTGCTTCCGCAATAGATCTAGTGGCCACCGGGTTCACCATCAGATCCGCCATTGGAAACGGCGGGGTGGGGACCTCACAGGGTTCTATACCAATCCCCAGCCTTTCCACTTAAGGTTAGGCTTAAAGCATTACTCTTATGAAGGTCATTGTGTTCTCCTAGAGAATCGCATATTTGTCCAAACACTTCGATATGCTTTCTCACGTCCCCATCTCCACTAAATTTTTGTGTGAGCTTGGATATTTGTATTGACTTACTTCTAGGTTCTCTGTCAAGCATGCTACGCATATTCTCAGCAACAAATCGATCGATATCTTGAGCAAACGTTGCCAAGTCACCTAACTGAGCAGGCACCGTGGGTGAAGGCGCTCCAGAGACTACATGTGTCATAGGTATTGGCATTGAGCTTGGCACATAGGAAGCCCTTGGGTTCCATGTTTGGTATGGTGTTGTGCCATGTGGCGGCCCAAAGTTCGTATGTGTGGCCCTAGGCATAGCAGACATCGGATGTGACATGCTAATGCTAGCCAATATGGTCCCATGGAAATAAGATCTTGGGTGTTGTGGTTGTGGAGCATAGGTTGTTGAAACAATGGGAGGGGTAGGAACTACATGAGTACAAGGACCCATAGGTGATTGATACACACTTTAGGTAATGTAGCAAGCATTGAGTTGTCACGTAGTGATGCTTTACTAACAAATGAGGTCCATGGCATGTTTCTTGGCATGCCCATCATTGAGGTAGGCATGGTAGCTATGGTGTCATCAAGGAAAAGATGAGTTAGACTTGGAAATGTAAAGCTATCACTTGTGGGCTCAGATTGCACTGAGACCCCTGGCAAAACAACATATGGAGGATCCATCGGACTTACCAAGCGAGTATCCATTTGCAATAAGGTTGGTTGTTTAGCCTTCCTTGTATCCAAAAATCTCATGAGACCCGTTGAAGGCATATGGATCCCCTTATTCTGTCTCTCTAGCTCAATAACCCTATGGATGACCTCACAAACTCTTTCTTGTCGATCCTCTACGCTAGTAGCACCCATTGTGGATTGTAGGACATCTAACCAACCCACGTGATAGGTGTCACCTCTGTATAGGTCGGTTAGAGTTTCCGTTTGTAGTTCGTACTCCCAGTCCTCATTTAGGAACGCTCCATCTAGGATTGAGGTGTTAGGGGTGTCTTTTGAATTAGATGCAATGTGGATCTCTATGGGTTGACCCTTAGTGGTCGCTAATTCAGGAGCACTTGATTTCTCTCCTAACAAGGATATTGACATAGGGGCTTTCGCTTTTAACTCTCTTCGTTGCTCCACCTTGTGTAAGCTCTCGATTTCCTTTTCTCTAGCCGCAATGATATATCGCTCAACCTCTGCACTTCGGCAAGGCTTCTACCATCAGGTAATATAACCTTGGAGGAGAATAGCTCTAAAGAGTTAGGGGGTGTAGTGAATGGAGTATACACATGCACACTCTCCAAGAGCATGGGGTCTACCTTAGTTATGAATGGAAAATTTACTTCCCCACTCCCCTCATTTACATCGTTAGCTCTATGTTCGGAGCGACTAGCTCTACTAAAGGTTTCCTTCAAGTGGCTATGCACACTTGGCCCAGACCGTGGGCCCATGGCATGCATGTTTTGGCTTAAACTATCAGGATTAGGCATTGGATAACCCTCCATGACATCGTAGTCAGAGGAAGAGTCACTAGACGCTTTATGCGGGTCCAAAGTGGTACTACCTTGGGTTCCCGTTGATGGCCTAGAGCCTAAGATAGAGGAATAATGACTGCCCGCGTAAATGAAGACACTCTTGATGTGCTCGTCCTCTAGCACATGACCAGACGTAGGTGCATGTGACCTTGACAATCTAGAGGTGTTAGTGAGTGCCCGTGGAGGCCGCTCACCTAGTTTTTTAGGTGTTTACAACCCAATTTTGTTTCTATTTTTGGTCCCTTATTTGAACCAATCCACAGAATATGGTGTGCGATAGCTCAAAACAAGCATCGTGGCTAGAGAGATATGCCGTGCTTTACAGACCCCAATTTGGTTACGTACAGCCCTCGAAATCCTAAAACTAATCTTTTTCTAGGTGGGGAGAGGACCAGAATTAGAAGTCCAAAGGGTGAGTGTGAAGGGGATGGTGGAGGACTTGAGGAACTTGTCCCACATGCCATCATTCCTTCTTGTGTGGGTAGGGTATATATATAAGAGTGAGTCTAGTATATACCATAAGACTGAGGATTGAGGCCTGGGCTTGGGCTTGGGCTTGGGGAAATGATCCCGATCCTAAATTTTTGTAGTACACACTCATGCCTCAAGCTTAAATATTCTCGGGTTTTTTTATTTTTTTATTTTTTCAGGCGGTCGCCACTCGCATGGTTTCAGTGGTCTTTTTGGGCCACACACACACACCACCTTTACCTTCTCTCCTAACTAACCTAGCCTTATCTCCTCTACAGCTAACTACTCCGCTAACTAAGCTTAACTACTCTGCTAACTACTTTGCTAACTACTAAATAACTGACAGTGAAGCTACCTTCTCTACTAACTACTTACTCATTCACTAGCTAGCACACTAACTACTAATTGTGCAAATAAAAAAAACTATATGTAAAAGCAGACATTGATAGAAAACACTTTCATTTACTACTAACACACTAACTACTAACTGTGCAAAAGATTATGTGCAAGCAGACATTGGTAGAAAACAGAGATTGTGCAAGAAATAAAAACTTGCAGAAAATAACTTCTCCTTCTTCTTCTTCCTTCCTAACACAAACACTCACAAAAGAAGCACAGAGTGCCTCTTCAGCTTAGTGCAGGGCGATTCCCTGGCAGCACCACCAAAAATGTGCACGTCTATCACACGTGTCAATGCAAGAGACTTGTCATAAACTATGTGCGAGCCACAGATGGCTCCAAGCACGCAACTAGCCTAAACTAGTAAGCTCAAAGACGATAATGGTGTGTCACTCACCACTCTACGCTTGCTGTCGTGTAGGATTCCTCACCGCAAAGAAGAGGGAGCCACCATTGCATCGTGCTCAACCGCCTTGCCGTCACCGTGCCGCCGCAATTCTCGATCTCTCTCTCTCTCTCTCTCTCTCTCTCTCTCTCTCTCACACACACACACACACACACACACACACACACACACACTAGTACACAAAGGAGACGGAGAAGGAGATGGAGCAAGAGCACTCTTCTTCCATTGCACAAATGAGATAATGAGGTATTTTAGGTTTAGATTGACTTTTATATGGTCTCACTACAAGAGGTACTTAATAGTAGCGACGCTCGCAGTGCGACGCTCAAATGTGAAAAACCACGGCATCGCTAAATTACAAGTAACTTAGCGACGCTCATAGTGACGCCTATAGCGACGCCGTCAGGGCTAAAAATAATAACCGAGAGCGTCCGAAAACTCAGATCTTAGATCTCATTTTTTGGCGCACGCTCAAGCAAGCAAGGTAGCGCGCGCTCTCCCTCTCTCTCTCTTTCTTCTCCACACACACACACACACACACACACACACACGAGGAGAGGAAGGAGAGTCAGGTATGCTCCTTCTCTCTCCTCACTCTCATGTTCTCTTTCCCTCTTTCTCTCTCCCTCTCTCTCTCTCTCTCACACACACACACACATTGTGTTTTTGAGAGAGAGAGAGAGAGAGAGAGAGAGAGAGAGAGAGAGAGAGAGAGAGAGTAGTAGCAGCATAAACAAAGAACGCACACACACATGCATAAACAAAGAATGTACACATACATTGAGAGAGGGAAAGAGAGAGAGAGCATGCATAAACCAAAAACGCACACACACATGCATAAACAAAGAATGCACACACACATTGAGAGAGGAAAAGAGAGAGAGAGAGAGAGAGAGAGAGAGAAGAAGAAGAAGAAGAAGAAGAAGAAGAAGAAGAGAGTCTTAACATCGTAGGAAACTATCCCAAGAGACCTTAAAGATCTAGTCGACAGGAGTTGAACTCAAGACCTATTATTCATGAGGGAAATGGCATAACCAATCTATCACACTTCAGTGATAGAAAAGTTATACCATTTTTCTCCTTTTTTTATTGGCGTTCACACACAACCACACACACACACCCGAGAAGAAGAAAGTTTAATTTAACGTCGTAAGAAACTAATTAAAGAGACCTAAAGATCTAGCCGACAAGGAGTTGAACTCAAAACCTGTTATTCAAGAGAGAAATGGCATAACCAATCTACCACACTTGGGTGATAGAAAGGTTATACCATTTTTCTCTTTTTATTGGCACCCACACACACACACACACACACACACACACACACACATATACAAGAAGAAGAGAGTTTTAACATTGTAGGAAACTATCCCAAAAGACGTTAAAGATTAGGTTAGATGTAGACTTATGTTAAATTAGATTTAGGTTTATTTAAGTTAAATTAGATTAGATTTAGGTTTATTTACGTTAGATTTAGATTTACGTTATATTATATGAGGTACCTGATTCTCAAAGTAGAATAGTGTTAATTCTCTATTGTGCAGAGCTCCTTCCATCTTGTTGTTGTGGGTTGGTTGTAGGTTGCGAACATGGTTTCGACCTTCTCCTTCTTCTTCTTGGCACTCGGCCTATGTATATCTCCCACTGGGTTTGGCGTGTTGGTTGATTCTCCCACTACAAATCAATTGCCGTTACGCCTGGCACTCGAGCTTCAATGGAGATGCGGAGTTCGTCTAGTTGTGCTTGGAGCTCTTCTTCTTCTGTCGTCCAGTTAGCAAATCCTGCTAGCCATTCATCCATTCACAATAGTTTAGGGGTTTCAGTCTTGTAAACTGAAGGGTTTCATGAAAAGATCCTCAGTGGGGGAACCAAATGAAGGAAGCAAAGCGAACCCCGAACCCCGACGGCCTCTAAAACACCGGGGGCTGAATGGCACGCCTCGAGCTTGTCACGGTAAAGCGAACAGGGGGCACCACCTAGCTTTGAGCGGCTAGGACGCAAACAACACACCACCATAACAAAGTTTTCATCCAAGAGAGATGGATGCTTGGGAGTAATGGTGAAGAGGAAGGGAAATGAGATCAAGTTTTAGAGAGAGAGAGAGAGAGAGAGAGAGAGAGTATGGCGGCTTAGTACTTAGGCACCACAGAAGGGTGGCGAATCCGCACACCCTTCACACATACACAAGCTCACTCCAAACACAAGACTAGGTGGTGATTCCGCACACCTCACATGGGAAAAACATTGGAAGAAACATACTCATAAAACCTCAAGCTTTATTTAGAGAATAAGGCGATGAAATGGAGAGCATAGGGTAGGGGAAAGAGAAGGGAGAGAGTGGTAGAGCACATGGTGGATAGGTGGGAGCTGATGGCGAAGACTCGCACAAGGGTTATGGCCATCATCCTTCATTCAGCTTCCCTTCATCTTCCATAGCCCAAGGGTGTAGAGGTCATGCTCAAGTCGAGCATGGTGACTGCGGTGATGGTGATGGTGTGGGTGTGTGGGTGTGCGCTAGGCACACACAGTGCATAGTGTACTCTCTGGTGATGTTGTGTCTGTGTCCTAGTGTGATGGTGACCCCTCTTTATATAGGGGAGGAGGGGGGAGAAATTCTAGAATTTAGAAATGAAGAAATCATTATCTACACAGGCCATGTGACTGTGGGTCCCACTTGTTTGGCTGTGTGTATATGCACCAGAACAACAGTCTCATGAGAGAGAGGCTAAGAGAGAGAGAGATGGGTTGATGTAAAAAGTGAGAGGTGACATGGAGATTAAAGTAATTACAAGAGGGGAGAGAGGGGAGTGTGTTCAGAGGTGAATCTGTATGCAGATGTGTGTGAACATAAGAAAAATTAGGTAACCACCAGGTGGGGATGGGTCTGTGGGCACCTTTTTCATTGAAACTGAGTGTGTGTGAGTGTGGGGGAGGTTATCTGGCTACAGGACAAGAGACATGGCGCCCTTTAGAGAGAGAGGGGGATATTTGGGTCATGGGATATGATAGGAGAGAGAAAAGGAGGGTGGGGTATACTGTTTTGGAAGATAGGAGAGGTGGCATGTGAGTTAGGGTGCATTATTGGTAAGGACAGGGGGTGGGGTAGCTTTAGGGGAGAGAGAAAGGAGAAAGGACAAGGGGAAGAGAGAGGGGGTTGACCTTTTGAGTGGAGGAGAGGAAAAGGGACACACGGTGGGGCAACAGTGAAGAAAAAGGAGGCAGGGTGGGGATGGTCTACCTCGCAGGCACGAGGTGGCCTATTCTACCTTTCTCACTTATTTACATACTCATACGTTATTTTTTCTTACTTTTTTCAATGCCTTTTATCACTCCCGCCCTAAGAGGGGGTTTCCATGGGGTGGGGAAGAGAGAAAAGGGGTATGGGAGCCTGGCTTGTGAAAAGCCCTCATCACTGTGTGTGAGACTTCATACACGTATGATGTCTTTAGTGATAAAAACTGATATTGATGCTTTGAGGTGTTTGGTAATTGTGCCTAAAGCCCTACTTGCTATTTTTCACTTTAAGAAAACAAGTGATCAGTTTTGAAACTCCTTGCTTGGTATTTTAGTCTCTGAAAGGGATTTTTCCTTTGTGGCCCTATTTTCTTAGATATTCTTCTTGATCTTTAATTCCCCCGCATGTGGATGTCTCTGTGCATCCTCTTATGGCTATGATGAATCCTTTGGGGCCCTTTTGGTGATTTGTTGCTCAAATAGCATCTTTTGTTAAGGAGACTGTCAGCGATAGTTTTTCTTGACGTTTGACCTTACATGTTGGTTGTCGATGATATGTCGATGAGCCTATGAACTTTGGTGGCAAACGGACACCTATCTCAGTCGTGAGGCCGAAATGACACTTTGCAGCCCCGAAGCCTTGCCCAATGTTTTGACCCACTGTTTGATGGTTGATTCGGATGGAGACTTACTTGGCTTATATACATGCTTGAGATGTATCTTCTCTTGAAGTTTTGCGTCGTTTTGGGGATTCTTCCCCAATCAGTCTTTGTCGTGCTCGAAGAGGTTAGGGTTTTTTTGGTTGACCTAAACCCGCATTGGAGATCGTAGAGGTGTTCTTTTAGTTTAGGATTAATGCCCCATCAAGTCTTGTAGCAACCAATTGGAGGTTGTAGAGGTGTTCTTTTAGTTTAGTGTTAACCCCCCATCAAGTCTTGTAGCAACCAGTTGGGTGGTTGACGCGTTACGAGCCCTTTTCAGTTTCTTTCCCGTGAAGCCACATTGCTGATTTTCGAAGTTTTTCGCAACAAAGAGAGAGTAGTACACGAAAATCTCATGGTAACGAGTCTACCTCTCATATCTAGCACCGGTAGGTGCATCGTATGGAGTCGTAGAAGATCCAATCGCTCTAGGTCTCTCTAGCTCTCTCTCACTTGTGAATAGTGAAAATGAGCTATTAAGTGGGCCCAAAAGAACGTATATCTGGGTTCTTGGACCACTTTTTACCAAATTTGGCATGTGCACCTATCTTGTTGTGAAATGTAATTTGGCTCAAAAATTTCTTCATTTGGACTCCGGTTGCTCTGTTTTTGAAAGATTTGTCAATTGGTCGATTTGGCTTTCTGCACCATAAGCTGTCAAGTGCTTATTTAAACATAAAGGAAAATAACTTGATTCGGAAACTATAAAAAAAAAACAAGATAATTAGGTAATATCATAACAAACCACTATAAACATCTATCCATAGTATTTTTGGCCAGATTGCTCCCTTTTCTGGCTTTTTTTGCATTTGCTGTGTGTCCTTTTTCATCTTGGTATTATACAATATTTAAGGCCATATCTGTTTGTGTTTATCAAAATATTTTCAATCAAACGTAAAAATCCATAAAATCAAGGAAAACAGTGCCCTTTTTTACACTTGTAGCGTGTCGATTCCTCCCCCATTTCTAGTTGAAGTCCTCCTGGACGATCGTGTTGATGTTGAAAATTTGTTCGGAAGTATGCTCTTGGGGAAGTCGTCTGAACAATAAGCTCTCGAGTATTCTGGCTCTTTCTTTGATGGTCAATAGAGTCTGTGAAGCTAGGCTGTTCAGTTTTTTGGTCTTTGTGATTGTTCTTTGTTTAGGTCTCCACCACTAACCCTTCAATACTAGTTGATGGGAACTTGCCATTTGTTGTGTGTAGAAATTGTGTAACGGTAGTTCTTGAGGTTGCTGCTTTCGAATCCAGATTTTGGTGTGTAGGTTGTGAGTTTTGAGTAGCTTCTTTGGTACCCATATCTGTTTTTTGCAAGAGTTTGGTTCTGGCTTCCTGTCTGTATTAGATGTTGTTGAAGGGTAAACGGCAATTTCTTGTTCCTCCTTGGTCAATTGATCCTTTCTGATCCAAATCTACTTGATAGCTTTGTTGTACAGACCATGTTGTTTTTTTTGGGGTGCGCTTTGGTGACTTTTGTGCTTTTGATTATAATATATCATGCTCCCGTTGTATACAGGAGTCTTTACCTTATGGACTTGATCCTACTGCCCTCAAGTGCTCTTTTGAATCCCTTGCACGTGTCAATGGAGGCTTGTAATGGCTGCTCTCCTTTGTTTGCCAGTTGTAGATTTGATTGTTTGTTTTTCGCACTCGTAGCAAAAGGAACTTGTTGTTTTCCTGAATCACATTGTATACTCATAGTGTTTTGATTCCAGTCAAGTTGTACCTTATACTTTTTCCGCCAAGGTTGCCCTAGCAATACAACATGTTTTGTGTTTGTATCTTCTACCACATAAAATTTATGCGGATAGACATGTTGGTTTACCTGTACTCTGAGCACTGTCAATCCCAAAACCTTAATCAAATGTTCTGAGTAACTTTGGAGCTTGTTCTTCGTCTCTTGTAGTTGGTTGTTGTCAAGTTGAAGTTGATTGTAAAGGTTGTAGGACATCAAGTTGCCTTGAGCTCCCGAATCAAGTATTTCTATTGCCTTGACTTGATTGTTTTGAATTTTGACATCAATTTAAGGCTCCTGTGTGGTGTCGTTGTCAAATTTTGTGACCAGAATTGCATTTATCTTTAGAGGTGGTCCACGTTGTTGTTGTTGTTGCCGTCGAAGAAGTTTCTTTTTTGCTCCTTTCTTTAGCCGCGTCTTGAGCCTCTGCAACTATGTTCTGTTTTGCTTGTGTTCGTTTCTTTGCTTGATGGATTTGTTGGAGCATATTTGGGGTTATTGGTAGATGAAATATTTTTAGGCGGAAACCACTTATCTAGTTAGGCATTTCCTCCCCATCCAATATAGCAAGCTTGACAACCCCACTTGGTGATAAGTCTTTAATCACAAAGGGTCCTGTCCCTCGCTTTCTAAGTTTCTTTGCATGTTGTTTTAACGTGTAAAGAAAGACATAATGTCTTGTTTTGATTTTTTTTGGAGCGTACATGCTTATCAAAAAATTCTTTCTCTGGCCGGCGTTTTTGAGCGTAGATAGAAGCTATTGCTTTCAAGCAAAGCTCATCTAGCTTTTCAAGGTCATCTATACGTGAGGACATCTCATGGCCTGTCCACTCTAGAAATTTTGGTGTTCTTAGGGTTGGGATTAAGAAGTCTATAGGCAATATAGAATTAAGTCCAAACACCTTGTTGTACGGTGTTGTGCCTATTGAGGTTTTGTTAGAAATCTTACACGCCCATAAAGTTGAATGTAGTTTCTAATCCCAATCCGTTCTAGACTCTGATACTATCTTAGTTAAGATTGTGCATAGAGTCTTATTTGTAGCTTATGCTTGGTCATTAGCCTGTGGGTGGAAGGGGGTTCTTATGAACTATCATGAAGTCTTCAAGAAGATTTTCAATTATCTCATTTATGAAATGTGTGCCTCAATCACTGACAATTTCTATAGGTAAACCATATCTCACAAAGACATTTTCGTATAGAAATTGTGCAGTAGTCCTGGCATCAGTCTTTTGTGTAGATTTAGCTTCTATCCATTTCGTGAGATAACATGTGGCTACACTGATGTATTGGGCATGTGTTTTGTAAGCAGGGGGTAATATTGGTCCTACAAAGTCTATTATCCACTTGGCAAAGACTCTGTATCCCATCATTGGCCGTAAGGGAATCTCATCCCCTTTTATTGGTACGTTGGTTTGTTGACAAGAATCACATCATTTTGTATATTCGTTTACGTCTATATGTAATGTTGGCCACCATATTCCCCATGTTAATACAATTGTTGCTGTTTTTTCCTCTGAGAAATGGCCCCCACTAATCCCTCCATGTGCTTGTTCCAAGATTTGAACGTACATGTTCTCCGCTGTACACAGCCTAAGCTCGTTATCCTTTCCCCTTTTATAAAGTTGATTTCCAATAAGAGTGAAATCACGAGATTCTATTTCTATCGTTATCTGTTATGCTTTTGGTGATATTTTTAGGAAATGTTTGTCTTTCCAAATAGTCAACAATGTATTGACTCCATTCTAGTGTAAGTGTTATCTGAAACAATGTGGCATGTTCAATGGGTGGGCTTGATCTACATTTGATGCAACTAGTGACATATTCATGAACATCAATGCACATTGTCGGCCAATACACTCCTAATTGTCGTAGTGGTTGGAAAGTTTTTGTGGCTGAACAATGAAATGTTGCCTAAATATGCGCTTCCAACAGATATGTTTCATATTCCTTAGGGTTTATGCACACTCTTAAAATGCTATCGAAGCCTAAATTATATAAACGTCCTCTAACCAATCGAAAGTTCTTATCTTGGTGAATATTTCTTTGTTTAAGGTCTAGGTCCATCTTATCAAATTCCCCATCCTGTGATAGTAGCTTGACAACCTCTTGGGACCACTTAGGTACCATTTTGATACTGAAGAGATATGCATCTGGTAGATCATCATCCACTCCCTCTGGATCCTCTCCATTAGGTAATCGAAAGAGATTGGTCTACTTGAAGATGTATCTTCCCCTTCTTAACCACTACGGTAAATTCAAACTCCAACGATATGATGAACCATCGTACGATTTTTACAGTATTTCATGGTTTGTTGACAGGGTATAAAAGGGCTTGATGGTCTGTGAAAAACACAAACTTATTTGCGAGGAGGTAATACCAAAATTCCTTAACAACATAAATCATTCCAAGAGCCTCTCTCTCACTGGTTGTGTAATTCCTTTTGGCATTATTTAGTTGTCAACTAGAATAGCTGACTGGGAAATCCATGGTTCTCTCTCCTGGTTGAGCCAGAATACATCCGATAGCAAATGCAGATGTATCTATATGGACGTGAAATATTTTTTCCCAATCAGGTGCTCGTATCAATGGAGTGGATATAAGATCATCTTTTAATTTCTTAAAGGATTACGCACACTTATCTGTCCATTCAAAGATCACAATAAGTCTATACAGTGATTGTGCAATAATTGCATACATATGTATGAACCTCCTGTAATAACCACAATGTCCATGAAGCACTATACTTGCTTTGCATGGATTGGATTAGGCATTTTAATAATCACCTTAATCTTATCCAAATCCGTGGAAATGCCATGTTCCGAGAAAATATTCCCTAAGATTCATCCTTGTCTTACCATGAAAATGCATTTTTCTAGATTAAGGCAAATCCTATATGTCTTGCATATCTCGAATACCTTTTTGAGGTGTTCCACATGTTCCTATCTTTGTAGAGAGTGTACACATAGGTCTCCATATAGATTTCCAAGAAATTCCTCAAATACTCCTTGAAGACATGTGCCATCAATCTTTGAAAGGTGGCAGGTGCATTTGTTAACCCAAAGGGCATGACTCGATATGCAAATATGACCCATTAGCAAATGCCGTTTTATATTCATCCTTGGGTGCAATTGAAAGTTAATTGTAACCAGAGAACCCATCCAAGAAGGAATATGCACGCTTTCTTTCCACTCATTCAAGGACGTGGTTCGTAATTGTCAAGGGATAATTATCCCTTATTGTGGCTGCATTGACTTTTTTGAGGTTGACACACACTCGGAGTTTGCCATTCTTTCTGGATACGACAACGATTGGGGATACCCAATCAATGTGTTCTATCTCATAGATAAACTCCGTGTCTTTCAGTTTATCAATCTTTTCCTTGATACGCTTAGCAAAGGTATCATTGTATGTGTAATGCCGTTGTCTGATTGGTTTCACATCAGGTTTTAATGGGATAGTATGCTGACATATTGTTGGATCCACTCCCTTTAAGTCCTTGTAAGACCATGCAAACACATCCTTATATTCCTGAAGAAGGCTGAGAAGTTCCTCTTCCTCATCTCGACTCAGGTCTATTGCTATGTATACAGGTTGCAGTGTCTCTCCAGGTTGTGCTAGGTCTACTTTCTTTGGATCTTGTGGCCCATCATAAGACTCTTTCTCCCGTCGCTCTTCTTATGGGTTGTGTCAGCACTATCTTTTGTTCTTGAATTGTGAACTATCTGCAATGGGATGGTACACTCCTATTGTTTCCGCTATTGTCTTTGACATCCTCTCTGTTGTCCATTCCGGTTGTCCATACTTCCCTCCAAGTCTTCTTGAGATCTTGGTACCTTTTATTACGTTCAAGTTTCGTCAATTTTGGCTCTTCTAATTTAGATTCTATTTCCATTCTTTTGGATTTAGTTTCTATCTTTAGCCTCTTAGTTTTTTTTTTTACATCCCTAGGACTATCTTTTGTCCTAGGGTCTTGATCTTGAGAGAACTGAGCTGATATTTTGTTTTTAATGTAGTCTTTTGCCTTTACCAGAGATAAGAATTCCACTCTATTTTTAATGTTCGGCATTAGGTTATATCTGGCCTTGGGAGCTTCCCTCCGTTCTTTGTAATGTGCTTGACGTCTAGTTTTTTGATTTGGAAAATCGTAAAATGTTACATTAGTTATCGTTTCCTTTAGCTCACTAGGGTGGTCAGAACATTCATTATCTGCATCATCATCTTGTTCAAGATGATCTATAGAATCCTAGAACAGCGCTCCATCCATTACTTGCTTATGTTCAATTTTTCTTGATTGATTTGAGATTTGGTAATCATCTTCTTCTATTAATGCAACCATGTAATATGAAACTACATCATACCCATCCTGGTTACAAAACTTAGTTGTTGGTCCCTCCACAATAGCACACACATCTAAGGTTTCTAGGATATGTGTTCATTCTAAAGGTTCTAAGGACTCTTCTGGAAAAGGTTTTGGAATGTATTCTATATCCTCGATCGCTGTGTCTAGAATACATTCTTCTCATTTTAGGCTTCAACAATTGGATGCCCCACACATCCACAAATCCTTTGGTTTACCTAACCAATCGATAAATTTTGACCCTGCTATCGTGGAAGAATCAAATTCTTCTATCGGGGTTCTATCAACATCTTTGTAGCTATGGTCTTTAAGGTTTATTCGTGTAGTGGTCTCCATGTGTCTAAAGTATATGTGATTGTAGCCCCAATCTTGGACCATCTTTAATTTTCTCATGAAGGGTCATGGAAGTATTATTTCATAGTTATTTTTCTTGTTAAAATCCACTATAGAAAATGTATGCTCGTACTCCATCCCGCAAGGCTTAACAACTATTTTTCCCAAAAGCCCTATGGGTCTCTCCATATAACCATCAACCAGTGCAGCTTTATTGTGGTGGTTTTCAAAGCTGGATTTCCCCATTTGTTCCATACATCCTTTGTCACGATGGGCATACCCGCTCCATTGTCAAGAATAGCCACAGTGGTAACACCTTCTAATTCAATCGGGAGTGTGGTATTTCCATCTTCCTCTTCGCAGTATTCACCTACCTTGTTTAAAGGCACTGGTTGCATGTTTACATGGGGTTTTTCTAATTCCTTTATTCCTTTCTGCATTCGTGAATTCAGATCCCTTCAAATTTTTTGAGACATTTTTTTATCCTATTCCTTATATTAGGTCTTAATCTGAGAATCTTTGCTAGAGAAATGATACAAGTTACAGGAGTCAATAAGAGTGTTATCAACCATGGGAGTCCATAACCTTCCTTGTAGCAATTTGCTATGATGGTACAACTTTCACATCTAACTTTGCTTCATACTCTCCCATATATGATGGTAACATTTTCAAAGATACAGGTTGGCTATCCCAAGATTTCACAGATCCCTCGTCTCCCCTACAAGAGTGCATCTCTAGGTCTGCTTGAGGTCTTGCCTCAAATTCTTCAATAGGAGGAAGGAAGTTATCTTCTACCATACTGGTTTTGTTAACCCTTTTGGTTTAGTTCATTAGCTTCGTTTGCTTCCCTTACATGTCTCCAAAGATCATTTAGGCCCTCGTCTCTTTTATACAATTCAGGTGTGATAGGTTGAAATCTTTCTGATGTTAGATTTGTTGTGTTCAACACGATCCCAAGTCTTTGTATTGAATGTTCAAGTTTTAATTCAATTTTTGGACTAACAACTAGTCGTTCTAATCCATGTGTTGGAGGGTTCCTTGGTATAAATACTGGAAGTTCTAACTCCTCTCATAAAGGAAGAGAATGGGGTCTATGAGGGCCTCTTTATTTGGCAGTTGAAGGAAGTCAAACCTTTAGTATTAATAAAGTCATCAAAGGACAACTTTTGAATTCAAAGATGCAAAATGGCTAGTTTATTTGAATTCAAAGTTTCCCCCCAAAATTGAATTTAAAATCTAGCGGGTAAAACCATATCATCTAGCATATCTGTGGAAAGATCTTGATGCATAGATTGCAAATCCGTGATCTCCGCTCAAATTGGATATCATATGTGGGAGGCTGAAAATCATAAAATTGTCCACCTCCTTTTTGGAGGAAAAAGTGCATCCTTTGACCACTCTTACACATCTCTTACACACCCACCATTCTTGCACACATGGCGTATACCTATTTGTCAAAATGTTAATCACCTCCATAAGCTTATGGAAAAAAAACAGGCCCTTCTACACCCCATCCTCTTCCTAATGACCTGTTTCCTTGAAGTGGGTTCTAGTAAGGTTTGCGCAGTTTGGATCATCTTTTGACACATTTCCAGTCTCTCTTTTTCCAACTGAGCATAGGGATATGTCATCCATTTTTGTTCTTGAGTTTGGTCGATTTTAATCCTTGAGTCGTATGCTTTCAAGAGTGTGTCTAGATGTTTTTTTACTTTTTCCACTAGTACAAATCGGTATGATCCCGTACTTTTGGATTTTGTTTTCTTCTCAAGCTCAATATTTGTTGGTGCTTTTGGTTTTTGAAGTGCTCGTCTTTCAAGTTTTTCTAGTCTGTCTTTTTCTTTGTAATTCTTTTGTTATGACATTTTGTTCTCTTTCTTTCCTCACTTCTACACGTGCTTTTCTAGCTTTCCATGTGTTTTGTTGGCTTTTCCATTCAATGCTAGGTGTTTGACATACTCGTTCTTTATTTTCAAGCTCGTGTGATGACCTGTATAGGTATTACTATTTCATTCTCAGAACCCTACTTGAAGGGATAGCCTCCAGAATGTTTATGGTTGCTTTCACTCCTTTGTTTTGATTTTTGGGGCAATCGGCAATCAAATGAGTGATGCCACAATCAGCACCATACGCATTGACTCAGACAATTTCTGAATGAGGACAGTCTTTCATAAGATGGTCTTCCCCACATTATAGCAAGGTCCCAATGGTTGTCGTGGAGCTCCTTGGGCACCCCTCTGTTGGTAAGATGGTCTTGGTCCATTGAAACCTCCATTGGCTATGAACAACAATGTTCTCTTTTCCAAACTATATCTACTTTCTTCTGTAGCCTGTGCCGCGGTTGGTTGTCCAACATTGCCGATCATACTCCATGGTTCCGGTGTTCTTGACTCTTCTGGTGGGTAGTATGTTGGGTAGGCCATTGTTCCACTCGGCTCTTCATAGTAAAGATGGACAAGCACTAAGGCTTGTTCCTCTGGTTCTTCCACAACGGACCTGTATCTCACACCTATCGGCCTTGTCCCTGGGAGTGGTGGTTGTTGCCCTAAAACTGGTTTTGGTCGTTCAATCCCAGCTGGTCTTGGCAAATCCCCCTACAGTATATCTAGGGATAGGCGGCACTTGAGGTGGTGCTACTTGCGGTTAGGAAACATATTATCGTTATCACATACCCTTTATTGTAGTAGCATTCCTCAATAACATGATTTGTCCATTTTTGTTGGATGGCGCACCACTTTATTGTCTTAGCCTGTGGCTTGGCAAATGGGCTAATTCTCTTTAGCATCTCCTCTACCAATCGCTCTTGATTTACTCTTGGTTCATTTTGTTGTACTGTCTTCCCAAACGTGGACCCACTTTGTTGAGATGATGAATCATCATCTCTATCTCTTAGATCTCCAACTCTGTAAATCTCAGAGTTATCTACAAGGAACAAAGCCTCTTTGTTTAACTCATTTAGAGTGGAGCTTTTCTTCATATGCAAATCTTTTTGAAGATCTGCATTTATCAACCCTTGGATAAATATCAACATGAGTCTGGATTAAGTAGATAGTTCTTCCATTGGGCAGAACTTTACGTATCGTTTCAGTCGTAGGGCTGCCTTCCTAACAGATTCTCCCTCTTTTTTGTTTAAACTTGTGGATTTGAGAGACAATATTGTGGGCTATCCCCCTTTGAGAGAATTCCTCCACAAACTCATCAAAAACTTCTTGGAGGGTCCCAAAATCTCGCCTTTCAACAGAGTCAAACCATGTGGTGGCGTCTTCCTCTAAGGTGAGACCAAATCCTGCAAATGGTGTATCAACGTCTCTAACCTCTTCTGCTTGGATCACTCTCAAAAATGTTGCCACATGATCTCTAGGATCCCCTTCTTCTGAATACCTCTTGTTACCCATTTTTGGACTTGAGAAGGTATAACACGTCTTTGTTCTACCAATCGAGCTATGGAATCTCCTCATCCTTCTCCCCTCACAGGATCTGGTCCAGGTCTCAATATTCCGTCAACTAGGCCTCCTATCCCAAATCCTTGGTATGACCTTCCAACAGGTGGTTCCATTACAAACCCTTTTTCTGTCTTGATTCTCTCCATATAGGGGAATCCTGCTGTGGTTGGCATCGTGGTTGGCCCCTTGCTTTCCTTGGGATAAGAATAAGAGTAACTGGGCATGGGTGATATTATAGGAGTCACATATGAACTATTTGTAATAGGGACTTCACCTCTATAGAACTCTTCTTCCCTCATCACTGTGGGTCGCAACCATGATTTCAACGTTTCTGGATTTGCGTTGAGATATGAATAAAAAACTGGTATTTATATCGTTCCAGCTTGCTTGGCTGGGATTCTGGTCTCATCCTCCATTTCTTCAAAGGTATTAGTAGATTTACTAGGGGTGGGGTTTAGTCCTTGAGTGGCAACAAGTTTTTTTGGAATTACCCTAGTAGCTATCAATCTTGCTACCTCTGCCTTTTCTATTGGCCTATACTCCCGTCCATATTTGTCTATATATAGTACGAGACTCCCCTCACGTGATTCATATGAAAATAAGTACAAGGTCTTTTCTGTGTCTAGCTCAAAGGCAAATGGTGCTAGACATCAAAAATATTTCTTGACTCTCCCATTCAGGTATTCATAGATTCCTACCTCTCCTTGGCTAGTCAACTCTATTCACCTTCTTGTCAAACACCAAGGTGGCATTAGAAAGGTCTATTAGAGGAGGTATTTCAGTGACTTTAGAAACCATATTCCACTTTACCGTACTTGTTGTAGTTCTTTGGATCCTTAACTATAAGTAATGTGTTCCCTCCTCATCATGGAATCTATCACCATCATCATACGCTAGAAGGACATCCACTCCTTTTGCTGGTTTTTCCTCAAAACTATATGCTTTTTCTACCCCTTTCATCAACATAGACCAAAGCCCCATAGGTATTTGATCCTTTTAAGTAAAGGATTGTAAACCTTAACACTAGGTTGGTAATGGGACACTTTTATGTCCTGGGACACTTTTATGTCCTGTTAAGTGACCATTTTCCTTGAATTATGTCAAGAGTTTCAAAATGGATTTTGAGGTGCTATCTGTCTAAAAAGTTGTCTCATGAGCTGAAAAAAACTCGACACTTTTTTGGAATATCAATTCCATCTTTAACCTTGTCCTTGCACAACATTTCACATCCTAAACTGTGTGAAAAAACGGGTCCTTTTTTTGGCTTTTTTTAACTTTTTGTAACTATACCACTCTAGAATTCATGTTTGTGAGGTCTATAATGCTAGAGAACTATCTTTAGTAGTCCTCAACATGTCCTGATGCTTCTAGGGAGAAATAAATGTTAAAATTGTAAGTTATGACCAAATTACAAAAATTGTCAAATCTTGTTTTTTAGTCAATTTTAGCTCTTCTATGAATTTTTTGGTGGCTTTCATGATATCCAAATGCAGTTTTGATTTTCTATGCCGCATATTGTAACATAAAGCTAATATTTCTTGAGTTTTGGGGCACCTAATACCCTATTTTGCATAGTAGACAACGATGGTTGATTTTTTCAATTATAGAAGAAAACGGAACATTCTAGTATATCAAGTATAGCTTTTTCAATATTGTTAGTTTCTTGTGACAACTACATGCATTTTGTAGGTAGTAACCATATCTAGTCATAAGGATCAAATTTGGCTAGATATTGAATAGTTTCTATGGGATTCTACAACTCATAATGTTGAACCTAGTTTTTTCATGTTTGCTATATTTAGCACTTCATCTTTGTCCCCAAGATTCC
This sequence comes from Adiantum capillus-veneris, assembly GCF_014529385.1. NCBI lineage: Eukaryota > Viridiplantae > Streptophyta > Polypodiopsida > Polypodiales > Pteridaceae > Adiantum > Adiantum capillus-veneris. The sequence continues at coordinate 52,559,091 of NC_140958.1, read as the reverse complement.
CCTTGGTAAGAGATGTATTTTTCTTTTGACATGCTCCATGGATCCTTATGAACCTAAAGGACAATAGGGAACTAAGAAAACATTCATATATTATTTGTATTGAGCGTGGCTATAGAAACTTTGATGATAGGTTTGCAGAATGGTAAAAATTCAACTTTTTGTACCTATTTCTTTTGGCAAAACAAAAAATAGAGAGTGAGAAGAAATCTTATGTTCTAATCACCAACCCATTGAATTTAACTAGGGAATTTATCTCAAGTCCTACAAAAATCCCTAATCTTATTTTTATGCAACAAAGCGTAAGAAATCACTATTTTGATGAAAACGTACTGGTCCATCAACTTTGGAGGGTTGGTGTGACCAAAAGATGAGAAATTTTACAAGTTTCTTATTTTTTCCATGTGTAGTAGGCCTTGAACTATAACCTCATGAAAGGATTTTACAAAATGAGTGGATCTACTATGGTTTTAGAGGTTTTTTTAAAAACCCTGAAAGGACAGTTTTATGTCCTGTTAGGTTACCAGCCTAGTGTTAATATCCGAGGAGGGTTTCTAGAGGTGCTTCATCCTTCTTTGTGAATTGGTTTGTTAACCGCAGTATTAGGGTCTGCCATAAGATAAAAGGATTGTTCAGAGGAGATGTCGGTTCCACTACCATCTTCTATGATTGGTGATAGTGGGTCTATTCTAGCTTAGGTCACACTCTCTTCCGTAGACACTATGATGACTTGATCTTCTTGTGATTTTTGATGTCTTTGAAGGTTTCTTCTTGATCTCAAATACATCAATCCCTTAACACACCACTACAAATCCAAACCTTTTACATTTAGAGTTAGCTTTGTCGTGTCTTACTCAGGCTATTTCAGCTCTCTAATTGGTTGATTGATTGCCCTTCCGATTAGTCTGGACTTGCTGGATTTTGTTGTTGGCTATCTATACAAAACATTAGACTCTGCAAATCTTTGTCAATGGTGGGTCCCTTTTAGTGACATTTAGTATTGATAAGGAAGAATATGCAAGTATTTCCCATCCAAAATTTCTTTTGGAAGGGTTGGTCTCCCATATATGTTATTATCAATGAATGGACTAGTAAAATGTGTTGTCAGAGCTAAGTGGATTACTTGGCAGGCTCAAGTTACTCAGTCTGCTCTAAAATCTAACTATCAGACTTTATACGCGTATAAAGACTATTAACAAAAAATGGAAATATTTCTTCATAAGATATTCTCTACCATTCATGTAACTCACAGAAACCTTCAAAATGACAATTGAACCACTCTAGTGTAAGTTACAATTTGATGAAGATTGATTTTGGATCTTTTTTCCGTTTTTGTGCACTTAAGACTCAAATTATTTCCAACTGGGCTGGAATCTTGGCTATTGGCTTCCGCGTATAAAGTTTTTTTGACCAGCTTGACTAGATTTTTGCAGGCTTGTGCTTATAGTTGTGTGTTGATACTTTCTGTATGGTCTTAAGTTCATTTAATGGTCAATAGCATTAAAAACACTCTATACACATATAAAGACTTTCACACACACAAAGAAAGAACACAAAAGAGAATGTCAAAACAACACAAAGATGAAAACATCAAGGCTATGGTCATATCGTATCATGGATAGTATGAAAGGGTTAATAGATGAGTTAATGGCATTCAATCTTGGGTGACCAAATATATATGTTTTGTCTATTGATGGGGATTAATTGTGTATACAAATCCTCTTGGTTCATAGTAAGATAACTACGCTTACATCAAAAGAAAAGTTATAGTCTATAAGAGGTAGTATGATGGGATCCGGTGAAAGAAGTATTTCATTGAGCCTTTCTGGGCCAACGAGAAACACTATACGTTGTTGAAAGTGTATTTTATGGCTAATCCATACGTTATTTCTAATAGATCGTACATAGTGAAAGTGATAGAAATTATCATCATGTGGATTATTCATCTAGGATAACTCTAGTATGTGTAAAATGTAGATATGAGAGAAGAGAAGGGAAGAGAAGAGAAGAGAGTTTCCCTCCCAAGCCCTATTCTTGCCCGTAGGCAATAAGGATACTGCGGGGATAGATGTACCTGTAGAAAGGAGAACCTAAAATTTGTAGAGAGGATGAATTACTAAGAGTGAGAGAGATAGGTTTGGTTAAGGAGATGAGATTAGATATATATATATATATATATATATATATATATATGTAGGATTAGAGATGAAAAAGAAAACAACAAGAAATCAAGAAAACATCAATGTAGAACACATCTTACTTGACAAACCCTTTGGCACCATTATTGATGGAGAGAGAAGAAGAGTGGATAATTCCAATTTGATTGATACACCAAGTGTAAGACCTTCTTTGATTAGAGTTGATCTTCCAAGGTTAGCTTGTTGCAAGAATGGCTAGTCTTCTTCTAGGAGAAAGTGTAGGCTTAGGCTTATGTTAAGACTAAGTACAGTTTGGCATTACTACTCCCTCCCTCATGAAATCCTCTCATCAATGGCTTGAATGCTTGATTTTTTTTCAAGGAAGAAGAGGTTCCCTTTTATAGGTGAAGGGAACCCACAAGGGTTTACACAAGAAGAGAAGAGCTAGTGTGAACAAAAACTGGAAAAGTTGGAAATGAGGTGTCTCTGCATGATGTGGGCAGACTAGGGTCCGGTATTTTGATCATATCTCCTCAACCGTGGCTTCAAATAAAAAAGTAAAAATATGGGCAAAAACTTCAGTTCATTACCTACGATTTCCTTTTTATATTCATTTTCCAATTCGGATTGGAACCTTGTGTAAAAAATTCATCAAAATAGGGTCCATTTCTGGCAGCAAAAGTCTTCCTATGGTCCCCTTAGCTTAGACTTTCATTTGATTCCAAAGGACACCTCATGCCATATGAAAGCATGACATTGCTCCTTGACAAATTTTTGTAATCATGCTTGCAATAATGCATTAAAATAAGTCTATCTTTGAAATCATGTCACCTAGTGTCCCACTAGGATTTGATTCCCTCCTAGTAGCTATTTAAACAAAAATATAAGAAAAATATGAAAAATACATAGAATATATATATATATTGAATTTTATCCTAGATATAGGATCTAGCTAGGGTGTGAGGTGATAATGAGATAATAGAAATAAAGAATCAATTCTTTTTGCCCCAAGTTAAAAAGGCAGAGCTATTGACGCTTTTCCCATAGTATTTTCTGATGGTAAAGTAAGAATAGTTACCCTTGAAAAAAATAATAGGATGAGATAGAAGGAGTATTATTATACTTAAATATGCATATGTACATTATATAAAATATAACTATGTATCTAAAAAGTTACAAGATAACTCTTGTAGCATGCGTTCCCACTATGTACGTGTCACAGCACGACAATGCATATGAAGTCTATTTGACAAGAATGAACTTAAATCTTAGCCCAAGGTTCTCTTTTGTGTGTACTCAAAGCATATGTGCTCAAAACCAAGTTTTGATGCCAATGATTCACCAATTTGCCATTTTTCTTTAGTTTTGGTTAGAATTTGCAAATTCTCTCCAGACGTAAAGTTGGCTGACCAAACGGTATGGAATCTTATAGTCAAGCTTTTATAACCCTCCCAAATGCTTACTAGTGACAATCATGAAAAATATTTCCCAAATCTACCCTAGAGACTTCATACACGTATGAAGTCTCCTGTCTCAGAGTTCAGATCTGTTTCAATCTTAAGTTCCCCTACTTATCAACCTCATATACAAGTGTTCAAAACAAAATTGTGCTTACAAACACAAGTTTCTGATTTTTCTTGCTACAACCACTCCGTCTTTTGTCTTTTGGTCCCCAAATCTATGCCAGAACTCCCCACTCAGGGTGTCCCTGGGGTATAACTACTCATTTAAACACTCTAGTACAATCAGTTTCCACAATTTTGGTCTCTTTTTAGCCCTAGATACTTTTTACGCATATAAAGTCTAACCTTGCAAGGTCCTTTCTGATGCCTTCTTTTGCCCTCAGCAATCCTGAGTCATGCAAAACATTTTTATGAACCTTGTTTTGCACTATTTCAACTAAGAATCACTCTCTTTTCAAGATTTCAATGCAACCAATCAACTCGAGCAAATTTTCATTGATGGACAACTCTAGATCAAGATTAATTTATCTACCTAAAGCTACTCCTAAACATTAAAAAACTGGCTTTTGCAATTATGGATAGAGAAGCACTTAATTGACACACATGCACTAGCCAATGCTTTTATCACCTCCTCAACCACTCAAGCTCCCAAACCAATACAATTCTAAACTAAAACCATCAACACGGGTGACCAAGGCAAGACACACGCTTCCTAGCAGCTCTCTATAGGTCCGAACTAAACTAAGATAAAAAGAATACTTTAGAGCACAGAGGAACTCTCACCTCATAGGATTAGTCAAAAATCACCTACCTAGGGCTTCCCTCCTTGGTAGTGGCGCCAATGTTGTCAGGTACACCGCAAGCGGATGCTAGCATAACCAGAACAGGACCAGCAACTCTATGTTGGCCGAGGGCGAATCTTAACCTGTAGGCGCATGGAAACAAGAAGATGGTTGTGAAACTACTTCTCGACCTTCTCAGAATATCTCTAATCAAGGAGATTGAATCCACAAACGCACTAGTGAAAGCAATCCAACCTATGATGCTAATGCTATCCGAATCTAGTTCAAATGCATTCAAAATGTCATGAAACTCACGAGATATACTCTCCTTACCATGAGGTCAATATTCTATGGACTATGACTTGATAACCAACCTCAAACTACCTCTTGCGACAATCGTGGATAAAGATAGGTAGCAAAATAAAAGTTACCATTTTTCGTGTCATATGATCCCAATGTGTATTCCTACTCACCGTGAACCCATAGGTGCAAATAACTCACCAAAGGGACACCTGGTTTGCAAGAAAACTCACCCAAAAGCTCGTAGGATCTCACATTGCATCGTACTCGGAATCACACGCTCTTGGCTTTGAATGGAAGCCCTTGCTGTTGCTAACACAATGGTGATGTTGCTTTAGTAAGCGCGCATAAGAAGAAGAAGTCCCAACAGGGCTCCAATTCAGACGATGAGGATTCAAAGTCAGATTCAGATGGTGATGAGGAAATAGATTTAGATTCTAATCAAGACACAAATTCTGAGGATGAGGAAAAGAACACATGGAGTGCCAAGAAGAAGAAGAAGAAGAAGTCCAAGAAGAAAGGATCAAAGTGAAAGAAACACAAAAGCAAAGGCAAAGCCAAGAATGGTAAGTCTAAATCTAAGGAACCAAACGATATCAATAAACAAATTTTGGATAAATTGAAGGAGATTCAGCCACAATCATTTTCTAGTCCTACGAGATGACCATTTTGTCAGGTATGCCAAAGATCAGGACATGATTATGATAATTGCTATTATAACCCCAATTTTAGAGGAAGAAAGCCAGCACACATATTAGCAAAGATAGAATCGGGTGCTAATGTGTTTGCACCACAACCCTTCAGGGGTTAGATTTTAGAATTCAAATCAACAAAAGCCATTCCAGCAAGGGAGTTGGCAAAATGGGCCAAGGTTTCAGCAAACCAACAATCCAATGCAACCATGTAACTATTGTGGTGCAATGGGACACAGGCAAGGACCCGCATGTGAGTTGTGGTGTAAGCATAGGAATGAGAGAGGTATTCCAATTGTGAATTTCAATTTCCCAAATGCAGGTGCTAGTTCTTCCAATGATGGTAGAATGAAATCACCAGGTCAGGTAAACGCAGTGTTTTTGGAAGAGATTGACACTTCATATGAAAAACAAGGCATTCAACCATCAGAACCTGACAACAAACTATTTACTGAGAAAACAGGAGGAAAGTTACCAAAACCATACACCGATTTTGTACACACTTCTCAGTGTTATTGCTCTCATTGTATTCAAATTGAGGAAGTGTTTGACAAATCACAGGAAGTGCAAACTTTAGCCATCAGGGAAAGTTGCCACCACAGGAAAAGGAACAAGGAAAAGATGCTGAGGACCCTATTGATCCTATTTAATAAATAACCTGACAAAGAAGCAGATTTTTGGCCCATAGATTTAGTTCAAAAAATCTGGGAGAAGATGGGTAGTAAGCAGTCAGATTCTACATCACTGCTGCATTCCTTGAAGCCAGATAATTAAGTGTGATCTTATACCAAGGGGTTATCTGATGACCTTTTTGAAGCCCTTATGGATGCCCCAATTTCAATCAAAGTGGGACAACTCTTGAAACTGGTCTCTGACTTCAGTCAGGTGTTCCTCAAGAAACTAACAAATGAAGCTAAAGGAAAGAAATTACCATAGGAGGAAATGAGACATATTCATCTAGCACATATTAATTCTAGAGATGTAGCATCAATGGATGTAGACTACAAAGTTCCAATGATCAACATTTCCATTGGGAAGGTGTACTTGTTAGATGTGTTAGTGGATGGAGGTTTAGGAGTTAACATTCTTCCTGAATCAATGTGTAAGAAACTAAAATTAATTAATTGGGCCCCTGCACCATTTCAAGTGAAAATGGAAAATCAGAGGAGAGTGAAACCTTTGGGGATTCTTAGGAACCAAACCATAAGTGTTGCAAGATTAATTTTCATTGTGAACTTTGTGACTCTTAGAATCCAAGAAACAACCTGTTCCTACCCAATGATCGTGGGAAGACCATGGTTAAGGACAACTAAAGTCAAGAAACTTTGGGGTGTAGACACCATTGTGACCAAACAGGGCAAGAAGAAGGTTAGGATGCAGATCATACCCAGGAAAACAATCTTACCAGGTTTTAGACCTTTGTATGCAGAGGGAATTAATATGGGGGAAGCAATTGAAGAAGATGAGGAAGAAGAGTTTATTCAAAGGAATGAGAGAGTTGTTCTTATTTTTGAGGTTGATGTTCAAAAAATTGCAGACACAGTTCAGAATCAGGACCAATCACCTGATCCAAAATTGACAAACAACAGAAATGTTTTAGGTATTTCAGCTTCCACCAAAAAGTCACAAGAGGAGAAGGAAGCATTAGAAGCAATATAACATTCAGAGCAGATCTTTGATGAGCAGATGGTAAATAGCTCAAGAGTTAGAAAAGATGTTTTGGAAGACATGAATCTAGGAGAGGACAGAGACCCCACGATAGTTAAAGTGTCCACTGAATTGGACCTGAACTTCAAAGAGTCATTGAAAACCTTATTAAAGGAGTTTAAAGGTTTTTTTTATTGGTCTTACACTAATATGAAGGGAGCAAACCCAACACTCTGTCAGCATAGGATCAATTTGAAAACTGATGCAGTTCCAGTCAAGCAATAGAGGTATATGATGAACCCCAATTACGCAAAATAGGTGAAGGAGGAGATTGATAAACTTCTGGAAGTAGGTTTCATTTATCCAATGGATAAAGTAACTTGGTTGTCACCCATTGTGGTGGTGCCAAATAAGAATGGCAAGATCAGAATTTGTGTGGATTACATGAAACTGAATGCTGCCACCATTACAATCCATTCCCATTATCTTACTGTGACACAATGCTGATTGAAATTGCGGGGAAGGAGATGTATAGCTTCTTGGATGGATTTAGTGGATACAATTAGTTTGGTATGGCTTTGGAAGACATGAATAAAATAGTATTCATAACAGAATGGGGAGTATATGCTTCCACAATTATGAACTTTGGCCTTAAAAATGCACCACCAACATTTCAAAAATGGGTGATGGAGGTTTTTGCTCATTACCTGACAACATTTATGAAGGTTTTTATGGATGATTTCAGTGTGTCAGGAAGTAAAGTTGAACATTTGCATCATTTGAGATTATGTTTTTAGAAATGCAGGGTTGAGTGCCATCCTGGCCTCCCTCACTCAAAGTGGCACATATGTCACTCAACCTTGCAAAATGGCAGTATAACATATCTACATATGTTATACTTTCTTCTTGATGGCGTTTTACCTAGACAGATGGTGGTTACCCAAAGAAACAAACTTGCATGGCAAAGCAGGTCCTTCACAGTGATTATGGGAGTCTTGTACAAAAAGGGAATTGATCAGATACTCAGGAGATGTGTGGAGCAGTTTGAACAACATACAATGTTAAATGAAGCCCATTTAGGTAATGCAGGTGGTCACTTTTCAGGAGAGATTACTTCAAAAAAAATATTACAAGCCGGTTTGTGGTGGCCATCAGTTTTTAAGGATTCCCATGAGTTTGTGAAGTCTTGTTTAACTTGTTAGATGGATGATAGACCTCTCAATGATGATAGGATGCCTTTACAACCTATTCTACCACTTGAACCTTTCCAAAAGTGGGGATTAGACTTTGTGGGCCCTGTGAAGCCAACAACAAAATTTACAGGTAATAAGTATATTCTTGTAGCAACAGAATACTGTACCAAGTGGGTAGAAGCACAGGCAATGAAGGATAACAAGACAAAAAGTGTGGCCAAGTTCCTTTACAGAAATATAATGACCAGGTTTGGATGTCCGCTTGAATTAGTTTCAGATTAGGGTGGACATTTCATCAATAAAGTGATCAGGAAGCTTACTAGATATCACCTGATTATCCACAAGATGTCCACAATTTACTATCCACAAGCTAATGGTCAAGCAGAGTCTACCAACAAAACTCTAGTGAGGATCCTGAGGAGAACAGTTTCAGAAAACAAGAAGGATTGGGATACCAAACTACATTCAACATTGTGGGCGTTCAGGACAACATTTAAAGTTAGAACAAGGATGACACCATTTAAGATGGTGTATGTTCTGGAAGCCATTGTCCCTATGGAATTTTTTGTTCCAAGTTTGAGGATTGCACTTCAATATAAATTGTCAAGAGATGAGTCTTTAGTTTGAAGGCAGCAACAATTACCAAAATTAGAGGAGAGCAGAATTCAGGTAGCATATATCACTGAAGCAATTCAGAGATGAAGACAAGCTTGGTTAGACAGGAACATTAAGTACAAATCCTTTGTAGAAGGTGATTGGGTACTTATGTACAACAACAGACTTGGCAAAAGACCTGGTAAGCTCAAGTTAAGGTACTTGGGGCCTTTTTCAGATAGCAGAAGAGATAGGAGATTCAACATTTTTGCTGACAGATGCTCAGGGCAGAGTTTTTCCAAAGGCAATTAATGGATTTAGGCTAAAACCCTTTGTGGGTGTGAATCATCTCCTAGAGAGTAAAAACAATCATGGTTTAGCACATGGAATATTTTCCGTAGAGATTTGTGAGGTGGATGTCGGAATGTCATGTTGGGTGAGCTCCAAATTTACTTTTAAACGTTACCTGGACGTTTACCCTTGTCATTACACCAAAGCTTTCTCCTACGCACGTTTTCTGTACCTCTTCTGCTGCATTTTCTTGGGCTTCTTAGCCATGTCGAAGAAGCCACTCACTGTTGACATCTCCTCTACTATCCCTACTCAAGAATTTGAAGAGCACATAGCAATTGGGACACGGCGTTTAGCAAGGAAGGCTTCGTAGAGAGCTCAAGCTATTGCGGCTGAGGATATTGTGATTGATGAAGAACTCTCAACACCATTGGATGCATCTCCATTGGCAATGGACACTGGTCCAGTTGACTACACCTTCCTAGAGATGAGACAAGAGCTTGACTTGTTTGTGATGGCACATCAAGAGTGGTTGCAGAAGATTGACCTTCTTCAGTTTTCCAGGCTTCCATGGAAGCATTGTAAGAACAATGATTCTCTTATGACCTTGCTCAGTCATGTACAGGACACAAAGGGGAATATCTTTGGTAATTACTGGCTAAGCCCTAAATTGATTTCTGCTGTTTTTTATCTCCACTTGGAGGAAAACAATTCAGTTGTTGGTAGAGCTTCTGAGGCACTGATGAACAAAGATTTGGTCAGGCTCAGGGTGAGAGATGATAGTATCCCATCAGTAAACTTCATAATCCTTTTAGATTTCAACAACTAAAATGGTTTTTAGAGAAGGTATGTGTTCTTGTAAAGCTGGAGTATATCTCAAAAGAAAATTTTGCACTCTTGCATGCTGCAGAGGGTGGAAGGAAAATTGGTTGGGCAAATTTTCTTTTTTAAAGGCTTAGTTCAGAATTTTTTCAAAAGAAAAAGAGGAAGGATAGATCTACCAAGATTGGAGCATTTTTTATTGCTTTACAAATCCATGCAATGAGTATGACAACCCTAGGTGGATTATCTCCAGAAGATTCTGTATTTGGCGGTCATCTTAAAGGAAACAAGGACAATGAAGCAGGTAGTTCTTAGGCAGAGACCAGAAAGAAGAAGGTAGCAGATCCTCAGGAGCAAGACAGGAAGTTTACCCCAACAGAAGAGGAGGAGGAAGATCCAAGGAGAAATTGGGGTGATCAGTTTCAAACTGATATGGATTCTTTCATTGAAACTCCTAAGCCTACACTGAAAGTTGATGCTGCTACAATGTTTTCCCCTAAGTCTTCTTTGAAACTCAGAAGAAAAAATCTTAGTAGCCCAGCAGAGGTCAAACTAGACTTGGAAGAGGGAGTACAATTCAGTAAATTTGGTGAGCAAATTGGAATTTCTGATGTTTATAAAGCTCTTGATCTGGTGAGAAACTTTGCACCCCTGTCACAACTCAACAGTTTAGTACTGTAGAGGGAAAAATTTAAATTGCAAACTCAGGTAGTTCAGTTACAAAGTGTTTCAAAGAGGAGTCAAGAAGATAGCGGGTTGATTGAGGAGCAAGAGGGAAAAATTCATGATTTCAAAGATGATCTAGCTACTGCTAAAAACTCTGTTGACTTCTAGAGATCACATTTGGAGAGAAAAGAATAATCTTCAAAATAGATTCAGGTTTGGAAAGAACAGTGGATGTCCAGTTTGAATACTCATTTGGAAGTCTTAGCCCAGGACTATTCCAAACTGCAGTCAGAGAATAGTGTACTCTTGAGTAGAGTCCAAGCCTGTCAAGAGCTAGAAGCAAAGATTAAAGATATGTATGAGGAGGACCTAGAATTGAATGGCTGTTACCTCTTACCACATGATGTAGAAGTTTTGAAGAATGAAGTAAAAAAGGAGGGTGGCCAGTTGTAGTTAGACTTCAGAAGAAAAATGTTTTCCCTTGTGAATATTCCCTATCAAAGTTATGCAAAGGACGAGCAGAATGAACATTATGTTCTTTTGAAAAAGCATTTTGATGACTTGAAGAAAGATTTTGAGTAGTTGAAGATGCAGCAAAGCTCACAATTTACTCCAGGATGTAAAACTGAACAAGGCAGTAGTGGAAAGATGGTCACACGTCATGCAATTGATCCTGAATCCAATACTGATTTTCATACCTTGATTAGTGCTGTGGAAACTCATGAGGCAATGCATGTGGGAGATCATGTACCTGTAAGTAAAAATGACTCATTTTAGAATTTGCAATCTGAAAAAACTGAGACAGGTGGAGTGAAAGAAATTGTGGACGAGATCATGAGCACCAAGGAATTCAATGAGGAATTTCCAGGTTTCCACAAAGAGGAGGCAATTCTTGATGATGATGAGAAAAAAGTGGCAAAAGGCATTGCAGATACAACAGTTCCTACAGATTTCAATCAGGAGACAGTAACCATGGAGGAGCCCAGTGGGGAGTTTCCAGGGGAACTGTGTGTTTCATTGGGTATAGTAATGCACTTGTATACCTTGGATCTATGTCTACGCACTGCACTTTGTTTTACTTTATCTTGTGAGCACTAGATTTTGATTAACAAGGGATTTATGAGAAACAAGTCAAAAGTTTTTTGGCTTTCAAATTTTTTTTGCGACCGGGCTATGTCGGGTGTTAGCCTTGCATATTCTTTCAATAAAGTGTTAGTGAACCTTAGTAGTTTACTTTTCAATTTGTGATTAGTGAAGGGCTTTGTACCTCTTCATTCTGCCTAGTAGTTGGCCTCACACCTGATGGTAGCGCGTTGTATGAGAGAAGGACGATGAATGCAAGGCTATTGCTATGAAGATTCTGTGTTTCTCTGTGTATTCTGTCTTCAGTTTCCATTCAATATCTTGATTCTGTTCTGAACCTGTGCAAGTATTGAAACTGTTCTGATTCTACGAGGTGATGATGTAATGCTTTAATGGTTGATTTAGTCATAATTATCACTCCCTGTATGCCTCAATAACACATCCCACACATACAACACTCAGGAAGGCCAACTAAACTAAAATCAAGAATCTTACTGCTCTCAAAAGTTTTTTGGCTTTCAAAATTTTTTTGCCACCGGGCTGTGTCAGGTGTTAGCCTTGCATATTCTTTCAATAAAGTGTTAGTGAACCTTACTAGTTTACTTTTCAATTTGTGATTACTGAAGGGCTTTGTACCTCTTCATTCTGCCTAGTAGTTGGCCTCACACCTGATGGTAGCGCGTTGTATGAGAGAAGGACGATGAATGCAAGGCTATTGCTATGAAGATTCTGTGTTTCTCTGTGTATTCTGTCTTCAGTTTCCATTCAATATCTTGATTCTGTTCTGAACCTGTACAAGTATTGAAACTGTTCTGATTCTACGAGGTGATGATGTAATGCTTTAATGGTTGATTTAGTCGTAATTATCACTCCCTGTATGCCTCAATAACACATCCCACACATACAACACTCAGGAAGGCAAACTAAACTAAAATCAAGAATCTTACTGCTCTCAAATACACCACCCAACCCACATACACACATACGGAAGGAAACTCACCAAATCATGCCAAAATTGTACGAAACATAAGGAATACCATCCCCTCACTAGGATACACCTATTCCAAATCCTCTACACTCAAAATCCTCACTCCAAACCCATCTACTGCAAACACGTATGAAGACAGAGAAAATTTTTGGAAGTGCCCAAAACTAAAATCTATGAGTACCTATGTGTAGGTTATGTTCCCATGATTCTAATGACTACTTGCATGTAGAAAACAGGCATTGTTTGATACACTTACGACCACAAATAGCTTGTAGATGTGTTAGCATGTGTAATCTATTTTGTGTAGAATGCTTGGCATTTTTGTGTAACTCTCTCCAATCCTATCAAAATGGTGCAGTGGGATCTCCAATGCGATAAGTGAGTAGGGAGTAGCATCATGATGAAGCTCAAACTCTCTCTCTTTCTCTCTCACACATAGTCAATAACATCACAATACCTTGACTAAGATTAAAGTTCTCTTTTAAAATGGCCTAGGTACCTTATATACTAAGGCTACCATAGGTTAAACCAAAAATAGATTTTAATGGGTCAAATGGCTTTGTATTTACAATTTGGAAGTGCCATTGCACACGGGCTTCTGCAACTAGAATAGTTACTCATTACAAATGATGTTTTAAACCATAATCCGCATCATTTTATAACTCTAAAAAAACAAGACTTTGGTACAAAAATTGAGTTATGTGGTATTGTTGACCCATGGGTCAACACTCCTCCCCTCAGAATTCATGTCGTCTATGACATGACCTGATTTTCAATGTCAATGCAGTCTTTGTTGTCGTTTTTTCTTTTTTTTGCTCCACTGCTTGTACATTGTCTTTTGGATGCCTCTGTAAATTCCTTACCAAAATCTCTTTTGATGTCCAATGCTTGTCGGCCTTACTATAACTTCAGGATTGACTTATGGCTTTGACCAATTGTCTATCTTTTGTGTTTTCTCTTCTTCATTGGGGACTTCTTTGTTCTTGCATCAGGGTGATCAAAGCCGCATTTTCCATTGCTAGCTTTTGTGTGTTGTGTAAATTATTATATTAACACCATTTTAGATAATTTGGGAAAATCCAGTTTCCCAAATTCTAAATGTGTATGCTAAGATTGTGTTATTTAATGATTTCTAAGCTCTAGTTGCCTTTAATTTAGATAAATTATCATGATTGTATGAGTCTATTTTAATTTCTCTACTATAAAATTTAAGAATAAACCTCCAATATAGTTTTTGGAAAAAGGATTTGTATGACATCAGTGCTTTTCAAAATTCAACAAATGCTTCTAGAAGTAGCTTCTCAAAAAATGAGGTGTCAAAAAAACCAATTGATATGATTTTAAAGCAGCATATAGATTGATTACAGCAATTAAAAAAGATAATATGTAAAGGCAAATAATATTAAACACTCTTGTCATAATTTGGTGACCTTAATCCATGTATAACAAAATACTTTGTCATGGTTTTGTAGCATGCTATCAAGTTTTAAATACACGATAATTTAAACAACATTCAAACTAATATTTCACACTTAAAAAGTCAAAACAATACTATATAGTATCCTATGGCTATAAGACCATGGGATGCCATCTATTGAACCTATGGCCTTAAGGCCATATGGTGCTCTTTGTAGACATGTCTATGACTTTAATATGTCTCTTTATGACCTCAAGGCCATAGGGTTAGGATTGTTAGCTGGTCCCAACGTATAAAGAGGTCCACTCCTTCAAAGCCATATGGGACTTTATTTATATGCCACCATATGTCCCTAAGGCTGTAGGTTGTCTTAGGGCCACAAGATGTTGTTTATGCCAATAAGACACCCTTCTATGCTCTATGTTGGCACACTATGTCCCCAGGCGCACAAGGTGTGCCTCGTATTCTAGCTAGAAACCCTTTATTCTATATGTTGTCACCATATGGCCTTAGACCATAGGGTGCCCTCTGTGCTAGTAAGAAATCCTCTATACTCTGTGTTTGCACCCTATGGACCTAGGGCCACAAGGTACCCTCTATGCTAGTAAGAAATCCTCTAGGCTCAATATTGAGACCATGTGGCCCCAAAGCTATAGGATATCCTCTATGGTAGTGAGAAAAACCCTCTATGATCTATGTTCACAAACAATTGAAAAATCTAAACAATACTATAGAGTATCCTATGGCCCTAAGACCATAAGATGTCATCTATTGCACCTATAATTCCATTTGGTATTTTATTTAACTATACAAAGTTAGATGAAACACTTACTTAGATGAACTATCATAATTCTAACTTTAAAATTATTTCTTAACATAAAACTACAATATAAAAACTCCTAATATAAGTTTGTTCCAAAGAATCAATGTTAAGATGAAGATTTTTTACATCAAGTACATGCTTTAAAACTTCACTCAAAGGTTTTGGAGATGGTGTCTCAAAAAAAGGAGGTGTTAAAAAACACCATTTGATGTGAATAATATGAATTGTATACATTGATTATGTCAAAATAGTATAAAGTATAAACATAAAGATTACCACCAAGTTGATAGTTTCATAAAAATGATGGTCTTCATTGCATGTACAATAAAAGACTAACTAGAAAGAGTATGATATCTCCAAGATTGAGGGTGTTCAAAAAACACCGTTTTGTAACACTACCAAATGTCAAGAAATTCTGATTGTTTGGATCACTTAATAAAGACAATTAATAAGAAGAAAAAGTTAACAATACCATAGAAGCATCAAACAATGAAAACAAAGAACTTGAATGAGAGAAGTGTCCTGACAATAGGATGCACTCCATGAAAAAAACAGCTTAAAGATGTTTCAAGATATCCCACAACATTCCATCAAGTTTAAATTTTTAAATTACACATTGCCAAATACTTGGTAGATGCTATTTAGAATACTTAACTAGTACACTTAAAATGGCCTCCTTCTCTTGAGATTTTGAGTCCTTTGAGACATATAACATTGCATTACATAGTGAGTCTCAGGATCAGGATGGAACATTACAAAATTTCTTATGGTATAGTCTCTCTTGTCTTTAGCATACAACCATCCACATAACCATGGAACAATTTCATCTTTTAAAAAACTTTGAAGCAATTGAGTAGGTTGGTTCCAAAACTTTGGAAAAATCATATGAGTTCCTTGCATATTCCACATCACTCAATATGGACTATCATCAAATATTATAGTGTTGCCCCCATCTAAATAATCAAATAGCTTCCATATGGTCGAAAGATTTTTGTGATAGGCTCTTTTGTAACCGATCATGAAATTTGAATTTTGGCAGCACCGGTTATCCATAATAATCTTGAATTTGTGACTTTGTGTAGGAAAATAGGTCTTGATTATGTGTTGAGCTTTTTGTAAACGATGGCAGCTCCAAATCCAAACCTCAAAGAACTCAAAGCAAAATCTTAAGAAATACTCTGCATCTCGACGCACCACATACACCTCATTGTTATCTTCTACAATGCACATGTACTTGGTCCAAGTTGGCCTTGATTGAAGCTCAAATGTTGCAAGAAGCAAACCCTCTAAATCCAAGATAAGCATTCTTTTTTCCTGTTTGAAAGATGTTGGTAGATAATGAAACCATTGCTCTTGGTTTGAATGTGATATTTGATGTAATATGAAAGGGAGCTCCTCTATTTTGTGATAATCTAATAGCAAAACATTTTTTCTTAGAAGCCCTGAAATGATTTAAAAAAAAAGTTAATATAGAGATCTTAAGTGTGTTGAAGACCTTAGGGACATAAGGTGCTAATTTGTGGTTACACTTAGTAAGTCCTGTGCAAGAACACATGCCAAACTATGACCCTATGGCCTTACATTCATAGGGTGTTGAGACCATAAAGTGAAATTCCCCCAAGGACATATAGGGTGAGATTTGACCTTATGAGCATGTAGATTGTCCTTGATGGCACAGTGAACTCAAATTTCAAAGCAAACAACTATAAAAGCTTTTTAAAAAAAGAGCATTTGGCACATGAAACTTAAAAGTTACTTATAGTATTGAAAGACAATTTAAAAAACTATTAATCATTTACATCTTTATATATGTTGAAACCCTAAGCACTCTAACAAAGTCTCTGAGTACATAAAGATCTTTGTAAATGACAAAATGTTACAAAACATTGCTCCATCATTTCTTGATATAGGGCTATTTGAGATCATACTGAATTTTCAGATGCTTTATATAAATCCTGGCTTCATGTACTTTGATCACACAGGCTCCTTGTATCCCAATTTTTGGGCAAGCATGATTGCTTCTATACCTTTCAAGGCTGATAATGATTTGATATTCTTTAAGACCCTTACTTTTTCTTGATCACGTGCTAAAAGTTTTTTGTCTTGACTTCGAGTGGACATTCCACTAGTGCTAGATGTTGTAACTTTCTCATCGTGAAGAGGACGAGAAACTTCTGGTAGCCTTCCCGTGGAGTAGGTTTTTCCTAGAAAAATTAGATTTCTCTCCTCCCGCTCTGCAACAACCTTGTGTATACGGTTATAAAGCTCATGACCTTGAGCGATGGGTGCTTGTCCATATAAATGAGACCCTGTTACTGTGAGAATGTCATTAACATGATTGAGAGCTTTGATATATGGTAGTAGCTCCCAAGGAGGATATTATCCTCCTCATCATCAACATTAAATGATGGTGAAAAAATACAATTCAATGTAGGATTCACACATCCCTTTAATGGTTCATCATCTACAAGAAGCAATCTTCTTGCATCAAGCCCAAATTTTGATGATGCAATAGCCAGCGGTTTGAAAAGTGCTTCTACTCCTGGATTATCTAAGCAAGTGATCCTTGATTCTATGCATGGTTGACATTGGCTTTGCCCCCAGATCATAAAGAATGGAAATTTTTCTTTAGCTTCCTTTTCTAAAATCTTGATGATGTCCACAACATGCATGTCATTAGCAGCTGACCATATCCCTACATTGAAATTGCTAAATAGAGCCTTTAAAAACTCAATGCATCCTGAACGAAGAACAATATGCTCATGTCCAAACTTTAAGCTCTTCATTTTCTTGGACTTTTGCCAGCATCTCCTCAGGAACAATCCACACAAGCTCACTATTATAGTCAGCATTGGTTTGTTGGTGGATGGAAGGTCTGACTCACCATGCAGTTCGATTTCCAAATCCTGGGGTGCTAAAATATTTGTGTTGGATTCTACTTCTGGCGTTGCACACGTTCTGGAACTTCCATTGCCTTCTACTTCCATTGTGGTGTCATGCAATCCAATTCCCAACTCTTGGGCTACTAGAATATTTTCATTGGATTCTTCTTCTTCCCTTGCACATGTTCTGGAACTTTCATTGTCTTATTCCATTGGATTACTCTTTAAATTTATCTCCAGTCATTGTAGCAGTTGACCTTCAAAGACTTGTAGATTCTTGTCATCTTCGTCAGAAACTCTTTGGTTGACATGGAGATTGATAGAATCTTTCTCAGTAGGGTCAATGTCATTAGCATCCTCTATACCAACAATCTCGAGTAAAACTTTGTCATCCGCAATATCTTGTTGAAGGGCTGCAAGTTTAAAGAACACCTAATTTTAGATTCCAAAGTATCTACATTTTGATAACTCTTTTTTGTCACACTGTTAGAAAAAACTAATCGCAAATAGCAAGTTTACTAGCTGACAACAGATCTACAATGAATTTATTTTTATGCTCCTTATTGTCTAGAGATTCCTAATATTTATCTAGCTACATTAGTCCTTTGTCCATGATGGCGGCGCCTAGAAGTATACTTGGAGAAACATTTATGCCTTTAAGCTCTAGAGCAGAAGTCTCATTTTCTATTTCCACCATGATCTTCTTGCATTGGATGATTTCCTAGACTAAGTTTCTTATGGTCTTCAGGCCATACGGTTCTCTTTGTATATATCTCTATGACTTTAAGATAATCCAAAATATGTCTGTTTATGGCTTCAAGGCCATATGGTTAGGATTGTTGGGAGGTCTCAACATATAAATAGATATATGGCTTCAAATCCATATGGTGCTTTATTTATGTGTCACCCTATGGCCCTAAGGCCATGGGTTGTCATAGGGCCACAAGATGCCCTCTATGAGCACTAGTAAGAAACCATATATGCTTTATGTTGGCACCCTATGACCCGAGGGCCACAAGGTCTTCCTTTTATGCTAGTAAGAAACCCTTTATGCTACATGTTATCACTCTATGGAGATTGGGCCATAGGGTGCCCTATGTGCTAGTAACAAATCCTCTATGCTCTATGTTTGCACCCTATGGACCTAGGGCCACAATGTACCCTCTATGATAGTAAGAAATCCTCTATTATCTATGTTTGCACCCTATGGACCTAAGGCCACAATGTAGCCTCTATGCTAGTAATAAATCCTATATGCTCAATATTGAAACCCTATGGCCCCGAGGCCATAGGATGTCCTCTATGCTAGTAAGAAAAGCCCTCTACGCTCTATGTTGGCACCGTATGGAGACTTGAGGACCACAAGGTACCCTTTATAATGATACTAAGAAACCTTGTATGCTCTAGGGGAGCACCAAATAGCCCCTAGGCCACAAGGTTCCCTCTATGCTAGAAAGAAAACCTCTACGGTCTACATTGGCAACCTACAGCCCTCGGGCCATAGGGTGCATCAAATGGCTCCTAGGCCACATGGTGCCCTCTATGCTAGAAAGTAAACCTTTGCACTCTACATTGACACTCTATGGCCCCAAGGCCATAGGGTGCCCTTTACGCCTAGTATAAAACCATTGAAACTCTATATTAGAATCTAAAGACTGTAGGCCACAAGGTGAGCTCTATGTTAGTAAGAAACCATCTAAACTCTATGTTGGTAGCCTATGGCCCAAAGGCCATAGGATAGCCAAGGAACCCTTTAGGAGCATTCCCCACAAAGACCACCTTATGGCCCCATGGTGATTTAGTGGCCTAGGTGCCCTTCTTAAGAATCTTTTATTTTTGTATCATATGGCCCCAGGGAAATAAGCTATCCTCTATGCTATCAAAAAACCGTTTATGCTCTTTGTTGGAATCATATGGCCCCAAGTCCATAGGGAGCCCATAGGGTGCTCTCTATGCTAGCAAGAAACCCTCCATGCTATATGTTTGCACCCTATGGCACCAAGAAAACAGGGTGTCCTCCATGATAGTAAGAAACCCTCTATGCTCTACGTTTACACCCCATTTGACTATGTTGACACCCTATGGCCCTGGGGCCATAGGGTGCTCCCTAGGGCCACAAGGTGACCTTCAACCTAGGAAAAGACCCTTTATGCCCTAAATTGGTACTCTTTTGCCTCAGGGTCATAGGGTGCCTTCTATGCTAGTAGGATACATTATATGGTCTAAGTTTCCACTCTACTGCGTAGGGCTAAAAGGTTTTCTCGATGAAGAAACCATGTATACTATATGTGGCACTGTATGGCCCTAGAGATAGAAGGAAACCCTAGGGCTATAGGCTGTCCTCTATGCTACTATCATATGGTCCAAGGGCCAGATAGTGACCAAGGTATCATTGTGTCCCAAGGGTAACAAGGTGCTAATAAAAAGCCCTCTATGCTTTATGTTGGCACCCTATGGCCCCAAGGCCATAGGGCGATCTTTATGCTAGTAAAATTCCCTCTATGCACTATGTTTACGTGTATACTTATAAGAAGCTATTTATGCACTATGTTGGCATCTTATGACCCTAGATCCATAAGATGTCCTCTATGGTAAAAGAGAAAGTGTACATGGGATATAATGACATCCTATGGTCCTAGGGCCATAGGCTCTCCTCTATGCTAGCAACATGTGTAAGTTAATACTCCAAAATTGAAAGAGCTTTTCAAAAAAAAAAGAAAAAAAAACCTTCTACTTACATTGTGGTGTCATGCAATCCACTTCCCAACTCTTGGGCTACCAGAATATTTTCATTAGATTCTTCTTCTTCCCTTGCACATGTTCTGGAACTTTCACTATCTTCTTACTCTTTAAATTTATCTCCAGTCGTTGTAGAAGTTGACCTTCAAAGACTTGTAGGTTCTTGTCATCTTCGTCAGAGACTCTTTGGTTGACATGGAGATTGATAGAATCTTTCTCAGTAGGGTCAATGGCATTAGCATCCTCTATACCAACAATCTCGAGTAAAACTTTGTCAACCGCAATATCTTGTTGAAGGACTGCAAGTTTAAAGAACACCTAATTTTAGATTCCAAAGTATCTACATTTTGATAACTCTTTTTTGTCACACTGTTAAAAAAAACTAATCGCAAATAGCAAGTTTACTAGCTGACAACAGATCTACAATGAATTTATTTTTATGCTCCTTATTGTCTAGAGATTCCTAATATTTATCTAGCTACATTAGTCCTTTGTCCATGATGGCGGCGCCTAGAAGTATACTTGGAGAAACATTTATGCCTTTAAGCTCTAGAGCAGAAGTCTCATTTTCTATTTCCACCATGATCTTCTTGCATTGGATGATTTCCTAGACTAAGTTTCTTATGGTCTTCAGGCCATACGGTTCTCTTTGTATATATCTCTATGACTTTAAGATAATCCAAAATATGTCTGTTTATGGCTTCAAGGCCATATGGTTAGGATTGTTGGGAGGTCTCAACATATAAATAGATATATGGCTTCAAATCCATATGGTGCTTTATTTATGTGTCACCCTATGGCCCTAAGGCCATGGGTTGTCATAGGGCCACAAGATGCCCTCTATGAGCACTAGTAAGAAACCATATATGCTTTATGTTGGCACCCTATGACCCGAGGGCCACAAGGTCTTCCTTTTATGCTAGTAAGAAACCCTTTATGCTACATGTTATCACTCTATGGAGATTGGGCCATAGGGTGCCCTATGTGCTAGTAACAAATCCTCTATGCTCTATGTTTGCACCCTATGGACCTAGGGCCACAATGTACCCTCTATGATAGTAAGAAATCCTCTATTATATATGTTTGCACCCTATGGACCTAAGGCCACAATGTAGCCTCTATGCTAGTAATAAATCCTATATGCTCAATATTGAAACCCTATGGCCCCGAGGCCATAGGATGTCCTCTATGCTAGTAAGAAAATCCCTCTACGCTCTATGTTGGCACCGTATGGAGACTTGAGGACCACAAGGTACCCTTTATAATGATACTAAGAAACCTTGTATGCTCTAGGGGAGCACCAAATAGCCCCTAGGCCACAAGGTTCCCTCTATGCTAGAAAGAAAACCTCTACGGTCTACATTGGCAACCTACAGCCCTCGGGCCATAGGGTGCATCAAATGGCTCCTAGGCCACATGGTGCCCTCTATGCTAGAAAGTAAACCTTTGCACTCTACATTGACACTCTATGGCCCCAAGGCCATAGGGTGCCCTTTACGCCTAGTATAAAACCATTGAAACTCTATATTAGAATCTAAAGACTGTAGGCCACAAGGTGAGCTCTATGTTAGTAAGAAACCATCTAAACTCTATGTTGGTAGCCTATGGCCCAAAGGCCATAGGATAGCCAAGGAACCCTTTAGGAGCATTCCCCACAAAGACCACCTTATGGCCCCATGGTGATTTAGTGGCCTAGGTGCCCTTCTTAAGAATCTTTTATTTTTGTATCATATGGCCCCAGGGAAATAAGCTATCCTCTATGCTATCAAAAAACCGTTTATGCTCTTTGTTGGAATCATATGGCCCCAAGTCCACAGGGAGCCCATAGGGTGCTCTCTATGCTAGCAAGAAACCCTCCATGCTATATGTTTGCACCCTATGGCACCAAGAAAACAGGGTGTCCTCCATGATAGTAAGAAACCCTCTATGCTCTACGTTTACACCCCATTTGACTATGTTGACACCCTATGGCCCTGGGGCCATAGGGTGCTCCCTAGGGCCACAAGGTGACCTTCAACCTAGGAAAAGACCCTTTATGCCCTAAATTGGTACTCTTTTGCCTCAGGGTCATAGGGTGCCTTCTATGCTAGTAGGATACATTATATGGTCTAAGTTTCCACTCTACTGCGTAGGGCTAAAAGGTTTTCTCGATGAAGAAACCATGTATACTATATGTGGCACTGTATGGCCCTAGAGATAGAAGGAAACCCTAGGGCTATAGGCTGTCCTCTATGCTACTATCATATGGTCCAAGGGCCAGATAGTGACCAAGGTATCATTGTGTCCCAAGGGTAACAAGGTGCTAATAAAAAGCCCTCTATGCTTTATGTTGGCACCCTATGGCCCCAAGGCCATAGGGCGATCTTTATGCTAGTAAAATTCCCTCTATGCACTATGTTTACGTGTATACTTATAAGAAGCTATTTATGCACTATGTTGGCATCTTATGACCCTAGATCCATAAGATGTCCTCTATGGTAAAAGAGAAAGTGTACATGGGATATAATGACATCCTATGGTCCTAGGGCCATAGGCTCTCCTCTATGCTAGCAACATGTGTAAGTTAATACTCCAAAATTGAAAGAGCTTTTCAAAAAAAAAAGAAAAAAAAACCTTCTACTTACATTGTGGTGTCATGCAATCCACTTCCCAACTCTTGGGCTACCAGAATATTTTCATTAGATTCTTCTTCTTCCCTTGCACATGTTCTGGAACTTTCACTATCTTCTTACTCTTTAAATTTATCTCCAGTCGTTGTAGAAGTTGACCTTCAAAGACTTGTAGGTTCTTGTCATCTTCGTCAGAGACTCTTTGGTTGACATGGAGATTGATAGAATCTTTCTCAGTAGGGTCAATGGCATTAGCATCCTCTATACCAACAATCTCGAGTAAAACTTTGTCAACCGCAATATCTTGTTGAAGGACTGCAAGTTTAAAGAACACCTAATTTTAGATTCCAAAGTATCTACATTTTGATAACTCTTTTTTGTCACACTGTTAGAAAAAACTAATCGCAAATAGCAAGTTTACTAGCTGACAACAGATCTACAATGAATTTATTTTTATGCTCCTTATTGTCTAGAGATTCCTAATATTTATCTAGCTACATTAGTCCTTTGTCCATGATGGCGGCGCCTAGAAGTATACTTGGAGAAACATTTATGCCTTTAAGCTCTAGAGCAGAAGTCTCATTTTCTATTTCCACCATGATCTTCTTGCATTGGATGATTTCCTAGACTAAGTTTCTTATGGTCTTCAGGCCATACGGTTCTCTTTGTATATATCTCTATGACTTTAAGATAATCCAAAATATGTCTGTTTATGGCTTCAAGGCCATATGGTTAGGATTGTTGGGAGGTCTCAACATATAAATAGATATATGGCTTCAAATCCATATGGTGCTTTATTTATGTGTCACCCTATGGCCCTAAGGCCATGGGTTGTCATAGGGCCACAAGATTCCCTCTATGAGCACTAGTAAGAAACCATATATGCTTTATGTTGGCACCCTATGACCCGAGGGCCACAAGGTCTTCCTTTTATGCTAGTAAGAAAACCTTTATGCTACATGTTATCACTCTATGGAGATTGGGCCATAGGGTGCCCTATGTGCTAGTAACAAATCCTCTATGCTCTATGTTTGCACCCTATGGACCTAGGGCCACAATGTACCCTCTATGATAGTAAGAAATCCTCTATTATCTATGTTTGCACCCTATGGACCTAAGGCCACAATGTAGCCTCTATGCTAGTAATAAATCCTATATGCTCAATATTGAAACCCTATGGCCCCGAGGCCATAGGATGTCCTCTATGCTAGTAAGAAAAGCCCTCTACGCTCTATGTTGGCACCGTATGGAGACTTGAGGACCACAAGGTACCCTTTATAATGATACTAAGAAACCTTGTATGCTCTAGGGGAGCACCAAATAGCCCCTAGGCCACAAGGTTCCCTCTATGCTAGAAAGAAAACCTCTACGGTCTACATTGGCAACCTACAGCCCTCGGGCCATAGGGTGCATCAAATGGCTCCTAGGCCACATGGTGCCCTCTATGCTAGAAAGTAAACCTTTGCACTCTACATTGACACTCTATGGCCCCAAGGCCATAGGGTGCCCTTTACGCCTAGTATAAAACCATTGAAACTCTATATTAGAATCTAAAGACTGTAGGCCACAAGGTGAGCTCTATGTTAGTAAGAAACCATCTAAACTCTATGTTGGTAGCCTATGGCCCAAAGGCCATAGGATAGCCAAGGAACCCTTTAGGAGCATTCCCCACAAAGACCACCTTATGGCCCCATGGTGATTTAGTGGCCTAGGTGCCCTTCTTAAGAATCTTTTATTTTTGTATCATATGGCCCCAGGGAAATAAGCTATCCTCTATGCTATCAAAAAACCGTTTATGCTCTTTGTTGGAATCATATGGCCCCAAGTCCACAGGGAGCCCATAGGGTGCTCTCTATGCTAGCAAGAAACCCTCCATGCTATATGTTTGCACCCTATGGCACCAAGAAAACAGGGTGTCCTCCATGATAGTAAGAAACCCTCTATGCTCTACGTTTACACCCCATTTGACTATGTTGACACCCTATGGCCCTGGGGCCATAGGGTGCTCCCTAGGGCCACAAGGTGACCTTCAACCTAGGAAAAGACCCTTTATGCCCTAAATTGGTACTCTTTTGCCTCAGGGTCATAAGGTGCCTTCTATGCTAGTAGGATACATTATATGGTCTAGGTTTCCACTCTACTGTGTAGGGCTAAAAGGTTTTCTCGATGAAGAAACCATGTATACTATATGTGGCAGTGTATGGCCCTAGAGATAGAAGGAAACCCTAGGGCTATAGGCTGTCCTCTATGCTACTATCATATGGTCCAAGGGCCAGATAGTGACCAAGGTATCATGTATGTCCCAAGGGTAACAAGGTGCTAATAAAAAGCCCTCTATGCTTTATGTTGGCACCCTATGGCCCCAAGGCCATAGGGCGATCTTTATGCTAGTAAAATTCCCTCTATGTACTATGTTTACGTGTATACTTATAAGAAGCTATTTATGCACTATGTTGGCATCTTATGACCCTAGATCCATAAGATGTCCTCTATGGTAAAAGAGAAAGTGTACATGGGATATGGTGACATCCTATGGTCCTAGGGCCATAGGGTGTCCTCCATGCTAGCAACATGTGTAAGTTAATACTCCAAAATTGAAAGAGCTTTTCAAAAAAAAAAGAAAAAAAAACCTTCTACTTCCATTGTGGTGTCATGCAATCCAATTCCCAACTCTTGGGCTACTAGAATATTTTCATTAGATTCTTCTTCTTCCCTTGCACATGTTCTGGAACTTTCACTGTCTTCTTACTCTTTAAATTTATCTCCAGTCGTTGTAGAAGTTGACCTTCAAAGACTTGTAGGTTCTTGTCATCTTCGTCAGAAACTCTTTGGTTGACATGGAGATTGATAGAATCTTTCTCAGTAGGGTCAATGGCATTAGCATCCTCTATACCAACAATCTCGAGTAAAAATTTGTCAGCCGCAATATCTTGTTGAAGGACTGCAAGTTTAAAGAACACCTAATTTTAGATTCCAACGTATCTAAATTTTGATAACTCTTTTTTTCACACTCTTAGAAAAAACTAATCGCAAATAGCAAGTTTACTAGCTGACAACAGATCTACAATGAATTTATTTTTATGCTCCTTATTGTCTAGAGATTCCTAATCTTTATCTAGCTATATTAGTTCTTTGTCCATGATGGTGGCGCCTAGAAGTATACTTGAGGAAACATTTATGCCTTTAAGCTCTAGAGGAGAAGTCTCATTTTCTATTGCCATGATCTTCTTGCATTGGATGATTTCCTAGACTAAGTTTCTTATGGCCTTTAGGCCATACAGTTCTCTTTGTAGATATCTCTATGACTTTAAGATAATCCAAAATATGTCTGTTTATGGCCTCAAGGCCATAGGGTTAGGATTGTTTGGAGGTCTCAACATATAAATAGATATACGGCTTCAAAGCCATATGGTACTTTATTTATGTATCACCCTATGGCCCTAAGGCCATGGGTTGTCACAGGGCCACAAGATGCCCTCTATGAGCACTAGTAAGAAACCATATATGCTTTATGTTGGCACCCTATGACCCGAGGGCCACAAGGCCTGCCTCTTATGCTAGTAGGAAACCATTTATGCTACATGTTGTCACTCTATGGCCTTTGGGCCATAGGGTGCCCTCTGTGCTAGTAACAAATCCTCTATGCTCTATGTTTGCACCCTATGGACCTAGGGCCACAAGGTACCCTCTATGATAGTAAGAAATCCTCTATTCTCTATGTTTGCACCCTATGGACCTAGGGCCACAAGGTAGCCTCTATGCCAGTAAGAAATCCTCTATGCTCAATATTGAAACCCTATGGCCCATAGGATGTCCTCTATGCTAGTAAGAAAAACTCTCTACGCTCTATGTTGGCACCCTATGGAGATTTGAGGGCCACAAGGTACCCTTTATAATGTTACTAAGAAACCTTGTCTACATTGGCAACCTACAGCCCTCGGGCCATAGGGTGCATCAAATGGCTCCTAGGCCACATGGTGCCCTCTATGCTAGAAAGGAAACCTCTACGCTCTACATTGACACTCTATGGCCCCAAGGCCATAGGGTGCCCCTTATGCCTAGTATGAAACCATTGAAACTCTATATTAGAATCTAAAGACCGTAGGCCACAAGGTGAGCTCTATGTTAGTAAGAAACCATCTAAACTCTATGCTGGTAGCCCGTGGCCCAAAGGCCATAGGATAGCCAAGGAACCCTTTAGGAGCATTCCCCACAAAGACCACCTTATGTCCCCATGGTGATTTAGTGGCCTGGGTGCCCTTCTTAAGACTCTTTTATTTTTGTATCATATGGCCCCAGGGAAATAAGCTATCCTCTATGCTATCAAAAAACCGTTTATGCTCTTTGTTGGAATCATATGGCCCCCAAGTCCATAGGGAGCCCATAGGGTGCTCTCTATACTAGCAAGAAACCCTCCATGCTATATGTTTTCACCCTATGGCACCAAGGACACAGGGTGTCCTCCATGATAGTAAGAAACTCTCTATGCTCTAAGTTTACACCCCATTTGACTATGTTGACACCCTATGGCCCTGGGGCCATAGCGTGCTCCCTAGGGCACAAGGTGACCTTGAACTTAGGAAGAGACCCTTTATGCCCTAAATTGGTACTGTTTGGCCTCAGGGTCATAGGGTGCCTTCTATGCTAGTAGGATACATTATATGGTCTAGGTTTCCACTCTATAGTGTAGGACTAAAAGGTTTTCTCTATGAAGAAACCATGTATACGATATGTTGGCAGTGTATGGCCCTAGGGAGAGAAGGAAAACCTAGGGCTATAGGGTGTTCTCTATGCTACTATCATATGGTCCAAGGGCTAGATAGTGACCAAGGTATCATGTGTGTGAGAATTCTCTACTATATATACAAAAACCACTTTATGGCACTATGGCGTCCCAAGGGCAACAAGCTGCTAATAAAAAGCCCTCTATGCTCTATGTTGGCACCCTATGGTCCCAAGGCCATAGGGCAGTCTTTATGCTAGTAAAATTTCCTCTATGCACTATGTTTACGTGTATACTTATAAGAAGCCATTTAGGCACTATGTTGGCGTCTTATGACCCTAGATCCATGAGATGTCCTCTATGGTAAAAGACAAATTGTACATGGGATATGATGGCATCCTATGGTCCTAGGGCCATAGGGTGTCCTCTATGCTAGCAAAATGTGTAAGCTAAAAAATGCGATAAATATGCAACACGATATACAAAATTGAATCATTATCATACATCATACATTTGTTGCTTTACCACACAGTTGAAGTGGTCTTTGCCTTCAAATATCATCATAACATTCAAACATTTAAATCAAAATTTCAAGTACTTTAATTCACAAATGCATTGATGTGTTGGTGGATGGAAGGTCCGGCTCACCATGCACTTTGATTTACAAATCCTGAGGGGCAAAAGTATTTGTGATGGATTCTCCTTATGGCATTGCACATGTTTTGGAACTTGCATTGCCTTCTACTTACAATTTACAAACTTAAACCATGGTTATACATTATACAATTATTTCTTTGCAATAAACCTTGATACAATGTTCCGATTGCTACATGACAAGCTAAAAAAGTCTACTAGTCCTAGCTTCTCTCTATTGAAAAAAATTCAAGATATAAATTCCAATTCTCTGCATCATCTAGAAGAGAAACAAAATCATAGTTTGGAACAAAATACTCGCACTTTATATCTTTGAATAAAATTTTGTTACAATCAAAGAACTAGATCTTCACATAATCCAAAGGACAAATGCTTCAATAACCATTTATACTCGATGTTTACTATCTAAGCAAATAATTGGCATTTACAAAAAATGTTGAATATATGTTTAATCTAGTTAGTTGCAATACAAAGATAATTATTTCAAAGCAAATATGTTTAATCTAGTTAGTTGCAACACAAAGATAATTATTTCAAACGCTTACACCATCAATTCACAATAGAAGAACTTACACCCAACAAAAAATGATCATACATCAATTGTTCAAACTCTCATTTTGGAATTTTGAGGACTAAATACTTTTTAGTTTTTTCTAGCTTATTTCATTCTCAACATAATATTAAACCTTAATCACAAGATAAAAAATATATGTCCCTAATGTATATGGACACAAGATATAAGGCCAACGAAAAATGTTCTTGAAACACTTAAAGAGTCTTTAGGTGACCTAGAATAACCAACCTATGGTCTAAAGGCCATAGGGTGTCATGTGATGTTTTATAAGATGTGTCCATAAGAGCTAGGTGATTTGCATCCATAGGGTGATTTAAGTGCCCTTGTGGAGATTCTATGTCACCACCCTATGTCCCTAAGGACTTAGGGTATCCCAAATGCTCTTGGATAACTTATGTTTCCTTCTAGAATAGCCCAAATACTCATGTGCCCGTTTAGAGACTTTATGTAATCTCTCTATATACATAAGATTGTAGGATAGCTGTGTTGACACCCTATGGCCTTAAGGCTGTAGACTAGCCCAAATGCTTATGTGCCCTTTTAAAGACTCTATGTATCACCCTATATCCGTAAGATTGTGGGGTAGCCAAATGCTTTTGGGGGATTCTATGTTGACACCCTATGGGCCTAAGGCTATAGAGTAACCGAGATGCTTATGTGCCCTTTTAGAGACTCGGTGTAATCACCCTACATCTGTAAGGTTGTTGGGTATCCCATTTTCTTTTGGGGGATTCTATGGCCCTAGGGCCATAGGGTGTCATGTCTACAAAGAACTCTATGATCCTCAAGTCATAGTGTATTCTTCCCAAACCTCATATGATCAATTAACTTTAAAGTATTACATAACATATATCTTATGACCATATATAAATGTAGAATTCTATTTACCAAAACATGTCCATATAATATCATACACTTAAGTCTAATTCATTTATTGTGAAAAAACTCGAACTCACAAGTTCATATTTTTTCAAAGAAAATAAATTGAGAAGAATAACGAGCCAAACACCAATGTTTTTAACATCATGGGCAGATTTGAGATGGGAAAAATAAAATAAAATGACAACAATAATAATCTAAATATCAGTAATTTAATATCATGGGTGGCTAGCTTAACCTGTTTCTTGTAGACTTTCTAGAATGGCCTCAACACTTGCATCCAGTGGTTCTTCAATTTCTTCTTCCTCTGAATCCTTGGCATTGACTTTCTCTGTGTTATCCACACCTGCCCACCTTCTAAGATCAAGGTCTTCTTCCAGTATGGAATGGCAAAGAGATTCCAATTGCGTCATTTGATCACTACTACATGCAACTGATATCACCTTTCTCTGTTGTTGTAGTGCCTCTTTAGTCCCATAGCCTAATGAGAAGATGTTTATCACTTGATCATCTTCTTTGAGACAGATGCATTTGATTGCACGATGTACAAAAAAGGATTTGGCTGTGGTCACAGCATCATACTCGTCGTCATTGATGCAGAGAGTATGCATTGGCTCCAACAATGACTCTTTAACACTAGAGTAGTTGGTGTACTGCTCTCCTTGACTGAAAAATGCCCAAACCCCAAAAAATACTTCACGAAGAGCACATGTTTGGATGGTCTCTGATCCCATTAAGGAGCTCAAAGGAAGAACGTGAATTTCATACCATTTAGCTTTTTCAGAAATTGCCTTCTCTAGGGAAGCAGCATGCTGATACTTGACTAAGCGGGCAATTAAAAACTCTGATGGTTGATGTGCTACCCCACATACTCCATCAATTACTTTACCAAATTGGGCAGCACTCCAACCACTAGATGTAAGACTTTTGTTTGTTGTGTCTATGATGCAAACATGAACACGAATTTTAGAGCTATTCTCACTGCTACAGAGAAACTCAATGCCTTCCAAATTCTTTCCAACACACTTGATTGTCCATGGTAAAATGAATTTCAAACTAGAAGTGCCATTCTTTTGTGCAATGATCCACTGCACATATCCCCTAATAATCTCAGGAATTGGCTCTTTCTCCTTTCCTTTTTGTAGTAGTAGATTTAGCCATTGCGTACAACTCGTGAAGAGAGATTTGTAAATCTCATCTTTAATGTTATAATGAGACTTAAATTTATCCCATGAAGTAGCTGCTATTGCTGATGGATCTATCTCTTTAAATGCCATCAACATTTGAGGCTCAAAAACCCTGGTCTTCTTTAAGACTGTTGCACGTGCAGTGAAGTCGAGCATGCGCGCTTGTTGACGCGGTTGCTTCACTAAGCAGATCTTCTCATCTGCCAGCTCTTGTTGTAGTAGCTTGACATCATTATATTCTAAACCAGCTAGGCATCTAAAGGTTTTTATGCTTGGTTGTCGCCCACGAGCAGTTGATGTCTAATGCTTCTCCAAGATGTGTATCCACTGATCATAGATTTCATCATCGTACATGACCATGTGTGCTTCTTTGTTGGCAAATGATTTATGGTTGAACACGATGTTCACCACATTTACAAAGGCCTTCAAAATAAAGAAAAGAAAATTTACTTTATTTCAAGACATATTTGTAACAAAAAAAATCATAGGGAAGTTGAACTTACATCCCAACCTGCTCGACTTGGATGACCGACAGGAACACCTGCCTTGGGTTTTGTTGGTTTAGAATATGCAAGCCATTGACTATGGCCATGCTTCAAGACCTCCACATAAGGCTGGTGTTTCATTTTTTTCTGTTATTCTCTCCATGTTCTCCATTTTGGAAACTCGAACAGCAACCTCTTTCAGAGCATCTACCACTATCCTTGTAGTTCTAAACTTGTAGAACTCTTTTCTCAAAGCATATTTAGTGTTGTTGTTACGCAAAAAAGCTCTAGCCGCTATGATGGAATGCTGACCAGCTAGAATCCAGTAGTGGTATGTTGATAGCTTGTCTCCATGCACTTCAGCTGTTTGTAAAGGCATTTTTGTAATTGGGTTATACGGCATCAAGTCTGCTGCACTGGAGACAGGCCTAGAGTGCCCTGCAAATTGCTTCAAGAGATATTTCACATATACATCTGACAATGGTCTGTATCTATAGCCTTCTGGTGCAAGGTTGCATTGATCAACTGGGATCAATTGGGTAAATTGTACACCAAATTTAAAATAGTGGTCAATTCCGACGTATCCATCTAGCTCACTCTTAGAAGTTTTGGCAACTTCTTTCTCAAGATCTTTTTCTTTGGGCTGTATAATAGAGTCCAACACAGCTAAGGATGCTGAGTCCACAACCACTGCCACTGAGGGGGTTCCAACTGTTAGGGTTGCAAGTCCACTAGAATCTCCTGCTTCTTGAGTCTGTAAGGGTATAACTGAAAGATTTTCTTCGGCCACATTTCCACTATTTTCTCCAAGTGAGGGAGTCTGACTCTCCTTGAGCGTCTTAGATTGATTTGGTGTACCCGTGTCTTCATTCTTTCGCTTCTTATTCTTCTTTGTGCTGCTCAATTTACCTAAATATTGATTGACTTTCTTAAAGCCCTCAATATATAAGTCCATAAAGTTCTCACACTTGGAGTGTCGTCTTGAAGCTCCACCCACCCTGCTTTTGTCATTGTCACTCCTTCATAATCAACCTTCACCAATTTTTGAGCAAAGGCCACAAGTTCCAACAAGTAGGAGTCACCATTGAGTAGTTTTACTCCAAGGCATGGAGACATTTCAAGATCTGAACAATCTTTCTTTATCTCCAATACCACAGTCCTTGAAGGGCAATTGCTCTTTATCTTGAAAGAACAAGTGGACTTTCTCATCACTTCCACCATTTGGTAAGTGAAAATCTAGATACCAAGAACTTGGTGTTCATCCTGTTGCATCAACCGACTTTGACTTTCTCTTCTGAGACATTTTCTGTAAAAAGAATGACATATATTTAGACAAGATGGATATTATTACATCCATATGGACCCAGGGCCATAGAGTCACCTCTATGTTAAACCATGTGGTCTTAGGTCCAAAGGGTGCCAACAAAATGGTTCTACAAGTGTACCTAGGCCACTCTATGGTAGTGTGATCACATGTTCCCTTATGACATTAGAGGACCCTCAAAGAAGTATCCCTTGAATGGCCTAAATACCCCTTTAGAGCCTCTACACCAACACCATATGGCAATCTGTGTCTTGAAGGCCATAGGGCCCCAAGGCTACAAGGTGACCACAATGTTTTAAAGAAACACTTCATGAGGGTTTTCTGGTAACCTATCACCCCAGGGCCATATGGTGCTCTCCATGCAAGTAAAAACCACTATTTGCTCTATATTGAGGAGACCTTGTGGGATGAAGTCCATAGGGTCCCCTTTATGCTAGTGATAGCCGTTTTTCGGCTCTCCATAATTGCCATAGTAAGTTACTCCACCCTACCAAATTCACCCAAACGCTATGGCTATCCCTACCATTTCACTGTACATAGGCGTGTGTGAGTTAGGGGGCTTTTCCCATATCTTCTAAAAAACCCTCAGCTAGCTAGTCACTGGGCTAGGTGAGCCAAAAAAAAAATTAAAAATTAAAAAAATAAAAGTATATTATGGCCTCTTTGTGTGTAAATATTTCATTGTATATATGGCCTAAATATAGGGATTTTTTATAATTATTTTGGTATTTTATTTAAATATTTCTACTTAGGTGTGTGTTTTATTAAACCTATGTACACCTTCTTTCATCCTCTTACACCATAATTATATTTTTTGCCAATATGTACATACTCTAACCTCATATTTTTCCTTTATACAAATCACTCCCACATTTTCACCCTCACCCTCGTAAAAACAAAAAATTGATTTCTACTCATTGGTTACTTTTATTATATTATTTACTTGCATACCTTTTCCTCTTTCACCCAAAATAATTCAAGGAGGGACCATATCATATGATTCCAATATCTTTCCATATCCATAACTCCTCCATATTTTTATTATTATTTTTACTCATTATTCTAACACCATGTGCTCATTGAGCTAAAGTCCATGAATAGTCCATACACTAGTCCCACCATGTATATATTTCTTATTTCACCAATAATCCTCCTCCATGCATGGGTCAAGGGCAACTTGAATGCTTTGTATTATAATATGACAAAGGAGGGGCTCACTCTTGGATGCATTGTACAAATTCAACAAAGGAGGGGGCCACTAAAAGACTTTTGCAGGCATAAAAAACAGGCTTTTTGGTGAGAATTTTGGCACCTATCTCCACTCCGAATTTGGAGCGATGGTCAAAAGAGAAAATGTAGCCCACACTCTGAATAATCACCTCAAATTTTTTCATGATTTTTGGAGCTACCAGCGGTGCGCTATGATTTTTTGAGTGGACCCCAGTCTGCCCACTTTTCTCACAAGTAGCCCTTAGTCTTCTCTCACCCTTCCACACACCTACTCACTCTTACACATCCCTCCCTCTCCTTCCCTCACTCAAACCTGCAATTTCCATGGCTTCTCCCACCCTCTTCACCATTACCCTTCTCTCTCATCCCTATAGTTCTTTTATGAACCTCTACATACATACACCCTCTCCATGTCTCTCTCTATTGCTTCTATGTTACAATTTCATTTACCTCTCCTAAAATATCTAAAATTCAGCATCTTAACCATGATAACTTCTGCAAATTGAGGAATTTTCATCAACAAATCCTCTTTTCATCGTGGTGGTCAACTGTGGCGGCGGCGTAAAGAAGCGAAGAAGAAGAAGAAGACCAGCGGTCATTTTTTCCACAATCTACACAAGGGTGAGTTCAAGCTTCTTCAAAGCTTCACCATCTCAATGATTCTCTTTTAATTCACCCCTCTTCCTTCATCAAATCAACTCACTCTACCCATTGTAAATGTAACATTAACTTTCTAGTGATTACTAACGACTAACATACTAACACAAAATAGCATTGACCTAACCATAAAAGACACCTCACCTCAAGACATGTACAAAGTAACTCTCTCTCTCTCTCTCTCTCTCTTTACTTACTTTCACCTTATCTACCATCAATAATGCTCTCTTTTGAGCCCACACCCATGACTCAAGCAGACAAAGAAGGCCCGCAATGTTTTGAGATTCAAAAAAATCATAATCCTGATTTGTTAGCTTGTAAATTAGGATTTCCAATAATCTTTATGAGGGGTCTCCAACCTATAAATAGACCCCGCTTCTTCTTGTAAAACAACCTCCAACATCTCACAACGCACCCCAACACTCTATGCGTGAGGAGAGACTTAGGTGTAGCAACCACTTGTGAGCTTCACTCTTGGTGTGAGAGAAGCCTTCAAGCTACACATTGCAAGTGAGAGAGCGTGAGTTCCACAAATCTCAAAACCACTATTGTATATGATCCTTCATCATCAATAAATTGAGGTTTGGTGCATCAAAGGCGTGATTCTACGGTCAAATCTTCGTCCTTCCATTTGTGCAATACGGTTTGGTGAATTCAAGGTGACTTGTGTGTTTTGAGTTTTTATCGGTTGATCTTGATTTTAGAAAGTGTTTTAGTGTGTTTTTCATTGCCAGTTTTTTTGTCCATTGTAAGAGGGTATTGTGGTGAGAGGTCTCCCACACCCTAAGACAGTGTGTGTGTGTGTTTTGGCAATGTTTAGCAATCACTAAGCATTGAGTGAGTTTTATACAAGTTCTACGATAGCATCATAACGAACCATCTCCATTTGCAAGTCACAAATAAGGTATTACGCAAGATCCTTTCCTCTCTCTCTTCCCTTTGCTCTAGCTCTCTCTGGTCCAGTTTGTGTGTGTCTTGGTGTGAGGTTGTTTGTGTGTGTTGTGTGGTGCATCTTCTTGGTTGTGCCAAAATCTCTCTTGTGTCCTAGTTCGCATACCATAACTAGGTGGTGCCCCTATCTTGTTTGTGTTTGGCTGTGGGTTTGTTGTTGCGTTGTGCTTGTGGTTGCCCCAGCCGCAATTGAGCAGCACGGGAGCCTTGAGGGGTGTTTAGAGGTCGCCTCTCTTGTTGCCCGCCCCGGACCGCCCCAATTTTGGTGCCCCCACTGAGGACGGCTTGTGTATTTTTGTGTAGAATCAACCTTTAGCATAGTCAAGTAGTTTGCATGAATCACGAAAATTTGTATGATCCCTTCATTCCCATTGCAAGGCAAAAGGTACACATAATTGTTAGTACTAAGTTGCAATTTCAACGT
This sequence comes from Adiantum capillus-veneris, assembly GCF_014529385.1. Taxonomy (NCBI): domain Eukaryota; kingdom Viridiplantae; phylum Streptophyta; class Polypodiopsida; order Polypodiales; family Pteridaceae; genus Adiantum; species Adiantum capillus-veneris. The sequence continues at coordinate 52,522,877 of NC_140958.1, read as the reverse complement.
GTCATTCGTAGAATTTTAGGTCCTGTTAGGTTGGCCGAGATAAATGCTTCAGTAAATCCTTTTATTTTGCCTCTCATTAGGTACGACCTTAGTTTGGACGTCTATATTTTTGTTTTATTTTAAGCATTAGGTCATGCATAGACCATGGATAATGGCCCAGGAATAGAGGTTTTCCCCTTCCATTTCACTCCACACATTAGAATAAACATTGCAATTAGTAGGAAAATCCATTTTCAACAACGTATGGTGTTCATGTTTGGTGCCCAAAGAGTAGGAGAAATTCTCGCATCACCAAACCCTGTCATCCTACCTCTTATTGATTATCACAGGTCGTTTGATGTGAATATCTTTATTTTGTTGTAGAATAGAATGCAAGCTAGATACATTATTGTGTAAATCTTTTTAAGAAAGAAAAACAAAAACGGGTGTCACTTTGAAATCAATCCAATGGAAAGCCAACGCCAAATGTCTGGGTATCCTCTTTTCTTTGGAGAGCCTGGAGAGGATGCTGAATTATTTTTAGCGAATTTCAAGATTTCTTGCCGTATCAAGAGGATAATAACTGATCAAGAACGTGTAGAAATGTTTGAGGTGGTCCTTAGGAAAGATGCTAGTACTTGGTTTGACTCTTTGCCTGAGGAAGTTAAGGGGAATTACACAGAAGTTTTGAATCGTTTTAAGAGATACTTCTTTGATCCCCAAAACACTCAAAAACTATGGCAAGACATTGTTTCTCATAAGCAAAAAGACTTAGATGACTACTACTTGTACAAGCAAGAGTTTCTACGTCTTTGGGCTCTATGGATACGAAATGTTGCTAACCCTGGTGATGGTGCAGAATTTCTAAAGAAGGAGAGGTTCATAGCCGGACTCTTTCCTGACCTTAAGGTAAAAGTTGAGGCGGGTGCACCTGCTACCTTTGATGCAGCTGAAACTAGGGCTGCTGAGAAATATAGGAAACTCAAGTGCTTAAGGGGGGAGGTTCCAATAGAAGGTCTTAGACCCAAAGGTAAGTCACAAGCATCAACATCTAAGGAGCTTCCTGAGGTAACGGCGGAAGTGATTGAGAAGTTAAATGAATCTTTAAGCAGCTTGTCAATTCACCTTGCACAAGCCGTAGGTCCAAAGGGACAAGCAAAGAAGTCTGAAGAGCGAGACCCACGACCTAGGAGAGTCTTGCAATGTTGGAATTGCGGTGAGTCTGGACATGGGATGTTTAATTGTCCTTGGCCCCGTGGGGAGCCAGGGAGACCTAACTTGAATTACCCAGTGATGAATGCAGGCGAAGGAACTAGTCAACAACCAAGGCTTCTACAAAGGCCAAATGGACCAAGACCACCTCCACAAGGGGTAGAAGGAGTTCCACCTTTGCCAGATCCAAATGTGCATGTGGTAGAGGTGACAAATTCAAATGAGGTTGACATGGAAGCCAATGGAATTAAGCGTGGCCGACGAAAAGGTAAAGAGAAAGAAGGAGTTACATCACAGAGTGACCATGGACAAGGCAAGAAGGCAAAGGAAACCAAGGAAACCAAGAGGACTCGACGTCGTATCAACCTCCAAGACTTCCCTCTTGGACATGGTATGGCTCCGTACAACTTGTTGGAAGACATGAGAGGTAAGGGTCCTGATATTTCATGGCCTCAATTTCTTGCATTATGTCCACAAGTTAGGAGGGATTTAACAAGGGCAGTTAGCACTAGGAGAAAGGTAAAAGAGAGTGTGCCTGTTGTAAAAATTGCACAAGCTGAAATGAATGAGGACATTACACCGGTGCTAGACTGTTACATCAAAGGGAGATTGGTTAGGAAAGGTCTAGTGGATGGGGGTGCACAAATTTGCATCATGACAGAGGGACTCATGCAAAGACTAGGCATGCACATCCATGAGACACCTGAAATCAAAGTGAAAATGGCAAACAATAGCAAGGCTAGGTGTGTAGGAATTTGTAAAAATGTTTTTGTGGAGGCCTTTGGCATTAAGAAGGCAGTGGATTTTTATGTTATGTCGACCAAGGGAAGTGGTTATCCATTTATCCTAGGAAGACCATGGCTAATGAAAATGCGAGCTTTGCAGGATTGGGAGAGTGGGAAATTAATTTGCAGGAATGACAATCATAAGAAGGTTGTCTTTGACATTAAGGAGCAACGCCAAGAGGAGCTCCATGAAGAATCATCTCAAAGTGAGACGGAAGAAGGTTGGACCGATAGCACTTCAGAAGAAGAAAGTAGCAGCAGCATTACTGAAGAGGAGTCTTCCATCGAAGTCATGGGGGTAAGGTTTAAGCCAAGCAACCAAGAGACCTCTTGTCAAGGCTTGGAGGAGGTAGGTCCTCAAGAGAACGAAGGTGTTCAAGATGAAGGGATGCTGGAAGGTATGCTATCAACAACACTTACAAAGGATGAAAGAGAGGAGTTCAAATGTGTGCTAAGGAAGTTTCCTAGGCTTTTCACTAAAGACTACACCGATGTGCGGGGAGTAGATGCTGTTCAACACAAAATTGAGTTGAAGCCAGAGGCCACACCTAAGGCTCAGAAGCTACGAAGGCTAGGAGTCATCAAGGAGCAGGCTTTACTCAAGGAGGTAAGAAAGCTTCTAGCAGCAGGTTTCATTTATCCAGTGGAGAATTCAGAGTGGGTCTCTCCCGTTGTTGTCACTCCTAAGAAAAACGGAAAGTGGAGGGTGTGTGTGGATTACCGTCCACTCAATGAGGCAACAAAAAGAGATCACTTTCCCCTCCCATTTCAGGATGAGATACTAAATGAAGTAGCTGGTCATGAGAAGTACACTGTGTGTGATGGCTACTCGGGTTACTTTCAAATAGGTATCGCATTGGAGGATCAATTGAAAACAACCTTTATCACTCCTTGGGGTTGTTATGCTTTTAGAGTCATGCCATTTGGCCTGACAAATGCTCCTGCAACTTTCCAACGCTTCATGAATATGGTGTTTCAAGCATTCTTTGGAAAGTCAATTAGGGTGTTCATTGATGATTTCTGTATTTATAGCTCAAAATCATTGCATCTACAAAGGGTAGAAGAAGGTTTAAAGAAGCTCTACGACATGGGAGGTCAACTCAACCCCGATAAGTGCCATATAGGTGAGGATGAAGTAATCTTGTTTGGTCATAAAGTTTCTTACAAAGGCATTGAAGTGGATCCTTCAAAGGAAAAGGCTCTTATTGAGCTACCATCACCCAAGAGTCTTAAGGAGGTCATCTCTTTCATTCAGAAGGTGAAGTATATGTCACGCTTCATTCACTTAGCCTCGGAGTTGCTTCATCCTTTGCAAAAGTTGACACAACAAGTAGAATTTGCATGGTCTGATGAGCTTGAAGAGTATTTTTGTAACATTAAAGTCATTTTGTCAGAGCTACCAACACTCATGCCTCCTTGTTGGGAGTACACATTCTTTGTTAGCTCTAGTGTTGGAAGGGAAACAATTGGTGCTGTGTTGCTACAACAAGATCCCCACAGTACAAGGATGCGACCCATCTACTTTGCTAGTAGGGTCATGAATGCTTTGGAGAGAGACTACACAGAAGCAGAACTCATGATGCTTTCTCTCATGTTTGCGGCGAGAAAGTTTAGATCCTACCTACTACCAAAACCTTTTGTAATTCTCACTGCAGAAAATTTGTTCCCTTGGGTGTCATCTCAAATGAATCTTAGTACTAGGATCTCAAAGTGGATTATGGAGTTGCAACAGTTCCAATACTCTTTCAAGGTAGAAGATAGTGTGCGTGCACAATTGGCAGGGATTCTCACTTATAGGGTACATGAGAAGGAAATTAAGGTGCCTCAAGTAAAGACCCTACCATTGCCACCACCAAAAAGTATTCCTAATGCTTTTACCTTGTTCTTTGATGGAGCTTTTCGACGAGCCACAGGGAAAGCAGGGGGAGGGCTAGTGTTGCTCAACCCAAGTGGAGAGGTGGTCACGAAAGAGAAGGTCAATCTACCAGGTTCAACTAGCAACAATGAAGCAGAATATGACACACTACTTCATGGTTTGAAGATGTGCATTGGCCAAGGGATAAAACGTCTCATGGTAAAAGGAGATGCACTTCTCATTGTTAAACAGATTTTAGGCATTTGGGCATGCAAGAATGAAAGCTTAAGGACAAAAGTTCATGCTATTCGTAGGATGTTTAATCAGTTTGAAGAAGTGCAACTATATCATATTCCGAGGAAACAAAATGAAGATGCCGATTTACTTGCACAACAAGCAGTTACATGTGTTGAGAGAGAAGTGCAGGTCATCATGGTGGCAACAGCTGTCAAGCAACCGAGATACCAGGGATTGGAGTCATTGGCTCCCATTATCGGCTACATTTTGGAGGGTGAGTTTCCACAAGACTTCACGAAGGCTCAGAAGAGGAGACTCATGAAGAAGGCAGGTTTCTATCTCTTCCTAGAAGGCTCCCTCTATCAAAAAGGGAAGGATCAAGTGTGCAGAAGAGTACCAACTATCGAGGAAATTCCAGCCATTCTAAAAGGTTTGCATGAAGAGGCATGTGGTGGTCATTTTTCCCAAGAATCAACTGTGAAGAAGATTTTGCTTGCGGGGTATGTTTGGCCAAGCTTGCATGTGGATGTTCAACATTGGTGTAAAAGCTGTCACAATTGTCAGATAAATGGAAATAGAAGGTTGGTGCATGGCCCGAGGCAAATAGTTCTTGCAAATGGACCCTTTGAAAAGTGGGGCATTGATGCTATGGGTCCTCTGCCTAGGACAAAAAATGGTAAACTCTACATTCTAGTGGCTGTAGACTATATGACTAGGTGGGTGGAAGCTCAAAGTGTGGCAAGAGTTAATGAGAGGACAGTTAGCAAGTTTGTGTACACTCACATTTGTTGCAGATTTGGCACACCTTTGGAGATCGTTTCTGATAATGGTCCAGGATTTCGGAAGGGCTTGCTCACAGAAGTTTGTAATGAGCTTCACATTCTACATCGGCATAGCACACCCTACTATCCTCAATCAAATGGTTTGGTAGAGAGGGCTAATGGTGTCATTGCAGGAATCATTAAAAAGATGGTGCAAAACAAGACAAAATTATGGGATGACTTCTTGGATGGTGCCTTGTGGGCATATCGAACCACATATAGGGAAGCCACGGAGTTCACACCATTTCACTTGGTCTATGGTCAAGAGGCTTTGCAACCTATCGAGCTCAACATTCCAACAATGCGACTTCATGGCAAAGGAGCGCAAGATGATCAAGAGGTATGGATGGATCGACTTCTTACGTTAGTGGAGCTTGAGTGGAAAAGAGAAGCAGCATACGAGTGCTACAAGAGGAAAGCCACACAAGCGAAAGAAACGCACGACAAGAAACTGAAGGACAAAGGCATCAAGGAAGGAGATCTTGTGCTAAGGTATGACAATCGACTTGACAATCGTTTTGATGCCAAGTTTGAAACTAGATGGCAAGGGCCATACATAGTCAAGAAGGCTTTCAATTCTAGTTACTATCAGCTTATGGACTTGAATGGTAAAGAGCACTCCAGGAAGGTAAACGGGTATCGCTTGAAGCCCTATTTGAGTCGCCTTCTACCAAAGGATCTACCAAAGATCTGTCCAAAGGCCGCTGTCTCATGTAAGTATTGTTACATGAAGCATGAGTGTAACTCCAGCCAAAATTCTGAGGGGCCAAACAATGAAGATCTCGTCAAGGACTCTAAAGCACTCTCTTTCGAAAAGATGCTCTATGATGGTACATGAATATACCATCATCCTGGGGGAGGGCTAATGATAGCTATTTTTCGGCTCTCCATAATTGCCATAGTAAGTTACTCCACCCTACCAAATTCACCCAAACGCTATGGCTATCCCTACCATTTCACTGTACATAGGCTTGTGTGAGTTAGGGGGCTTTTCCCATATCTTCTAAAAAACCCTCAGCTAGCTAGTCACTGGGCTAGGTGAGCCAAAAAAAAAATTAAAAATTAAAAAAATAAAAGTATATTATGGCCTCTTTGTGTGTAAATATTTCATTGTATATATGGCCTAAATATAGGGATTTTTTATAATTATTTTGGTATTTTATTTAAATATTTCTACTTAGGTGTGTGTTTTATTAAACCTATGTACACCTTCTTTCATCCTCTTACACCATAATTATATTTTTTGCCAATATGTACATACTCTAACCTCATATTTTTCCTTTATACAAATCACTCCCACATTTTCACCCTCACCCTCGTAAAAACAAAAAATTGATTTCTACTCATTGGTTACTTTTATTATATTATTTACTTGCATACCTTTTCCTCTTTCACCCAAAATAATTCAAGGAGGGACCATATCATATGATTCCAATATCTTTCCATATCCATAACTCCTCCATATTTTTATTATTATTTTTACTCATTATTTTAACACCATGTGCTCATTGAGCTAAAGTCCATGAATAGTCCATACACTAGTCCCACCATGTATATATTTCTTATTTCACCAATAATCCTCCTCCATGCATGGGTCAAGGGCAACTTGAATGCTTTGTATTATAATATGACAAAGGAGGGGCTCACTCTTGGATGCATTGTACAAATTCAACAAAGGAGGGGGCCACTAAAAGACTTTTGCAGGCATAAAAAACAGGCTTTTTGGTGAGAATTTTGGCACCTATCTCCACTCCGAATTTGGAGCGATGGTCAAAAGAGAAAATGTAGCCCACACTCTGAATAATCACCTCAAATTTTTTCATGATTTTTGGAGCTACCAGCGGTGCGCTATGATTTTTTGAGTGGACCCCAGTCTGCCCACTTTTCTCACAAGTAGCCCTTAGTCTTCTCTCACCCTTCCACACACCTACTCACTCTTACACATCCCTCCCTCTCCTTCCCTCACTCAAACCTGCAATTTCCATGGCTTCTCCCACCCTCTTCACCATTACCCTTCTCTCTCATCCCTATAGTTCTTTTATGAACCTCTACATACATACACCCTCTCCATGTCTCTCTCTATTGCTTCTATGTTACAATTTCATTTACCTCTCCTAAAATATCTAAAATTCAGCATCTTAACCATGATAACTTCTGCAAATTGAGGAATTTTCATCAACAAATCCTCTTTTCATCGTGGTGGTCAACTGTGGCGGCGGCGTAAAGAAGCGAAGAAGAAGAAGAAGACCAGCGGTCATTTTTTCCACAATCTACACAAGGGTGAGTTCAAGCTTCTTCAAAGCTTCACCATCTCAATGATTCTCTTTTAATTCACCCCTCTTCCTTCATCAAATCAACTCACTCTACCCATTGTAAATGTAACATTAACTTTCTAGTGATTACTAACGACTAACATACTAACACAAAATAGCATTGACCTAACCATAAAAGACACCTCACCTCAAGACATGTACAAAGTAACTCTCTCTCTCTCTCTCTCTCTCTTTACTTACTTTCACCTTATCTACCATCAATAATGCTCTCTTTTGAGCCCACACCCATGACTCAAGCAGACAAAGAAGGCCCGCAATGTTTTGAGATTCAAAAAAATCATAATCCTGATTTGTTAGCTTGTAAATTAGGATTTCCAATAATCTTTATGAGGGGTCTCCAACCTATAAATAGACCCCGCTTCTTCTTGTAAAACAACCTCCAACATCTCACAACGCACCCCAACACTCTATGCGTGAGGAGAGACTTAGGTGTAGCAACCACTTGTGAGCTTCACTCTTGGTGTGAGAGAAGCCTTCAAGCTACACATTGCAAGTGAGAGAGCGTGAGTTCCACAAATCTCAAAACCACTATTGTATATGATCCTTCATCATCAATAAATTGAGGTTTGGTGCATCAAAGGCGTGATTCTACGGTCAAATCTTCGTCCTTCCATTTGTGCAATACGGTTTGGTGAATTCAAGGTGACTTGTGTGTTTTGAGTTTTTATCGGTTGATCTTGATTTTAGAAAGTGTTTTAGTGTGTTTTTCATTGCCAGTTTTTTTGTCCATTGTAAGAGGGTATTGTGGTGAGAGGTCTCCCACACCCTAAGACAGTGTGTGTGTGTGTGTTTTGGCAATGTTTAGCAATCACTAAGCATTGAGTGAGTTTTATACAAGTTCTACGATAGCATCATAACGAACCATCTCCATTTGCAAGTCACAAATAAGGTATTACGCAAGATCCTTTCCTCTCTCTCTTCCCTTTCCTCTAGCTCTCTCTGGTCCAGTTTGTGTGTGTCTTGGTGTGAGGTTGTTTGTGTGTGTTGTGTGGTGCATCTTCTTGGTTGTGCCAAAATCTCTCTTGCGTCCTAGTTAGCATACCATAACTAGGTGGTGCCCCTATCTTGTTTGTGTTTGGCTGTGGGTTTGTTGTTGCGTTGTGCTTGTGGTTTCCCCAGCCGCAATTGAGCAGCACGGGAGCCTTGAGGGGTGTTTAGAGGGCGCCTCTCTTGTTGCCCGCCCCGGACCGCCCCACTAGTAAGAACCTCTGTTTACTCTATAATGGCACCCTGTGGCCTGAAGGTCATAGGGTTCTCTCTATGCTACTAAGAATCTCCTTGTGCTCTATGCTCTATCGTCTATGCTCTATGATCTATATTGACTTCCTATGACCCCAAGACCACAAGGTGCCCTCATCGTTTCCAAAAACACCTCATTGTTTTTCTATGGCCCTAGGGCCATAGCTCTCTATGCCGATATAAAGCACCATGCTCTATATTAGCTCCCTAAGGCCTGAAGGCCATAGGGTTGGCCTCAAGGGCCCCAAGGGTGCTCTGTATGCCAATGAAAAATACTATTCGCTCTATATTGAGAAGACCTTGTGGGCTGAAGGCCATAGAAACCCTTCTATGATGGATTTTTGACAACCAATCCCCCTAGGTCAGGATGCTCTATATGCTAGTAAAAACACTATTTGCTCTATATTGGCACCATGTGACTTGAAAGCCATATGGTCCCCTATATTCTAGTAGGAGCCTCTCCATGCTCTATATTGGCACCCTTTGGCCTGAAGGCCATAGGTCTGATCTTTGCTAGTAAGAACCGATCTATGCTCTATATTGGCACCCTATGGCCTGAAGTCCATAGGGTCCCCTGTATGCTAGTAACAACCTCTCTATGCTCTACACATCTGATGACCCCAAGGCCACAAGTTGCCCTCTATGGTTTGAAGAAACCCTTCAGGAGGTTTTTTTGGCAACCTATGGACCCAGGGCCATAGGGTGCTCTCTATGCCATTGAGCAACCCTCATTGTTTTGGTACCCTATGGCCCCAAGTATAAAGCACTATTTGGTCTCTCTATGCTAGTAAGAACTGATCTTTGTTCTATATTGGCACCCTTTGGCCTGAAGACCATAGGGTACGCTCTGTGCTAGTAAGAACCGATCTATTCTCTATATTCTCTATATTCATTCCATAGGGTCCCCTGTATGTTAGTGAGAACCTCTCTATGATCTACACATACTATGACCCCAAGGGCACAAGGTGCCCTCTATGTTTTGAAGAAACCCTTCATGATGGTTTTTTGGCAACCTATGGACCCAAGGTCATAGGGTGCTCTCTATGCTAGTGAAAACACTATTTGCTCTATATCCCAGAGACTTTGTGGGCTGAAGGCCATAGGTTCCCCTCTATGCTAGTGAGAACCTCTGTCTTCTCTACGTTGACACCCTGTGGCCTGAAGGCCATAGGGTTCCTTGTATGCTAGTAAGAAGCTCTCTATGCTCTATGCTCTATATTGACATCCTATGGCCCCATGTATAAAGCACTATTTGGTCTCTCTATGTTAGTAAGAACCGATCTATGCTAGTAAGAACCGATCTATGCTCTATATTGGCACCCTATGGCCTGAAGGCCATAGGGTCCCCCCTATGCTAGTAAGTAACTCTCTATGTTCTACACATCCTATATGTTTTGAAGAAACCCTTCATGAGGGTTTTTTGGCAACCTATGGACCCAGGGCCATAGGATTCTCTCTATTCCATTGAGGAGATCTTGTGGGATGAAGGCCATAGGGTCCCCTCTATGCTAGTAAGAACCTATGTTTTCTCTACATTGACAGCCTGTGGCCTAAAGGCCATAGGGTTCCCTCTATAATAGTAAGAAGCTCTCTATGCTCTATGCTCTATATTGACATCCTATGGCCCCAAGGCCACAAGGTGCCCTCATAGTTTTGTAAAAACCCTCATTGTTTTGGCACATTATGCTCCCAAGTATAAAGCACTATTTGGTCTCTCTATGCTAGGAAGAACCAATCTATGCTCTATATTGGGACCCTATGGAGTTCAGGCCATAGGGTTCTATGTATGCTAGTAAGAACCTCTCTATGCTCTACACATCTTATGACCCTAAGGGCACAAGGTGCCTTGTATGTTTTAAAGAGACCCTTCATGAGGGTTTTTTTGGCAACCTATGGACCTTGGGCCATAGGGTTCTCTATATGCCAGTAAAAAACACTATTGCTCTATATTGATGAGACCTTGTGGGCTGAAGGTCATAGGGTCCCCTCTATGCTAGAACCTCTGTTTTCTCTATATTGAGACCCTGTGGCTTGAAGGCCATAGGGTTCCCTCTATGGTAGTAAGAAGCTCTCTATGCTCTATGCTCTAAATTGACATCCTATGGCCCCAAGGCCACAAGGTGCCCTCATTGTTTTGAAAAAACCCGCATTGTTTTGACACCTTAAGGCCCCATGTATAAAGAACTATTTGGTCTCTCTATGCTAGTAAGAACCGATCTATGCTCCATATTGGGAGCCTGTGGCCTTCAAGCCATAGAGTCCCCTGTATTCTTGTAAGAACCTCTCTATGCTCTACACATCTTAAAGAAACCATTCATGACAGTTTTTTGGCAACCTATGGACCCAGGTCCATAGGGTGCTCTCTATGCCAGAAAAAAACACTATTTTCTCTATATTGAGGAGACCTTGTGGGCTGAAGTCCATAGGGTCCCCTCTATGCTAGTAAGAATCTCTGTTATCTCTATATTGACACCCTGTGGCCTGAAGGCCATAGGGTTCCCTCTATGGTAGTAAGAAGCTCTCTATGCTCTTTGCTCTATGCTCTATGCTCTAAATTAACATCCTATGGCCCCAAGCACTATTTGGTCTCTCTATGCTAGTAAGAACCGATCTATGCTCCATATTGGGAGCTTGTGGTCTTCAGGCCATAGAGTCCCATGTATTCTAGTAAGAACCTCTCTATGCTCTACACATCTTATGACCCTAAGGACACAAGGTTCCCTGTATGTTTTAAAGAAACCATTCATGACAGTTTTTTGGCAACCTATGGACCCAGGTCCATAGGGTGCTCTCTATGCCAGTAAAAGACACTATTTTATCTATATTGAGGAGACCTTGTGGGCTGAAGGCCATATGGTCCCCTCTCTGCTAGTAAGAACCTGTGTTATCTCTATATTGACACCCTGTGGCCTGAAGGCCATAGGGTTCCCTCTATGGTAGTAAGAAGCTCTCTATACTCTTTAATCCTATGGCCCGAAGGCCACAAGGTGCCCTCATTGTTTCAAATGGAAAGTAGGACACCTTGTGACCCTAGGGAACATAGGGAATCCTATGGCCCTTGAGATTGTAGATTGTCACCCTATGGCCCTTGGACCACAAGGTCTTTAGATGGGACAGAGGGCATCCAAGGGCCCGAGGGTGGCCTACGTACATAGGGTACACCATGGTGCATATTAACGGGCACCATGGCAGTCCCATGCACCTAGGGCTCTAGGGCCATAGGATCTCCAAAAGTAACATAGGGAATCATATGGCCCTTGCGATTGTACATTGCCACCCTATGGCACTTGGGCCATCGGGTCTTCATATGGAACGTAGGGCACCTTGTGACCCTAGGGAACATAGGGAATCCTATGGCCCTTCAGATTGTAGGTTGTCACCGTATGGCCCTTGGGCCACAAGGTCTCTAGATGGGATGTAGGGCACCATGTGATCCTATGGATATAGGGCCATAGGATCTCCAAAAAAAAACATATGGAACCCTATGGCCCTTGAGATTGTACAAATACACCCTATGGACCTTGGGCCACAAGGTCTCAAGATGGAACATAGGGCACCTTTTGATCCTATGGCCATAGGTTCCTTATGTTCCTTTTGGAGATTTTATGGTGCTAGGTCCATAGGATCTTCAGAAGGAACATAGGGAACTGTATGGCCCTTGAGATTGTACATTGCCATCCTATGGCCCTTGGGCCACAGTGTCTCTTGATGGGACATAGGGCACCCTATGATCCTATGTCCGTAGGGCCCTACGTTCCTTTTGGAGATCCTATGGCCTGAGGACCATAGGATCTCCAAAAGAAACATAGGGAACCCTGTGATCCTATGTCCGTAGGGCCATATGTTCATTTTGGAGATCCTATGGCTCGAGGACCATAGGATCTCCAAAAGGAACATAGGGAACCCTATGTCCCTTGAGATTGTACTATGGCCCTTGGGCCACAAGGTCTCCAATAGGTCACCCTTTGATCCTATGGCCCTAGGTTCTTTATGTTGCTTTTGGAGATTCTATGGCCCTAGTGACACCCTATCTCCAAAAGGAACATAGGGAACCCTATGGACCTTGAGATTGTACATTGCCACCCTAACGCCCTTGGGCCACAAGGTCTCTAGATCGAACATAGAGCACCATGTGATCCTATGGCCATAGTGCTATATATATGTTTTGGAGATCCTATGTCCCTATGGCCATAGGATCTTCAATAGGAACATAGGGAACCCTATGACCCTTGAAATTGTACATTGGCACCCTATGGCCAGATGGGACATTGGTCACCCTATAGTACGATGTGAGACCACCCTATGGCCTTATGGTCATAGGGTGCCTTAGGGCCATATGTCACTCTTTAGTATGAGGTGAAACCCTATGTAGCCACACCCTGTGTGCCCTTCTAAAGATTCAATGTCTAGTTTTATTTTAGTGACTACAAATGAATTTAAAGAACCTATATTACACCATATCTTACAAGCACATATAGTGTACACTTTCTTTCCCACCTTCTTGCCTCTTTTTTTTTTCCCATCCTTCTGCAAACAATTGAACCCTAATCCATCCTCATACAACAACATGCTCTACTCGTCCTCTTACAACGTGTGCCCAACTCCCCACAACCCAATTACAGGTATCCATAGTTTCAGTATTTTTTGTAGTTATTGTCTTTTGCATTTGCAGGTTTATAATTTTTTGTTGTAATTACAGATTTTTGCAGTTAGAGTTTTACAATTTTACAATATTAGGTCACTTATGAGGAGTTTTCTGTTTTACAGATTTAGGTTCCTAATAAGAGTTTTTTGTTTTACAAATTTAGGTCCCTAATTAGTGTCTTCTGTTTTATATTTTTAGGTCTCTAATTAGAGTATTCTGTATTACAGTTTTAGATCTCTAATTAGAGATTTTTCTGTTTTATAGTTCTACAGTCTACAGTTTTACAGTTTTAGAGATGTAATTAATGATTTTTGTTTATTTTTCTAGAGAGAGGTGATTCACGACTTAGCTAAAACGTAATTAGATTAAGAACAATTAAAACCGAATTAAGAAAAAAGATTAGGGTTTCTACAGGTTACCTCTGAGTAAATCTCTGTTTGATGAAAACTGGCTGCAGCAGTAGCAAGCAGTAACTTAGGTGTGTTGAGGCCGTGACGACGATGGTAACAGATCTGTGTTTGGGAGGTCGCGACAGCAGTCTTTCTATTGAAGGTTGTGGCGATGGCTTCGCATAGATCTGTGTGCGCGTCGCAACGATGGCGTAGAACTGTATGAGTGGGGAGAGAGGGAGAGAGAGACAGAGAAAGACAAGCTTTGTGTAGGTTTCTGTGTAGGTTTCGAGCAAGAAACGAGAGAGAGAAAGAGAGCGACAGCGCGGAAAAAATTGTGGTAGAGAGAGATAAGGTTAGTTAGGTTAGGTTAGAAATTCAAAATTCGAATTTTGAATGTAGGGGTTGTTCTCACGGGTTTGCAGTCGAGATTACTAGAGCTCGTCGGCTCCGAAATTGAAAGAGCTTTATAAAATAAAAAAAAGAGTATGGAAAAAAAAAGTTGGTGCAAGGCTCTGTCAATGTCCATATCTTTGTAGTATGAGTGGAACGACACCCATGAAGCAAAATTTGACTTCAAAATCAAAATCTGCATAGTAAAAAATACACTAAAAATAGCTAAATTTTTAAAAAATTATCCTGAAAATTGTGCGCTATTTTTTTGTCGAATATCAATAAGTGTATTTGAAAACCCATTATGACAAAGTTTGTCGTAGTGTAAAAATTATTTTTTAATTAATTTTTTTAATTTATGCCACTTGCAGATATCCCTTGAATGGCCGAAATTATTATGAAGACACCTCAGCCACCCCTGGGCTCACACCATAGGACGGCAATGTTGGAGGTCAAGGATCAAAGCGTGCACTCAGTTCCATTTGAAAATCCTATGTCCTAGGGTTTTCTTCTTCTATCTTGTGAGATCCTTGTGGCCCTACGATGGCAATGTGAAAGCTTGTGGACCTAGGGCCATAGGGTGGCAATGTATAAGCTCAAGAGCCATAAGTTGCCCTATATTCCATTTGGAAATCCTATGGCCCTAGGGTTTAGGGGCGACAATAGATAAAATCCAATACATAGCCCTATGTTCCAGTTGGAGATCCTATGGCCCTAGGTCCATGACAATGTATAAGCTCAAGAGCCATACATTGCCCTAATTTGTAGTTGGAGATCCTACGGCCCTAGGGTCATGGGGTGGCAATATTTAAGCTCAAGGGCCATAGGGTGCCACATGTCCCATATGGAGATTCTACGGCCCTAGGGCCATGGGGTGGCAATGTATAAGCTCAATGGCCATACATTGCCTATGTTCCATTCGGAAATCCTATGGCCCTAGGGTAATGGGATGGCAATGTATCATCTCAAGGGTCATACATTGCCTATGTTCCATTTAGAAATCCTATGGCCCTAGGGCATGGGGTGCCACATGTCCCATATAGAGATCCTATGGCCCTAGGGCCATGGGGCTGCATTGATATCTTGGCCACCCTTGAACCCGCACCCTTGAGCTTAGGGGCCTTAGGTTCTCTTATTGTACGTTGTGAGATCTTGTGGCCCTAGGGCCATAGGGTGGCAATGTATAAGCTCAAGGGCCATACATTGCCTATGTTCCATTTGGAAATCCTATGGCCCTAGGGTCATGGGGTGGCAATGTATAAGCTCAAGGGCCATAGGGTGCCACATGTTCCATATAGAGATCGTATGGCCCTAGGGCCATGGGCCTGCATTGATATCTTGGCCACCTTTGACATCGTGGCCATAGGTTGTCTTTTTGTATGTTTTGAAGTCTTGTGGCCCTAGGGCCATAGGGTGTCAATGCTCACACCCTTGGGCTTAGGGCCATAGGTTGTCTTTTTGTATGTTTTGAAGTCTTGTGGTCCTAGAGCCATAGGGTGTCAATGCTCACACCCTTGGGCTTAGGGCCATAGGTTGTCTTTTTGTATGTTTTTAAGTCTTGTGGCCCTAGGTCCATAGGGTGTCAATGTATAAGCTCAAGGGCCATACGTTGCCCTATGTTCCATTTGGAAATCCTATAGCCCTAGGGTCATGGGGTTGCAATGTATAATCTCAAGGGACATACATTGTCGTACGTTTCATATGCCGATCCTATGGCCCTAGGGTCATGGGGTTGCAATGTATAAGCTCAAGGGCCATACATTGTCGTATGTTTCATTTGGAGATCTTATGGCCCTAGGGTCATGGGGTGCCATAGGATGTATATATACTTGACATGAAACTCCATGAGGTGATCTCGAGGACAACCCTATGGCCTTCAGGCCTTAGGGAGCTAATATAGAGAAAATATGCTTTATACCGGCATAGAGAGCTATGGCCCTGGGGCCATAGCAAAACAATGAGGGTTTTTTGGAAACAATGAGGGCGCCTTGTGGTCTAGGGGCCATAGGAAGTCAATATAGATCATAGATCATAGACGATAGAGCATAGAGCACAAAGAGATTCTTAGTAGCATAGAGGGAACCCTATGACCTTCAGGCCACAGGGTGCTTCTCATGAAACACCCACATACATACTTGTTATGCTTTATGCTACGTAAATCAATATACTCTGCAAGTGGTTTGTTTAACAATTATTCTTGCAATCTTCTTGCAGGTATGGCTAATTTCAATCATGGTGATAGAGTGTGCATGTTTGTAGCGACACAAAAGGTTGCCGTTGGGACTGTATTTGAAATAAATCCAAGTGCATATTGTTCTGGCATGCTTATTGGGGAAGGCAATGTATCGGTGTCAGTTTATTTGTGTTTTGAAAAGAAAGCACTCATCTTTTTTCCAACAATGGATGCATTGACAGTGGGAGATGCTTTTCATAGTATTGTGAAATGGAGTAGTGGGTTGTTGCAACATATAAATGAGATGCAGTACAAAGGGGCTTCTATGCATGAGGCTGACAAAGCAGAAGGAGCATTGGATGCACAATGTAATGGAATGAGCTACAGAGAGGTTTGGAAGGATAAGAGGGTTCAACTTTGGGATGAAAGAAAAACACATGTAGTAGCCGAAGGGGTTGTCATGTACGTGTGTCCGTTTGACTCTGTAAACTTTGGTGAGCTAGGTGAAGATAACATTGGTATTGATATTGAAACATCCTACGCAGATGAGGCTACTATTTGTGCAGAATCTAGTGTATGCAGCATTTGTTGGCCTATCAAGAGAGTGACAACTATGGATGGAAACGAATTGTTATGCTATGAGGATCTACATGCTATGCATGCGTTACAAGACACATGCATTGAATCAGCTTATTTGGTAGAGCCTATTTCAAAAAAGCGGAAATATTGCTTTGTAAATAGGAAGCCAAAAATGTCAGTGAAAGCTTCTAAGAGATCCAATCAAGCATCTCTAGCATCTGTCCACCTTGTTCAACCATTGATTGTTGTTCCAAAAGGTGTTGTCAATATGCCAATCGAGATAAGTTCATGGCTATGCGCAATGAATTTTGGGGACAGAGTTCGCAAAATAGAACAAACTATGTGTCTGATACAATGTTGACTGCATGGCGTGAGAACAAAAATACTACAAATACATGCTATGTGTTTTCTTTTAATGGAAGTGAGGTTTGCAATAGAGCTTGGTACGAAATTCATGGCATTCCAAAAACTTCATTTTATCATTACCGTGAACATTTTGAGAATGGGGTTAGACGCTCAGTGCATGGTAATGATGGTGTCATGAGAAAAGGAAGAGACCATACAGAAAAGGGAAGGGCATTGATGCGCTCTTTTGTTGATGAAAACTCGGAGAGAATGCCACATAAGAGTAGAACCATGGAAGATGGTACTAGGGAAACTTTGCTTGCAATACCAAGCACGTACAAGCAAGTAGGCATTTTACATGATGTCAATAAAACACTTGACAGTATGAGTCTCAAGCCAATGTCTAGCATGACACTCAATAGGATTTGGAATATAGAGTTTGCTAATGTGACATTGTCAAAAACAAGTGAGTTCTCCAAATGTGTTGTGTGTAGTCGGATAAAGTCTCAACTAGAGTCAGCAAAGGATGACGAGATGATTGCACGTTTGAAGGATGAACATCAAATTCACATGTTGCAACAACAAAGTTGTAGGAATGTGTACTACACCTGGCGTAAGTTCTCCCAGTTGCAAAAGGATAAGTATTTCTGCATTATACATGATAAAATGGATCAAAAAAAGACAGCAATACCTAGGTTGCGTGTGAACTCAAAAGATTATGCGAATGCATATCAATTGCAAGTATCATTAATAGGTATGATAACACATGGACATGGTCATGGAATGTATGGTCACTTCTCACTTAATGGTCTATGGCCTTCAGATCCCAATGCTAAAATTGGTTCCCTTGCATTATGCTTACAGAATCTAGAAAGAACAGAAAACCATGGACAAGGAGATTTATGCCATGACGGTATGCCACGCAGCAATGTAACGTTATTCAATGCATTGAACTCAAGGAGAGCTCTAGACCTCCAAAACAAAATGAAGCAAGAGCGTGAGAGGAATGCATCAACAATGACACCACCGTTGGCCATCCAAGGATGTAATGAAGAGATTGTACACATACAATCAACTTCCTCTCAATGTGTTGTGGATACCATATCCACTCCTGTATTTCAAAAATTGCATGAGAATCTTTTGCTACAGCTAGATAATTGTGCAGGAGAGAATAAAAATCGATATTTGTTTGCATACTTATCCTTGTTAGTAGCAAAAGGAGTTTTCAAAACCGTGCATTTGGGATTCTTAATGGTGGGTCATACGCATGAGGACATAGATGCAATGTTTAGTAGGTTCTCAGAAAGATTGCGAACAGAAATGACATTCACTTTTCCACATCTGATGGAACATTTTCAAACATGTGAAAGCTTAGCTCCAACACCATTTTTTATGACACAAGTTCCCGACTTTAAATCCTTTGTGCAAGGGTACATGTGTGACGGACAAGATGCTCTAGTCGGACACTCTAAGCCACTTCAATTTCGTTTCTATATGCAAGGTGAAGTCCCAGTAATGCAGTACAAAATTCATCCCAAATCACCCGATTGAATGCCAAAGGAGTCGGGAATTGAGTTGTGGAAAAAAGATGACCAAGGAAAACCAAAATTACCAATAGGCTGTCCAGATGTGGTACCTATAGCAGACTATGTGAGAGATAGTCCGCTTGTTATTCAAGGGATTAAGTCGTATCTTGAATTTTGGAAAAGATGTTCTCTATTAAAGGGAAAGGACCATGACTCCACAAAATACATGGAGCCTGTTATCACTTATTGGCAAAACATAATAAATGAGCTTGAACAACCAACCAATAAACACATTGGTGAATATACAACATTTTGGCCAAAGACTATAGGGAGTCATAGAATGCAAGAGATAGAGGAAGACAGAGATGAGTTTCAAGGATATGAAGAATTGAATGATCACTATGTTGGTCCTCAAAGTGCAAGGCCACAAGAGGCCTTTAGGCCTCAAATTGATGTAAGAAAAGGGGATCTTGTTCTTGTGAGACCCGCAGATCTTGAATATCTGATATGGCTATGAGTGGTGGAGTCAAACGTTGATGTAGAAAAATCATCTCCTAACTACAAGAAAGTTCTGATTCAGTATTGGGCACCAAAACATCGAAAACGAAATCCCACAATCCAAAAACAGTATGAGGATTGTTGGAAAAAGAGTTGGTGCTGCAATCTTGCTGACCCAAAGCGCTAGGAGTGTGTTGATACAATTGTATGGTCATGGACTCCAAGGGGTGGAAGAATTGGGGAAACAATCACGATCCCATCAAATGTCATGGATAAGGCACAGGCTAGCTTAATAAGAGAAATTGAATAGCATTTCATATCTTGCTCATTGTTTGATTTCCCCAGCTAATGTATGATTTTATGAAGTATTTTTAAACACCCACATAAAAATAAAAATTCTAAAAGGTGTTTCTCAACACCACCATTTTCTTGGGAATCTATCTCTTTTATGAAGTGTTTTGAAACACCCACATAAAAATAAAAATTTTAAAAGGTGTTTCTCAACACCACCATTTTCTTGAGAATCTATCTCTTTCATGAAGTGTTTTGAAACACCCACATAAAAATAAAAATTTTAAAAGGTGTTTCTCAACACCACCATTTTCTTGAGAATCTATCTCTTTGTCACATTCCCAAATTAAATGAAAATTTTCCAAATTTAATGGGAAATAGGAATCCATAGGCGTTGAAATTAGTCCCAAAGTTGTGGGAATTTTCCATTTCATCTAAAATGGTGTTTATTGCTTCTGCTTGATACATGACTTAATTAAAGCCTAACAGATCTCAATTAATTCCCCAAGTTAGTAACTTGCTTCAAAAATGCTTTATCTAGCATCATTCATGATAGATGACCATCTATGAGCTATCATTGTCCATTTGTCGCCAAAACTCATATACATGATGTGCAAGGTATGTAGATGGATATCATGGCTTCATATTTGAAACATTGCATGTCTAACTAGGGTTAGACTTCTATCCTTTTTCAATTTTCTTCATCCTTAGCTTATATTCTCTGTTCATAGCCTACTGACAAAGTTTGGCTTGATTTGGACTTGTAATTGGCTTTGTAAGCTAACTTTTTGGATTTTAGTCTCGAGAATGACTGATGGCATCTCTGGCACCTGGTTGTCAAACTTGAAGTGGATTATACAGTGAGCATCCTCTAAAAATGTAGAATCAATACTGATGACCAGAATTTGGCTTGATCCCTGGTTGCTTCTCCAAACATCTATTGCAATAGATGGCCGACTTGTCATTTCTCCCCCCTCCCCTTTTTTTGTTAGTATTGTTAGTCCCTTTTGTTTTTTAGGCTTCAGTAAGTCACATACAAGATAGAAGATTTATAGTCTAAAGATCTACTTCTTGTATACGGCCTTGTAGTCGTGTGAAGTGTCAGATAGGCAACTTTACACTTGATGGGTGATTTTGTTATATCAGGGGGAATTATACTGTAAAGGGTAAGTTTGCACCATTTTCAATATGTTGAGGCTTTATAGTTTTGGATTACGATGTTGATTGAGTAAGCCATTTGTGATTGTGCAGATGAGGAAGATGTGACACTCTGCAAGCCAGGATGTGCAAGGAACAAACACGATGGGTGTGAAGAATGGAGGGGCTGGACCAGCAAAGGTTTTTGTTAAGGATGTGGAGGATCTTGCCAGTATGGAACGAGTTCAAGACATCCTTGTGGTTTTCAATTCTTGCTGGAGGAAGGAGTAAGTGGAGGGGCAAGATGTGTACACGAGTGACATCCAAGGGGTGGATACTGCTATGGAGAAGAGGGAGGTTGCTGAGGGCTAGGATAGTGTTGGAATGAATATTGTTGAGGCCTTTACAACGGACATTGACAAGCCACATGACAAGACAACCACGTTTGATGAACCCTCTCCAATTGATGAGGTGTTGTTAATTGCAACTAAGGCTGTGGCAAGGCAGGGTGCTGTTGAAGAGAGTAGAGACGAAGATTTTGATGGTGTTAAGAAAGCGGACAATAGTGAGGATGGTGCTAAAGGTGAGACTGCTGAGGAAGATGTATAAACAAGGGAAAAGTTCACAATAAGGTGATTGATTTGATTGATGTGGACATGGAGGATACTGATCCAGAGAAGGTGGCCAGCCCGATGCTAGCACCTCCAGGTGATTTCACCTCGTCGGACAGTAGAAAGAAAGTGTGTCCGTGGATGTGCCAACAAGTCCCATGATTGAAAACTTTAGCTAATGCCTACCCTTGTAATTACCAGTCTATGTCTTTATGTAATGCGCTGAGATTATATTTTGGTCTCCATCTATTACCATATGTTTTAAGTATAGGTTACATTTTCCTTCTTATATTGTGCTCTCTTGTGGTAGACTTCGACCCTTTGATCTTTGAATTGACTTTGTAATTAAGTTGTTGTAGGATATTCATTGTGTGCTAATTGACTCAAAATATTATTGGAACTATAGAAATTTATCTGTGGTGGCTAAAGGAAAAATCAGTCGACACAAAGCTGCCAAAAGATGTTATGTCTATAGGCAGGCGACTGATTGTATTTGATGTGAATGGTGTGCTCTTAAAGAGCTCCAACCAACCCCCACCAGAGATGTAGTTTTTGCCCCTCCTAGTGGAGGTGAGACCATTTGTATATCATCTGGGTCAAGAGTTATTGTTTGCAGTTAGGCCAAATCATACCCCCCCAAATACATCCGCTTCTCCAACGCAGATCAGGAATGGTGCAAAATCCTGTCCTGTCCCATGATATCGCATGAAGAACTGTCCCAAAGCCGCATGAACTCCTCGTCTGCAATGTGCGGCTTATATCGTAACACTTGGCACGCATGGTGGGTTGTGCGAACCTACAGCTTTAGCCTCTCCATGTTGAAGGCTCTGGTTGCTTCTCTTCTTCTCGCTCTGGTGGCGAGGAAATATTGATATATCCAAATCCCCAAAAATATTGTTGATGGGCTCTGTAAACCTCCACCAGCAACTGTGGATCTATCTATCTCAGGCTGCTCTAGCCAAGGATCCCTTGGAATGAATTGTGTTGGCAAGGAAACAGACTAAGGGGCCGGTGGTAAAGGGGCAAGAGGGGTATGAGTAGGGTAATATCGAGCCAAGTATCTGTTTAAAGTAGGCCAAAAAGGTAAACATGGTGGGAGACTCAGTGAAAAAGAATGAGCCAGTGTTTCCACCCAAAAACAGACTCTGTGTTGCTCGCTACGAAAACGTCAAATCACTCAATGTAAACGAGAGACATGGGCTTGGGCCTCAGCACATTCTTCTGTAGCTTTCTCCCAATCAAAAATATCAAAACATTCTTGGACAATGCTCTTACCTCTATCATTAGTCGACGGCTCCAGGCTGGCTCACCACAAATTGTTGAGCTGGTTGCTGTGTTATCGCCTCATCAGATAGCCTTGACCTCCAGCTCTGCATTTGACCTTCCAAAACATTTTGAAGAGCCTGCTGCATTTCCACTACTAAGGCATCAAGATCATTCATATTGCTCAGCACATCACTAGGATGTGATGCTAAATAATTGGCCATGCTATTCTGCATTTGCAATCAAAGACGTTCATCTTAAACAGAAGCGACAAACACAGAATTAGCCTTTCTAAGAGCCTGCATTTCATCAGTCGGCTGTCGGGTTGTACTATCCAATTCTGAGTTTTGACTTGTCAGCTCCGCATTGCGAGCTTGCAAGGCAGCCACCTGTGTTTTGAGCTCAATAACTCGTGCCTCAGTTGCTGGAGCTGCCCAAACCAACCATAGGGAATCTGCAATATGCTGCAAAAATGCTCTGCATGCCTAGAGATGATCCGAGGGATTTGTGGTATGAGTCGCCCAAGGTAGAGTTGCTTGATTAGTTTCCACTGCATTGGCAGCTACTATATTAACATCAGGGTTTTTTGGTTGCGAGGAAGTTTCTGCACCTGCAGAGCCAGTTCCAACCGGAGTGAAAGTTGCAATCCGCTCCTCCATTCTTCACCGCCAGCACGCAACTGCGGAATCCTCTGGCAGTCTATCATTGATTAGAGATGATGTCACCGCAGGAGGTGGTGTGAAAAAGCAGGACTTCCTCCTGTCCTCGCTTTCGGCTCGATGTCCCTGTACTGTCCATCTCCTATGAACCAGAGACTACCACTGTAGTAGAAGCACCAACCACATCCGATACTCAAGTAGGTGTTTGAGACACACCCTCAACAGACTCGGAACTTGGAGCCTGTGCCGACTACGTAGTATTGCGTGCGAGAAATTGATCATCCTCAAAGTGGCACAAAGGGCGAAGGGCAAGAGGAAAAACTTCCTGCAAGGGAAACACCTATGTAAGAAGCTGCCTGACCTTGGTATTGGTTGGGGTACTGCACCCCATCTGCCCACCCCTCATTGACATTTTGCTAGCAATTATTCTCTAGCGATCGTTGCCCAAGCCACTGGCCCAAAGTTGGCCGAATGCAATACATTATGCGCTTTACGCTTTAGCAAAAATTGTGTAGGTTTTGGCTTGCAACCAAATTGCCTCCAAGTACCATCGATATGCATCTCTTATCGCTACATTCGTGAGCCCTGACAACTTATATATATGCCCTTCACTTTTAAGACAAACTCTAGCTCTGCCTCTGCAACAGGAATAACATGTGAAGCGTGCACAACACCATCGCTCGGCAGGCAACAACATCTTGAAATTCTTTCAGCTACTGTCAACCAAATCTACTGATTGTTGACCTGCACCATATCACCAAGAGATAACTACTAGATCAAATCCGTGGCCTGCAGGTGAATAGGAATACCCTACCAATCAAGGTTGGCAAATACGTGTAGCCACAAATCCTGCAACCATGTGTTCACTTGTCTGAGAGCCAGCTGATGCACAAGAGTAAACAAAATGCATTGTAGCAAGGAGGTCGTCATGGTGGCAAAGGCACATAGAAGGAAAGAAGAACGCAGAAGTGCAACCTTGCAAAAGCCCTGCAAATAGCACAAACAAAGTATAAGGTATCTACTGCATGCACAAAATCACTCACAAAGAGTTCTCAAAATAGGGCGTGCCACAATGTCGCAACCAAGATATCTCTTTTTTCGCTTTTGGAGATTTCATGTTAAAGGATCCCCAATCATGATTAAGGCGGCTTTCGGCTCTTGTACCACAGCAAAGGGGCATTGAATCAAGGTAGGTGAAAAATAATGGCGCAATCGAAACCCATTTACAGGCACAGAGATCACCTCCCCCTACAAGTCACCCAAATAAAAGAAGGTGGGCCCACATGACTTTAAAATCCAGAACGGCCCAGACCACTGTAATTTCAGCTTCTCGGGCATCTTTTCAAGGTGGGAATTAAATACAAGATCCAATTGGCCCCGTAAAAATTGCCGTGCTTTAGGGTGATCCAGCCATTTCTTCCACCAGGATTGCAGATCTTGCAACACCACAAAACTCCACAATCGCTCTTCATCTAATTCCTGCAAAACATCCAAACGATAAACAATGGAATCTTTCGGAAGAAGGTTATCCGCAATGAGCATCCGCAAACTTGGAACCACATGCTCCACTAGGGTAATTGCCTCCATTCCAAATGCCAACTTGAAAGGAGTTAGTCCTGTTGCCACTTTATATGTTGTACGATAGGCCCACAATGCGGAAGGAAGTTTGACATCCTAATCCGTTCTATGCAAATTAACTAGCTTTGTCAAGATGCAAACCCATTGCTTATTAGTTGATTCAATCTACCCATTTGCCTGAGGGTAATATGGAGAAGATTTCTTATGTAACACAAAATAAAATCGTAACATTCTCTCCATCACCTTATTCAAGAAATGGCTACCCCGATCACTAACCAACTGAATAGGACAACCATATCTGGAAAAAGTATCCTAATATAAGCACCCAACAACAGAAACCACTGTATTATCTTTAAAATTCCATGCTTCCAGCCATTTAGCCGCATAATCCGTGGCCGTCAAAATACACCTATTACCAGTGTTAGCTGCTACTGGTTTAAAAGGACTAATAAAATCCAATCCCCATTTTTGAAAAGGCTCCAAGGGTAATACTGGCTGTAAAGGCATTCTGGACATTTTGGTAGGTTGCCCCAACCGTTGACACACATCACAATGTTGTACGAAACCCCTCACATCTTGAAACACTCTTGGCCACCATAATCCAGATTGTAGCACTTTCCTTGCCGTGATCAAAGCTGCAAAGTGGCCCCCTGCAATGCCTTTATGAACCTCCTCCAGAATAGATCCTTGTTCTTGTGGTAGGAACATCTTAGCAAGACATACGCTACTATGCAATAATACAACTTCCCCATGACATTCTCAAAATTTTGGCTTCAAATAGCCATTCGACGTCGTTGATGTCTAGACAAGAATGAAGGCATTTCTCCACTATCAAAAAAATAGAACATCTCCTCATACCAGGTCCACGGAATGCTGGGGATCATCCTAGTTGATTGCATAACTGGAAGCTCATCCGCAACTGCTCCTATAAAAAAGAGAGACGCATCCAAAAATTCATCAGCAACCTCTGTCGGTGGCTCGCCAGACAAAATCTAGCCTTGACATGTAATCAACAACCGCATGCTCGGCTCCGGGACGATGTATTACCGCAAAATAAGATTTTTGTGAACAAGAGCACTCATCAAGCCAATCTTCCTATCAGATTCTGTTGGCACACTAGTTATAAAAGATCCAAATGATCCACATGAAAGAAAACCGCCCGCCCAACAAATAATGTGGAAACTTCTTCACCGAGTGAATAGTCCCGAGACATTCTCTTTTTGTTACTGAATAATTTTTTTATGCGGGATAATCTTCTGTTGGCATAATAGACAACTTGAAACCACCCTTGAGCTTGTTCTTGCATCAACACACTGGCAATAGCCTTGTCAAAAGCATGCACAAAAATATGAAAATTCTGACCCCAATTCAGTGGGATCATGATCGAAGCTTTGGACAACTGAATTTTTAATCTCCTAAAGGCCAGATCACATTCCTGCGTCCATTAAAAAACTTTGGCATGTGCTACCTGATTAATAGGGATTTCCAAATGTGTGACAAACCTCAAATGCCCCCCATGCCAACAAGCTTGGCCCAGAAATATTGCACACTGCTTCGAATTTGCCAACGGAGGTGCTTCCATAATTGCTGCTATTTTATCCAGATCCACTAAAATGCCATCCTCAAAAATTACATGACCCAATAATCTCCCACTTTGCACTGCAAATGCATACTTTAGAGGATTTAAACTAAATTTCACCTGTCTACATTTCATAAAACATAACCGCAATTGCTTCAAATGCTCTAGTTGCGCTCCAAAGACACTGAGATCATCCAGAAAGATTCGCATAGAATTTGTCAAATAGGGACCAAAAATTTGAAACATGTCCCTTTAAAAAGTTGAGGGCGCTTTCCGTAATCCAAACCACATTAGTGTGCATGCGAGAACGCCCCATGTTGTAATAAAAGCTATTTTAGCCTGTTCACCTTCAGCCATCCGAATTTGGTTATACCCACTAAATCCATCCAGAAAAGAATACATCTCATGCCCTGCCACATCATCCAAAATAGAATCCAAAAATGGAAGCGAAAAAGGGTCCGGAACAGTGGCTGCATTCAGCTTCCTATAATCCACACTAATGCGAATTTGCTTGTTTTTCTTTGGTACCACCACAATAGGAGAAATCCATTTGGGATTGTCAAGAGGGGTAATAAAACCCACCTGCAACAACAGGTGATCAATTTCCACCTTCACTTGCTTCACCACATTTGGATTCATCCTATATGAATGCTACTTCACCGAGCACTACATCTGGTTTTAAATGAACCGTATGCTGATAAAACTTTGGATCCAATCCTTTCATATCCGCATACTCCCATGCGAAAACATCCTTGAATTATTTCAACAAATTAATGAAGTCTCCTTGAAAACTTGCCTCAAGCTCTTTATTGATATGAATGGGATGAGACTCCGCTTAAGCTCCTAGAAAGACCATCTCCAGTTCATCTTCATTTACCCTTGTTACTTTACTCATGTGTGCTCATGTTCTTGCCTAATATTTCCTCCAATGGTTTGGGAATAGGCAAGGCTTTTTCTTGCCCCCTTGGCTCTGCTATTCCTGGGTCCCCTAAAGATTTCCCCTTTGGAATCATAGAAATATCTGCAAGATAGAGAGAAACTAAATCCGGGTTAGCCTTCCTCTTCATCCTCTTCTAATCCTTCCACACACCATATTCACTGTCTCCGCTATCACAGACCATGCTGCCGGAACTCGTTGTCTGCATGTTTCTAACATCACCTGAACTTTCCTATGACCCTTTTTAATTGTCAGCATATTTGCCTCCCAATTATGCTTTACCCTGGCTTGACGTAACCATGGTCTTCCCAAAATAATATGATAATCCTAACTGTGATCCTCAATATTTAAGACTACTAATGAAACAACAAAAGACAACCCAGCCACATCCAACACAATGCCTCAGAGTAATCCTACCGGCTGTACTCTTTTCTAATCCGCCATGCGAACTACAAAGGGTGTAGGTTCCCAATCAATAAGACCAAAGTGCTCACAATCCGCTTGAGTTATTCACTCCCACACATCCATCTAATAGGACTTTGTCGATATATGTGCCATGATATCTTACTGAAAGCTCCGGAATGCGTGTATCCCTAATCCTAGTTTCCCAGCAGGATTTAATCATCTCGCTCACCCTCAGCTACCGCAATATCGACTTCCATCTCATTCATTGCTTTGAGCTTCTGACTCAGCAAAGAGTTATGAAAATTCGGAACCAGTTTCAATAAGGATCCCAATTGTACTTGTAATGGTGATTCTAGAACCTCTTTCCAAACAGAATCCCAATTATCCTCTTCCATGGTATTTGCCCTTTTTCGGACTTTCCCCTCTTTCTTTGCCAAAGAGGGGTCCGATGGTCCTGATGATTACAATGGTGGTACTGAATGTGGCATCCAAGTTACAGTCTTTTTACATACATCTTCTTGAGTTGCCCAATCCAGGAGCTTAACATCGGTTGTTGGTACCACATTTTTGCCAAAACAGGTAATCAACAAAACCACCAAGTCTGATTCATCCAGCCCCTCAATCTGAACCATAGCCACACTCAGCTACTTTCCAGAAGCACGTTCCTATTTTTTTTAATCATACTCCATAGCTTCTGAACACTCGGACCTCCAATGCCCATCTCCCAAACAAAAAAGGCAGGTCTTGGGTCTTAGGATCTCGGGGCCACCTCTTCCGCGACCGCGACCCCCTCCTTGACCCGGTCCATCGGCTCATCCTTGAAAAGGCGCCTTTGGTGCATGAGCATGGGTCAACGCAATCGCAGGCTCTTGTCCATGCCCTGACTGTTGTGACTGCCATGTAGAAGAATCCTGACTCCTACGGCCACAACCATTGTAATAACATTTCACTGTATTATGGGTGTTGGCTGTGCAAATCGCATACCATTTCTGATTCATTGCACACTCTTGAGTGGCATGTCTCAGATTCAGCTCGGGGGGTGCACTATGTAATCATGTTAATGTATAACGTGAGTTCGAAAGGAGGGGTTTTAAAATACAAATTTTTAAATCAATTTAACATAGATGCATTAAAATAAGGGGTGTTTATATTCAATTTTGGAAACAAATCCTAAAATAAGGGGCCGTTTTATTCATTCAAACATGTTAAAAGAGGGGTTTTTTTTAAACCCTACGAACGCACGTTATATAGGGGGGTACTAAATGGTGAACCCCCCCAAGAGATTCAGGCACTGAGTACACCACAGCTCCTTCAGAATTTTAACCACCACAGAAGATTCCACCGATCCGGATGGAACACCTTTCCCTTGACGCTAGGATTTTTTTCAAGGTGCTTCCTCCGATTCTGTCACCGAACCACTGTTGAATGTGAGGATTCTAAGTCTTCACTTTCCGACTCCGAACTATCACTGCCACTTCCTTGAGATTTAAGATGAGATTTCTTGCGATCTTTTTTCTTTGATTTCCTTGGTGATTCCATCCTCTAAAGCCTCTCCTGCTACAATAGCCCTTGCAATAACATTATCCAGTGGAGTGGTTACCTTATCCATTGTTGCCATAGTAGTTCTGAGATCCTTATTGAGTCCTCGCAAAAAATAATCATTTAACACCTTAGTTGTTGGCTATTGTGCCTGAGGTACCCACCACAAAAGCATCCGAAACTTCGCAGCATAATCCTCCACTTGCAACAACTTTTGATGTAATGTCCGAAGCTTTTCCAAATGTTGAGGGACCGTCTTTTCCGTTCTAAATTGTTGCAAGAAAGCTCTAGACCCTTCTACATACGTCTGAAAGTGATCGTCAGGATACTCTGACAGCCATTTTGCAGCTTTCCCTGAAAGTGTGGATTCAAACACCAATTGTTGATGGAGAGGAACCACACGCCACGATGATTCAATCCATACACTTTATTAAATTGTCACAAACGTGCATCAGGGTCTTCCTTTGAAAGACCTCAAAAGCGACTATACTTAACCTGACCACCTACCACTGGCTGCACCATAGTGCCTTGCCCAACTGTACCCCCTCCTGGAAAAAGCTATCGAACAATAGGAGGCGAGGACGATGGCGATGAAACCCCGGGACTGCGTATCGGAGTTGGTGGTGGAGCAACATGAGTGGGTGAGGGAGAGTGCACAGCAAAAGGACCTGACTGACTACGCAGAGTACACTGCACATGCCGAATACGTCGGCCACACACCAGACTTGGCGACAGAGACACATGTTCCTTAGCCTGAGGTGTAGAAAAAATGAATTCATCCGAACCACCTCGCCTCCGTCGTCTCCCTACAATTGGAATAACAGGGTCAAGAGGACCTTGCGACCTAGTGCACATGCATATTCACAGGAGGTCGCCCATCGCGCATCGTGGTTGCTAGATGTAATGGCTATTGCTCCACAATGGAGCAATAAGCACTACGGGAATGGATACCCTCACACTACCTTACATTATATGAAGAACGAGGTATATGAAGACAGAATAGAAGACAATACATAGAAACAACACACTGTCTTCTTCATTGATATATAACAAAACACAGAATTACATGAGAGTGATATATGGATTGCCTAAAAGATATCCACAAAGATTGGTATGCCCCCGAAAATACACCCGATGCTCCAACACAGATCGAGAACGGTGCAAAACCCCGTCTTGTCCCATGATATCCTATGAAGAATTGTCTCAAAGCCGCATGAACTCCTAGTCTACAATGTCCGGACATCCGCAGGACCGCAATGTGTGGCTTATTCCATAATAGTGATCCTTACCCTTGCAGTAGAGGCCGTCCTTGATAAGGTGGTATTTTGTTTCTTTGCACACAAGACACTACTTTTGGCCCTTGGTAAGTTCTTTAGGACACTCTCTTTTGTCTAGGAAACTCATGATGTCAGTCATAACATCACTACCTTGAAAGAGAGGAAACTTCAACTTGATCGCACCCAGTGGAACATATTGTAGTTTTTCTCTAGCTAGAGCATCTGCTTCTTGATTTTCTGCTCAAGGCACATGATGTAATTTTAGAGCTTGAAACTTCCCTAAGAGTTCTTTAACTTTGTGCAAATGTCTTAAAAAGCTATGATTCTTACAAGCCCAAATTCTTTGTATACGTTTTATTAAAAGCATGGCATCACTAAAAACATTTAATTGTTGAATACCTTGTGTCATACACCACTCTAGCTGAAGCTAACCATGCTTACGATAGTGATTTTCCCTCAACATGCATTTTTGTTGGAATATTTGATACATGTAGAACAAGACTACTAAAGTTTTTGTAGTGGATGATAGGTATTTCTAGAAATAATATGGCATGTCAAGCATGAAATTAGACGAGAATTAGACATCCCCATGAAGTCATCTACTAGGATGTTAGAACAAGAGGGATGCCAATGAGAAACAATGCAAAAGATTGGCAATGTCAAGTCTTATCATGGTAATAACTAAATGGCTACCTGGGCATCCTTTATGGCCTCTCTCAAAAGGTATAAAGAGCTAAACATAGCTTTGTTCTCGGACCTCCAAAGAGCCCCATTTCATTGGATGAACACCAACCAAGAACCTCTCATGCTTGAACTCATGAACTACTTCCCACGAGCTTTCATCCCTCCCAATTTCTCTCACATTCACAACAAGGTGGGTATTTCTTGGAATAGAAAAGCCAAAAATCCCAACCGGAGCCCTCACCAAATGCGGTAGTAGCAATGGCACTGGTGGGTGTAGCCTCAAACAAAATTTAGCAAATGCTTGCAAGTACGCCATGCTATAAAAATGTGACTCCACATGTTGTACATGTGCACTGATCTCCTCTTACAACTTAATTAGATAGCTTTGATTTTGGGGCATACAATATCTCTACCATCACCCACTCCGCAGATACCATTGTGGTATTCATACTTCCAGTTAAAACTCTATGCACAACTACGACAGAAACATTGATTCCTTTAAACCTTAGAGCTGCCAAGTCTTATCATGCTAATGTTTTGTGGCCAAGAAGGGTTGAAAGTCTGACTTGAGTGGAGAACCAAAAAAACAAATTGACCAAGCCTAGGCTGTACCAAAGAAAACAATAATCCATGTCAATAGTGAAGAAGAATCTGCAAAATGTTTCATGGGCACAATCATTCATAGCAATAACAAGATCACATGGATTCCCACACATGGTTATGATGATGAGGGTAGGTTCAAAGAGTTGTGGATGATCAAGTGTTCTTCTCCACACCAAGAAGGCCGTTCCCTATTACCACATCCTCTCACCCACTGAGTTTCATGTAGCCCAACCTCTTGTAGCTCCCCATCACCACCACTTTGGAAGATCTATAATCTACACCTCATGAACGCATCCGCTCTTAGAGGCCTTCCTTGCCGATGCATATGTGGGCTGATTTTCTATGTAAACTATCTCCTATATAGCTCTCAAATTTCCTCCATATTTAATGAAGTTCTTCAACTTACGTTGGACATGAGCGTAGTGCCAGGAGCGCTATGAGATCCACCTTGTTGTAAAAGGAGCTTGAGCCATCGCTACTCTGCGTCGAGGTAGAGGATTGAGTCATGGGTAGGAACATCTTCTCAAATACACAGGGATGAAGGACTGCCCTAAAGGTTTTGACGGACTTGACTGCAAGAAGAAGCCGAAGGTTATTTAAAGGAAAACATTGCGCTGACGGAGTGGGCTAACATTAATAATTCTGATGGAGTGGCTGAAAGAAGAAGCCAAATGATTTGAAGGACCACCGCAGCTTCTCCTCACCTCTGCGGTCTGATGACCCTTCCTCTTCGATGGCGTTTCCTTGTGGCAGCCACAGAGGCCGGTTCTAGTTTTGGTTTGAGTACTCAAGAAAAGGGGGAATAGGGTTTAGTTGGTGGATATGGGTGAACAACACCATGAATGATCTCCCATACTCTATAAGTCATTTTACGGATGCGAGGAGCTTCATTGCAGCCCCCAGCAACAAGGATAATGGGGCATGCATGGGGAATTAGACGTCTGTAGAGGATGGCGGTGGGGTTTGTGGGGTCAAAAACAACTCCCCTCCATTCATCACCACCCTGCCATCAAGGCCGTGGCTTTCGCCATCTATCACTATAGCGAGAGTAGGCATCCTACAACATCTTGAGTCTCCAATTTCTAGCTGCATCAACACCCAGCTATCTAGCTGTGAACATGTGCATGAACTCACAGTCCGTTTGCGCCTGCGTGGACCATCTGCGAGCTCTTGATAAGCGTCCATTTTCGATCAAAAATTTTACCAAAATACCCTCAACAATTGAAGATTTTCTAGGGGGGATCTCAGGTTTCATACGGATTGTGTCCATTTGCTATCAATGGTCACCAAAGTACACTTAGAAATTGAATATTATGTAGAGCAAGAGCTCACAATCTGTCCGCACACGCACGGACGAATTGTGAGCTCTCAACAATGCACCGAGTGAAAACTCGTTTTCAAGATTGTGAGAGTGATTGCAAGAAGACCAACAAAAACATTTTATTATAACATTTGGGGACTTATTCCAAAGGAAAAATTCCCAAAATACCCCTCAAATTCCAAAAATTCTCACAATCTCCCTAGCATTTTTCCATAAATTCCCAAAATGCCCCTAAAAACTACCAAATTTTCCAGATTACACCCTGTAACTCTCATAAACATCTCCGAACACTCTTCTTTTTGGAGCTTTCATAAGCTACCCCTCAACCGAAAATGACAAAACTAGGATTTGGATGGCATTGTGGGCTCTTAGACTAAAATGAGCTATTATGAGTAGACACAAATACCAGCTCACTCATGAAAATTTATATAAATATGACACTTGAAGATGGATCTCTATTGTCAAAAAGACACAAAATTTGGAGCAATGCAATAAAATTGATAAAGGGTATTTTGAAAAATTTTGAATTTTGAGAGAGAGAGATACTTTGGAAATTCTCCTTTGTTGTTTTTTGTTTTCCTTTGTTAGAAAAATTCCTTAAGTCCCACATGTTAGAAAAAATCTATTCATAGATTCTATTGCAATAAGTCCAATAATATTGGAAGAATAGTTTTTCAGTTAGCATGTCATTGAGAGCTGACCCCACGACTCTATACAATCTTCAATTTTGAGTCTGATATGCTAGATAATGATTTTACCAAATTTAGCACAATTCGAATATATTTTTTACCTTGCAAACCTTGAGGAAAGGGGTTGATACTTTGGAGTGGGAATATTTGACAATGTGGAAGATGATTGAGGTCCAAGAGCCCCTTCATCATCCTCATATTCATATAATTTTGGGGATTCTTGAGTCTTATAATATTGCCTTAGGTTATAAGAATATGTAAAGGCCAATCCAACAAGCATGGAATGAGTAATGAGAATGTAACTATAGAGGTCACTTCAGCATGTCCGTCCAAATGGAGAATAATGGAAAAAAGTTATCCTTGCTAATTTAGGGAGATATAGCTACCACACATTTTATTTATCATCACTTTCTATACAAATGATTCTAAATAAAGGATCATGTATTGACAGCAACAACCAGTATCATAAAATTTTATCTTTTCCATGACTTGTAAGACCGTCTTAGTATAAATTAAGAAATTTAACTACATGCATTTATAGAAAACAATATTGGTACTACCATGCAAAGTCAAGTTTAAACACACACAAGTAGAGAGAAGAAGATGTGGAATGCTTCCCTTATGGACCCTTTGATCGAGCCAATGTTATCACTATGGTCTTGCTATAATTGAGGCAATCTTGAACCTCACTTCAAATAGTAGATTTAAATATTTTAAAAGCAATCCTCTAGCTCTTCTCATTCTTATATTAGTTTCTTATTGAAATAGTTCGCAACACATTGCATTCCCATTCAAAGATGCACTCGATCTCTGCTACTCTTGGTTCTTTTCTATTGCATATGTCCCTATAGCTTGCAACCCCTCTCTCATAGAAAGTACGTAATCACAAAGAAACATGCGGAGAATTAGGTCTAGAAGAGCCACTAACTATGGCACATTTCCAAATGCATGCATCAAAAAGGTTCTTTGTTATTTCATGTCCCTATAGCTTGTAACCCCTCTCTCATGACAAGTATGTAATCACATAACAACATTCCTTAACCATATTTTTAATCTGAGCAATAAGAAATCATACATGCAAACAATTATGTCTAGAAGAGCCACTAACTATGGCACATTTCTAGAACACATGCAGCACAGCTTATAGCACCAAAAGTGATCCATGAGAGTGCATTATCTATAGCTATTCTAGGCTTGTACCTTAATCCTAAAACTTGTTTCCGTTACTTTATCAAGGTTTACTTTAGTTGTTCTTACTATCTAGGTTCGGTTGGTTAATGTAATATCGAGGTGGAAGCTAGAGGTAATGGGGTTAAGTCTTGAGAGTCTCCAACATCAACCATTGGCACACTAGTACCTTTGTGTAGTCATAAGGAAAATTGTCACCGTGTCTAATTATTTCCCTAATCTTTGCTATCACACATCAATCCTTGATATCCAAGTATATGATTGAGGATTGTGTAATTTTGAAGATCGACTATCTCGAATGATTTGTAGAGACATAGAGGAGGGATATTAACCTCTCCTCTTGATGGGTCTATAGAACCCTAGTACCTCAAGTTCCCTAGTTTTTTGATGAATATGTTCTTCTTTGAAGCATGGAGTCTTGAACTTAGTACACCCAAATGTTCCTTTGATCTTTCTCTTATGTCTTCATTTGATCACCCACCAAGAATCAATCCTCCTTGGTAGTTATGTACTTTATTTCACCCATTTAGTCCTCCATTTTCCTAACAAATACATTCTCTTTGATGCTAGCTCTATTGCCTAGATACTCACACTCACTTTACCATCCATCATAAAAATTATCACCCTATCTTTCTCCACTTTGTATTTCTTGGTATCAATTCGATTACTTGCAAGGTTATATCATAAAAAATAGATATACTAAGAATGCCCCTAGCTAAACTTTGCAGTATCTACACATCTAAAGAGTCATCTTAACACCTCTATCGAGCTGTTTGATTTGTGTGTGTTCGTTCGCATACAAGGTGTGTCCTTACAAGGTAAGTTGTGTCTAGATTTGTCAGGACAAGGGTCCTGTACCCTAAGAACTAGGATAGTCATGGACTACGGCCAAGGGTCAGGCTAGGCAGTGTGGATAGTGGATCCGTCTAGGGCAAGGGGCTAGGAGCCCGCCTATATAAAGGGAGGTTGGGAGGAGAATCTTAGGTCTAGTTCCCTAGTTCTTACACTGGTATCAGAGCTTTGGAGTCTCTCTTCCACTCTCTCTCTAGGCGTGGTCACTTTAGGTTCCTAAAAGTAGGCTCTTTAGGTGAGAACCGTGGACTTTATGAGACT
Organism: Adiantum capillus-veneris; assembly: GCF_014529385.1. Taxonomy (NCBI): domain Eukaryota; kingdom Viridiplantae; phylum Streptophyta; class Polypodiopsida; order Polypodiales; family Pteridaceae; genus Adiantum; species Adiantum capillus-veneris. The sequence continues at coordinate 52,486,994 of NC_140958.1, read as the reverse complement.
TTTCAAAAAGTAGCAAATTTTCTTTCTAATTCAGGTAGTCTTTCCTGTTTTGGACATGACTGTGTTGTGCACAAAATTGGGGGGGATTGGGCTTGAAGGCAGCGCCATGGGGAGGTAGGAGCTTTGCCAACATCTTGCGGCCGCCACAGGCTGGAGCAAGTAGCACCAACCTCTTTCTCTCTCCTCACGCTGTCGGATACATTGTCTGTGTGTTTTTCTTCAAAAAAAATCGCCATATACACATTGCAAGGATATTGGCCATTGTTTTTGAGCCTTGGCCACTATTAATGGCCCTTCCCACAAGTGGGTATGCAAATCAAGGCGGCCAAGCAAGCGAGAGCAAGCTACAAGCCGTCAAAGCTTTTTCCTCGACCTTCACGGCTTAAGATTTTACTCGGTTACTACAAAAAATTCCAAAACCTGCATGCTCTGGTGGAAGGGAAACGACCACAAACTCCACTCGATTTGCCGTTTGCATAGGATGAAAATCCAATTATCCGCCTCTATGAATTGATCAGTGTTTTCGAGTGCATCCTGGACTGCAAGCCAATTGCTGATTTCATGGTTGCTTGGGATTTACAATCCGACTTCGAATTCGTGGTTCGGTTCAGTTGAAGACATAATTACCCAGTTAATTATCGCAAACTGCTATGAGCTCGTTCTGAATCAGGGTTTCAAAACATTTGCCAGATCGTTCATCAAGTCTACATTAGACGACTTGCAACTTGTTGGACTGCACACGATGTGAACAAGTTTATTGGTAAGCTTGACTTTATCATTACCTTCAAAGTCATTGGAAATTTGAAGTTCTTCGGTGATTTCACCTCTTTGCCAATTCTACCGTGGCTTGAACTTCACCCTCTTTACGACCACCGGCGAAGTTAGCACGGCTCACCATCGGCCTCTGTGTTCAATACAGCTATGAGCTTTTTTGCACTCTAAGGTATTGTTTTCTCTTTTGTTTGCACAACACAGATTCTCCATGAGTGCAGAAATTGATGATCAACACATGTTTGACTTTGAATACCTGGAATTGGCTCCACCTGTGGATGTCATGGGGCCGGATACTCTCACGGAGGGTACCATCGTGGAAGAGGGATGGATGGTGCAAACCCAGCTGATCAATCTCTGTCTCGTCATTTATCAACCCCTCCTCCTCAAAGCGTGTTGGATATTCTAGAGGATGACAGTCAATTGCCGGATGCCAGGGAGTTTGTCACGACAGGACTGGCAAACTTTCGATGCCCGATTTCGCAAGCTCACTGTCACGGTTCAAATATTGGTTACACAAGTAGAAAATCTTACACAACTAATTTAGAGAATGCTACTAGAATCAGCTCCCCACTTGCCAGCAACCCAAGGGGTTGCCAATCTACCAGTTATGACCAAAGAGGTCCGACAACCGAAAAATCGGGGCACGACCAACGTGGTCAGAAAGCGACTATCACCATCCGACTTTCAACGTGCAAAAGGTCAAAAATTATGCTTTATTTTCTTAGGAACGCATTAAAAAAACCAATATCCACATGTCCGGCAAACACAAACATGATGCAATAGTTCGTGATTCGACATAATCTCCATGTTTTGGTGAAGGGAACAGTAGTTATATGTTTTTATACGTACAGGTGACTTCTTCAAAGTATTGCTTATTTTTTTCCATTTGGGTAGGATTATGTCCTAATTTCATTTCTGGTACAACCTATTCCACGTGAAACATGGTTTCTAAATCGTGTTACCATTGACTTGGGGGCAAGAGCAGTGGCAACCAAGTTTAGGGCATCTACATTAATCAGGACCTCATTTATTCGAATCACTACCAGTACCATCGATGCAAGGCATTTTTGGTAGTAACCTCTACAGTAGCCACGGGATTTCACTTTTATATGCAAGGCATGAAAGGATTACGCTATCACACTTGCAACTCTGTCACGGACAGACTAAACAAAGAGATTGTTTAATATGATTGTTGGTTGCTATCACCAACACAACAACACTAAAAGGAACCTACCTCTAGGGGCAAGGAGACGATGCTAAGTCTTCCTCATACAATCACGACCCCTGCAAGCTAGGTGGATTGGAATAAGTTTTTTGTTACCTCCCTCATCGGGAGATTCATACGAGAAAACTGGGAAATCCTTATACGATAAGCTGCGAGTCAGGCATACGATGCATAAGAGCATATAGCTTAGGCAAACACTCTTAAGGAATGTTCCTCAGCCCAGCATGCTCTTCTTTTCGCTCTTCATCTCTTTCTCTAAGGAACAAACATGAAGTTTTGTTATATGTTTCACTAGTAAGTTCTCCTGAGCCAAGATGCTCTAAAAACTCTCAGCTAGAAATTGGGCAAGGTGCCATCCACATTAGTCTTCATCGGTTCGACGATTGAACACTAATTGTCATGATGACTATGAACCACTCACGTTGGCTAAGAGCCATGCTAAACCTAGGATAAGATCCACTTGTTGGTATTCCTTGGACAATTTTTCTCAAGATCGAACAACTCTACCCAGGGAAGTACACATCGACATTACTGGACAAGCAAGAGTCTTGGCATTACGGATATCTAGGGTGTCATTTTTCCACTACATGTTTTCAGTGCGACACTCAAGTTGAGTTTTTTATACTCTTCCACTCACAGCCAACTGAGATCTATAAGGAAGTATCGATGCAGCAATCAGTTGCGACGGCATGGCTGTCCATAAGAGCTCGGCAGTTCACTTGTGTGGATTTCTTGCTCTCTCTATAGCACTACAGAGTGTCTATGGACATACTGTTTTGGGGTAAGACCCGGCGGGTGATTGTTAGATCACCCCATAGGCATTAAGTATCACAGTTTGATCTGCATTGAGGATCACAGTTGACCTCTCCTAGTTATACTTTCAGGGAGAGAATTCCGCAATCTACCACACGCGGTAGCGGACGGACACACTCTTCAAGTTGATTCCAATCATTTGTACACGGTTGACTATGTTGGTTATCGTTACCTGCTAGTTGAGCATTTTCTACAAAGAGTCTTACCAAGGGGTTTGACTACGTAGATTCTAATCCAAGGGCTTGAATTGCAAAGGCAACACCCAGGGCTCCCAGTGCAATGATGTTTGTTTTTTAGGTAGGGGACGTGTTCCTATTCCATTACCATACAGGTAAGTGTACATTATGTTATTCCATTAGCATACAGGTACGTTTACATTATGTTATTCCATTTGCATACAGCTAAGTGTAGATTATGTTATTCCATTTGGATACAGGTAAGTGTATTGAATTGGTGTCATTCCATGTTTAGTATGCTTTCCTTGGTTCTTCAAGACGTTGTGAGCGGGATGAAAACACACACAGTGCCTCTATAACGACCCGACACACACTCTTGGGAAGATACACACACACACTATGGGGCACCACTCGGCTTACACAACACACCTGGCCGAGACAGGGAACACACCTCTGGAGTGAGAGGAGAGAGACTATCCACTTGCCCACTCCACACAGACACACACACACACACACCCAAAAAACTCAGCTCAAAAGAGAAGAATTTCTGATGTTTAGATACAAATGAGCTTGGGCCAACACCAATGGGGCAAACAGCTCACACAATATGGGTAAAAGATACCAGATACAATCACAAATTGGAGAAGAAGCTTCACTCACCGGAGAAGATTACACAGAAAAACAGCAGAAAAAGAGTGAGGAATTTGGCAAAATGGACAGCACCATCGCGTCCGGAACGGTCCAAAACCCCAGTCTACAATGTCAAAGTGCTCAAATCCGACCTCGGATGAGCAGTTTACGGCCAAAACAGGCTCCAAAATGAGCAAAAACACACCTGCGGCTGTTCCTTCTCTCTTCTCCACGTTTTTTCTGGTCTTCTCTCTCTTTTTTCAGTTCCCACACTTAGCTTTATTAGTTGGGCACCCTTGGCCTTTTAGATGACCTCAAACGGACCCCGAACAGGCCAAAAACTGACCTCGCAGTGCATAGTTGTCACCTTTTTGCATCATCCGCACACCTGGCACTCAGCTTTTTTCCAATAATGCATCTCGCCACCACGTGAAGTGGCCCCAAAAAGTGGTCCTAATGATGACCTTTCTGCGTAACTCTCACAAGAAAACACCCACGTTGTGTCCGTCCTCATCTGCGTGCAAATATTGACCTCGTTCGCCCTCCTGATACCACTAGATGCCATCTGACGCACCTGCTGACCTCATGTCGTCGGCCCGCGGATAGCTTCCTTGAGAAGTTTTACACGCTATAAACTCCTCATTATTGTAGAAAAACACAGTGGTACTGGTAATAGTGAAAATCGATGCACTATGTACACCTTGTCCTACCTGTACACATGTGGGCCCCACATAACCACCTGGCTAAGGAAAATGGGCAATCCTTTATTTGATGCACCATGCATGTATATGTACATATGCGCAATCCCTTGCTCCAAAAAACTCCTGACATAATTTGCCCATCCCCTAGCCTGCTAGATCATTCATGATCAGCAGCAGCAAAAAGAGATATTCATGCCACCTAGATCCCATACAAAAACACTTTGCATTCCCTGCATCAAAAGATTAATCAAGGTTTCACCTGGTTCCCAAGGAAAACCATACATCAACCTTGCATCAAGAAAACCATCAATTACTTTGGCATAGACCGGCATGTGCAAATATATCTTCTTTTCCATAGCTGAGAGGTCTCCACCGATCATCTGTGTCATTAATTCCTGCTTCTTTGACAACTCAACCTTGGTTTGCATCAGCCCTTGAATCACTTCATAAGGCCCTTCACTTTCATCTTCAACTTCATTCGCAAATGCGACTAAACCACACTCCTGGATTTCTTTATCCATCAAAAGAAATGCAACATCAACATCCTCATCACTGCTGGTAGTGCTATCACTGTCCTCATCTGTCACCGTGGAAGAGTCTTCATCACTAGACTCATCCTCATCTTCATAAAGCTCCTCTAATCGTTTCCTTGTGTCCATATTATAAAGCTTCTTGGTACCTGTCTTTCCATAGAGGCTAATCGTACCATGTCGCCAATCTTGAACAGCTCCCACTGCACGTAACCATGGTCTGCCCAGTATAATAGGATATGCTCCCAACCCTGCTGGCATCACATGAAAATCAACCACTGCCTTTGCATCATATGCCTCCACTTCTAAGCTCTTTACAACACCCAAGCATTTTACTTTTTGATGGTTTGCCAATCTGATCCGAAAACCTGACACCCCAGCCACTGTGAGACCCATCTTCTCAACGCATGAGTGTGTTATGACGCATATTTGGGCTCCGCCATCCACATAACCTTGTCCCAAATTTTTTCTTTTATGCCACACATCTACTATTGGACAAATGTCTGGTAGCTCGTCCATTGCCAACACCTTCACTGAACCTCTCTCTGGCTCTTTCTCCATTGGGTTAACCATCCTCTTCCACTGTCGCTTTAGCTTAGGCACCATCTCTATAAGCTGCCCAAAAGTAACATCTGCCTTCCTGCTCGTCAGATCCTCCTTCAAGTCATAGCTTAATTGCCCATCCCCTAGTGGAAAATCTGAAACATGAAACTTTCGACGAGCTCTCCTTTTCCTCTTGGCCTTGACATCCTCGCCTTCATGGCTCTTTCCTTTCTTCTTACTAGGACCTGGTGCACTTCTTCCTTCCTTATCCTCTGTGGTCCTCTTCGCAATAGGCATCACTAATGTATCCTCTAGCTTTGATGCCTTCTCCAAGGTGACTACACTTAGCACTTTTGTCTTTCCCTTTTCCTCGTGGGTCAGTCCACTGGTTCCTTCGTCTCCCTTAATTTCGATGCCATAATCATTTGACCTAGTTAGCACCTGTCTTGGAAATGGATACATGTCTCCCCCCATCCTTGGTGGCTTATCACATTGCGGGCTGATGTGACCCAACTCTCCACAATTATAACATGTGGGCGTCTGCCTCCAAAACCTACCATTGCTTTGTCCAACACCATTCCTAGGCCTTTCTTCACCTCCTTGCTGATTTGCAAACCTCCCTCGACCTCGATTATTTCCCACTTGACCTAGCATGTTTAGGCTGAGATTCTTCATCAAATCTACCATTTGCCTCATGTCTTGCCTTAGCCCATCATCTTGCACTGCTGTAGTGACCACTGCTGGAATAAACTGAGTAGTAACAGGAACTACTGGTTCATGATGAACCCCTGACATGCGCCCTTGTAAAGACTCTATAGGCTGAAATTCAGATCTCATTGGCAAAGACTCCACCCCTAACTGGCTCATTTTCCTCAGCTTCCACTCTTTGTTCCTTGCTACCTCTAGTGCATCCTCATATGTCCTAGGCTTCTTTAGCTCCACTCTCCAACGTATATTCTCCCAAAGACCAGTCAAGAACCTGTCCTTCTTCATCATGTCAGGCGGGGGTACCTGTGGTGCTAAAGCCTTGCACATTCGCTCCCATGCCAATGAAAACTTACGTATGTACGCATCTACTTGCTCACCTTCCTTTTGCACCAAAGCCTGTACTTCTTGCCACACCTTGTCAGGATCTTCTATCTTCACAAACTCCACTTCCAACCCATGTCGTAGAGTGTCCCAACTCAACCTTACAGGTGGATCAGCCACACGCAACTCCTCTTCAAATGCTTTAGACCAAACTCGTGCATCACTCTTCAAACAAATTTGGAGAAGGCGTAACATTTGCGTAGGGTCATGAATCTGGTTGCTAATGCAGGCAACCTCCATCTTTTCCAAAAATTCTTCCACATCTTCATCACTTCTTCCATGAAACTTGGGATAAGAGAAAGCCATGGCTACCCAAATTATGATGCTTTGAGAACCCCTTCGAACACACGTGCAAGAACCCAAAACTTTTCACTACCCAATCCCCAAAAACTTCAATGGAGCTCAACTTTAGATAAGGACAAACACATGCACATCAAATGAGTTTTCATAGTTAATCATCGGAATGACAACAGGCAAAGGACATTCCAGGATCTCTCTCAATCTTCTTGGCCCAAACATAAAGACTATGCGCTGCTGGAAAAAGATCTTCCTGGACACATGAACATTAATCTGAATTCTTTGAGTTAAATGAAAAGGAGTGAACTGAGGGCCATTTTGATCATCCATTAAAGCCAACCATGAAGCCCCCAAGAAGGCACGCCTGACTCAACCTCTGATTTTGCCAAAATTTCAGCAGCATAACAGCATAAATGGCTCAAAATACCAAAAAACCAGCCATCATAACTTGGAAAAATTTTGGCAGAGTTTCCCCAGAAATAGAGCAGTAGGAACCCAAAATATAGATTGTATATGTATGCATAAACTGTCAACAATAGAACCCGAGCATCAAGTAGGACTCACTAGTACATAGCCTATGGCGAGGTCACAAAAAGGGTTCTCCAGCTACCTGTATCACCGAAAGGATCTCCACATTTGAGAACCCCCCAGCTCAATAAAAACCTCACGCTATCGACCCTCACACGAAGGCTAATGCAAATCGCATATAGTCAAGTCTCAGAAATGACTATCTTCCAGACCAAGTCTCAGAAATGGCTTGGACTGCCAAATACAACCAAGTATGGCTCCACAAATGCGTACAATGGCAGTTTCCACAAGTAACGTACAATCCAGCAGAAAATGCGCTCAAATAGGCGCCAAGTGATGCATTCCCACAACAACTGCAACTGACATCACTGCTAGTATATCACTGTACTCCAGCTACCTGTACCTGTGTGAATCACTTGTACCTGTACCTGTCCCTGTAACCTGTAACCTGTAATCTGTAATCTGTAAGCTCCAACCTGCAACCTGTAATCCCGAAGCTCGAAGCAGAAGGTACTCGAAGAAGATCCTCCGTGGGGGCGCCAAAAGAATGTGAGCGGGATGAAAACACACACAGTGCCTCTATAACGACCCGACACACACTCTTGGGAAGATACACACACACACTATGGGGCACCACGCGGCTTACACAAAACACCTGGCCGAGACAGGGAACACACCTCTGGAGTGAGAGGAGAGAGACTATCCACTTGCCCACTCCACACAGACACACACACACACACACACACACCCAAAAAACTCAGCTCAAAAGAGGAGAATTTCTGATGTTTAGATACAAATGAGCTTGGGCCAACACCAATGGGGCAAACAGCTCACACAATATGGGTAAAAGATACCAGATACAATCACAAATTGGAGAAGAAGCTTCACTCACCGGAGAAGATTACACAGAAAAACAGCAGAAAAAGAGTGAGGAATTTGGCAAAATGGACAGCACCATCGCGTCCGGAACGGTCCAAAACCCCAGTCTACAATGTCAAAGTGCTCAAATCCGACCTCGGATGAGCAGTTTACGGCCAAAACAGGCTCCAAAATGAGCAAAAACACACCTGCGGCTGTTCCTTCTCTCTTCTCCACGTTTTTTCTGGTCTTCTCTCTCTTTTTTCAGTTCCCACACTTAGCTTTATTAGTTGGGCACCCTTGGCCTTTTAGATGACAACAAACGGACCCCGAACAGGCCAAAAACTGACCTCGCAGTGCATAGTTGTCACCTTTTTGCATCATCCGCACACCTGGCACTCAGCTTTTTTCCAATAATGCATCTCGCCACCACGTGAAGTGGCCCCAAAAAGTGGTCCTAATGATGACCTTTCTGCGTAACTCTCACAAGAAAACACCCACGTTGTGTCCGTCCTCATCTGCGTGCAAATATTGACCTCGTTCGCCCTCCTGACGCCACTAGATGCCATCTGACGCACCTGCTGACCTCATGTCGTCGGCCCGCGGATAGCTTCCTCGAGAAGTTTTACACGCTATAAACTCCTCATTATTGTAGAAAAACACAGTGGTACTGGTAATAGTGAAAATCGATGCACTATGTACACCTTGTCCTACCTGTACACATGTGGGCCCCACATAACCACCTGGCTAAGGAAAATGGGCAATCCTTTATTTGATGCACCATGCATGTATATGTACATATGCGCAATCCCTTGCTCCAAAAAACTCCTGACAACGTCTAAGTACGCTTGAATGTTACAGAGCCATGCCAAGGGCATGTCGGCAAGTAACCTTCATTAGGGATGAACATGTAGTTCTATGTGTTCCAATATGTTCAAAAGTCTGACATAAGGCCACACCATACTCTACTAGCTTCTTCGTAGCTGTGAGTTTTTTTTTAGATACTCATGCGAGTTGGAAATCTGGCTCTCAACTTCATGGAGAGTTGCACTAATGTTTTCTTGCATTATTCCAGTACCGTCAGAAGATCTGAATGGTTATGCCTTTGGAAAACTCTTAGTTATTGTTCCTCCTTTACATTACTCAAGTGAGTTATAAATGGAGTTACCATTTAGACCCAAGTGCTTGCAAACGAACAACAATGTCAAAAATCAAGATGTTGCTCTTGGTTTCATTGAACCTCCTCACTGCATCACGTTTGGGATACCAGCAGAGAAAACATCAGCCTTCTTATGAAAATATCACCACTTTTGTTTTCGAGGACGAAAACTCTTCTTTAAGGAGGGAGTAATGTTAGGACAAGGGTCGTGTACCCTAAGAACTAGGATAGTCATGGAGTACGGCCAAGGGGTCGGGCTAGGCAGTGTGGTCAGGGGATCCATCTAGGGCAAGGGGCTAGGAGCCCGCCTATATAAAGAGAGGTTGGGAGGAGGATGTCAGGTCTAGCTCCCTAGTTCTTACAAGACTACATCCACAACTAAATCATTATTTTATGGTAGATCAACAACCCTTTCTCATGTTTTCCACATATTCCCAAGGATATTGTTTTAGGATTTACTAATTGAATATATCTACACAGTGAGACTGAATATTCTCAATAGTGGGATTGAATGTGAGGTACATTAAAAACATACAAACTTTTATTTAGGTATTTAAGATGCTAAATAAAGTAGAATTTTATCTAAATGACACCAATTTATATCTCTAAAAAGTAACGAAAAATTGACACACTTCTTATCCTTAGTGCCTCCCCTTTCTTCTTTTGGATACCTCTTAATACTTGGATAGCTAGTAGTTTTCTAAGTATGCTAACCAAAATATTGATTTACCATAAGCATGATAATCAGAAGTCATATAGACCCTAACATTCTCTCTACCATTTTTTTTTTCAAGAATAGATTACCTTAAATTTCTTTATTGATATTTACTAGATTGGCCATCCTAGCACACAAAATAAAGGTGTGAAACTTCAATAAATATTATTTTCACAATGATGCATGTTTTTGTGTAGCCATGTCAGACCAAGCATAATAAAAAAGTCTACAAATTAAGCTCAAAACCAATAAAGACCTATTTTTTGCAAAAAGATCTAAATCAGAATCTCTTCAATAAAAAGCACTCATTCAAGACTAGGGGTCTTCCACTCTTCCATATGAAATAGCTATCCTATGATCATCATAAAGGAATTGGACAATATGTAGGGTCAATCATGAGATATTAAAGTACATTTTTGTGGATTGTTTCATCTTGTAGTTGCTTCTCGAACCATTTCTTCCTCCACAAGGATTGACTTTCCAATATCAAAAGTACGTGTTATGTAGTCACCGGCACATCTTCATAGTTCCCCTTGGCATTTGATTCCAATGATGGTAAAATCTTCTTTTTCCATAGTATGGCCTCTTGTTTCATCAGTGAAAGTGGTATAATTTCATGGTCAAATTTCTTTGCCACTTTGTCGGGCTTGATCATTAGTAAGGCCACTGACTTGAGCACCTTGATCTCATATAACATGTAATATTTGTAAGAGCCATCTAGCATATCTTCAATCCACTTCTTCAGTTCATCTCAAAACTTGTTTCTCTTTATCTCCTCTTCAGAATCATGTAACCCTCCCCATGTTGATGTTCTTGGTAGGTCCACAAGGAGTAAATGTATACTTTCAAACTCTACAGCTAGTCGTGTGGTTTGTTAGGTAGGTACAATTGCCTTTGATTGTAAGGCACCGATTTCCTAATCTTTACTTTGCAATTCTTGAGCATGTCTCTCTGCTTGACTGGTTAGTGCTACTTTATCTTTGGCTAGTTGGTCCTAGAGCTCCTTGATCTCTTGTTCCCTTTGGGCGTGTTTATTGTGGCAGTAGGATCTTGAGAGGTAAAAGCAAGATCAACTTCTTGAATGGTTATGATATTTCAACAATGTATGCTTGAAAAAATCATAAGATTTGCAAAATCTCGAATACTTATTCTCCTCTCTTGCCAAAGTCTCCTCTAGAGCCTGTTGCTCCACTCCAAGCTCTCTATTTGCCTGGATTTGATTCTCAAAGTCATGGAAGATACTTTCCATGTATTTTTTTCTTGTTCCAATGCAGATTTGAGATTACCCTTTTCTTCTTCTAGGAACTCTACTTGTTGGTGTCGCCACTATATCTCCCTAATACCTGCATTGGTTTCATGTTTGGCATCTCTAGCATCCAATTTCTATAGGTTTGACACCCCTAATGAGTTTTTCAAGGGCTTTTGCTTTGAATCTTGAGAGGGGTGGAACCTCTCTGTGCAGTTGGGTTGTCACTTATCGTGAGCTCGCCAACATTTTTTTTTCTTCTCTTGGTCTTGCTTTGGAGGTTCTTCTTGTTTCCTTTGTTCCTCTTACTACTTTCCTTGGTCTTGCTTCAAAGGTTCTTCTAGTTTCCTTTGTTCCTCTTATTGCTTTCCCTTGGTCAATTTTTGTAGTTTCAGATTCTTTGTGCTCACTTGAGTTTCATCTTTCTTTTCTTCAAATTATTTTTTGTCCCCCTAGTATTTCATCTTTTCTTGATTCTGGTTAGTAGGAGGAGTAGTTGGCGGTTGTGCTGAAATTTTTTGTTGCTCAATCTTAGATTTTATCTCCTCGTGTTGGTCCGTGGTAGAGATGTCCTTATAAGAACTTTGACTTTTTTGGCAAACCCATTGGATATTCTAAATCCATCATTTTTTGCCTTTTTGTATCTTCTTCTTTCCTTTGATCGGCCTTGTGCTTTAGAACATTATGGGTCTTTTGCCTTTATGACTCAGCTAACTCTGCTTCTGCAAAAACTACTTTGTGGCAATTATGTTGTTTGATCTTTTTCAGCCTCTCCTCTTTGATTTTCTCAAGCTTCTTGTCAAGCTCTAGATCATCTTTGCCTTCATCTTTAGAGATGGTCTCTTCTAGTTTCTTCTTCTTTGTGGCTCACTTCACTATCCATTCTTCTCAAAGATTCTACACTTCCCTCATTAACCTTTGAACTTGAAATTTTGGAACCCACTTCATTGATTGGGCTTTCTTGAAGATTAAAGGGATGGTAACATCCTCCTCCTCTTCAACAAATTGATATTTGGAGGGAGTGTCATGGTTCCTAAAGTTGATTTCTCCGCTTTTGTAGATGAGCTACCCATGAATCTTACCGTGTGTTTTGATTTGTGTAGAAAATCCAATTGGGATTCACCTTAGGTAGATGATATCCTGGTTAACATTGGGCCTGCATCTCGAGGAGTCCACTATTATGTGAAAAGTGCATATAGTACATGTGAGCAAGAGGTATTTGAATAATCCCTTACCTTTATATTTTCAAGTATTATATGTACCCCTTATGTATGCATTTTTGTAAACAAACTAGACCTTATGTATGAAAATTTTCACTTTCTTAAATAAAAAACCATTTATGTAAGTACATTTTTATGTCAATGTATGTAATTATAGATCCCTTATGTTGTTCGCATGTTCTATCGCACATATTTCCTAGTGGATGGCCCGGGGCTTGCGTGTACCTCTTGTTCTTGTCACTACCTTTGAGGTTTGACTCGACCAAATTTTTGAGGATGTAATTTCTTTGATCATGCTTGATCACTCTTCTCTCTGCCATCCCCATAGCCTTCACCACTGCAATATGTAAATTGGGCTCTACGTATCTAGACATGTGAAATTAATTGTAGTGGTAGATCACTCTTTGACTAGATGAGTTCTTTGTAAGCGAATGTGTGTCCTTACTTATTCACAAAATATTTTTCATTATCTATTGTCTTTGTTTTACTAGGTATGTTATGGTTTTGGGCTAGGAGACGGAGGGCATGGTTGATCGGTTCATCGGTAATCCTCTCTTTTACTATGGCTCCATCTTTATCTCTCAAGGTAACTTCATTGTTGTATTGAGTTGAGCTCATTAGCTCGTGTGGTCTTTTGTATTCTATCTCCCATGGTGGTAGGAAAAATAATCTATCTAGCTGCAAGGACCTTATCCCCTCTAGGACTTCTGGTGTAATGTCCATAGCTCCTTTGGGAAGATGGTAATATTTACTTTAGTTTCATCTACTGCTTGAAACTTTGCTAATGAACATATTTACTGGAATTTGTGGATAGGTTTTCTAACCTCACTCTTCTTATTGCAAACAGCAAGAACCACGAACATAATTGTCAATCCATGGGGTGAAGCTAACTTGATTAGTGCATGGAGATTACAAGAGGGTGTCAATATTGAAAAAAAACAAACAACTTGCATGTTACACAAGATACACTCAAATGACCTAAATCATCAAATTTAGGTAATCGCTAATCAACAAGCAATCATGCTCGTCAACAACAAGCGATATTCGAATGTTATGAAACTTCTAAGACAAGTATATAAGACCTAAGCACACATGATTATGGTCTCAAAGCCCACTATCAATGAAGTCCAAAAAATGTGATTATTAACAGTAGTGAGATTTTGACCTAGTCATTTATGATCTCGAATGCATCTAAATGCTTAGGAATGATGCCCCAATACACTTCCTATGCTTACTTTTTGATTTATTAGCTTAAATTGCTACTTATGATGAAATTAATCCGTGGGTTGGCAACGTCATCCAAAGGGGGGGGGGGGGGGCATCTGCAAAAGAGAAATGTGCAACAATGGGTTAAAAAGACCCTAAGGTTCAGCCCATTAAGACTTCCAAAATGCTAAGGTTCCAAAATTCAAAGGTTGTGTCCAAAGGTCAAAGCTTAGGAAATTTGGATGCTTTGTGTGTGTGTACAAAAGTCTTCACAAGTCCCTACATAGGAGGGGGAGCCCAAGAAGTAGGGGATGAGAGAGAAACACCCACACACATTCACAAGCTTCATTTGTACACAAGGGGAAAGAGGGACACATGTCATCTCCCTAGGCCAAATGCCCACAAGGTGTACTCAAATCCTATTGGATGGCCATGGAGGTGAACCAATGTGATAAGCTTTCCATTAAAGCTTGAGAAGAGAGAGAGAGTCTTCTTACTCTACACATGAGCTTCTATGAATGTGTGTGGATAATTCCCTTTAAAAAATCAATCCCCTCTCTCTCTTGGTCGACCCCTCTTGATAGCACCTCATTGCACCTCCCCAGGCTTAGCGAATAGGATTTCAAGAGCATAAGTGATAGCCTTCTGACATGTGTCCCCCTTTCCCCTTTTGTGAGAGCTTTAGGTAATTGATTAACTCAACTAAACTCTCATTGGATCCCTTTGCCTCCTAGCCAATCGAAATCAGGCAAGCCATTGGGCTACTGAATGCTCATTTGGACCCCTTTGGAGACTGTCCAATATTCTTCAAGAGAGATTGATTCTTATTGGTTCTTTTATTAAGTGTTTTTAAATTAATTAAACTAGATTTACTCTAGTCTACTCCAAGCTCGTGAGAAGGGAGGCCTACACCAACAACTCTTGGCTTTGTGATGCAAATCCAACCAAGAGCCAAGCTTCAATGCCAATGCTCATCTCCTCTACCATGCTAATTACTAAGTTAAGCTATTCTAATATGAGTGATTATGTGAAGGATGTACATCTTTCTCGTAAGACTACTCCTTCTTCCTCTCAATCTACTCTCATACCCTGCTAGCTCTCACCATCTTTGAAGGTGTGTGAGGTCTTGGTTCTGAGACTGTGAGGGAATTGATGTTGTGTTTGACTGCTTAATTTCTCTCTCTTTTGAATTATTGTTCATGCTATCTAACTAGGTGTTATACTTTTAGTTTCTCTCTCCACCCAAGCACTCTTATTCTCATAATGAATCTATTCTAATGAAATGCTCACTATGTTCATGCTATTTTCCACTACACACAAGTTACTAGGCCATTGAATGTTACACTGGTATCAGAGCACAAGGTTTCTCTTTTCTTGCTCAAGAAGGGAGGTACTCAAGCTAGCTATAAATGGTTGGTATTATTAATTGCATGTGAGTAAGTAGAATAGGGATTTTTCAGCCTTGCAGTGTGCCTGTCTTTGTGCAGATAATGGGGCATCATCGTTGAGAGCTATGGTCTTAATAGTGGAGTCCTACGGGGCTTGCCTCCAGCTTCACCACTATTGAGCTATTAGAATCTTGACAGGAGCCGATGCTATTTTGGTGTTGAATGGACCTCTCTTCTATTCCTTACAATTAATGGTATTCGAGCCACGGGTACAATAGCTTGAGTGATTTTTCTAAAGGGGTAAAGAGGAGTAGCAACTAGGGCTTGAAGTACCAAAGTACACCTAAAAAGTTTACGCCTAAAAGTTGTTAGAATGGATGAGAATAGTAAAGAGAGTGAAGTTAATGTTGATAACTTTGATTTTGCTAATGAGCACGCTACTAATGATGCCCCTATGCTTGTTAACTACCTTGTTTCTAAGCTTCAACAAGCCATCGGCAATCCATCCCTCCAAAGTGAAGTGAAATGGAAGCTTCGTGCTCATGGGATTCTCCAAGCTCCCCACCATGACAAGAGAGCACCTAGGAAGCCTCCTTGTGAGACTTCCAAAAGAGGCCTCTCTCCAATTCGGGAAGAAGAAGAGGATCCATACGAAGGGCTCAAAAATTTTCTTCTTGATGATGCATCTCCTTTGCAAGGGAGAATTCAAGAGCCCCCACCGAAGGAACAAGAAAGAAGTGAGTCGCCCGCCACCTCGACGAAGATGGCTCCACGAAGACGGCGGGCTAAACTCTCTCTATCACCTCCAAAATGGAGAAGACCATCGCACACTTCTCCACACCATAATTCAAAGAGGGATGAGAAAAAGCAAGAGAAGAAAAAGGCAAGAAAGAGGACACCCTACTCTCCATCTTCTTCATCCTCTTCCTCTTTTGAGAGTGATGGTGAAGACAAAGAATATCAAGGCAAGAAAAAGGCGAGAAAGAGGTCACCTCTTCTCCATATTCCTCAAATTCTTCATCTTCTGAAGAAAGTGATGGTGCAACTTTTGAACCATCAAAAAGAAGAGGCCATAGGAAATCCTATGCCGCATGCAAGAGGTCGTCCAAGCTTAAGAAGCTCAAAGAGGGAGGGAAGAGCATCTCTTTCCTTACCTACAATGGCACCTTTGGTGCTACGGACAAAGTCTTGGTCTTTATCCAACAATTCAATGTGGCGTTTGGAGATGAGGGCTTCACGGAGTCCTCTAAGCTACGCCATGTAGCTATGCACTTTCAAAAGTCCCCTAAGAAATGGTGGTCTATCCTGTGGGCCAATGGTGAAGCTCCACGAACATGGAAAGCTTTAAGAGCTTTCATTATGAAACAGTTTTTTGCCACCGATGCCAAAGAAAAAGTACCCACCAAATGGCAAATCTTGAAGCTCTTCCCCTATGAATCCATTCATAAATATGTAGACAAACTTTGGTACCTACAACTCAAAGCCATTGTCTTCAAAAAGTTGGATCTTGGGAGCAAAAGAAAACAATTTGTATGGGCTTAACCGAAGAAATGGCGGAGTATGTCAACTCCCAAAGGCCACGCACCATATCGGCGGTTATACACCATACTATGGTGGCTTCTCAAATCACTTTCCAAACAGGGGCTGAAAAAAACTCTAAACCCATGGAAAACAAGGGTTCCAATGAGCCTAAGGGGACGAACAATGTCCAAAAGTCTCCTAAGGGAAATTCCAACAAATCTAAAGGGAAGGGAGTTTACAAAGGCAAAAATAAACTCTCTCTTGAAGAGCTTGAGTGTTATCGCAAGTGTTTGGGGTCCCATCGTTGCAATAGATCCAATGACCAACAAAATTATCAATCCAGAGAAATGAGCTACTCGGCTAGGGCATGGAAACACTCACACGGTTAGTGAGCTAATCGTGGCAACACAAATGGTTAACTCTACAAGGTGAGCTTCTCAGCCTATGGAGGAGCTAAGCCGCAATGAAGGGAAATCTCCATATCCACTTCTCTTCACCTCCAATCAACCCAATCACACACACTACGATTGCAAGAAGCACACAACATCAATCCATTCATGCAACACACTAATTGCAAGCACACACACATAGATCTATCGAGCACCACACTCCAATCAAACCTACATGCACACACAAGAAAAAGAGAGAAATCACACAAGATTAGAGAGGGATTAACCACTAATTAGTTAAGATCTAGGTAATATAAGCATCATAGGCAATCATAAGAAGTATGAGAGAGGCATAGTGAAAGAGAATGAATCATTGATCAGTGTTAATCAGGTCTCATGAGCAAGGAGAAGCTCAAGGATTCCATAGCCACACACTTCAAGAGCTCTCACCAAAAAGTGCTCTCAACAAATGACTTGAGAACCCTAATTTCTTGTATACACTGCCTTATATACCTAGGTTAAAAATATGAAATGTTCGGGCACCCAAGGCCTTTAGCACTCACCACTTACTGAATCTGCAACCTATGCACAATAAGTGACCTATTCTTTACAACTTGGAGCTCCCATTGAGCCCATAACACATTAAATATTGCAATGGCTTGAAATAATTCGGGAATTTACAATACGTGACCATTTTGGAAAACGTGGAATATGTGTAACTCCCATCTTTACTTCTTCTTCACTTGTACGTCTTCGATCTTTAGCAACTTTTGTTAAAGGACGATGACTCAGTTAACATTCCCCCCTTCCGATTTTAGTTCCCGTCCTTGGGCACTGTTGAAAGGTGTCCGTGAAGGCAAGGGAAGGTTCTGATTGGTTGTTTATGGGCTAATTGTCTTCATTTGTCATTGAATTTGTTGATGTGGGTCTTCATTTGTCATTGGATTTGTTGATGAGGTTCAATTTGTTGTAGCATCTTCATTGATCCGAATATGTCTGATGTGAGAGATGATGTTGCATTTGTCTGTTGTAATAGCATAATGATGAGGCTTCTATTTATTTATGAAAATTATGTACAAGGGAAGTGGGATGATGAGGTTCTTAATTAGGGTCTAATAACTGGATGACCAAACAGAAAAAACCCCGTTATTTACTGATAGATATGGAATTACAAAGATAGTAAATTGAGAGGGTAGCATGATAAAAAAAATTGGTTTACCTGTTGTAGTCCACTCAAGGTGCATAGGTGGAAGCAAAATAGAGTGTCTAATGCATATGTCCAATGATGGGAAATCCTATATATGCATACACAGAAATGCATGGGAAACAATATGCTGTGCATGAAGGATTTTGAGGGGTTATTCAGAAATATGGTGTAGCTATAAAATCATATGACATGGCTTTGCAAGCTGGCACCCCTTTAAGAATGGTTTTTGTTGATGATGAGGATATGTGCTCTCATCTTACTGTGCACTTTGTGTGAGTGTTGAACTCTACGACACTGTTGAGCCATCAGAGGATCACACCCACATTTTTGCTCACACTCATCATTTTGTAACCATTGATTGTAATAAATTTCTTTCCGACATTGATTTTGAATTGAGCCATTCATTAAGTAACGGGACTCAATTGAGTTTCCAGCTTGTAATTCCGAAGTAATTTCACTTGCTGATGTAATTAGTTAGAGATGTTCTCACCTCCAAGGCTGAGGTATATAAGCCAAAGTTTTTGTAACCTAAGGGGATTCAGATTATTAATCAAAGTGAGTTTTTGAGCGTCGTGACTGTGTCTGAGAGAGAGTGAGAGAGAGAGAGTCTTATCCACTTCCTACGCGAGCTACAGAGCCGCCATTGGAGAAGCGACACCGCCATTGTGTTAGCAACGGCGAGAGCTACGCACAGATACCAAGAGTGCGCGCTATCGGCTTCTATGTGTGGTAAGTTCCTACGAGCTTCGGTGTGAGTTTTCTTCCAACTCGTGTGTCGAAATGGAGCGTGCAGCATATCTATAGAACCACAACGAGTAGAGCTACGCATTAGTACCATCGGGGTCAAGTTTCGGTCACCTGTATTTTTCAGTCTGTCTTCATTCCCGTTTACCGCACGGAGTGATTATAGGTTGATTTTGCAGTTCAAGTCTTTAAGGTGTTGTTCTTACCTAGTGTATAGACTTCCCCTTGAGTTTGAGATCGATTCAATGATTCTAGATCCTGTTTTGTATAGCATTCGTTCGTAGTAAGGATTTCAGTCACTTGCGTATTTTAGAACTTAGATTTGATTTCCTTAGTAGTGATTGTCATTAGAAGGTCGAGTAGGTGATTTGACACCCACCTAGTTGTTTCCATGTGCCTGCGGGTCAAGCTATGTCCCCGTCTGACAAATTCTGTTGTTGGTTGAGTTCTCGCTATTTAGCTTCCGCTAGCGGCGTAACCGCCTTAACATTTGGCGCCGCTGCCGGGGACGAGAGCCCTAAGTAGGTGACCTTAGACTAATCCTACGAGGTGAGTCGTATAAACTACTTTGTATACTTTAGTTAGAAAAGATCTAGGAGTGGTGGACTCCGAAGATCTCGAGAGATACTAGGAAGTGGGGTATTCCTGGGTCTTCCGTGTTGACAATATTTTTAGATTAGCTTAGATTTGTTTGTTGTTTTGTTGGTGTTGAGTAGTTGTTGATAGAAGAAGAATTTGCTAGTCCGTGAGTGGTAGTGGATCTCTTTAAAATCACAATTACCAAACCCATTTTATGATTAGGATGGAATAGCTTAGGTAGGACTTCATTTGATCCTGATCTAGAGCTAGCAATCATTGGAGTATTTGCTTGATATGGTTGATTGCATGTTAGATCACTAAACCGTCGAGTTGGTAGTGAAACTTGCAATAAACAAAAGTCAGAGAAATTTTCTGTGTATCTGGGAGTTGCTGAGCACTTGAGAAAGCTTTAGGAAGGATTCTGTGCCAAAAAACTGGAAATCTACAACTTTAGACATCATACGCGTATGATGTCTAAATGACCAAACAAAGACCAAAACAGAAATTTTGACTTTACCAGAGTGTTCAAAAGGGGGGTTATACCCTAATTTCAACTTAAAACAAGAGCATTAACACTCAAAGAAACCCAAAAAGACAAGTCGGAGTCCAAGAAACGCAAAGAAGAGGAAATGTTGGATTCAGATCTTGTTTTTACATTCAAACCTGACAAAAACACTTGAAACTCAATTGTAAACATTGGAGAAGGCTTAAAACCAAGAATAGTCAAAATCTGTGAAAAAAGACATCATACGCGTATAATGTCTTTTGGCACATCCATTGCTTATTTTTGATATCTGACCTGACAAGATTGTTACAAGCACTGTAGGAAGCATAAATATCAAGTTTTGACCCAAATTGATGAAAAAGACATCATACGCGTATGATGTCTTTGACCTAATTTTGGACATATTTTGATACTTTGCTAACACAGATCCATTGTAATAGCTGTTTAGAGGTTATATTTCAAGTTTCATCCCATTTGGATCACAATTGACCCAAAACAAGTCAAAAGCGGAAAATTGCCAAGAAAAGCCTAAATTAGCCATAACTTGCTCAAACAGAGTTCAAACTGAATTTTGTGAGTGGAAAGAGCATAAGGGGGCTACTGAGAGTGAGCATAACCAAAATAGTCTAAATCTGTGAAAAAAGATATCATACGCGTATAATGTCTTTTTCAGCATAACTGCAACAAAATTCTCACTTGATGAAACAGAAGTTGTCCAACTGACAAGATTAAACAATTGACCAAGTATCAATCAGTTTGGATCAATTCTAACCACAAAAACTTGAGGAAAACAAATTGCCGAGACGGAAAAGTTAAAGTCCTTGAGGGGAATTGATGAATTTGAGATCGGGCAGGAACCTCTAGAATAACCAACCAAAACAAGGGGAACCAACAAGTGTCATATCAACCGAGGGAAGTGTAAACCAAAGTTGGGTGCAACCATTAGAGCCGATCTTTGAAGGAAGTGTCTCTGATACTTCTTCGGAGAGATCTTACGAGATTTTCACCGAACACTTGGAACACTTGAACCTGAACAACAGAGAAAATATGGCAGCAGGATCATCAAGCCCTTCCGCCACAATGAAGCTATTGTTCATAAAATACCAATACGACAATGAGCAAGGTGCCAGGATCTACAAAGATGGAATGGACCGCTATTGTGTAAAGATAGAGGAGAGACCTAGTGAGTTCAAGGACTTAGTGCCTGTGAGCTATAGCGGAGATAGATATCTAGATGACGAGGGTACCATGTACTTGGTAGTCCTAAACCCTAACATTGTGGACAAGTGGGGATTGATGGGCACCAAAGCCAAAGTAGATGAAGAACTCGAGGAGAAAGCACCAATAATGAACTTCCCTGATGCGAGGTTAAGAAGAGAGAATGAAACTACAAGGATCAACACTGATAACATCTATGTGGGGCTATACAAATATAATAATGGGGAGCAAGATCTCTATTATATATGTGAAGAACCCTACACCGGAGAGTTGACAGACCAAAAAAGACTTTATGTCTTTACCTACACAGAGGGATCGGAAGTGAAAATTGCCGCTTACGACAAGTATGGGAGGCAATACTCAACAATGGGCAAGAAAGAATTAGAAGGATATACATACTTTGGGGGACCACTACATCAGTATTATGTTACTTCTAGCTCACAAAGACCAGCACCAACAAATGGAGGGCACCCAATGACGACAGGAGGACAAAGAACTCACGCTGCTGACTCTTTCAGTCAACCTCAGTACTCGAAGCCCGGACCAATGGGATCATTACATTCCAGAGAGTCAATGGATACGAATCGAGGTAGTGCAGTTCCAATCCCCACATATACCACTCCAGGTCCAAGGTTCGAAGCGGAACCATCACATTTACCTCCTAGTACTAGATTCAGGGCAGGGGAACCGACAAGGGTAACCCATGAAGTCCATGATGCTAGAGAAAGATTTAGCCGGGACACATGAGCAATGAGATTGGTAGCAGACCATAGACGTATGAGACCATCTCAAGTAGCGAAGTGTATGCCAAAGAAGTATGGTGGTTCAGGAGATCCGTATGCACATGTGTCACTCTTTAAGCAAGTCTTAAGAGCTGAGCAGATAACAGATTTCCATACACAATACGAGGGATTTGGTCTTACTCTAGAAGGTACGGCATTGACATGGTTTCAACCACTGAACATAGGGGGATTCCAGGACATTGACCATTTGCTAAGAGAGTTTGCTGAGGAATTCTCAAAACGAGGGATTAAGCACAATACGGTCTCACAAATATATGCTTTTAAACAGAGAGAACACGAAAAAGTGAAGGAAGCTTCACTTCGCTTCAAACAATACATTGAGAGATGTCCAGTATGTTGGGATTAAAGCCCAAGTGGCCTCTTATGCGGATATGGCCGGCCGCCCGCCTAACTCACTTACCTCTAACTCTTTGTATATACTAACATATTCTTTGTGAATACTAAGGATTTGGGAGATAACCCTTCTAACAGTTCTCTGCGTACTATGTACTGTGTAAGCTCACTGTGTGTGTGTGAGAGAGAGAGTCGACCCACGCTCCGCTCCGCGACTTCAATTGGTATCAGAGCCTTGGTTCAGTGCGGATTTGCGCAATCGCGCGCGCGCGCACTTTTCCGGCAGATTCTGGATCCGGAGTTCGAAAATTCACACTCGGCGTTCCGGAAGCGTTTCCAGCAGGTGACCTGGGGTTTTACCCCCCTTTCGAAGCCGTTTATGCCCTCAGAATTTCGTTCTGAGCACTACAGCAGAAGATAGATTTCAGCCGCAAAGAAATCCGTCTTGTGTAGATTGGCAAGCAGGAGGTGGTCGACATCAATATCGACATCGACATACATCACTTATTCGTCTTCAGAGCATCATCTATAGACCAGGTACACATATATATCATCAGATATATATATTGCAGTCTGCATTGCTACTTCTTGTGCTTGCCAGGTTCCAGGGGAGGTGTGGCCATACGACGGCTTGACACCACTGGCATGTATTGCAGATTGATGTACTGTGATTGTGGGTCTGCTAGTTGTGAGTCACGCTAGCAGACAGACCGCCGCAGCGGTCATAGGACAGTGATTGGTCTATTATAGGATGTATGCTAGTTCTGGGCAGTTTGCTGAGCCATCTGAGAGGGTCGTGTGTGAGGTTTTTTGAAGCCAAGCACTGGGGGCTGGGTTACCCAGTGTGAGGTGGATTAGGTTGCTGGAGTTCCCCTCTACACGCATCCTCTTCGGCGACTTTTATCCCTTAGGATGTATGACTTTGTGTAGACACTGGATTGCATCTTATGCGTCAGGCCGTTGAGGCATTGTTCAGAGTTCAGTCTTGAGACAGATACAGGTTCTGTCATCGCCCAGAGAGGAGACAATGTATGCTTACAGGATTTGTCACTGGTCAGCTATTTATGATTGTTTTTGAGCTATCTTTTGGTTCCCAGAGCTCAGTTTACAGGGGAGACTCTGTCAAAAATTTTCAAAATACTGACAGTTCCTGAGGAGAGGTGTTCAACTTGTTGATTATAGCTTGTTTACTGTGTACAGAGGCCAGTTTACAGGGGAAACTCTGCCGGATTTTTCTCAGGAGTAAACAGTTTGGCAGTTATGACTTCTTCTCAAAGTGAGACTCTTTACAACATAAAGAAGCTGGATGGCACAAACTTTCCATTCTGGAAGAAGCAGATTTGGCAGGTTTTGGTGCAGAAAAAACAAGTGAAGCCACTGAAGCTCAAAGGGGAGAGACCAGAAGGTATGGCTGAAGATGAGTGGGAAGAGCTTGACGAGTTAGCTTGTTCCACAATCATGCTGACACTGACAGAAAATGTTTACTTCAACGTAGCAGAAGAGACTACAGCGTATGGCGTATGGCAAAAGCTATGTGATATGTACGAGAAACAAAGTGCTGCTTCTCAGATTTACTGGCTCAAGAAATTGGTGGATTTGAAGATGAAGGAAGGGACAGCCATGTCAAATCATCTGAATGAATTTCACTCAATTTTCAGCCAGTTAACAGCACAGGAGATAGTCTTTCCAGATTCAGTGAAGGCTATGTTTCTCTTAATCACTTTGCCAGACAGTTGGGATACTTTTCGTACAGCGTTAAGTAATTCTGTCGCGCCAGAAGGTCTTACAAGTGCCAATGTAGAAGGCAGCTTGCTCACAGAGGAAGTGAACAGGAAGAACATTGACAAAGGCAAAGGCAATAGCGCTTTGGTCGTTCGAGGGAGACAACAGTTTAAAGAGAAGAAGGGTAAGAAGGCACAAAACCGAAGTAAGTCTCGTGATTCGAAGTCAAAGGATGACATAGAATGCTACCATTGTGGCAAGAAGGGTCACATGAAGCGAGACTGTACGAAGTGGAAACAAGAAAAAGGCAAAACAAAGAGTTCTGAGCAAGATGAAAAGAAGAGTTCAGTGAAGATTGAAGAGGTGAATGTCACAGGATCTGGTTCAGACAGTGATTCTGGTATAGCAGGTGGTGACATCTTCCTTACAAGCAATCTTGATTCTGTTTTCTTGACTGCAGAGGATGGACATGCTATGAGTGATTGGATTATCGACTCAGGGGCATCTTTACATGTTTCTCCGCACAAAGAGTGGTTTACATCATATGTGGCTACTAAAGATTATGTCAGACTTGGCAATGAGCAGGTTTGTGACATACTTGGAGTGGGAGATGTGCAGTTGAAGTTTCAGAATGGCTCTTCTTTATGGCTCAAGAATGTCAGACATGTTCCAGCAATCCGAAAGAGCTTGATTAGTACAGGGAAGTTGGATGATGCGGGTTATGTGACAGTTTTTGGGAACAACGCTTGGAAGATCTCCAAAGGTTCGATGACTGTAGCACATGGCAGCAAGTCAGGAACTCTGTACACTTTACATGTTTCAGAGGTTAAAAACCATGTAATTAATGTGATTGAGCAGCCAAGTGTGTCACTGTGGCATCGTAGGTTGGGACATATGTCAAAAAGAGGAAT
Organism: Adiantum capillus-veneris; assembly: GCF_014529385.1. NCBI lineage: Eukaryota > Viridiplantae > Streptophyta > Polypodiopsida > Polypodiales > Pteridaceae > Adiantum > Adiantum capillus-veneris. The sequence goes on along the minus strand of NC_140958.1, from coordinate 52,461,964 downwards.
GGAAATACTTTCTCATTATGGTTATTTTCCTGGCTTTTCATTTCAAGATTTCGAGTTTTGTGAGCATTGTGTTTATGGTAAGCAAACACAGGAACCGCACAGATCAAAGAGGAATCGTAGGGACGAACGGTTAGCTCTTGTACACAGTGACCTATGCGGACCAATGCCTAGTTTGTCACTAGGGGGAGCAGCGTACTTTTGTACATTCATAGATGACTATTCTCGCAAAGTATGGGTTTACTTCTTGAAGCACAAGGATGAGGTGCTCAAGGTCTTTAAGACATTCTTGCAGCTGGTGGAGAATCAGAGTGGTCAGAAGCTGAAGTGCTTGAGAACTGACAATGGTGGAGAGTACGTTTCCAAAGCTTTTCAAGACTTTTGTGAAGCAAAAGGGATTAAGCGGGAGCTTACTGCACCATATAATCCTTCACAGAATGGGGTTGCAGAACGTATGAATAGGACCATACAAGAGAAGGTCAGAAGCATGTTGTCAAATGCTGAGTTGCCTAATGGATTTTGGGCGGAAGCAGTGGCTACAGCAGTCCATTTGATCAACAGGTCTCCTAGTAGGGTTCTGGATAAGAGTGCAGTGGCCGAGATGCTATGGACAGGCAAGGCACCTTCGTATAAGCATCTCAGAGTCTTTGGTTGTGAAGCTTATAGCCATATTCCTAAGGAGTTCAGAAATAAGTTAGAACCAAAGAGCAAGAAGTGTATATTTCTTGGCTACGGAGAATCGGGCGAGATGGGTTACCGGCTTTGGGATCCTGAGTCCAGAAAGCTTATTCGTAGCAATGATGTGCATTTCAATGAAGCCAAGTTTCACTCTAAGCCAGAGAAGACAGAGGAGATCAGAAGAGTTGTCTTCAGGGAAGATGGACCTAGTGCTAGCACATCAAGACAGCATAGTCAGGCTCAGGAACAGCCTATAGTGGCTAGAGAGGCAGAATCAGTTGTGGTGAGACGTTCTGAGCGTGTCTCCAAACCACCTGATCGTTATGCGCCATCTCTAAATTATGTCATGCTCACAGATTGCGGAGAACCATCTTGTTACAAGGAAGCATTACAAGTGGTTGACTCGAAAAAATGGCAGTTGGCCATGCAGTCAGAGATGACAGCTCTGCATAAAAACCAGACATGGAAGTTGGTTAAATTACCACAGGGCAAAAAGGCTCTACCTTGTAAATGGGTTTACAGGTATAAGATCACCGCTCATGATAGTCAGCCAAAGTACAAAGCAAGGCTTGTTGCCAAGGGCTTTAAGCAAGAACAAGGCATTGACTTTGATGAAGTCTTCTCTCCAGTGGTCAAGATGACTACATTGAGATGCTTTCTTGCATTGGTTGCTATATTGGATTTGGTGTTGCACCAAATGGATGTCAAGACAGCGTTCTTGCATGGTGATTTAGATGTGGAAATTTACATGCAGCAGCCAGAAGGGTTTGTTGAGAAAGGCATGGAACATTTGGTATGCCAGTTGTTAAAGAGTCTTTATGGCTTAAAACAATCACCGAGGGCATGGTACCATAAGTTCCACCAGTTTATGCTTTCTCAAGGCTACAAACGTAGTGAGTTCGATCACTGTCTATATACAAAGAAGGCTAAGGATGGCAGTTGGCTGATCCTTATTTTGTATGTGGATGACATGTTGATTGCTGGCAAACACTTGGCAGAAATTTCAGCTTTGAAGTCAAAGATGGCAAAATCGTTTGACATGAAAGACATGGGTGAGGCAAGTCATATACTTGGTATGCGCATTGAGAGAGACAGATCAAAGAAGTTGATTTGGTTATCTCAAACAGAGTATATTGACAAGGTTTTGCAACGTTTCAATATGGAGAAGGGAAAGGCATTGAGTGTTCCATTGCCACCATATGTGAAACTTAGCAAACAAGATTGTCCTGTGTCTGAGGAAGAAAAGGCTGAAATGGATAAGATTCCATATGCGTCTGCAGTGGGTAGTTTGATGTATGCAATGATTGCTACACGTCCGGATATTGCATTTGCAGTGGGAGTGGTTAGCAGATATATGTCAAATCCCGGCAAGAAACATTGGGAGGCAGTGAAAGGTATCATGAGATACTTAAAACATACAAAGAGTATGCGCATATGCTATGGTAGTCAGGATTTGAGTGTCAGAGGATACACTGACTCAGATTATGCAGGAGACTTGGATAAAAGGAGATCTACATCAGGCTATGTCTTTACATTGGCTGGAGGTGCCATATCATGGCGATCTCGATTACAAGATTGTGTTACGCAGTCTACTACAGAAGCTGAGTATGTTGCAGCAAATGAGGCATGCAAAGAAGCTATTTGGCTTGGTAGATTGGTTGCAGACTTGGGAATCAATGCAGATATGCCAGAGTTATATTGTGATAGTCAAAGTGCTATACAATTGGCAAAGAATCCAGTGTTCCATTCGAAGACTAAGCATATTGATGTGAAGTATCACTTCATTAGGGAAGTACTTGAAGACAAGCAGATACAACTGCTGAAGATCCACACCAAGGACAATCCTGCTGATCTACTCACAAAGGGACTTCCAGGAGAGGGCTTTGTGCATTGTCGTGAGTTATTGGGCATTGGATAGATGGCAGCCATGTAAATCTTTGTACATTTATGTTCCTAGATTTACAGTTACTTAAAGTGCCACATTGGACTTTAAGTGGGAGGTTGTTGGGATTAAAGCCCAAGTGGCCTCTTATGCGGATATGGCCGGCCGCCCGCCTAACTCACTTACCTCTAACTCTTTGTATATACTAACATATTCTTTGTGAATACTAAGGATTTGGGAGATAACCCTTCTAACAGTTCTCTGCGTACTGTGTACTGTGTAAGCTCACTGTGTGTGTGTGAGAGAGAGAGTCGACCCACGCTCCGCTCCGCGACTTCACAGTACGTGAACGACCACAAGATGACAGACTATCTGTTCTCTTTATTGAGGGACTGAGGAACGACACTCTCAAGAAGGACTTGCACTTGAAAGCTTGTACAAGTTTCGAGCAAGTAACGAGAGAAGCATTGTACTTAGTGGATAACTGTACGGTTTATGGAGAGGTGTTAGCGGATACAGATTTTGCATCCAGTAGCTCTTCCTCCGTAGCGAGCGAGACTACCACTAAAAAGAATGTTCAAACAACAACCATGCCAAATGTAGAGCAAATGATAGAAGATGCTCTAAAAAGGATGGCACCATACCAAAAACCATTGCCAAAAACACAAAAATGGTGTGCTATTGAACAAAAATGGACAAATCATCCAACAGAGGAGTGCTATTACAACAAAGGGTATGTAACGGAGCGTCAGTATGCACCTCCTGCTCAATTAGCACCACCTCAGGTACATCCAGTACCTCGATACCCAACGGGAAATGTACCAGGACCTATGGGGATAGAAAGACCGCAACCGGTATTGGGACAACAACCACCTTTACCAGGAGCAAGACCAGTGGGCATTAGATATGCACCAACCTTAGAGAATCAGGAAGAACAAGCCTTAGTGCCTGTTCTAGCCTATTATGAAGAATCTGGTGCACACATGTCTCCAACTGTGTATTACCCACCAGAAGAACCCAAACAACCAGAACCATGGGGCATGATTGGGAATGTTGGAATACCAACAGTTACAAGTGCTTCTGATGAAGAGAGGTACAATTTGGACGCAAGAACATTGATGTTCATAGCTCATGGAGGGTTAACAGGACAAAGACCATCCTATCCACAAAGGACTAATCAAGTGGGACCAAGACCAGCACTAGGACCCTGTTACAAGTGTGGAGGTGACCATCTGATGAATGTTTGTCCACATACGGAAATCATTAGAATTAACGCTTATTGCACTGAGTGTGGGGTTACTCACTTCATTGAGGATTGTTCAAAGAATCCAAACAAAGTGCAAAAGACGACATTGAATATGCTAGAAACTATTCCTACCAGCATTGGGTCTGAAAATGAAACTCTGATACCAACGCAAGTTGTTACTGGAGCTCAAGCTAAGAAAACCACTAGAGAACCTGAGAATGGAAAGTTAGCGACTGAAATGGTTAGTCCAGGACCGCGGAGTCAGAAAAACACATGGAAAGCTAGAAAAGCACGCATGAAGTTGAGAAAAGAATGTGAAGACGCTATTTTAGCTGAGGAACTAAAGCGAACGAAAGATAGATTAGAAAAACTTGAGAGTCAAAACGGGAAACGAGAGATGAGCCCGGAAAGAACGAAACAAAAGAGTATCAAAGAAACAACGAGCTTAAGCTCAGGGGGATCAGTGCTAGTCGACAAAGTACACGAACCATTAGACGCACTGATGAAAGCTTACGAAGCTAGGTGAAAGAACAACCAAACACAAGAACAGAGGTGGATGACATACCCAAACGCGGAATTGGAAAAGCAGAGACTTGAAATGTGCCAAAGAATGATCGAGACTGCACAAGCCTTATTAGAACCACCGAAAGAAACAATGAATTGTGGAACGGAAAACCCAATTCAGCAGGAGACTATCATTTCACGGGTAGCTGAAAAGACTCCCAGTGCACAAAAGCCTGAAAATACACACAAGGATGACCGCATAGTATTGAACACAACCGATCAGGAGATAGAGAGATTTCATATAGTCATACAGAGGTCTTACGGAAGAGATGAGGATTACAATGAATTTTGGAAACAAGTGAGAGAGGCAAACTTTGCAAACGAGCTAAGTTGCCAAGCTAATCAGACAAATTGGGAAAAGGACATCAGGAATCCTCCCATAGTGGAATTTGAGGCAGGATCTCAAGTGGACTTGGATCTGCAATCTTACTGGGGAGATGGGGGCTCTGTTAGAACAATGGAGAGCAAACCTCATTCACTGAATACCTTACCTTCATACTTAGGAGAGTATGAAGCAAAATCCGAGATTAGAGCACTTCCCTCACGAAGAATCTCATCAGAAAAAGTCATGGACTCGCAAGGATTGATTGAGATCTTGTCAACACCAGTGACATGCACTATCACTCTAGCTGAGCTTTTGAGGCTAAGACCACATATGTGGACCACTGTAGGAAAATGCTTGGAGAAATTTGGGATAAAAGACCCAACATCGAGACTGCAAGAGGGTATACAAGAGCTGAGTAAACCACAAAAGAACGCTAAGCATGTACCCTTAAACAAGGTTGGAGAGTATTGCGAAGGTGAAGAGGGGAATACAAACTTACTAGTTGAATTCCAAGGAGTAAACACGATGGCAATACTAGACAGCGGAACTGGGGTAGCCATTGCTACAAAAGAAATGTGGAAAAAATGGGGGAAACCAACAATAAGGAAGACTAGGTTGAAACTCCAATTAGCAGATGGACACATGGAGAAACCTATGGGGTTATTAGAGAAAGTTGTAGTGACTTCTTGCGGCATTGAATACGAACATACTTTTGCTATTGTCGATTTTGGCAAGGAGAATAACTATGATATCATACTGGGAAGACCATTCATGAGACAGTTGAAAATGGTCCAGGATTGGGGCTACGATCACATATACCTGAGAAATATGGAAACCACTACACGTGTGAACCTGAAAGACCATAGCTACAAAGATGTGAACCAAACACCGGTGGAGGAGTTTGATTCAGCTACTTTAGCGGGATCCAAATTTCCAGCTTGGTTAGGTAAACCCAAGGAGTTATGGATGTGTGGAGCTTCGAAATGTGGAAGTCTGAAACGAGAAGAATGTGTTTTAGAAAGGGCTATCGAAGACGAAACTTATATAGGAGAACCCTTTCCAGAGGACACGCTTGAACCATTAGAATGGACACACATTCTAGCAACCCTAGATGTTTGTGCAATTCCGGATGGTCCCACAACAAAATTTTGCGACAAGGACGGGTACGACGTGGTTCCGTACTTCATGTTGAGAACTGTACTCGAAAAAGAAACTAAAAAGAACGATACACTGGAAAAGGAAGATGAAGAAGAGGTGTTTCACGACATTCCCGATCATCCAGAGTGGGGAAATGAAGCAGACAACGAGTCAACGGACAATTCAAGCGGAAATGAAGAAACTATAACGGATGTCCGATTTTATGATTTTCCGAATTGAACTAAACAACGCCAGAAACGCTATAGAGCAAAGAAAAAAACAAAGGGGGTTAGAACCAATCCGATGCCTAGAATAAGAGGAAAAAATCAATTCCTAATGCTAGTAAAGGCGGAAGATTGTGTTAAGGACAAGGTTTCTGGAAGAATGAGAGGCAATGATCAAAAGAGCTTACGAAAAAATAAAAGAGGCTCAAGAAATCGAGTTCAAAGGAGTGGAAAGAAAATTGAAACTGAAAAATCAGAAAAGAACAAGCGCAACAGAGAACACACGGAGTCCAAGCTAGAACGTAGAAACAAGTACAGAGATCTCAAGAAAACTCTGAAAGAAGTTTGGACGACAGAAATTGAGAGTGGAGAGGACGAAAATGCCAAAATCAAGGAAAACATGGATGTTCCCTCTCACTATAGGAAATTCACAATAGAGGATAGGAAGGTGGTATTAACCCCACCTATTCGAGAGAGAAAGGAGAACGAATCTTATGATGGACCGGAGGATGCAAAAAAAGTTGATTTAGCAGCTCCAGGTGAGCCACCTAGACCGGTGTACATAGCCACAGATTTGTCTCCAGGCGAGGAAGAGAGACTTTTGAGTCTTCTCAGAGAGTATAGGGATGTGTTTGCATGGTCTTATAAGGACTTAAAGGGAGTTGACCCATCGATATGCCAACACACAATCCCACTGAAACAAGACGCAAAGCCTAGCAGACAGAGACCATACACATATAATGATATGTTTGCTAAGCGAATCAAAGAAGAGATAGATAAGCTAATGGAAGCTGAATTCATATACGAGATTGAACACACCGATTGGGTATCTCCAATTGTGGTAGTACCCAAGAAGAACGGAAAACTCCGAGTGTGTGTCAACTTAAAGAAAGTGAATGCTACAACAATCAGGGACAATTATCCCCTGCCGATAACTGATCATGTTCTAGAGCGTGTATCAGGGAAAACAACCTACTCCTTTCTTGATGGTTTTTCAGGATATAACCAGCTAGCCATAGCACTGGAAGATCAACATAAAACAACTTTTGCAACTGAGTGGGGAATCTATGCTTATAGGGTTATGCCTTTTGGTCTAACCAATGCTCCCGCAACCTTCCTGATGATGCATGCTTTCAAAGAATACTTAAGGTTGTTTCTAGAAATATACATGGATGACTTATGTGTACATTCTCTACTGAGGGATGAGCATCTAGAACACCTAAGAAAAGTATTTGAGAAATGTAGGACATATCGCATTTGTCTCAATCCTGAGAAATGTGTGTTTATGGTCCGACAGGGCAGAATTCTGGGACATATTGTCTCACAAAACGGAATATCCACGGATTTAGAGAAGATAAAAGTTATAGTGAATATGCCTAGACCAACCAATGCGAAACAAGTACAGAGCTTTATGGGACATTGCGGATATTATAGACGATTCATTTACATGTACGCTATAATAGGCCAACCACTTTACAGGCTAATAGTGAACTTTGAATGGACAGAGGAGTGTGAGGAATCGTTCAAGAAATTGAAAGAGGCACTCATTACTGCTCCAGTCTTGAAATCACCAGATTGGGAGAAGATATTCCATGTGCATATAGATGCTTCGGCATATGCAATAGGATGCATTCTGGCTCAGCCAGAAGAAGGAAACATGGATTTTCCTATCTGTTACGCCAATCGACAGCTCAACAATGCAGAGAAGAATTATACCACAACAGAGCGAGAAGGATTAGGAATGATATATGCTATGAAGAAATTTCGGCATTATCTTCTAGCCAACAAGTTTGTGTTTTTTACGGATCACCAAGCCTTGCTCTACCTAGTGAATAAACCATGCAATACCGGGAGAATAGTGAGATGGTTCATTATCTTACTGGAATTCGACTTCACGGTAGTAGTAAAGAAAGGAAAAACACACCTTAGAGCTGATCATCTTTCACGATTGACGAATGGAGAAGACCCTATAGGAGTAGATGACGACATACCAGACGCGTACTTGTTCAATATAGAAATGATACCGAAGTGGTCTCAAAATGTCGTTAGCCTATTAACCTATGGAGGAGAGTTTGATAAAAGAGAATACAACCAGAAACATATTGCTATTCAGCAATCCAAGAATCTTCAATTGGTTGCAGGAAGGTTGTATCAATTGGGAAATGATCATGTTTTACGACTATGCATCAATCCTGAGGAATATAATATGTATCTGCGTGAAGCACATGTTCAGGAATGTGCATTTCATTGTTCAAGAAGGAACACATATAGGAATTTGTTACAATTGGGAGTCTATTGGCCAGGAATGAAAGAAAGCGTACATGAATATGTCACTGTATGTATTGTATGTTCATCAAAACCGCCAGCAGAGTATTTGACATTATATCAGATAATGATCGCTCCAGAATGGAGTCAGTATATTGTTGAATATCTCACAAATAGAACTTTCCCAGAAGGAACGTCAAAAGCTCGTCAGAAATCTGTAGAGACAGAAGCTAGAGATTACGCTTTAATAGGAGATCAACTCTATAAGAGAGGTAAAGACAACCAACTTAGGATTTGCGCATCAGAGTCTGAGTATGTGATAATCCTAGAGCAAGCTCATGGAGGAGTAGGTGGAGGCCATTTCTCAGGTGATAAGACAACAAAACTTGTCTTAGCCGCAGGAATATGGTGGCCAACATTACATATGGACGCTGAGGAATACGTTAAACGGTGCGATGACTGTCAGCGGACCAAAGTACCACTTAAAAGAGATGATATGCCGCTTAGACCAATGATGGGGACAAGAGCTTTTGCAAAATGGGGGATTGATTATGTCGGACCCATTTCACCTCCTGCATATAAGACTCATGCACAATACATCATTGTGGCTATAGACTATCTAACAAAGTGGGTCGAAGCAAAGGCAACTCAAAAAGCAGATGCCAGGACCACGGCACAATTTCTATATGAATACGTCTTTGTACGATATGGATTGCCAATAGAAATTGTGAGTGATTGAGGCACACATTTTATAAATGAAGTGATAGAGATCCTTCTAGATGAATTCATGGTAATCCATAGGAAATCAGCCCCGTATCATCCACAAGCAAACGGACAAGCTGAAGCAACAAACAAAACCATATGTACGGTCCTCACGAAGATTGTATCTGAGTCGAGAACTGACTGGGACCAGAAGTTGCATTCAACATTATGGGCATATAGGGTAGCATATAAAACATCAATAGGAACGACCCCATATAACATGGTTTTTGGGCTAAATTCTATCTTACCAATAGAATTCTTGATTTCAACCTTAAGGGTGGCTAAGGATCTAGAGTGGACAGGGCACGAGCTTTCTGATAGAAAAGATGACCTGGAAAAGCTAGATGAGCTTCGCCTAAAAGCAGTAGCTTCTATCTACGCTCAAAAAAGGCGACAAAAAGAATTTTTTGATAAGCATGTGCGGACTAAAGAGTTTAAGGTTGGGGACTATGTCCTAGTTTAAAAAGCGAGGGATGGGACCTCTGGTGATTAAAGATCTATCACCAAGTGGAGCCGTCAAGCTTGCTACACTAGACGAAGAAGAAATGCCCAATTGGATTAGTGGATGCAGAGTGAAAAAGTATCTTTTGCCGCTAACCCAAGACATGCTTCTCAAAATACATCAAGAAAAGATGCGTGTCCAGAAAAAGAAAATGATTTTGGAGGAAGCGCAAGCCGAGGCGAAGGAAAGAATGGAGAAAAGAAAACTACTGCGTCAGAAACAACGCAATGAAGGAGCAATACGAATAAACGCAGTCAGTATAACAAAAATGGATAATGACAAAGAAGAACCCATCATTGAATGCAAAGTAGGAACCAACCAAATCAAATCCATAGCACTATTGGATTCAGGAGCTCAAACTAACCTACTTTCACTCAGTTTGTATAGACAATTGACAAATGACACTAAACTACAAACTGCCAAGCAAGAGTTAAAGAGTTACTCTGAGAATTCAATCAAAACTGTCGGATGCACAGTTTTACATATCCAGATTAACCAGTATGTGTATCCTCATATGTTTTACGTGGTTGAAGACCAAGCTACACAGCATCCATTATTGTTAGGACAACCATGGCAGAAGCAATACAATGCAATGATTGACTGGAGTTCTGAATCAGTGCTTATCAAATACGAAGGTGAAAGTCAATCAGTTAAGTTCACCAAAGGAACAGAGCCAACTACAAAGGAAGAATCCACGAACAAGGGCAAACAAAAACCAGAGAAAAAGAAGAAGCAATGGCAACCAAAAGTTTCTACACAACCGGATTGCTCTTCGACGAGGAACTCTCAACATTGGATAAGGAAGACAAGCAATAATATAACAGCTCAACCTTTGGAAAAAACGGAGTCAAAGTTGGTATGGAGACCAAAAAAGGTTGTGCCAGAGAAAACAAAGGTGGAAAACAGAGTCTTCAATACCAGACAACAGAGTGATTCCAGACAATCAAGGACAGTGAAACAGATCTGGATTCCAAAGAAATTCATGACGGCACAAAGCCATAGCAAGCAAATTTGGATCCCAAAGATTTGTAAACAAGAACTCCCTTCGGTACAATCAACGGAAACTCCTAGGCATTTCAGGGCGAGGAAATCAACACAAAAAACAAAGCAGGTTTGGGTCGCAAAGAGTTTGTGGCAAGCACAAGCAAAGCGGAAGCAGATTTGGATTGTGAAAAAGAACAACAAGACAAAGAAGAATCCATCTACTGATTTTACCACCAAAGTGCCAAAACCAACCCGAAACCCGACCAACAATCTTTCAATCAAACAAAGAGCAACTTTATTGGAAAGGATGTTGTATCGTCGCTCTACAATTGCATTTGGAACTTATGACCAAACCAACTACAATGCTTCGCCCACAGACACTTCATAGTTGTCCGGGAGGACTCAAACTAGAAGGGGGGGAGGTATACAGGTATACAGGAGTTACAAAGCAGCTACAAGCGCCAAAAACAAAGAAAAACAAAAATTATATTACAAGGGCAGTGTCTTACATGATTTTGCAATTTTTATGTTTGATTGCGGATATTGATAATATTTATGCCCTTATATACCTTGTTTTGCAACAAGAAGAGATCAAATGATGAATTTGGGTCTCTAGACGTGTAAATATCACTAAATAAGAGTGTTTTTGGAGCTAAAAAGTGAAAAAAAGTGGTAATCCAAGTCCAGAAATCACAAATAAGTGTATATTCATATACACAGGGTTACCAGCTATTTATCGTGTATGTTTGGAATTTTTTGACTTCAATTTGCTATTTTTCTTTATTTTTTATGATTTTCTTAATAAAAGTAAAAGAAAAATAAAAAAGCAGGTGAAATGAGATCGGAAAAAAGAAAAGAATAGACGGTGATGGTCCTCATGACAAGGGCAACCCATGGTAAAAATTGGGTACAATTCTGAAAAAAGTTGCGAAAAGCCCGAAATGACAGAATTTTGGCAAAGTGGACAGATTTCTTAGAAACAAGTCAAACGGAGTCCAAATTGAGAAATGTCAAATCCTAAAGTGCATTTCACGATGAGATAGGAGCACATGTCAAATTTGGTAACAACTGATCCGGGAAGTCCGAAGTTAAGTATTTTTCACTTCACTTTCAAGCTCATTTCCACTATTACCTTCTTGGAGAGAGCAAAGAGCACACAGGAGCATCCAACCTTCTACGGTCTTCTACGACTGCTACGAGAGCTCAGAGAACACCAGACATGAGAGGTAGACTCATTGCCATAAGCTTTTGATGCTTATCATTAACTTTTGTCGCGAAAACTGACCAAAACCAAGAAACAAGAGCAGACGGGGAATGGGGAAGAACTCTAGGTAGTGGCACAACCGCCTAACCAAACCTTGCAAGAACTTAGAGGTGGGTTACCCTAGTATAGAAGATGGGTTTCTAACACTCAAAGCTCGAGAAAGAACGATTGGAAAAACCCCAGGTCAACAGAGCCTACAAGAGGCAAACAGGAAAAAGTTGTCGAAACGACACGAAACTTCACAGGAAGTTCAACCACATCAAGGACAATGCAACCATGGAGTATCTCCAGGTTTGGATCACCAAAAGTAGGTCAGAACAACCGATTCGGCTGCGGACACACAAAGCGTCATTTTGGCATAACGGCTAAAATTGACGACCAAATGACATGAAACTTCACAAGCAGCTTCAAATATACATGGATGACTTATGTTTGCAAGCAAAACCCAAAAGAAAGCTGATTCACTTACCGATGGTGAAAAAGACGCTTTCGGGCAACCAAATGGAGAAAGATGGAGAACGGGGAGCCAAAGTCAAGTTCAACCAAATAGGTGGCTTCACAACATATCCAATGAGCTGGAAATGCAACTCTCGAGAAGAAAAGTTGAAGAAATTCAACTCCAAGGCAAAAAGACGACTTCGGAGACTGAAATGCCTATAAGGGGGCTTTTTAGCTAAACTGATGACTTTTTAAGTTGAAAACTAGTTAGCAGGGCTTAGGGCACTAGCACAAAGCATTCTTTGCACAAAAAGACCAACATTTCAAGAAAAGACATCATACGCGTATGATGTCTCACAGCATGATTTTCACATCCATTTCAACATTTGAGTGCATAGCCTCGAGGATTCCACATGTTAATCACATCCTATGAACCAAGTATCATGAGAATTGGAGTTAGAAAACCCAAGGAAACCAAAAAGACGCAAAGTAGGCCATAAAATTGATTTTTGGTCCTAATTTTGTCAAAATAACTCCAAACTCATTGAAATTTTGTAGGATTGTTGATTAACACATCTATAAGCTATCTGGAACCAAAAAGCACCATTTTGACACAAAAGACATCATACGCGTATGATGTCTATTTGCACTTACAGAGCCAAAACTGCTCATTTGTCATCATACATCCATTATATATATCTAATACATGCTACATATGAAGTTTGGAACCATTTGGTCAAGTGGATCATCCCAGTAGCCCAATTGAGGGAAAATCCTTCATCCAAAGCCTATTTTAGCCCAAATCCAACATACTCAAGTCCAAACCAAGATTTGAGTAGGGACAGTCCTTCACTAATACATGGGGAGTCCACAGAACCAATCCCATGAAAAATTGATGAAAAAGACATCATACGCGTATGATGTCTCCAGAGCCATTTTTAGCCCAAAATCTATCCAAACTTCATAAATCCATTGAATAAGCCTATCTACAGCCAAATCCAAGCTTATAGAGAAATTTGGTCCAAAAATACACTAAAAAACATCATACGCATATGATGTCTCACTATGTGATTTTGGCACCTCAGAGCTTCAACCACCAAACAGAAGTGATCTACATGCCATTTGAAGGTGAACCACCAAGTTTTATCCAATTTGGATCATAAAATCCAATTCCCTTTCAAAATTTTGCCAAGAGCCTGAACTGGACTAAACTAGCCAAAACTTGACCAAATGGGATCCAAACTCAAATCCAAGCATATGATACTCATGTATACACTATCAGCTACAAGCACAACCAATATGAAGTCATTTTGACACAAAAGACATCATACGCGTATGATGTCTCCAGCATGATTTTGAGCCCAGTTTGCATATTTTTTCACCTACTCTGCATCCTTAGGCCCTGAATAGCTCATGTTTCAATTTTCAAGTCATTTGAATAGTTAAAAGCTTCATTTCGGCTTTCAGTACTAAAAAGACGCTAACTTCTGAAATTGGAGTTACAGGATCCATGGATTCCGCCAAGTCATCAGCAACAAAGAGAAAAAGACCGACAATCAAAGATGCTATTGCAGAAGCAGAACCCTTTGACATTCCAGTAGAAACCCTCAAGCCAACCAAAACTTGGGTGGAGGAAGCAGTACTGGAACAAGAGGGAATAAAGATCTACCAGGGGACTTTCAGAGATCCTCAAGGGCAAGTAGTGGATATACCGATGATCCCACAAGAATTGGTGGATTATAGCAGGTCAGAGAACATTAGCAGGTACCTGGAAAGGGCAGACTTGCACAGATTCTTCACCTCGAGACCATCAGGTATAGATACAAGAAGAGTGTATGAGTTGGCAACCTCCATTCAGAAGGATGGGAAAGCCACATTGACAGCAATAGATGGAGAGAAAGTAGAGGTACAGACCACTCCACAGCTCATTGCAGATGCATTGAAGCTGCACAACAAAGGGAGCTCCGTCAGGGAAAGAAGGGAGGCTATAGAGGTTTATGGGTCCAAGAAACAGAATGCAACCTATGGAGATATGGCAGACCAAAGAGCGGCAACCCTTTGCCGACTGTACAACCAGTTTCTCCATATTTGCAGTAAAAGACCGCAAAAGTATACGACACCACCCCATGCCATTCCGACTACCATCACATGGGCATTGAAGAGAAATATGCCAAAAGAGGTGAATTACGCTCAACACATCCACGAGCAAGTAATTGCCATGCACAACGAGAAGCCAAAGTATATAGGAGGAGCTGAAGTTCTGACAAGAATAGCTTATGAAGCTATTGGAGCCAGAGATCAATGGCCAAAGGTTCCCTCCTAGAATGAGTGGCTTAGAGAAGCCGATGAGAAGGAAGAACAGCCTGAAGTATCCAAGAGGGCGTCCACAAGAGCACGCAGGAAACTAGAAATAGTTTCAGAACCTGAAGAGGATGTGGATGAGCCGCTTATGAAGGAAGCAAAGAAGAAGGTTGCTCCCAAGCAAACCAAAAGTCAGAAAGCGGCAAGAATGGAAAGACTGGTGGAGCAGTTTAGAGCGGAAAGAGCTCTAAAGGGGGGCTTTGAAGAAAAGTGGGTGCCAGACCCCACTAAAGTTGGAACTAGCTCAGCCAGGCCACATGTTGATCAATATGATCAATATATTAGAGCTTATGAGGAGTCAGAGGCTATACTGGAGCAGCAACCTGTCGAGCCATACACTGAAGAGGAAGTACAGCTTTTAAAAGCTGAGCTGAAAAAGGACGACAAGGGGAAGAAGAAAGTAGATGAGTCTACTGAACCTCAAGAGAAAGACGGGCAAGCAAACAAAGGGAAATCCAAGATGACTGAGGACAATCAGCCCTCCTTTACTGATGTACCAAGCCCGAAGAAGACGGAAATCATTGTGGAAGAGACCACAGTAGAGATGGACACGGCTGGTATGGAAAAGCCGGAGGCCGGGACCAAGGAAAAGGAGATAGATCCAATTCAGCAAAAGAAAAATGATTATGAGGATCTGGTAGCGATAGGGTACACTGAAGAAGAGGCTCTTGAGGCTGTCTATGGGATCCCCCTACAAAAACAAGATGATCGGAGAGGGACAGAGGAAAAAATAAAGAGTACAAAAGAGAGTGAAGAGAAACTGGACGATCAGAACGTACTAGAAGAGCCGAAGCCAGTGGAGGTGGTGGCAGAAAAAGCTTTAGAGTTGACAGATGAAGATGAAAAAGACATGCACATGGTGCATGAACTGCTCAGCAAGATCAAGGAAAGATCCAAGGCAAAGGAAGTGGAGATTGAGACAGCCAAACAAAGGGAAGCCGAATTGCAGAGGAAATTAGAGAATGCTATGACTAAATCTGAAAGTCATAAAGCATCACTCTACGACGCGGAAAACGAGAGAGACGGCTTGATACTCCAGCTAGCCGAGGCTTCAAGAGAAGTAACAAGTGCACAGGAAGCAAGGGAGCGGATGGAAGACGACTTGGAGGCGGCTAAAGATGAGCTCATTGAGCTAAGGGAAAGAGTCGAGCTCCAAGAAAGAACAATCACTAGACTCAGGACTACTCCTAGAGCTAGCAGAGCAGGAACCGATCAAGAGGGAGCTCTTGTACCAGCTCTGGAAGACCAGGTCCGAAGCTTACAAAGAGAGCTAAGATTAGAGCAAGTGCAAAGGTTGCACATTGCGGAGGGATCATTGGCAGCAGAGGAGAGGCTCACTTTAGAAAATCAAACACTAAGAACAGAGAATGAGACCCTCCGCAAACAGCTCCAAGATCTACAAGAGCAACAAAGAAGAGAGACAGAGACACCACAAGAAGAATCAGGTGGAGCAGCCATAGAGCTACCAGAAATTGGAGAGGCAACCACAATTGAAGATCCAGCCCCAGTTCAAGAGGTGGCCTCAACTTCAGGAATCTCTGAAGAAGAAGAACAAAGGCTCCATGACCAAATAGAAAAGTCAGCAGAGGAGAGTGCCAAGGCGGAAATGGAATGGGAGAGGAGACTCCTAATCTCCATTAGACTTCAGGGACTAGACACAAAAGTGCTCCATGAAGAGTGGATGCAACCCAGCCTGCCTTTCCCTTTGATGAAGTTTGAAGTGTTAAAAACGAAAAAGAGAATAGAGGAGGAGCAGTATGTCGCTCTTTGCGAAGGCGACATCACAAAAGAGGAACAATCAAAGAAGATTGTAGATTCGCAGCCTAGATGGAGGAAAGGTTGGCTGAACAAATACCCAGCCTACCTCATCTACTTGGTAGAGGCACCAAAGGAGATTCGGGAGGATGCAACCTTCTGCCCGGTGCCAAGAGTCAGAAGCTGGAAAGAGCATGGCAGGATTGCAGAAAAGAAGCCAAATTGGCTTAATTACCCCAGGATGCCAGGACCAAAGGCAGGAGAGAGAATAGGTAAAGCCTACATGGTGAAAACCCTAACGGGCACCATCAAGCTCTTTACTGGCTCTCCTGACCTTTCGTGTCAGATGCTCAAGAAAATTTGCAGGACTCTCTTAGCTTGCATTGAAGTGTTCGCGCCAGATAAAGCCACAACCTGGAGTCTACTATCGACGGCCGACACAGTGACTGATATGATGTATGATCTTTCATTGCAGCCTTCTCCAAAAGTGTTGCACCTCCTATACCAAAAGATTATGTTTTTGCCTAGCTTCCACATGCAAACATTCGAAGAAGCTTTCTACACCCACGAAAGCAAAATATTCGGCCCAACCTTGACCATCAGCAACCTACGATACGAATCACATTTGCAGATGCTCAAGACGATAGGACTTTATTGACCAATCATAAAAGTCATGTCAGGGACGACATGAACGCGGCGGGGGGGAGTGTTGAGCCATCAGAGGATCACACCCACATTTTTGCTCACACTCATCATTTTGTAACCATTGATTGTAATAAATGTCTTTCCGGCATTGATTTTGAATTGAGCCATTCATTAAGTAACGGGACTCAATTGAGTTTCCAGCTTGTAATTCCGAAGTAATTTCACTTGCTGATGTAATTAGTTAGAGATGTTCTCACCTCCAAGGCTGAGGTATATAAGCCAAAGCTTTTGTAACCTAAGGGGATTAAGATTATTAATCAAAGTGAGTTTTTGAGCGCCGTGACTGTGTCTGAGAGAGAGTGAGAGAGAGAGAGTCTTATCCACTTGCTACGCGAGCTACAGAGCCTCCATTGAAGAAGCGACACCGCCATTGTGTTAGCAACGGCGAGAGCTACGCACAGATACCAAGAGTGCGCGCTATCGGCTTCTATGTGTGGTAAGTTCCTACGAGCTTCGGTGTGAGTTTTCTTCCAACTCGTGTGTCGGAATGGAGCGTGCAGCATATCTATAGAACCACAACGAGTAGAGCTACGCATTAGTACCATTGGGGTCAAGTTTCAATCACCTGTATTTTTCGGCCTGTCTTCATACGCGTTTACCGCACGGAGTGGTTATAGGTTGATTTTGCAGTTCAAGTCTTTAGGGTGTTGTTCTTACCTAGTGTATAGACTTCCCCTTGAGTTTGAGATCGATTCAATGATTCTAGATCCTGTTTCGTATAGCATTCGTTCGTAGTACGGATTTCAGTCACTTGCGTATTTTAGAACTTAGATTTGATTTCCTTAGTAGTGATTGTCATTAGAAGGTCGAGTAGGTGATTTGACACCCACCTAGTTGTTTCCATGCGCCTGCGGGTCAAGCTCCGTCCTCGTCTGACAAATTCTGTTGTTAGTTGAGTTCTCGCTATTTAGCTTCCGCTAGCGGCGTAACCGCCTTAACACACTCAAAATGACATTAGGGTGAACATCTAGTTGGTAAGGTGAATCTTTTGTTAACATTGACAAAGTCATGCATTTATACTATTGGATGAAAGGGGAAGAAACCAATTTTAAAAAACTCCAATTTATATGGGTGTTAACGTTAATTAACGCTTTATGATCACATAAAATTTTTGAGTGATCACGTAAATATTAAATCCTTGGGTCACCGTCCGCCGCCACTGGTGGAGCTTTGTCCCAAACCATCCATGGTAGTAAACAAAGTAGCTACATTCCATTCACACATTGAATTTGAAACAATAGAGATTCATGATTCTAGATCCTGTTTTGTATAGCATTCCCCTTGAGTTTGAGATCGATTCAATGATTCTAGATCCTGTTTTGTATAGCATTCGTTCGTAGTAAGGATTTCAGTCACTTGCGTATTTTAGAACTTAGATTTGATTTCCTTAGTAGTGATTGTCATTAGAAGGTCGAGTAGGTGATTTGACACCCACCTAGTTGTTTCCATGCGCCTGCGGGTCAAGCTCCGTCCTCGTCTGACAAATTCTGTTATTGGTTGAGTTCTCGCTATTTAGCTTCCGCTAGCGGCGTAACCGCCTTAACAGACACTCCACCAATTGTAAGTTAATAGACTTCAACCCTTATGCTCATCTCATCCAGCATGAGAGACACGACTTAGATGTGCTCAACTCTAGATTGAGCGTAAGCGTAATAACTACTACGAATCTTAGCACATAGTTTATTAAGACATGAAGTTTTGGGACTAATGCTTTGCTCATTTTATGGCTCAGCGGCTCGACTCTGACTATGCCAAAGAGTGTTTTTTGCACCCTGGCGACTTGACTTTTTACATTCTTGTGCTTACTACAAACATTTATTCAGGTAAAAGTAAGCTTGAATCCTCAAAAACAAGATTAGGGAAGGACCAAGTTGGCATTGAAGGTTTCTTTTGCCATACCTGTTTTATCTTCTTTGAATCTGCATTTGTGTTGGTTGGGTTGTCCTTCATTGATTATGAAGACTCCATTATCTATTTGATTCTCCAAGTAGGCCTGTTGATAGGAGTCTTTGATTTTGTTGTAGACCTCTGTTTACTGTCGGCATCTGGCTTTTGAATAGGAGCATTGGAAGACTTAGGAGTCCAAATCTCTTGATGATCTTTGTATCTCCATTGTTGACTTTGTTAATCCCTAGGTCTTGTTGAGCTCTTGAGATCTTCATGCAAGTTTGGTGTAGCTGCACTTGGCTTGTGGTTGACTGGTAGCCAAATCTTTGTAGACCTTGTGTAGAATCATTGTCCAAGAGGAAAATGCGTTGAGATCTATCTTTGTTCTGTATCCTCTTGAGAGTTGTGGTATAATTTAGCATTTTTTTATGTTGTTCTGTCGTTTACCTACTTTTTAGGTATCCTACAGTATTGTTGAGGTTGATACCTTGTGGGCCTTCTTTCTTGGGAGGGACTTAAAGTTACTTCATATGCTCTAACCAGTGGTTTTGGTACCCATATCTGTTTGTTACATTGATAGTACTCCTGTTCCTTTAAGCTCCATTGTGAAGCTATCCATCCAATGTGTTTGTCTTTTTGTGTCGATTTCTTGTCTTCAATCCAAACTGGATCATTGACTTTGACTAAACTGCTTGGAACAAACACTTGCTTGACTTTCCTTTGCTTTCTTGAGTAGTTTGGCTGATATATCTTTTCTTTTTTGGGTGTCTCCTTAGAGGGTTCAGTTGGGTCAGCAATTGAATTGAAGTTTTGAAAGCCTCACGTGCTTGAAGAAGTTGATCCATGAGGGTTCTTTGATGTAGAGGCATACAATGTCATGCCTTCTTTGCTAATCAGTGGAAGGTCCACTTTAGCTTTACCTCTGTCTGCAATGTTTGTCTTTGATTCCTGTGAATTTTGCAACTCTGAATCTAGCATTAACGGTACCTATAATTGTTGTTGGCTACCTCTTGGAAAAGAGAGTATTAGTATTGTATCTTCTTTGTAGGCCTTGTGTTGGTCTAACCACTGATGTCCAAGGATGACATCCGCAAGCATTTGTTTTGAAGGCTTCACTTGAAACTTTACCTGCTCTTCATGATTTTGGATGCTAAGGGTAGCAACCATTTCTTCTTGACTTGTATGCATACTTAGCATTGTTTTGCTATCAGAGTCTGCATGGAGTAATCTCTAGAATACTCTGGATGTTTTCTGCAACCCTATTGCAATTTTCTTCTTTATCCAGTAGAGCATTGTATCTGATACTTGCTCCTTTTGTACTACTGAGGCCTATAGAGATTCTCATTGGAGGTTCTATTGAAGATTTTTGTCCTGCTTTTTCCATGGTCTCATCTTGATCTAACTGTGTCTCTATGGAGGGTGACTTGAGACTTTGTTTTCCAATCTGTCTTACATCCACTGATTCGACTGGCACTGTTTGATTGATCTTTGGACTTCTTGTTGCTTCCTGGTTGTCTACAACCCCGTCCTTCTTTACTTCTAGCTTTGATGGCATTCTCTGCTCAATAGCTATCGTGGTTGCTGTTTGATCTGTTTCATTTGCACTTGCTATTGCCTGATTTGCTTTACGCTCTTCTGAAGTTCTGTTTGATGGAGATGAATCATCTTCAATAAGCTTTGCTTTGGCATCGGTCTCCATTTTAACTGTGCTTGAGGACCTTGTGCTATCGTCTACGGGTGACCATTGTTGGTCTTCATTCTTTGTTGTCTCTGAAGACTGCATCTTCATTGAACTCTTTATCTCTAGGACCTTTTGGGCCATTGGAATTCCCATTATGATGTTATCTATCATATCCTTTGCAATGATCACATGGAATTGAGCTATGCTGATCTGTAAACTTACCTCAATGGTGGTGGAGATGATTCCCCAGCATTTTGCTTGTTTGTTTCCTGATACGCTCACAAATTCAGGAGCATCTTCCAGCTATGGTTGGCCACATCTTTTCCAAGTGCAAAAAGACATGAGGTTCTTGTCTAACTGAAAATCTAGCTTTACTTCACTTGTTAGTTTTTCTTCATTTTCACCAACTATGTTGCACTTGATCTTCTCAAGATTTGTGTCTGGATTGACTTCTTTTGCTATGGCAGTGTCTTTTGGTTGAACTTTTTTTACATTTTCTTTGCTTTGATCACTTGTTTCAATCGATGTTGACTCCATTGGCTGTGATACCGCACTTTTTGTTTGCAACAACTGATGAGCACTGTCTTCCTGCATCTAAGTAACCTTTGACCTTAAAAGACTCCATTGTACTGTCTGGCAGAATTTGTCTCTTCGGAGGAGATTTTGGTGGTGACCTTTGTGTAGCATTCTGGACTTTAGCTCCCATTGACTTTGACTTCTTTATCACCTGTTCTGGCAGCTTGAGGCTTTGCATCATCTTCAGATAGTCTTTGACTTCAGTCGTACCATCCATAAGGGTTTGTACAAGGTCATGACCTTGCTGATATTCATTACCATGTGCATCTTGATACGCATATGTGAGCTTGATCACATGTATCTGTTTGAACACTATTGGATTTGTTAGCTTTTGACTTTGATTTGTGAAGATCAGCTGAAACTTTTGTCCTTGGTGATCTCCATAGAGGCGTTTGTCTGCTGATCCTGATGGAATCTGCGTCAATTGGCAACTTCCAACAACCATATGGTCTTTCAATGATTTTTGCTTTGAAGGGGTCTGTTGACTAAAGGCTCTAGGGCTTCTAATTGGTGTATTATTCCTGGTACATAAGTTGAGCTTGATGGATTTACAGCTCCCCCCTTCCTAGGGTAATCACTATAGCCTGCTTCATTGTAAGAGTTCAAAATTGTTTGGCTCTGGTTCAGTTTCACCTTTTGGGATTGTGAAGGTACACTTTGGGTAGCACTGTTGATATTTGGCATATATGAACCTTCTACATAGTTTCCTATGTATCTTCATGAAACATGACAAATTATTCCCCAAGTCAAGCTGTAGACAACATTATCTTCGTCCTGATATTTTCTATCCCATGGGTCTCCTATGATATGAGCTTCTGTGGTTTCAGGACCCAAGGCATCATAGATGCTAGACTCTCGTCTATATCTATGACTGTTTTGGTCAAAGTATATGTTCGTTTGGTCACAACATCTAAGCTTGATTTCTAATGGAGGAGAGATTGGCTTTGAACAGATTTCTGGGCTCACTTGGGTAATATCCTTCAGCTCTAGAGAGGATGGTCTATAATAGATTCTTTCTTCTAAAATGAACCATCCTTTCTGGTCTATCACTGGACGCACTTCTATGAGTTGGTATGTGGGCCGTTCAAACACAGGTTGATCCTTTCTGTACATTTTCCCTTTTTGGTCTATATAGTGTGCATATGAATGAGCTAACATCATTTCGTCTGATGTGTCCCTTAGACTCGTGAATGATTGCACACTTGTGACGGTGGATGAAAAATCATTTGCAAATTTTACAGTCTTTTCAACCTTTGGTGATATCTCGACACCTTTACTAAATTCATGTAGGAATTTTTTGTTCAAAGAATCAATTTTAAGCTTTTCAGGTGCCTGTGAATCCTTATGCTGATTTTGAACTTGCAATGATTTCAGTGGAGCTTCTAATGGTAATGCAGAATTATCCGATTGCATTAAAAGTGACAAGTCAGTTGCACTTACATCGAGATTCACATATCCAATTTGATTTGTACCTTGCTTGCCAGTTGATGTATCCCTCTTGTTAGGATTTCTTGGACAATCTTCAGAAAAATGTCCACCTTTTCGTCCACAATCTGAGCAATATGCCATGACTGGTGGTATTTCAATTGGCTCTGTCATGTCAAGATCTTGCTGAGATGCTTCTGTTTCTATGCTGGCCAAGTTGTCGGCATCTTCTTTCAAAACACTAAGCATCAAGATGTAGATTGCTCCATCTTGAACTTTGTACCATCTTTGGCTTGGTTCACCATTAGACTGGCTTCTATTGGTTGCTCTATTGGATTTTTCAATTCTGGTTCTTGACTGTAGATTTGACCACTGTAATCCATGTACAATGACCCTAATTGCATATGCACTAAATGGATGATTTGCGGACTTGTACAGGTTTCTAGATAGCCACTTGGGTCAATTTTTTGCACTTCATCTTTAAGTTTGCAATACCTGGCTCCATTGAAGTCTGTGAACATCTAGGAGTTCTTTGAATCTGGCTTTACTCTGATCAATAAGATCTTGGCTCCTGTATTGCTTTTACTACTCATCAAGTATCTATGGACTTTTGAATCTGCATATAAGACTTTGTCTCCATTGTAGCCATATAGCTGTAAAATCTGCTCGGTTGCAGTTGCGCATGTGTTGCCACTGCTACTAGCTTGCTCTACTGTACTTGAATTCTCGGCTCGATTTGAGTCCATGTTGGCTCAATCCACAAAAACTGTCAATTGGCAGATTCTAGTATTGATTAGCAAAATTTTTGCTGCTTGTACTAACCTAATCTACAATTGTATGCGAGTTGTGGCCCTGTTCGTCCGATTAGAAGCTCAATTTGCAATGCTTGATTTTAGCAAATTTCAAAAATTTCAGCCGTCGTTGACGACTTTAGTTGGTCTTTTGGCTCACTGTTTCTGGTTGTACTATTTCGCTTTGCGCGGTGTAATTCTCGGCTTGCGGTGTTTGCTCGTGTGCGGTACTCTTTCCGGCTTTGTTTTTTGCTTTTTTGATGCTTTTTGGCTTGTTCTGGCTTACCAAATTATTTGTGAAATTTTAAAATTTCTAGTTTTTTTGGTAATTTTATGATTTTTAAACTGTTTTTGGAAAAGTTTTGATTGTTTAATTTTGGGAAAGTTCTGTGAAATTTTTGAAATTTTTATGATTTTCTAAGAGGTTTCTAATTTTTTTAAATTCTATTTTTAAAATTTTTATTGGATTTTTATGATTTTTCTATGTGTTTTTGTTTTGGTAAAATTCCTTTTATTGATTTTTTATGAGTTTTCTATTTTTTATGATTTATTTTTGTAAAGTTTTAATCTTTTTTATTTATTTTTGATAAATTTTTATGAGGTTTTTAAATTTCTTGTGAATTATTTATGAGTTTTTTATTTTTACTTTTTGATATGATTTTTAAAGTCCTTTTAATGAGTTTTCTCCCTTTTTTTGAATTTTAATTTATTTTTTAGTAATTTTTAAATTCTCTTTTTTTATTTTTATTTTTGTTTTTTTATTTTTTTAATGAGGTTTTGAAATTGAATTTAACAAACACAAACAAAAAAAGCTTACCTTAGTTACCTTAACTGCTTTGACTTCGGAACAATCACTGGCAGCCGTTTGATAGCACGTCGTTCGGGGTGACAGAGCGCAGCATCGCGTGTGCAGGTCCTAGGAGAGAGAGAGAGAGAGAGAGAGAGAGAGAGAGAGAGAGAGAGAGAGAGAGAGAGAGAGAGAGAGAGAGAGAGAGAGAGAGAGAGAGAGTCTTACAACGGGGCCCCGACTCTCGGGTTGGTGAAGCGGCGTTTGCACGCTCAAGAGAGAGAGAAAAGGGAGGACAGGCGATGGCTTGGCTTGTAGTAAAAACGGGGAGAGAGAATCAGAGGCAGAGAGAGAGAGTGGGAGGCTGTTCTCACCAAAGAGAGGGAGAGAGTGTGAGAGAGAGAGAAAGTAAGAGGGAGAAAAAGGGAGAGAGAGAGAGAGTGTGAGTTAGAAAGAGAGAGAGTGAGTTAGAGAGACAGGCTAGAAAAATACATTTTTCTAACCGAAGAAAATAAGGGCAAACTTGAAGCTCTATCGGGTTTTAGGTCCAAATTTGGAGCTTTTGCCGATATTTACACAAAACTTGTGAAAATTGCCCGATTTTCTTCAAGGCAAGCACAAAATCTAACCGGGATTTTATAAATTCAGCCGGTTAAAATACATTGTACCCCGAGAAGAGAGAATAAGGGAGAGAGAGAGTGAGTGGATGGCAATGTGGGTGAGAGGGTTCACACGGAGCGGGAAGAAGAAATAGAGAAGCATTTTATGCGCCGTAAGGTACGGTAGTGAAGCCCGAAATGCCAAAATGACCGAAAACTAGCCGAAATTCCAAAAACTCGCCAGAAAATCCCAAAATTTGCGAGAAAAGTCCAAAAAATTCCCAGTAAATTCTAGCAATCTTAGAAAATCACTGATATTCACCACCGAACATTTTCAATACGCAAAAGCACACCGAAAATAGCAAATTTTTTGAAAAACGCCAATTTCAAGGAAGTTGTCCACCCGGCCCCCCTGGAAATAGCGAAACGCTCAAAACTTGACCACGGAGGGTACAAATGCAAACAAAATGATGCCATAAATATGCACACACAAAATGGCTTGTAAAGATCTCAAAATATCAAATTTTTATGGAATTAATATAAAATAAATACAAAAATTACCAAAAATTGCAAAAATTATCTGAAAATACCCAAAAAATATCCCACAAATTCTCCACACATTGGGGAATAGTGCAGCCAAATAAAATTTCCAAAATCACATCAATTCAATTGCCAACAATTTTATCAATAAAATCAAGACTGTGCAATTAAACCGGCAAAATTACTGAGAAAATTAGGTAAAAAATTGACGCAATTAGAGTGTGTAAATCCTTGTTTTGAGCACAAAAACACAGAAATTAATCATTACACACATTTATGCAATCAAAACATTGAATTAACCATGCAAATTAAACACTTTTTTAGGCACACACACACTAAAAAATTGGCAGTTTTTACCAATCTTTAGGTGCGACACAAAAGGGTTAAACTTATCGGATTTGCAATGTGACTTCACAAATCACTAGTTGGACATGAGCACAATACACATCAATCATCACAATTGAAAAATCATAACGGACACATTGATTTCTAGGTGCTCAAACATGGGCAAAATAGTGCACACACACCTAAAACTAGCATACACACACTCAATTAGAGTGCACACACTTGATTTTAGTGCACACACAATTGAAATTGACCATCAAAGCATGAAATTAACTAATTAGGCACCCAATTAGCACACAAATTAGCAATTGAAACTTGTCAAATCGTACGCCACCAATTCTTAAAAATTTCGGCATTACAACGATGTGAAAACAAATAATCGCAAAATTTTCAATCCATATCATCAACATCGCATTGTATCAACATAGCATAGCATTACATTGAATCACGATGGGATCTCTACACAATGGGATCTACGCAAAATTTTCAATTCATAATATCAACATCGCATTGTATCAACATAGCATAGCATTACATTGCATCACGATGGGATCTCTACACAATTCTACACATCCTTAGATTCTAGGGAGGTTGAGAATACCACCTTAATTGACTTTCCGTTGAAGATCAATTGAATGGTCGAATGCTCCAATCCTTCATAGCAAATTAGTAAGTTAGCAAAAATTAGTCAAATTAGCAAGGGGTTAGTGATAAATTAGAGTGTGTAAACACACAATTGGCAAGATACGATCACAAATTAGGGAATTATGAACACAATGCTTCATGCACACACATTCAAAATCCACAAAAACATAAACACACAAGTGAAATTAGTGAGGGAACGCATTCGTTTATGCCACAATTCGTTTAGGCCATCATCCGCGGCAACGGCGCCAAATGTTGGGGTTCCCATCGTTGCAATAGCTCCAATGACCAACAAAATTATCAATCCGGAGGGATGAGCTACCTGGCTAGGCCATGGAAACACTCACACGGTTAGTGAGCTAATCGTGGCAACACAAATGGTTAACTCTACAAGGTGAGCTTCTTGGCCTATGGAGGAGCCAAGCCGCAATGAAGGGAAATCTCCATATCCACTTCTCTTCACCTCCAATCAACCCAATCACACACACTACCATTGCAAGACGTACACAACACTAATCCTATCATGCAACACACTAATCGCAAGCACACACACATATATCTATTGAGCACCACACTCCAATCAAATCTACATGCACACACAAGCAAAAGAGGGAAAATCACACAAGATTAGAGAAGGATTAACCACTAATTAGTTAAGATTTAGCTAATCTAAGCATCATAGGCAATCATAAGAAGTATGAGAGAGGCATAGTGAAAGAGAATGAATCATTGATTAGTGTTAATCAAGTCTCATGAGCAAGGATAAGCTCAAGGACTCCATAGCCACACACCTCAAGAGATCTCACCAAAGAGTGCTCTCAACAAATGACTTGAGAACCCTAATTTCTTTTACACAGTGCCTTATATACCTAGGTTAAAATATGCAATGTCCGGGTGCCTAAGGCCTTTAGGGCTCACCACTTGCTAAATCTCCAACCTGGGCACAGTAAGTGACCTATTCTTTACAGCTTGAAACTCCCATTGAGCCCGTAACACATTAAAATCTTACAATGACTTGAAATAATTCGAGAATTTACAATATGTGACCATTTAGGGAAAATGTGGAAAATGTGTAACTCGAATATTTACTGCTTCTTCAGATTGATCTTTGATGTGCATTCGTACGTCTTCGGTCTTTATCAGCTTCTGTAAACTAACGTTGACTCAGTTAACAGCAAGGATAACTGTTGTTTCAAGTGTGGCAAGCAGTGGCATGCGTACCGCGCTTGTTCCCAAAAGAACAACCACCATGAACCTCCTAGAGCTACCTTGGTGGAAATCCAAGAGGAGGAAATTCATCACAAAGGATCTCCTCTATGCCATGCTTGGGGAAAGGTAAGAGAACATGATGCTTTTATTCTTTTTGACCCTAGTTCTACACATAATTTCATATCCACAGAGTTGGCCACCAAGCTAGGCATACAAGCCTATGAGATGGGAGATGTCCTACCCGTAGATGGTGCTTTCAAGGGGCATGAAGCTTCAGTCACAAAAGGAATTAGAGTTATCCAATTTTCTCAAGGGGTTTCAAGCTGTCTTTATTGATGACATCCCTTGTGAGCTACCTCCTGAACGAGGTAATGATGACCATGCAATTGAACTTCTTCCAGGAAGTTCACCGCCTAACAAACCTCCTTATAGAGTTTCTCAAGATCAACAAGAGGAGATTATGCAGCAAGGGCATGAATTAGTTGAGAAGGGCACCGGAGATCGAGGACCAAGAAGAGGTGCTACAGTCGGAGTCCATTCTCCAACATGAAGACAAGGTACTAAGAGGGGGTAACACTATGTGACGATATCTTATTAAGTTTAAGAATTATCCTTTTGAAGATGCTGGATGGATGCAAGGCATACAATTAAAGGATAACCTAAACCTTGTCAATGCTTACAATGCTTCCTTAGAGTAAGAAAATGTACAAATGTTAAAAATGAACAAATTTTTTGTCTTATAAGACTCTCTTTTTCTTTATTGTGCACAAAAATGAAGTAGTATGCATGCTTAGATCAAGTTTGCAGAGACGACATCTCCCAAACACCAAGTAGAGCTTGTCACTCTACTATGGAAGATTGATAGGACTAATGTGCAGACATGCTTGCAGCAGCTTAGGCTCTCAAGCGCCAAATGGACTAGTCATCCATTCTGGAACGATGTCGTAGAGTAACATAGGGATCATCTCCCCGCTAGGAAAAGGACTAATGAATATGCTTTATCTTCTCTACCCCATAGTCGAGGATGACTACGATTTCAAGAGAGAGGTAATGTCATAGTAACTAATATCTAATTCTCCTAAATGATTTTCTCATGTTAAACTGATCATTTAATATGGGAAAGTGCCAGGGGAGAAAAATCTAGAATATTGGTTAAGCTAGCAGACTGGCCACAGTACGGATCCAAAAGGAGGAAAATAGGGATCCAAGGGGGGGGCGGGGGGGGCATCTGCAAAAGAGCAATGTGCAACAATGGGCTAAAAAGACCCTAAGGTTCAGCCCATTAAGATTTCCAAAATACTAAGGTTCCAAAATTGAAAGGTTGTGTCCAAAGGTCAAATCTTGGGAAATTTGGATGCTTTGTGTGTGTGTGTGTGTACAAAAGTCTTCACAAGTCCCTGCATAGGAGGGGGCGAGCCCAAGAAGTAGGGGATGAGAGAGAAACACCCACACACACTCACAAGCTTCATTTGTACACAAGGGAAAAGAGGGACACATGTCAGCTCCCTAGGCCAGATTCCCACAAGGTGTACTCAAATCCTATTGGATGGCCATGGAGGTGGACCAATGAGAATTAGGCTAGATTAAATCTAGTTTAATTAATTTCAAAACACTTAATAGAAGAACCAATAAGATCTTAATACTCTTTCAGACTATTGGATAGTCTCCCAAGGGGTCCAATGAGCATTCAATAGCCCAATGGCTTGCCTGATTCCTATTGGCTATGAGGCAAAGGGGTCCAATAAGAGTTTAGTTGAATTAATTAACTACCTAAAGCTCTCCAAAAAGGGGAAAGGGGGACACATGTCAGAAGGCTATCACTTATGCTCCTGAAATCCTATTGGCTAAGCCTAGGGAGGTCCAATGAGGTGCTAGCAAGAGAAAATAGCAACAGGGGTCGACCAAGAGAGAGAGGTGTCGGATTTTTTAAAGGTAATTATCCACACACACTCACAGAAGATCATGTGTAGAGTAAGAAGACTCTCTCTCTCTTCTCAAGCTTTAATGGAAAGCTTATCACCTACTCCAAGCTTGTGAGAAGGGAGGCCTACACCAACAAATCTTGGCTTTGTGATGCAAATCCAACCAAGAGCCAAGCTTCAATGCATGCTCATCTCCTCTACCATGCT
The DNA here is from genome assembly GCF_014529385.1 of Adiantum capillus-veneris. NCBI lineage: Eukaryota > Viridiplantae > Streptophyta > Polypodiopsida > Polypodiales > Pteridaceae > Adiantum > Adiantum capillus-veneris. The sequence continues at coordinate 52,432,261 of NC_140958.1, read as the reverse complement.
AATTACTAAGCTAACCTATGCTAATATGAGTGATTATGTGAGGAGATGTACATCTTTCTCGTAAGACTACTCCTTGTTTCTCTCAATCTACTCTCATAGCCTGCTAGCTCTCACCATCTTCGAAGGTGTGTGAGGTCTTGGGTCTGAGACCGTGAGGGAATTGATGTTGTGTTTGATAAGTATTTTGCTTAGCGCATTAAGTTTCCATCTTCATTGCACTAGCTAGTATTGAAGGAACACAAAGGATTGTATTGTAAAATGTATCTCTTGATAGGAGAAACCATAATAAAAAGCCTTTTGGAGGGGGGACCGGCTCCATGTAAATCCGGTCCTCAACTGTTGTCAATTGCTTAATTTCTCTCTCTTTTGAAGTATTGTTCATGCTATCTAACTAGGTGTTATACTTTTAGTTGCTCTCTCCACCCAAGCACTCTTGTTATTCTCATTAGGAATCTATTCTAATGAAATGCTCACTATGTTCATGCTATTTTCTGCTACACACAAGTTACTAGGCCATTAAATGTTACAAATACCCTTGCTACATTCCAATGATTAATAAACACTACGTTCAAGGAATATTTAAGGGATCTTTCCTATATGAGCTTTGTAATTATTCCTCTTGGGAGAAGCATCTATCATGTTTACGAAAAGTGTTTGAAAGGTGCATATTGTATCACATCTCATTGACCTCTTCCACCAAATCCTATATGTGCTCAACGGCCCACTGCACATATGCACTTATTGGCACCCCTTTCAACCACCACTTACAAACCTCCTTGGAAAGCTTGCATTGGAAATCACCTCGATATCTACACCACTTATCATAGAGCGCACTCGTTTCACTGGAAGCTCCTCTACCTTTGGCTCCATACTTCCCTTCTCACCTGCCATGCACTCAATTCTAGCATCATCAAGATCCTCCTCATCAGCCGGCCCTTCAAGGTCGATTAGCACCACTTTCTTGTTGGCTTCCATCACTTGCTCTTCAAGTACATGCTCTTCTATCACTTTATCATGCTCCACCACCATAGGCAAGGATTCCCTATATCTTTTGGAAAATTTTTGTATCTGTTACACCACCAAAGCACATCCCACCACCACTTTCATAAACATGACCATTAGCACGGCACCATACATCAACTTTACTTCTATATCATCATCTCTAGGCTTGGACTGCTCCACTTGGTCTCCATTAGACATGTTGTCTTGTAGTTCATGTTGCCTCTCGTACATATTCATTGTGTCTCCACTCACATGTAAGAGGTCAAGCTCATCATACTTGGATTGAGACGACTTGGTCTCCCAACTCGCCTTGATGGTGCTTCCCATCCTCTCTTCCCATACCTCAAGATCTATTGTACAGGGTTGATTCCTTTTCCATTTACTTTCTATAGTGGCTTCCCATCTTCTCTTGACATATCTTGATACCTTAGTGGCATCTAATTGTATCAAATCTCAAGCTATAACAACAGAATTTTTCTGGTCAAGGGTTTGGAAATGAAAAACTTTATTCTTTTTTGAAAGGCAAACAACATTGATATATCTAGAATCCTATAGTACTTGAATGCCTTTGCCTTGGTTGTGGGGTTGTATCTTAACTGGCTAAATCTTCCTTGGCTGACGGCTCTTCTAGATCTTTTCAAATCCTTTTTTTTTGGCAATAGAATCTCTAAAGAACATGCAATCAAAAAAATTGGATACCCTATTAGAGTTGAGGTACTCCAAAAGTTTTTGTAGTAGATGGTATTGGATAGGGTTCTCATTAAGATTGATGGCTAGGGCTATGATGAATGGCCTTTGCATGATAGGCTCCAAATATTTCAATCAATACTTATATCTTACTTTGCATACTTCCTGTTTGTGTTAGAATGGTCTCATAAAACGCTTTTAAAATCTTTTTTTTAAATGGAAAAAAACTTATGGAATATTGCAAGGGCTCTACTGGTGTTAATTGCATGTGATAAATTGACTCTCCCATATGGTTTGGGAGGCTTTAATATCTTGATCCAAAAAATACATCCATTGTCAAGGAGGGCTACTCTCATGAAACATGCTTTGCATACTAGCCTTGACTATTCCATGTGATTTTCAAAATCAATGGACAATTCAATTGTCAACTCTCATTGTACATGTATGTTATTTGTTGAGATGTCGAGCTCTACACCTTGAGCTGGCATCCACTACGGGTCTTGGCCGCTTACGGCATTTACTCACTGGCGCGTTAGGTGACCGACACGGAGGATCTCTGCCAGTGATTCTACATCTGGACTACACTTATAGTGCCAGCCTAGTACGCTTCTAGCGAGTTCACACTTAGTGACCGCATGTACATATGTGCTACTTTTCAGCTTTAGCACTTAGTCATTTTGTACTCTCTTTTCTGTGAAGAAGAAGAAGAAGCTTTCCATCTCTGTGTGCTTTGTGCTTGTCTTGTGTAGCTCTCTTGCATCCTCATTCTTTACATGGTATCAGAGCCTGGTGCAGGCAAGAGAGGCTAAGAGAGCAAGAGAATCACAATCCCTTCGTTCGCAATCCACGACAAGTTTTTCGCACAAGTTTCTGAACAGGTCTCCAAAGTGCAGTATACAGAGATTTACTGTACAAGTACAGTGGTTGTATGTACGCTTGATTGTGGACACTCGTTGAGTGTACAAAGCGTTACAAGAACCACGATAGCAGGTTCAGCAGATTTGCAGGTTTTTGCAGATTGCAGCTATTTTGTCTTAGTGCTTCAAGATGTCTGACGGTTTCAGTCAGATTGTTACTGAGAAGCTTGAGAAAAATAACTACCCTGCATGGAAGTTCAGAATAACAAATTTCCTAAAAGGAAAAGGTTATTGGGACTATGTAGAAGGAGACAATGAAAAGGAACCAGAGATTCCCGAGGCAAATGCTACAGCAGAACAAAGGAAAGCTTTGAGGGACTGGCAACAAGGCCAGAGCAAAGTGATGTATTGGCTTTCTATGAGCATCACAGATGGCATGATGGGCTATCTACAGGATGCTGAAACCCCCGCCATTGCATGGAAAAACTTAGGCAGAGTGTTCGAGGTGAACACCAAGGCCAGGAAGCTTCAACTAAAGTCGGAGCTAAATCAGGTTAAGAGGAACAACCTCTCCATCAATGATTATGCTTTGAAGATCAAGAGTATCATTGAGGCTCTTGGATCTATTAAAGTCTCAGTGGAAGACGATGACATTGTCCGTGCATACTTGGATGGTCTAGGAGATGAGTATGTACATTTTAGGTCTTCCATGAATACAAGAGATGACATCCCCGTGTTCCAAGATTTGATTTCTATGCTTATTCTTGAGGAGAAGAACCTTGACACATCTTCTTCTCATGGCAGAAATAATTCTGAACAGGCCTTCTATTCTAACTCCAACAGAGGTAGAGGTAGAGGTCGTGATCAAGGCCCAAGGGGTTGCAGGGGCCAATTTCTGGAAGGTCAATCAAGTCAAAACAATACAGGTGGCAGGGGAAACAAGTCTCAAGGCAGGGGGAGTCAAAGAGGTCGTGGTGCAGGATCAAGCAGGCAGCAACATACTCCAAATAGTAGAGAATGTTGGACTTGTGGTGAAAGAGGTCACATGTCACGTGACTGTCCAAAGGGAAAAGCAAGTAGAAAGAGAGAACAGGGCAACTATGCATCTACTAGCAGAGATGCAGATGACAGCAAAAACGAGCGCATGTTTGTTATGCAACATGTAATGAATACAATGACTGCAGAGAATTCCACCCAAGATGATGTTTGGTATGTGGATTCAGGTGCCTCTAATCACATGACGTCTCGTGGAGAGTGGTTTAGAGATATGCGCAAACCAGATGTGTCAGGCTATGTGCAGATAGGAGATGACACAGCTCACCCCATTGCTCATGCAGGGGACATACCTCTAAATACAAAGAGTGGGAAATCAAAGTACTTAGCAGATGTACTTCATGTCCCAAACATTACAAAGAATCTTGTTTCTGTTGGACAAATGGTTGAGCAGGGTTTGCAGGTTCGCTTCAATCCAAATGGCTGTTATGTAGAAGATTTCCAGAATGGCTGTAAGCTGATCACAGAGGGCAAATGTGTGGGCAGAATGTTTACGCTGAATGTAGACATGCCTGAGGTAAAAGCTGCATTATTTGCACAGGGCACAGGTGTTGTGGCTGATGTTGACATTTGGCACAAACGCATTGGCCATGTCAATGAGCAGAGATTGCGCAGCATGCAATCAAAACAGATTGTAAAAGGTTTGCCCAAATTCAAGGTGGATGGTATGCATAAAGTGTGTGCAGCATGCCAGTTTGGAAAACAGTCAAAGGGCTCATTTCCACATGAGCGCAATGTATGTAAAAAGCCACTTGAGGTGGTGCACACAGATGTTTGGGGTCCAACCGATACTGCAAGTATACATGGTTGCAGGTATTATGTCTCTTTCATTGATGACCATACAAGGAAAGTATGGGTCTACTTCATGCGTAACAAAAGTGAAGTGTTTGGTCACTTTCAAGACTTCAAAGTCATGATTGAGAAGGAGACAGATATGCAAATCAAGACATTGAGGTCAGATGGAGGGGGAGAGTACTTCTCCAATGATTTTTCAGATTTTTTGCGAATGCATGGTATACACAGGCAGTTTACATGCAGATATACTCCACAGCAGAATGGGGTCGCAGAAAGGAAAAACAGGCACATTGCAGAGGTTGCACGTGCATTGATGAATGAGAAGAACATGCCTCATCATTTCTAGACTGAAGCTGTAAATACAGCTGTGTACATTATGAACAGGACACCTACAGCTGCGGTGCATGATGTAACACCTGAGGAAAAGTTTACAGGTACAAAGCCTGATTTGGCACACTTGAAAGTGTTTGGCTGCATAGCTTACGTGCATGTACCAGATGAGTTGCGTAGGAAATTGGATCCTAAAGCAGAGAAATGTATTCTTGTGGGATATTCCCTTGAACAAAAGGGGTACAGGTGCTACAATCCTACTACACGAGAATTACGAGTGAGCAGAGATGTAGTCTTTGATGAGATGAGCAGCTGGTACAGTAATGCACATGGCACTATTGGGGCTGATGTAAAAGATGATGTGGTTGTACAAAATGTGAGGCCACAGTCACAGGTTTTGAGTGGACCACAAGAGTCCTCTTCTCGTGGCTCTGTTGAGAAACCATGGAATGGTAGACTATGTACGCAGGTTACTCCACCAACAGATACAGGGAATGTATCACGAAAAGGAAAGGAAAAGGTTGATGAACCTCCCTTTATGGTTGATGCATCATAAGGTTTTTCACATGTAGACATGGATTCAGATGGTTCTGAACAAAGTCTTGATGAGGAATTTGGAATTTCGGCTGTCAGGACACCTGGTGTAAGGAAAGTACAAGAAGATGCTAGAGGGCAAAGGAGTGACCCTGGACCGCGCAGATCTAATAGAGTCAGAAATCCAGTTCAGAAATTGACTTATGATGGGTATCTAGCGCATCACCAAGCCTACATGGCTAAGGTGATACAGGATGTGGAGCCCACATGTTTTGAGGACGCAGTTGGAAATGTGCATTGGGATGATGCAATGAATGAAGAGATGGCTGCATTGGAAGCAAATGACACATGGGAGTTGGTGCCATTGCCAAGTGGCAAGAAAGCTATTGGCTGTAAATGGGTGTATAAAACCAAGCATAAGGCTGATGGTAACATTGAGCGTCACAAGGCAAGGCGGTCGCAAAGGGTTATGCACAGACGTATGGCATAGACTATGAGGAGACCTTTGCTCCAGTGGCAAAGATGACGACAGTGAGAGCTGTCATAGCAGTGGCTGCATCTAGAGGATGGATTATGCATCAAATGGATGTAAAGAATGCCTTCTTGAATGGTGAGTTGCAAGAGGAAGTGTATATGGATCAGCCACCTGGTTATGTCGATCCAGGTTACCCAGATTATGTATGCAGACTTCTCAAAGCTTTGTATGGTTTGAAGCAGGGCTCTAGAGCATGGTATGACAGGATTGCCAAGTATCTTGTCAGTATTGGTTTTAGGAGAGCTCATGCTGATCATTCACTCTATATACGTGAGAGTGACGTGGGGATTGTGGTCATTACCATATATGTAGATGACCTTATTATTGTTGGTGACAATGCTATGGAGATTGACCATGTGAAGGGTCTTCTCAAACAGGAGTTTGAAATGAAAGATTTAGGCGAGTTGCGCTACTTTCTTGGCATTGAAGTGATCAGGACTCCAGAGGGTGTATGGCTATCACAGAGACAGTATGCTTTGGACATGTTGTCAAAGTATGGTATGGCTGATTGTAAGCCAATTTCTATTCCCTTGGATGTGAATGCAAAGCTGAGTGCAGAGAAGGGTGATGTTGTTGAGGATGTCAACATGTACAGGAAGATTGTGGGTAGTCTAATCTACTTGACTATCACGAGGCCAGACTTGAGCTACACAGTAGGCTTGGAGAGTCAGTTCATGCAACTTCTGAGGAAGCCACATTTGGATGGAGTACGACGCACACTTAGGTATGTGCAAGGTACTCTTGACTACGCATTGTTCTATGCAGCAGATGCACCATTAGCATTGTATGGGTATACAGATGCAGATTGGGCAGGTAGCATTGTTGATAGGAGATCTACGAGTGGCTTCATGTTCTCTTTTGGGAGTGCTGCTGTTACATGGAGCAGCAAAAAGCAGCCTACGGTTGCTTTATCGAGCACAGAGGCCGAGTACAGAGGTGCAGCAGTTGCGGCGTGCGAGGTAGCTTGGCTACGCACATTACTTGAGGACTTGGGAGTGCAGGTGGACCAGCAGATTTTCATCCATTGTGACAACCTCAGCAGCATGCAGTTGGCTAGGAACCCAGTGTTCCATGCCAGGACCAAACACATAGAGGTCCATTACCACTACGTTCGAGAGCGAGTGTTGGTGGGCGACATCGACTTGGTCTACGTCAGCACAGAGGAGCAGATAGCGGATATCTTTACCAAGGCCCTCGGAGCTGAGAAGCTTCAACGTTTCCAGACTATGCTTGGACTCTGCGACATGCAGAGCTCGAGGGGGAGTGTTGAGATGTCGAGCTCTACACCTTGAGCTGGCATCCACTACGGGTCTTGGCCGCTTACGGCATTTACTCACTGGCGCATTAGGTGACCGACACGGAGGATCTCTGCCAGTGATTCTACAGCTGGACTACACTTATAGTGCCAGCCTAGTACGCTTCTAGCGAGTTCACACTTAGTGACCGCATGTACATATGTGCTACTTTTCAGCTTTAGCACTTAGTCATTTTGTACTCTCTTTTCTGTGAAGAAGAAGAAGAAGCTTTCCATCTCTGTGTGCTTTGTGCTTGTCTTGTGTAGCTCTCTTGCATCCTCATTCTTTACATTATTTACTTGGGAAAACATTTATGCTATTGCACACATTAAAACTGTATGTCTCAATGTATCAAATATGCTTCCTAACTCTAATTGTAAAAAGGTTTGGAAAAGGGGGGCTACGCACACTAAGAACTTCGTAGAATCATGAATCTTTTTTGGAGATTTGTCTTTAGAATTATTCTTTATATCGTCAAAAGTCCCTAATTCTCAAGGATGATCATTATTCTATGATTAGCTTGTATATATTGTAGATGACATGATGTAGTTTTTAATATTTCACACACACACACACACACACACACACACACACACATGTCACATTCATTTATGGATTATTTTTGGCATATTCTTTACATGGAAACTTGGGCCTCTAACTGATAAACTACAATGCTTATTTAACTCTATCTCTCTTTAATAAATAAACCTCTTAATAGCTTCCTAAACAATTGTAGCTCTCCTTTAAAGGAAATCCCTTTTCTATACTTTCTTAGTTTAAGTAAAATGTGGGATGTTAGTATGGTTTGGGTTGTTCTCATCCCTAGTTTCCACACACACACACACACACACATATCACTTTTAACTGTGACTTATTCTATACCTTGAAATTTTTTTCCTAAACTTTTAAACTATAATACTAATTTGGACCTAACCCTATTCAAGGAGAGACCTTCCATTGAAGGCTTTAAAACTATAGCTCCCCTCTCGGGCCAAACCCCTTCTGACAATATCTCAAATTATGTGAATTACTTTGGTTGGTTTTGTTTAGAGAGGAAGTAACCATTTAATAGTCCATTGTGTCCTAACTTTTGTATGACTAGTAAGACTGATCGCACCGTTACATTAGGGCCAAAAACGACTCAAAAAGGGATGTGTAAGGAATTTGTTAACTTACTGATTAGCAGAGCCATTTATGGTCCAGCGGCTCCAAATTTGGCCGTTTTGGTCATTTAAAGAATATCTATGCAATCTTAAGCGTATCTAGGTACATATCTCTAAATATCAAAAAGATATCGTTTTCTTCACATTCCTTTGCGGCTCACATTCCTTTGTTCTCATTTACTTCACTTGGCGGCAATAGTTGTATCCACTTTTGAATCACTCAATCTCTCTTTTTTCTCTCTTCTTTTCTGATGCACCTTGTTCTGCTACTACATTATCTTCATTATACTTTCTGTGTGTTCATTACTTACAATGAGTAATACATCTTCCATTAGTGATAACCGCAAGTTTCACTTGAACATTAAGCTAATCCAAGAATATGTTACTACACGGAGTGTCTATCAAAGACCAATTATAACTGCAAATGAAGCACAACAAATTTGCAATGAGGGAAAGAAACACATTGATATATGGACAAATGGGAGCTTGTATCCACCGGATCCTAGCACTGGAAGGTATCCATCTTTTCACACACCTCATGATTTGATGAGATTTGTTGGAGATGGGGTTGATGGCTTACTAGGATATAGTTCTAGGCTATCTCATTTACACATTGATCATATACATTACATTCAATATCTCAAAACTACTTTGTCTTTGAATGCAACAAGAATTTTAGAACTTGAAAACCAAATAGTGTCTCTAAAACAAGAAAATCATCAGCTTCAGACTTTAAAATAAACTCCAATAGGATTAAGAGCACAAGTAAAAGGAATGAGAGATGTAGTAAACTTAACAGAAGGTTCTGGACAAAGAAAAAAAAGATTAAAGATTACTAGTGAACATATGACTACACTTTTAGAATTTGATATGTCCAATGTTCAAGAAAGGGTAAGATTTTTGAATGAGGTAATGAACAAAAGAAACATTTTGAAACTTTTGAAACTTCGTGAAAATCGAACTCATAAGAAATTGGTATTTCAAAATTTTACTGAAAGATATCATTTTATTAGTCCAACCTTCTCAACTGCAAGAAGTTTTTGACACAGTGGAGGTGAGTAGAAGGGGTTACAGGGCCATCTTTAAAACTTGGTTTCAGGTTTTAAAGTATTACAAGATTAAAGCTTTTGGGTTTCCTAGGCCTCACAATGTTGGGAGAGTAAGGACTCTATTAAATGAAGAAATACCCAAACATTTTGGAGAGTACTATCATATAGAAGGAACGATGCCATACAAAAAATAAAAAAGAAAAACTTCTTTTGAGTATAAAGTTTTTCATAACATTTGGATGAGTATAAAAAAATTCAATCTGCTATGGTGAGATACTAAACATGCGAGAAGTAGATTGTGAAGGAAAACTTATATTTGTTATGAAATTGGATGAAGCTCAAATTTAGAAATGTCAAAAAATGGAATGAGTATCCATATCCCTAATGAATAGAGCATTTGATTATAGCCAAGGTAAAATTGATTCCCCATACCACAAAACTCAATAAAAAATGGAGCTTTGGTGGATCGGAGTAGCTCAAATACTAGTAGAAAATCATGATACATTGAAATGGCTCTTTTTGCAGACCGGTATTGCTTCTGTTATATAGGACCAAAATGCAGGTGAACAACTTCGTGTAGATGGCATGGGTGACTTTATTGTAGAATGGCACTTGAGTGCCGACCTAAAAGCATTGAAGTGCATGTTGGGTGTATGTGGAGCTACCAATACCAAGTATCCATGTCTGTATTTCATGGCAAGCACTGGAACAAAAGGATGGCTTGCAAAACACGAGGTTGGAAAACCACCATCGAGAAATACTGTGAACGTCATCGACTACCGATCATCTTCTATGATTTGGGATCCTATTCTAAAAATAGATTTAAAAAATGTACATATATGTACAATGCATGCAGTGATTAGAATCTTGGACAAACTGCTTCAAATCCATCTTGATTATGCATATTCTATTAAGCCAAGTAAACTTGCAGACGAGTGCATAGAAAAATGCGAGGCTTTGCTCTCTTGAATGGGTTTTCATGTGGTGATCAAGTGCATCTAAAAAAAGATCCTACTCTTTCAAAAGGAATGGGTGATGTTTTGCAAGATGTTTCAATGGGTGGAGAAAAAGCCAAAATATTTTTGAGCAACCATGACAACAAACAAGTTGATGCTATGTGGAACTACTAAAATGGATTATTAGTGCATGTGCGCCTACAAGGTCCTCATTGGGGGATGTGTTTTCTTTGACTTCAGGTGTCTTATGAGAGATCTTCCAGAGGCTATCGCTATGAAAATTTCCATACTTGATCCTCTAGTGACACAATGTCTATTTAACAAGCAAGGATGAATTTCAAGTTTTTTACAATATTTTGACATGTTGACCTACAATCACATAATATACCCCTAAGTTGAGGGTAATCTTAACTCCTAACAATTTATAATATTCTATGGTATTCCTAGCTCATTGTTTTTTTTCTATAGAGGACATTGGAGTCTTATTGTCTTCAATATTTTGGAGAAAGATATTATATTTATGAATTCATTGTCAAGTATCTATGGCAGAAATAAACTATAAAAATTGAAGTATGATCTATTCTTGATGGTCCATTGTTTTCTATTAGTAGCTTTTTGATTGATGTCTTCTAACAGTGCTGCCAAACTTATCGTTGGTCACCTGAGTACCACAAATAAGGATTTTAATAAAGAAGGTTTCAAGTACTACAATCAAAAAGTGCCTTTACAAACAGACTCCACATCTTGTGGATGGAGGGTGCTTGCCAATGCATGGAGATATCTTGAGTCAAGGTGCAGGATGACTACACTCTCGTAAGTGTGTATCTCATGTGCCATTGATTTGTTTGAATTGTTAACTATGTATGTACTCATGTCCTTTATTTTCTTTTACTATTTGTTGCAGTTGCATGAATATCTAGAGTCTTGAGTCATGTGGGTGAGAGAGAAGGCTGTTTCTATGGTTTTGGAAAGATCAATAAACCCAAATGATCCAAAATCTCCTATGGCACCAACCACATATGAAAAAGAGTCTCCTTTTCCACCAAAGAAAGGTAGAGCCACCAAGGGTTTGGATGCAAAGAAAAGGGATCACAAGAATAAGAGTCCTGCAAAGAAGATCCATACAAAGAAAATTCCTTCAAAGAGGATCCATACAAGTAAGATCCCTTCAAAGAGAAGCAATACAAAGAAGAGTCCTACAAAGAAGAGCCATGCCAAGAGGAAGAGCCCCACCAAGAAGAGACTTGCAAAAATAAAAGAAGATACAAGGGGCCATCCATTCCAGTCACCATTGAAATTCAAGGTTCAAAAGTGTTGTTCAGCTAAGAACAGTAAGGGGGAGGCACCTAGCTCACCTTTCAAGCTACCATTCATACTGCCAAAGAAGGTTGCCAAGTCACCCACGGCAACCATTCCTCACGAGCCCAAAACACCAACCCCTGCCAAGTCCCCCGTGCCAAGCCAAAGTCACCACCACCCCCTCTTAAACTCACTTCACCCCCTCCTGAAAACAAAAGAAAAAGGGTCTCTAAGGATGCAGAATCCTCTCAGACAAAAAGAAAAGTGGATTTTCATGATTGATTACTCCACAAAAGTTATGTACACTTTTGTTCATTTTGTCCATATGAACATATATCCTTTGGTGGTTCATAATTTTGTACTTCAAATACTTAATACCAAAACTGTTCATTTCTTAAATGTGTATCATGGTCTCATGTCGGTTTAAAACAACATGAATAATGATCACAATAAGGTAGAAAAGATTACAATATTGAACTTGTTTTTTCAAGTCCTTGCAAGTGGCTCAAATACAACTCTTTTTGGGGGAAGGCATGTGATGCAAGAGATTGAGTTCTTCATCCTTGTGCTCAGCACAATTTCATCCACTTTTCTATACTCGAAGATGTTTCATCAAGAAACTCAAGAGATTCTCTAACATCGTCTGGTCTCCAATTTGTTGTTACTATAAGGCTTCTATGCTCAGTGTGTGGATGGACTGTGACCTTTAGTTCAAACTCTGGACAATTTTCCTCAGAGTCGAGAGGAGCCCAACTACCTAATTTGCTTCTCCATCTCTTATATTCATAGCCCAGAACTAATGATTGGACGACATAGTTGATATGAGATAGACATTGAATTTGGGCTTCCTCTACAATTAATATTATCACCAATATGGAAAGTTTCTTTGGTAATCCATCCGTCTCCAAGTGCATTATTCAGTACAGTCATAGAAAGTCTTCTATTAAGCCACAACGTCTTTCTCCTCTGCAAGTCCATTGTTTTGAAACATGCCACAAAGACATGTATAAGCAAGAACCATTAAGCTATAATCCTTCTTGATATCCTGCCCGGAGACATAGCTTGAAGAATGTCTTATTTGATCTTGGATTTAAAGCTTGATATAGTACATGCATCACGAGCTTCCCAGTCAAGTGAACTTATGGTGGAAATGGGTAATTGATGTAGTTCTCCATATGCACCTTCTTGTGATGGAACCTTGTATTCTGCAAAATAGACAAACAAATCCATTGTTTTGTAAAAAGAAGGTGGCTTGTCAGCATACATAGCATCTGCAATCCCTTTATGCATTGCTTTGAACGTCCCACTTAATCTCTCCACACGCAGCCATTCTACAGTTATTGAAGGAAACATATCTGGAATGGAGTCAAAAAATGAGAAAAAACAATGGGAGAATGAAAAATTCATTGTATCAAATAGAAGGTTTTTTTTTAAATTTATAGTAAGAATGCAGTGTGGGATGTTCATCCAAGTCTAACACCATATCCTTGGCCATGTACACATATTGAACCTTAGCTAGCCAACCATTGTCGATCACCTTGAAAGCAAGAACACGACCTTTCCAATGGTTTTTTAATTTATCGCGTTTAGATCTCTTCACTCTGTGTACACCTTTGCATGAAGGAAGCAATATTGTTACCCAATCATTCACACAAAAAGATATGGGTTTCCAAAGATCATCCTCTCTAACGTTATGAAAGTCACAAGAAGTTATGTTATGTGAAAGGAAACATGCAAAAGACGCCATGAAAACTAAGAGATTAGAGAAGAAGAAAGAAAATACAGAGACAAAAAGACTTAAACCTCTCACAAAATAGAGTGAAAGTGGAAAAGGTATACATTTGAAAAAAGTAGGTGATTTTTCATTACTGGCCTTCTTTATAGGGCCTTCTCACATAGATTTTGTATCTTTTGACAACAATCTTGTGAAATATAACATACAATAAAATATGAGACTTCATTACTTTGGGCTGCAAATTTAATGAGCTTACTCACCGAAAGCACCTAAATATAGCAGTTTTAGCCTTATGATCAAGACATTTAGCCGCTCTCCGTCAAAAATAGGACCACCAAAACCGAAGATAGAGGAGACAAGAGTGCCATACTTTTGTATACGTGTCAAATGACTATTGGACTATTCCTTAATCCTTAGATTAACAAACAACCCTTTTCTAGCCGTTTTTGGCCCTAATGAACACTCCCCTTTAACCTAACTATTTTCTTGAAAAATCTTGTCTTTGATTTCTTTTTGTCTTTAAATGACCTTTCACTTAGTTAAGGCTTATAATTTGTAAGATCTCCTAGCGAGTAGATCTTCTATCCCGTCTTTTGACATAGCAATTAAATTTTGTTGGAACTTACCCCTAAATACGATGGGAATAACTTGACATCCAAAAGTGGTGAAAACGCCCCTATTACTTACTGTCAAGGGGTTGATTACTCTAGCTCACTGAGTGATTTGTCTCCACCTAATGCTTTGTAGTGGTATATTTGATCCCTACTCTCTCTCTCTCTCTCTCTCTCTCTCTCTCTCTCTCTCTCCCCCCCCCCCCCACAAATGCCATCACCATAGACTCATGCAAGAATATGTGGTGAATGGATCTGCATGCTCACTTGGATTCTAGGATGATTCAAAAAGCAGATCCTATGGGTGTCATTGTCCAAAATTGATTGGGTTACCTCTACTAAAGGTGAGGGATGATCTTTCCCCTCACTTAGATTTACTTTTCATTTGCGTGTGTCCTGGAAAGAAAGTTTAAGCGCGTGGTTTTATATCCATTATATCATTGCACTACAAGTCTTTGTGTGATGGATACCTAAGCTTCCTACACTAAGGCCTCACTATGGAGTTGGTTGAAGCATACTGCTGCTTCCCACGTTGGTGCCGAACTATTTACTGCAACATGTTTCTCGTCTTTTTGTGACATAACTGGTTTTTTTAAAAGGTTTTTTTACTATGGAGTCTGATTAATATTACTGAGGATTATGCATTAGTTACTTTGTCAATATTCTTTATATAAGTGGTTTGTCATTGATTTGATGTATTCCAAAAGTTGTTGCAATAGTTGTTATTGGATAGGATTCTCATTAAGATTGATGGCTAGGACTATGGCTAATTGGACCATCTGAGGTACCAAAAAAATTAGTTTATGCTTAACTATTTCTCTAAAGTATGGAGTAGTGACTAAACTCGAGAAATGGGCATGCTTGGTCTCTACATGGTAACTATTAGTACGAAGATACCATGTTAGATGCATTGGTTAGCTAGGATGAATGTAGTTATCAAGGAAATCTAGCAAGATTAACCTCTCTCAAAAGGATTAATAGACTCATCCTTGTTAGACTCTTTCACCTTTTACATCATTCACCACTTTTAGTATGTGTTAGGTGACATGGATGACAACTAGAGTCACCGTAGTTACCTGTAATATTGTTTGGAAATTAATATATTGATTGTTTTCTTATCGTGGATGCAGGTAAGGGTGCTCTCTTTGTAGATATGCGAAAGGAAGGATGTGCTGTCACTTCTTCCTTTTCTCTAGGAGGACCTTAGAGAAACTAAGATCTGGCATGCACATTTGATAGATATATCTATTAAAGTGAATGACTAAATAAATATGTCTACTTGAAATAGTTGTTGTGGTATATGGTTCTTGAATTTTTTATTAGAACTTTCAGGATGTGGATGTATTGGCGATGGAGTATCTTTGGATTTTGCGTGCCATTTGAACAATCCACAATAATTCAACTATACTTCTCTCTCTCTCTTTATATATATATATATATATATATACATATATATATACCATCACAATGAGACCCTTATAACCTCTATCCTCTACATTTGTCTCTCCCTCTGTCTCTCTCCCCGTAAATTTTATAAACTTTCAGGATGTGGTTGTATAGTGCGCTCGTGTGCATGACATTGAAGGAAAAAGTTTACGTCTAGCCAAAGGTGCCCAAGTCAGGGAGGCCCAACCCCACTTGGACATATTATTCTAGGGGTGTGGATTGCACGATGCTCCAGGATGTCGTTCATCCTGCATGGGTTGTTCGCATCCATATTAGTAATGAGGCAGTCCGAGGTTGGCAAAAAAAGAGAGGCAACGTCCAAACACCCTCAAGGCTCCCATGTTGTTCAATTGGGGCTGGGACAACCACAAGAAAGAAAAAACAACATTAAACCCACAACCAAACAAGAGAAGGGGCACCACCTAGTTATGGGATGTGAACCAGGATGCAAGGGAGATCTTGTCACGACCAAGAGGAGGTGCAGCAAAACACACACAAACGATCTCACACCAAGACACACACCAAATGGAGCAAGAGAGAGCTAGAGCAAAGGGAGAGAGAGGAATAAAACTTGTGTTATATTGTAGGCCCTCTATACCATGAGATTTTTAAACACAAATGGTCCATAATATAATTCTGTTTTTGTTTTTACTTATTTATTTGGCTCAACTAGCTCAATGACTAGCTAGATGAGGGTTTTAAGGAGATATGGGAAAAGTAACCTAACTTGCACACGCTAATAGCATGCAAACAAGAAGGAAAATGAGAACCTCTATAGCCTTGCACACACCACATCGTTGGAAAAAAACACTGTTAAGATGCAAAAAACACATATGACGAACACCTATAAAGTCGGGTGGGAAACAACTCTAAGCCAAACCATGATAGATTTTTTTGAAAACGGAGACCATAAAGATAGAGGATCCATATGCTTGATTCTGATATCAGAGGAGAGAGTTACAAGCTTCCCAAGATGGGAGTCTCTCAAAAAGCTCCAAAAAAACAAATCTCTAGGCAAGAGAGCACCCCACTCTCAAGTGATACACCCAATACTAGTCCTCTCCCACTATATATACTATCCACTTTCCTCTCAACCCCACATGTGGAATTACTCCAGTGCCGCATGGCATGATCTCCCCAACTCTCCCAACTTCCTCATGCACAAACCTATATTTTCTGTTTCACCCCCAAACTGAGCCATTTCCTCAGAGGCATAGCGGATGACCCCGATCACCAACTGTGACGTCGTAAAGCACGACTCGGAGCCCATGACTTTGACTAACTTCAGGACTTAAAAATTCCATCATTTCCATTTCTAGATCATTAGGTTGGCCCAGTCGCCGTTCTTGCATGTACTCGCAAATCACTTTCTAAGTCGAGACCGCCCACTTTGGACGCACATAACTCATGATGCATTCAAGCTTGGAAAAATCATACTTTTGTACAAGGGTTTTTACATGGTCACTTCCAAAACATGCAGGGCTGTGTA
This sequence comes from Adiantum capillus-veneris, assembly GCF_014529385.1. Classification (NCBI taxonomy): domain Eukaryota; kingdom Viridiplantae; phylum Streptophyta; class Polypodiopsida; order Polypodiales; family Pteridaceae; genus Adiantum; species Adiantum capillus-veneris. Next base: position 52,415,425 of record NC_140958.1, on the reverse strand, counting down.
CACATGTATACATGAGGCTAGTGGGCAAGCTTTTTGGCATGGCTTAGTGACTTTATGCTCATCCAAAAAATGCCTGACATAGCTTACAAACCCCCCTTTTCCTGCTTGATCATTCATGACAAGCAGAGGTTTCTAGTGTGAATAATTGATGCATCTCATCCCCAAAAACCTCATCTACATCCTCAGATGTTTCCACACTGTCTTCCTTTATCGAGATCATTTCATCTGTCACAATCGTCATCAAACGTGCCAAATATTTATTCCATCTGTAACCATTCACACGATATTTATGTTGTGCACCATACAGATCAGCCAATTGGTATGTGCCATTATCAAACTTCTAGACAACAGTAAAAGGACCTTCCTTTTTAATTTCAAACTTCTTATGAAAGGTATTATCTAGCTTAGTATTGTATCGCAACACCAAATCACCCTTTTCAAATTTTTGGTCCGGCTTTTAGTTGAGCCTTCTTTGATACTTCCTCATAGTATCTTAGAGCTAAAACTCTGTCCAATTGCAAACATTGTAAATCCAACAGTCTTTTCTGCCACGCGTTTGTTTGTTCTTCATCTCCCAATGACAGCAACTTGAGTGCAAGAATTTCCACTTCAATTGGCAATAAATATTCCTTTCCATAAACCAAGTGGTAAGGAGAAAATCCTATTCTTGTTTTAATAGCAGTTTTGTAGGCCCATAATGCACACGACAACTCTGAATCCCAACTCTTCCCATGTGTCTGGGTCATCTTTGTCAAGGACTTTACCAACTCTACATTGAATCTCTTATTGAGACCATTGCATTGTGGATAATAATGAGAACTGTACCTATGATGTATATTGAGCTTCTCGCATAAGAAATCAATCAGCTCTCCTCTAAATCATGGTCCTCTATCAGAAAGTAGCTCTAGAGGTACACCAAATTTGAAGCATATATGCTAATAAACAAATTTTCCCATCTCCTTACTGGTAATCTGTTTGACAGCTTTGGCTTTTGTCCATCATGACAGGTAATCCACTCCTGTCAAAATGTAAGCATTTCTTTTTCCAATCATAGGTAAGGGTCCAATAGCATCAAGACCCCATTTTTCAAACACATCAAAAGCTAGAATTATTTGTCACATTCGGATTTCAAAAATCTCTTTCCCATCTTTTGGCAAGGCAAAAACAACTTGCACCAATGATTAACATACCGTTGAATGCTTGGCCATACATAGCCTTCTTGCAAAATTTTATGCAACATGATCTTCATGGCAAAATGGCCTCCACAAGATACTTCATGATTTTCTTCCAAAATCTTGTAAATCTCTTCTTTCCAAGGCACATGACGCAAAACCAAATCACTTCCTTTCATGTACAGCACATCATTAAGCATTTTGTATTTCCTGGGTTTCCTTATGAATGCATACTTTTTGGAAGATGGTAAACCTTTAGGTAGGACACATGTCAATAGAAAATTTCCCTCCCATGTTATAAAGGAGCATCTGCCTTTAGTACAAACACACAAGTGACCATTTCTTGGGTAGTATCATGAGCTTCCTCATTTTGAGACCTTTCAATATGCTGCAAACTCCATGCTTCAAATTTTGGAGCAACAGGTTCTTATTCTTTCATACTCCCAATACTTGCTTTACGACCAACAAGTCATCTCCTTTGATCTGCAAGCATCTAATCCCCAACTGTAAGCAAACATGCAAACCACCTTCAAGAGCCATGTATTTGCTTGAAGTTGCTCTTTGCATCAAGTTTTAACCCCTGCTTCCTTACAATCTTTCCTCGTGCATCATATATGACAATGCCTCCTCAAGCAACATCATGACTTCTTTGATCAGAACCATCAAAGTATAACAGTGGCAAGAGTCTTGACTTTGTTCTTCCGCACCACCTCTTCTCTTAAACAAAATAGGAATGTCTTTATAAGTGAGTAAATCTGCCAGGGTAGCTCGAGTACTCTCCTCCACCAAAAAGGTGAACTGAAACTCCTGGAGCTTGAATTATTGAACAACTAGGGAAGCTAAATAATTGATGAGAAAGGTGAATGACTTTTGCACCAAGTAGTGTCTAGATCGTCTGCAAGAATAAACCATACTGGTCATAACCAATTCAATTTCAGAAAAATCTCTTTCATGAGGAGTCTTCACTCTGCTAGCATAATGAACAGGCTTCATATATTGATATTTCTTCCCCCTTTGCAATAACATATCCCCAATAGCATCATCTCCCACTAATGGGTTAACATAAAACTCATTTTCCCAATCAAGAGCTTGCATAATGGGAAGTGTACTCAGAACCTCCTTGCCTCTATCAAAAACATGGTCACAGTCATGAGACTATTCCAAGGGATCATTCTTGACTGCCTGCTGTAAGGAATATAATAGCTGCGATGCCAAAGGTATGAAGCAAGACAGATATTTGAATTTTTGTATGAAAGTGGCCAATTATTTGGTATCTTTTGGAGATGAGATCATCAATAAAGCCTCCATTTTCTGTGGATCCTCTTCAATCCCATTCTCTGATATCACATGTAGAAGAAGCTTCACCCACGGTTGTGCCAAATGACATTTTTTGGGGTTTAACTCACCCCCGCATTCATCATACTCTTTTCTTGAACATGCTCTTTTCTTGAACTGTATACACAAAAATCATCTATGAATCCTTTGACAAACTTCCCAAGGAATGGGGTAAGGACCCAATCTACTTTTCTTTCAAAAGCTCTAGGTCCATTTGTTAACCCAAAAGGGAGGTAGCAAAAACAAAAACAACCCCATGGTGTGATAAAAGTAGTCTTTTTTCGGTCTTTAGGAGCAAGGATAAGCTGAAAATATCCTAAATAACCATCACAAGACACTGTATCTTTCAAAACCATCCACTGCATCTAATAGTTGGTCAATAAAAGACAAAGGGTAAGGATCTTTTTTAGTTACCGCATTTAATGACTTAAAATTAACAGAAACTCTCCAACGCCCATCTTTCTTTGGAGTGACCACCACAAGCATCACCCATTTAGTATTAGCCCCACTGGCACAATGAACCCTGCATCCAAAAGTTTATGCACTTCTCCCTTTAAAGCATTCACTTGTTACTTACCCATCCTCCTTAATTTTTGTCTTATTGGTTTTGCCCCTTTGACTAACTCGATCTTCACAGGATCCCCAACAAAATCCCTTATTTCTTGATATGAGGTAATGAAAAGATTTGGAAACCTAACATTGCTAAGTACACCCTTCTTTCTCCTTGTGTCAAATCAGTACTCAACATATTTTGAACCAGCATGTTTTGGTTGCATCAACTCTTCTAGTTGCTCTAAACGGATTGAAGCATTTATATTCCATGATAATTATAGCACTTCACTAACTTCTCTTTGTTCCTCGTCCAACAACAAAAATGACACTTCACCTTCATCACTAGAACTCAAAGGAATGCTACTTTCTGAGTCTTTAGAACTATCATCACTAGTAGTTTCGGATTCATCATTCTCACCCACATCTTCAAGTGCCATAGGCTGTTTGGTAGTCATATCAAGAACTCTCTTTTCACCTTTCTTGCCATACACATAGATTGTGCCCTTGCCCCAATCTTGCACGGCACCAAAAACTCTCAACCAAGGTCATCCCGAAATGAGAGGAAAATCTCCCAGACCAGTTGGCATAACATGAAATTTTACTATAACCTTCACGTTAAATACTTTGACTTCCAAATTCTTGATCATCCCCAAACATTTCACCTTGGCATGGTTGCTAGTTGAATTTGAAACCCACAGCTTCCACATGTAATGAGACACAGTCTCTCAAAACATGAATGTGTGATCACACAAAATTGAGCACCTCCATCAATGTAGGCTTCTCCCATGCCCACACCTTTGGGCCAAGCGTTCACCATAGGAGAGGTGTCACGTAACTCTCCCATAGACAACACTCTAACTTGTCCTTGCTTTGTCTCTTTCTCTGGATTCAATAATGACTTCCATTGCCTTTTAAGTTTTGGCACCACATTTGATGTCCAAAAGTGCAATCTACTTTCCTCCCAGTCACATGTTCCTTTAAACTGTAAGCTGTTTGGCATTCTCCCAAATGCAAATCTAGTACTTCAAATCATCTATAAGGTTTTCTCCTCCTCTTGGCTTTGCATCTTCACCCTCTTTCTCCTTATCTTTCTTTCTACTAGGCCCTAGCACGGCATAGCCTTTCCTCTCTCTCGTGCCTATTAGCAGATGTGTTGCCTATTGGCAACACATCTGCTTCTTTCTTTTCAATCCGCACAATACCCACATGACCACCAGAGGTTGAGGCTTGATTTTCTAGTTCAGTACCTTGATCCCCCCATATATCCAATGCATAATCATTAACCTTGTTAGGAATTTGCTGAAGAAGTGGAAACATGTCACCTCACATCCTTGCTGGCATTGAATAATAAGTGCTAATATGACGAAGTTCACTGCAATTATAACAAGTGGGGATGAACCTTCTCTGTAGCTCAAAACTGCTTTGTCCACAACCAGCATTCACATTAGGCTGAGCTTCACATGCATGAGACACTCCTCTACCACGTCCATGACCACGACCACCTCCTTCAAGAACACTAAGTCGCAATTCTTGCATCATGGTCATGTCTTGCATATTTAGCAGCCCTTTGAACAGGTTGGCCTCCAGCTTCTGCTTGATTCTCCTTCTTTCGGCCACCATTATTTTTTGCACGGACCGCTTTCCCATATGCATTAAGTCTTTGAGCCTTCCATTCTTTCTCTCTAGCAATAGTGACTACCTCCTTGAAGGTGACGGTGATAGACCGCTTTTGGCGTGTACAAAGTAGCGTTTATATGCATGGTCATATGTACAAAAAGATGTAAATACATTCATTTGGGAGCTTTGCAAAATGGTTTCAAGTTCGGAAAAAGGTGCAACGTGTGCACATTGTAAATATGCGTGCTTGTGTGTCGACGGCAGTCGAGCATACGTACATGCCTGGATAGGGTATCGGGCCTTGGATATGGTTCTAGGTGGCTTATTTTGGCTCTATATAATGTGTTTGAGCTTTCTAGAATGTAAATAATTCAAGTGACAAGTGTGGGTACTCTCATCCCGTTCCAGAAGTTTGACACGTGCAGTAACTGTCTATTTGCGGCGCCTGATCTACGATGATGCGTGCACCGCCTTGAGGTGGTCAAAAATAGAATGTGGGGATGTGGAAAAGTGATTTGGGTATTAAGGATCAAGAGTACAAAATTTGGTTAATTTTGGAGTCCGTTTGGGGTTTTTCCTGCAAAAAATGCCCGTCGGGGGTCAAAACTGGCCAAAACTGGGCCAAACAAGGTCAAAAAAGGTGTGAAAAGGCATCAAAGTGCCACATCAGTGACGCTTCCATGAGTGCTTGGGCTGAAGGAGCATTTTGGAAGCCAAGGTTTGTCACTTTCACCTCTCTGTGTGGGGAAGGAAGCAGGGTTCCTACAGGTGGTCTAGTGCAGTCCCGTCGCGTTCGCGTCCTGTTTTCGAGTGTGTGGAGGAGTGAATGAGAGCTTTCTCTCTTCAATTTTGCACTTGGGACGGTCTATGGAAGTTATGAGGTTTCCATCGATGTGTGTGTGCGAGGAATTGAGGGAAGAAGGTGCGGCTTTCTGCAAGACTATGTGACCCTGTATCGGTGCCATTAGGGTTGGCGCTACTCCAAGGAGTCCAACAGAGTGGAGTTTGGTGAAGCTTTTGCAATGGTTTGAGAGTGGCCTTTTGTGGCTGGAGTTTTTGGGTTTTTGATGGTTTTTCTCGTATATTTTGGTCACCATCAAGCGTGATTTCCAATGTTGATCACGTTGGCTCACCTTGTAGTGTCTGCGGGCAGGCAAGGGCTTGTAGGTCGAGGCGTTTGGAGTTTGAATTGAGCTTGTAGGTAGAGTTTTTAGGGAGCTTCTGAGTGGTAGTGAGTGAGGTGAGGAATTCAAGTAAATTCCTTGTGTTGTGTTGAGTTGTCTGGGTGTGTGAGTGTGCACACGACATCTTTTGCTCCATCATCCTTTGGCTATCCCGCTGGGGAGCGGAAGTTTGCCGATTGTGCACCCAGGTGAAGCGGTTTTGCTATGAAGTTCGAGCTTCATTGAAGAAAAGTGGTGGTTTGGTTGAGGTGCAAGACTTCAAATTTTGTGGAATTACTCACGCAAGGGATAAGGGACTTCAAAGGGATGGCATATAGTCGGCCAGTGTTTACAGGGAAGGAGGATGTGAAGGACTGGATTGCGGATGTTGAGTGGCATACTCTTGGTATGCACATTGTGAATGACGAAGAAAAGCTTCCTGTATTTCCTCTCGCACTCAAAGGAGAAGCTCTGGATTGGTTTGAGGTTTAGAGGAAGACAAAAAGCAAACATGGGAGTAGGTGAAGTTGGCAATTTTTGACAGGTTTGGGAAGAAACTAACCGCAACAGAAGCGATGACAAAATTGAGAGGTTTGCAGCAAGATGTTCATGCTAACTTTAAAGAGTTTTTGCAACACTTCAAAGGACTTTGGGTTCAATTAGAGGCGGCATCCCAAGTACCTCCAGGGGATTTCTTTAAAGTGCGTCAGATTATGGATTGTCTCCATCTAAGTGTAAGGGAGAAGGTCGATCAAGAGGAGCCTGCTACATTTGAAAGAGCTATGGAAATTGCCGAGGCCAAGAGCAAGAAGATCAAGAGAAGGTAGGAGCAAGGCATGACACACACTGAGCCAGTTGTGGTGCAACCAATGGTCTCTGTGACAATGGATGATAGAGTGGAGCGAGTGGTTCAAGGTCCAGATCCTGTTATGGACCGGGTTGCAAGAATTAAGAATTAACATAATGAATAGAAACCAAAGAGAAGAGCGGCCAGCTAGGAGAGGTAGGGGACGAAGGCTACAAGGAAGATGCTACAATTGTGATGAAGAGGGTCACTACGCCCCTGATTTTCCTGAACCACCAAGAGAGAGAGGAGGGATATACCCCTTATATGGACGTGGTCGAGGGAGAATAGAAGAAAATCATCAAGAGAAAGCACTAGAAGCACCGCCGCCGCAGCAACCACCACAACCGTTTCCTGGAAGTGGAGAAGGTAGAGCTATTAACATCATTACCCTTGAGCATCAAGATGTGGATGTTTTGGCCAATAAGAGAGCTAGGCATGATAGGGAGAAAGAGACAGAAGAAGAGAGGGAAACAAGAGCAAGAAAAGTAAAGGATAAGGTAGAAGAAAAACCAGAAAGTAGCAAGAGGCGGCGAAGAAGGAAAATTGGTCCAAAGGACTACCTCCTTGGCCAAGGTGTTGAAGACTATGATATTGTCGAGACGACATACGAAATCAAAAGGCAAATATATCTTTTGGTCAGTCGGTGGCTTTGAATGCTAAATTGAGGAGGTAGTGGACCAAGTGTGTGAGTACGCGGCTTCCTTCCAAGAAGGAAAAGCGTCAAAGCATGGTGTCATCTTTGAGGGTTGGTCACCCAGTGGATATGGTGCCAATAGTTGAATCTATGCTAGGAAAGAAGACGAAAGTGCAAGCATATGTGGATGGTGGTACCCAGGTGTGTGTCATGATCGAGGCGAGTACGCGGCTTCCTTCCAAGAAGGAAAAGCGTCAAAGCATGGTGTCATCTTTGAGGGTTGGTCACCCAGTGGATATGGTGCCAATAGTTGAAGCTATGCTAGGAAAGAAGACGGAAGTGCAAGCATATGTGGATGGTGGTGCCCAGGTGTGTGTCATGACCGAGGCAATCATGAAGGAAGCAGGCATTAAGATTTCAGTGAATGCCTCGATCCGTATGAGGATGGCCAACCACAAAAAGGCAAGGTGTCTTGGAATATCTGAAGATGTGAAGATAAAAGTCTTGGGGATTGAGTGCTTGGTTGATTGCTACGTGATGCAAGCGGGTGAGAATGCTTATCCGATCATTTTAGGGAGGCCATGACTTATAACCCTTGGTGCTAAGTAGGATTGGGGCACGGGCTTGATCACCATCCCCGACAAAGAGAAAGGAAGAACCATTGTCTACAACATGAAGACACACGAGAGCCGTACACAGCCCCTAGTGGAGATGCAAGATACGGATTCGACGGAAACCACATCATACGATAGTGATGCTTCGTCTACATCATCACAAGAAAGTGTAGAGGAAGGCTTGATGCAATTATGTCCTGATCTTTTTGGGATAAGTGTTGAAAAGGAAGCATCAATGGTTGATGTGAAGGTCAAGGAGGAGAAGGATAGTCCAAAAGCAATTGTAGAGCCTACCAAAGTGAATGTAAGGAGCATGCTAGGAGAGGACTTGACAGAAAAAGAAAAAAAGGAGTATGAAGACATGTTTACAGAGTTTCCAAAGCTATTCTCCACTGACTATACAGAGTTGCAAGGAGCTAAAGGAGTCGAGCATAGAATCAATCTAAAAGAAGTTGCCAAGCCAAAGGTTCAAAAGATTAGGAGGTTCGGGGTCATTCATGAGAAGGCACTTCATGAAGAGGTGACAAAGCTTTTGGAAGCAGATTTCATCTTTCGAGTGGAGGAGTCCGAATGGGTCTCTCCAGTTGTTATTGTGCCCAAGAAGAACGGAAGATTTAGGATATGTGTCGATTTCAAACCTTTGAATGCTGCCACAAAAAGGAATCATTATCCACTACCCTTTCTAGATGAAATCCTCAATCAGGTTGCAGGTCATGAACGTTACTCAATCATGGATGGATTTTATGGCTACTTTCATATCTTGATAGCGATTGAAGATCGATTGAAGGCGACCTTCATTATTCCCTGGGGTTGTTTTGCCTACAAAAGAATGCCTTTTGGGCTGGTTAATGCATATGCTACCTTCCAAGGATGGATGAATAGAGTGTTTGGTCCCTACTTGGGTAAGTTCATTCGTGTTTTCATGGATGACATTGGGTGTTATAGCTCCAGGGTCACACATTTGGAGAAGCTGAGGTTGAGTTTTGGAAGGCTTCAACAAGAGGGTGGGCAACTCAACCCAAAGAAGTGTAAATTTGCTCATGCGAGAGTCCATTTGCTAGGACATGTGGTTTCCCAAAATGGAATAGAAGTTGACCCAGGGAAAGTTAAGGCTGTATGGCTTATGGATCCTCCCAACAACACAAAGGATTAAGCATCATTTGTGCATAAGCTCAGGTACTTGTCACGTTTTTTCTGGATGCTATGTCAGTATGTGTATCCTCTCCAGAAATTGAGTCAAAGAGTTCAAGGGTTTGAATGGAATGAAGACATGCAACAGGCTTTTGATGGCATCAAGGAGATATTGCGTGATTTACCAACAGTGAGTCCTCCTGACTTGCAGTTGATTTTCTATGTATCTATTAGTGTGGGGTGAGTAGCTTTTGGGTCGGTTCTCTTACAAAAGCAAGGAAGGAACTTCAAGCCAATTTATTTTGAGAGCAAGATGAAGAATGTAAGCGAGTTCTCCTACATAGAAATGGAACAGTGGGTATTTGCCTTGGTTCTTGCTTGTTGAAGGTTCAAAACCTATTTGTTGCCCCAAAAGTTCTATGTGCTCACCACATCAAATCTTTTGCCTGATGTAGTACAACATTTGAAGCCTAGCAAGCGCATCTTAAAGTGGACTTTGGAGCTTCAAGAGTATGAGTTTGAGTTTAAAGTGGATCATTCTGTTAAAGCTCACTTGGCAGACATAGTGGTACATAAGGGGGGGGGGGGGGGGGGGGGGGGGGGGGGGGGGATCTTCCATCTTACCCAAGGGTTGACAAGGATGATCATGAAGAGGAAGTAGATATTACAGATGCGTATACAATGATGTTTGATGGTGCATACAGGAAAGTTCTTCAAAAGGCAAGTGGTGGGGTAGTCATTAAGAACCCAAAAGGCGATGTAATCTTTTCTAGAGCTTACAAGCTGAAAGTAACAATGAGGCCGAGTATCTCACGCTTTTCCTTGGGTTGAAGCAGTGTGTTGAGTTTGGACTGAAGAGGTCATTGCAAAAGGGGATGCATTGCTAGTCATGAATCAGTTGCTTGGTTTGTGGAATGTTAAGAAAGACAATTTGAAGAAGTGGTTCTATGGCATCAAGAAGCTTTTTCATGAGTTTGAGAAGATACAGTTTAAGCATGTTCCTCGTGAGCAAAATAAAGAAGCTGATGAATTGGCTAGGGACAAGTTGGATTCCTTGGTAGCTTTTTTAAAGGTCAAGGAAGCCTTGTATGCAGGAAGAGAATCATTTCAAGATGTAGAAGTATTTCTTAGTAAAGGGCAATGTCCAGAGGGCATGTCAAAAGTTCGGCATTAGAGAATAGTTGCAAAAGTAAGAAACTACACATTGGTAGGTGAGGATCTCATGCTTTATGGCAAGGATATCATTTTGAGAAAAGTGCCGTACAAAGAAGAGATAGGCTTGATTTTGGAGCACTGTCATGAAGAAACAGGCCATCAAGGCAAGGATTAGGTTGTCTTTTGTGTTTTGAGAGCAGGTTACTGTTGGCCCTCTATGATGAGAGATGCTTATTTTTGGTGCAAGTCATGCCATGAATGCCAAGTGTTTGCAAATTGAAAGCTTTTGGTTGAGCCTCAAAAAGCTATAATGTCTTTTGATGCATTTGCAAAATGGGGAGTAGATGTTGTAGGTCCAATGCCCAGGACCAACAATGGCAAAAGGTATATCCTTTTGGCTGTGGGCTATTTGACAAAATGGGTTGAGGCAAGAGTAGTTAAAGATGCAACAGCAGGAAGAGTGGCCTCTTTTTTATATGAACAGGTGTGTTGCAGGTTTGGAGCTCCTATGGTTATCATTTCTGATCGTGGACCAGGATTTAGGGGAAAACTTGTTGCTGCTCTCATGGAGAAATTGAAAATCCAGCATAGGCATTCTTCTCCTTACTACCCACAATGCAATGGGTTGTTTGAGAACTGCAATGGTCAAATTGTGAAGATGCTATCAAAGTATGCTAGAGAGCATCCTAAAGAGTGGGACTTGGACTTGGAAAAGTGTTTGTGGGCTTATAGAACTGCGTATAGAGTGTCAACACAGCTTACACCATATGAACTTGTTTATGGAAAAGAAGCTCTTATGCCCATACAAGTGCAGTTAGATGCCTTGAAGTTGTTATGCAAAATGCAAGGTGATCATAATGACAAGTTGCAAGAAAGAATTATTTCTCTAGAGTTGCTATGAATGAATAGGGAGAAAGCCAGTGATTATTATCTTCAGCAACCAGAGACAAGGATGGAGAAAATGAATAAGAGGCTGCCAGAAAAAGAGATCAAAGAGACAAGGATGGAGAAAATGAATAAGAGGCTTCCAAAGAAAGAGATCAAAGAGGGAGATCTGGTGATGAAGTATGATTCTCGCTTGGATTTTACTTTTCAGAAGAAATTGAGGGACAAATGGTTGGGTCCATACAGAGTGAAGCATGTATTTTCTAATGGCACCTATGAGTTGGAAAAAAATTTTGGTAAACGTTTGCGCTATAGAATAAATGGTTATAGACTGAAGAAATATTTTGCAAGGGATGTGGTTCCAGATGCAAATAGCCTCTTGGTTGAGCATAAATGCTCTACCTAGAGGGTGGGCAATGATGATAGACCGCTTTTGGCGTGTACAAAGTAGCATTTATATGCATGGTCATATGTACAAAAATATGTAAATACATTCATTTGGGAGCTTTGAAAAGTGGTTTCAAGTGCGGAAAAAGGTGCAACGTGTGCACATTGAGTGCTTGCGTGTCGGCAGTCGAGCATACGACATGCCTGGATAGGGTATCGGGGCCTTGGATATGTTTCTAGGTGGATTATTTCGGCTCTATATAATGTTTTTGAGCTTTCTAGAATGTAAATAATGCAAGTGACAAGTGTGGGTACTCTCATCCCGCTCCAGAAGTTTGACACATGCGGTAACTATCTATTTGCGGCGCCTGATTTGCGATGATGCGTGCACTGCCCTAGAAGTGGTCAAAAATATAATGTGAGGATGTGGAAAAGTTCTTTGGGTATTAAGGATCAAGCGTACAAATTTGGTGAATTTTGGAGTCCGTTTTGGGTTTTCCCCGCGAAAAATGTTTGCCGGGGGTCAAAACTGGCCAAAACTGGGCCAAACAAGGTCAAAAAAGGTGTGAAAAGGCATCAAAGTGCCACATCAGTGACGCTTCCATAAGTGCTTGGGCTGAAGGAGCATTTTGGAAGCCAAGGTTTGGCACTTTCACCTCTCTGTGTGGGGAAGGAAGCAGGGTTCCTACAGGTGGTCTAGTGCAGTCCCGTCGCGTTCGCGTCCTGTTTTCGAGTGTGTGGAGGAGTGAATGAGAGCTTTCTCTCTTCCATTTTGAACTTGGGACAGTCTATGGAAGTTATGAGGTTTCCATTGATGTGTGTGTGCGAGGAATTGAGGGAAGAAGGTGCCGCTTTCTGCAAGACTATGTGGCCCTGTATCGGTGCCATTAGGGTTGGCGCTACTCCAAAGAGTCCAACAGAGTGGAGTTTGGTGAAGCTTTTGCAATGGTTTGAGAGTGGCCTTTTGTGGATGGAGTTTTTGGGTTTTTGATGGTTTTTCTTGTATATTTTGGTCACCATCAAGCGTGATTTCCAATGGTGTCTGCGAGGCAAGGGCTTGTAGGTCGAGGAGTTTGGAGTTTGAATTGAGCTTGTGGGTAGAGTTTTTAGGGAGCTTCTGAGTGGTAGTGAGTGAGGTGAGGAATTCAAGTAAATTCCTTGTGTTGTGTTGAGTTGTCTAGGTGTGTGGGTGTGCGCACGACATCTTTTGCTCCATCAACGGGTCTTTTCAGTTCAACTTTGAACTTCATACTTTCTTCTCGGTTTTGCACAAAACGGTCCTTCTTTAACATGGATGGAGGGATATCATTTCCCAAAGCCCGAGCCTATTTATCCCATAAACGGGTGAACTGCATGACAAAATCATCAACACTTTGATTACCCTCAGAGTGTACCCTAGACTTTTATGCTAAATTTCATCAGATACTTCAATGATTCGGATACTTCAATGAATCATGCCGTTGTAATCCAAAACTACCCCTGGATTTTGTGCTTGCATCAACTCCTCATAATTGTGTAACCAAACTTTTGCCTCATCCTGTAAACTATATTGCGACAAATGCAACAATATAGCTTGGTCTAGTAACTTTCTAATAAAATTATGTGCATTCTCATTAGGCAATCTACGAAGCTATGGGAACTCGTCTGCCATGTTTGATTGCCACAAAAACACTTACATGTGGCGGAGAAAACTCAAGGGATGTCGATAGATCGCTCAAGTACTTAATCCACCTCACACTTGGTAGCCCGGCCCAAAACGTCACGACCCTCCAAAGGTTGCAATCCAAGTATATGGCCACCTTAAGTGCTATCCACAATTTGCACATACATAGGTGGTTGTCCGTAAGGACCCACATCCCTTTTACATTCACTGCCTGCAGAATAAACATATTTCATAGAAGTAGGAGCATAAGAGCACTTGCTCCTCTGTGGGGGCACCAAAACACTGATAGCATGCAAGCCAGATAGAAAATGAGAACCTCTATAGCATTGCACACACCATATCGTTGGAAAGAAACATTGTTAAGCTGCAAAAAACACCTATGCCAAACACCTATAAAGTCGGTTGGGAAACATCTCTAACCTGAACCATGATTAGAATTGCTGAAAACCAAGACCACAAAGACAAATCTTGTGTCATGTAGACCTCCATAGAGTATCCATATGCTTGATCTTGATAACAGATGAGAACATGGCACGCTCTCCAAACTCTCCCAACTTTCTCATGCACAAACCTGGATTTTCTGTTTCACCCCCAAACTGATCCATTTCCTCGGAGGCGTAGCGGATGACCCCGATCACCAAATGTGACGTCGTAAAGCACACTCGGAGCCCATGACTTTGACTAACTCCAAAGAAATAAAACTTCCAACATTTCCATTTTTAGATCAATAAGTTGGCCCAATTGCCCTTGTCGCATTTACTCGCAATCACTTTCTAAGTCGAGACCGCCAACATCGGACACACATAACTCATGATGCACGAGTCTATTTCACAAGCTATAAAGCACGGCTGAAAATAATTATTGAAAGCTATGTTTTGGGGTCTCAAAAAACCTAAAACATTAGCATTCAAGCTTGGAAAAATCACACTTTTGTATAAGGATTTTTACATGGTCACTTCCAAAACTTGTAGGGCTATGTACACATATATACATGAGGCTAGTGGGAAAGCTTTTTTGCATGACTTAGTGACTTTATGCTCATCCAGAAAATATCTGGCAACGCCTATGTACAATAAAAGTGTGAGGATATCTATATTTTTTGAGTGATTTTGATAGAGGTAGATCACTATGAAAATTCGGGATAGCCAAAAAATGGCTATCAGCAACATGAGGACAATGACGTTTAGAAAAACCTTGATCGATGACTTCCTCTTTGAGGACAAGGCATGAGAAGACCCTTGCAAATAATTATGCATGCTCGTGATCTGTGTGTGAGCAGGCTAACATGGACGTGCGTGAACGGTGTGTGTGCAAGCCACAAAGAGAGTGTTCTGAGTGTGTGTGACAGAGAGAGAGAGAGAGAGAGAGAGAGAGAGAGAGAGAGAGAGATTTGTACACTTTTTTCTTGTTAAGAGTACTCCTGCTTGAAAAGAGTATTGGTGCTTATTTGTAACCTCATACGTTAGGGTTTTAAGTATCTACCAAGCGCTTGCTTCGCTATCCATGACTAGGTTTCCCTTGGTGTTTGAATCTTCTCTTATGGGCCTAGGTATGTCATCGTATAATAGTTGGCAAGGGTGGAGATGACTACTCTTGACCCTCAATTCCTAGCTCCTTTAAAAACTTAAAACTATTCCTACTAAAGTAGTACTTGGGTTTGTTGATGAAACTAGTGTATATTTGCAAGCTCAAAATATAAATGTTGGCAAATGTATGCACTGTTGATATATACATAACATCCACGCATTGGGATGAGTGGCCCATTCATGTTAGGCTCAACATAGTACATGACATATCAATTCACATTTCTTGCCTCTAATTGGGTTGGAAAATTAAGAGGCTTGGAAAATAACCATGTACTCATGATGAGAGTTTTTCAAGGAAATAAGGATAGGACATGTGTCTACATTATCTACAATTCCACTATACCCACGAGAGGGACAGTGGTTTAGGTGTTCTTCACAATTTTTCTTCTCGTGCATCTACCAAGAAAGCACTTTTATTATGCACATTATTACTTAAGAAACATTGCACAACTCCCAATGTTTTTGGATATATATTGTAGATACGTATGTGGCCTAATTTTGTGTAGCATGTGTGCATGCCACTGTTAAAGGGGGGTGTGCGACATGCATGATACACTAATGTGTGGCTTCCTTCTTTGCTTCTTGTACAACACTTAAGAGTTCCACAAACAACCAAGATTTTTGGCCCTTGTAGCCATGCAAAAGTGTATAGAGTGTGACCCACCAGATCAAGGATTTCATTAATGTAATCAAAAACACATGAGAACGTTAATAAAATTGAGTGATCACATTTCAGAATACGTACTTTCCAAATAAAGAGGCCCTCCTAGACCCCCTTCTCTTCCTAATGTACAAGAGTTGAAGGAAGAAAGGACGCAATAAATTTTCTTGAAGCTTCACCCATAGTTACCTCCTCTTCCTAAGGTTCCTAGGGAGGAGACTTCTACAAGAAATAAGAAAGAGCAAAGAGTGAGGAAAAGCAAAAGGAAAGGCCTTGCGTACAGATTATAATCTAACATTGAAGCTACCACAAACATGAAGTAAGTATTGAAGCAAAGTGTCTTGAATACAAAAGTTGAGTTTACCTTGGGTAAAGTTCTTGGCATAGCTAAGCACAAGTTTTGTGAGGAAATTATAGATTCATAAAAAGAAAGAGGCAAACTCTCATTGAGTATACTCCTCCACAATCTCACAAACATCATCCTCCTCTTCAGTGGATCAAGGTTCGGAAGGAGTGTCACGGTTCCTAGATTTGATTTTTCCACTTAGCTCCTCAAAGTGAGACTCTGTAGCCTTACTTTCTAGTGTTTTGGCCTTGGAGCTCTTTCCCCTTGTCCTTTTCTTGGTGGATGTTATAGATAAGCTACTCACCAATCTTACCGTGTGTTTTGATTTGTGTAGAAAAATCCAAATGGGATTTTGCCTTAGGTAGTTGACCATCATGACCAAGCTTGGTATGTTATCTTGGTTAACATTGAGCGTGCATTCATGTAAGTCTTGTTCGAGTATCTACCTTTGAGGTTTTATTCAGCCAAATTTTGGAGGATGTAATCTCCTAGATTACACCTAATCACTCATCTCTATGCCAACCCGAGGATTCATGCCATCCGAGCAAAGAATTTCGAGCGAATACAAAACCGAGCGAGTTTTTACAGATAAATCTTGCAAGAGTAGACAATTTACTCAGATAAAAAAATAGGGATCAATTTCCTGAATTTATCTATCTGTCAGACAAAGAGACATTTATAAAGTATTCTTTTCAAAAAAAATTAGTGATCGCATATTGTCAATATCAAGATAGGAGGCATTTACACAAGCTTTAAACACTTCTCCAAATTACTATAGATGTCATGGCATGTTATGTGCACATGATGAAACAATCATAGTCAATCTAACGAAATGCATACCAAACGCTGCAAAGGAACAAGAGTATGTAGCTTGATAAAGAAATTGGAGATAAAGTTCATGGGTGAAAGCATGTTAACCTGTCATACTTTTTCATGTCCCGGACAATGCTAACTAGCACAATTTTGACATATGCTAACTAGTACAATAATTTGAGCTACATCTCCAAGATCTATGACATATGATATATCAAGAGAAAGCACTTGAAACAAGGAATCTAAATGTACAACCTCCGACAAATTTTGATCTTATTTGTAAAAAATTTACCGGATGCCCAACTTTTTGAAGATGTGCTAACTTGAAACTGCTAACTAGCACAAAAAGCGCGACAGGTTAACATGCTTTCACCCTCATGGATCCATTCATCTATCAGCCAAAGAGACAATAAAAAAGTAGTCCTTTCAAGATATGCAGTGATCGCATAGTTTTAATAGATGTGATGGAATCTCACACATGACCACTAAAATATAGTCAATCGAACTATTAAACACACACCAAAACAATATTATATGCATCGAGTAAATGAACTTTTCAAAACACATACTATCCAAGTGTTGAGTTCTATGGTAGTGTGGATGCTCTTACACCCCCTAAGGCCTGGAACAACTCGACCTTGTTCAGAGCGGCTTGATGCATAAACTCATGAGCCATTGGATCCATGCCTAGGATTTGCAAAAAAACAAAGTACATATGCTTGCATGGCACGTATGTGAGCCTCTTGCTCTCACGCTGCTGGAAATCTTCACATGTGCATCGTGGGAAGTCAGCAAGGGTAACAAAGTAAGTCACACCCTTCGCAACAAACCCATCTGTGCTGACGTAAAAAACATGGATCTCATTCACAACTACAATTTCTTCCTTCACTAGTTTAGCATTCATTGTTCTGCCCGTCTGTATTCTATCTTGGAAGTCCTTTGTGAGTTTACTCCTCCACTTCACCATCTTACCATCTCGATATCGAGGACGAAATCCACTTGGCACTCTACTATTTGTCACAACCTTGTGCACATGTGGGTTGCTGCCTTGTCTACTCAAAACAAAGCCATTGGATTGTAGTGTTGCCACCTCAGTTGCAGTCAAACAAACACCGATTGCCATAGGCCACACTCCTAGCGCTGGACCTGGTGGTCCTACTATCATGTCATCACTTTTCCATGTGTGTGTGTTTCTTGTATTGCAAAACCAAATGTAGCCTCCCACAACACCAGCTGGCTTATCGCCAACAAAGGGATATTTGCGACGTCCCCAAAAACATGGTGCAGGAAGACGAGTTTGCATATTTTCTGATGAACCATTAATCATACGGGCACATCTTTCATTGTTTCCTGTATTCCTCCCAAAGCATGTTACTTTCTTTCCTGGTTCTGTTCGTCGAATTGCCCACATAGTATTTGCCACTTGTTGCTCATACCAAAGGCTATTGCCAGCTGATGGTCCTACACTCTTCCCTCTTACACTGGTGGATTTTGTGACTGTAACATACTCTGGACGATGGCTATCATCATCCAAGATATCATCAGTATCTACAAAGATAGGCCTTTTCTTTCGCACACTTTGTTCCCTTACTGTGGATCGATTCATTTCAGGACTATGTATACCCATTTCATACATCGAGGAGTGTGTCATGTCAACTAGCGTTTTTTTTGGACCAATTCCTGATGATTGCATCATGAATCGATTGGCAAGGTCCTGCATTCCTCGCCCTGTGGAGCTATGGATGCCTTTTAAGTATGCATTGTATTTCACACTCTAAAGGACTGCTAGATCCATGTCTGCACATGTTGCCTCATATAAACCAAGGCTTGCCTTATACCCCACAGATGCACGCATGCTTGCATACTTAGTCTCAGAAAGATTTGTTGTTGGGAAAAACAAACCCGAAGCATCTTGTGAAACAAACCTGCCTCCCCAGTGCGCCACCCGAACATCCCACCACGACAACCATGTTTCCAAAGACGGGAGCTCACTGTCAATAGCATGGCTAGCTTTCCAAAAAATTCTCAATTCACACTTACAAACATCTGCAGCATGTTCGGAAGGAGAATCTCTCCATTTGTGACACAGAATCTTATGCTCTTCTTGAAATGGAGGCAATATGCACTTAGTGGTATGGCGCACCATGCTTTGTTCCCAATGAAAACCACATGACCTTTCTTTTTCAGGGACTTGATTATCTGACCCACCCGGAAGTACACAGTTCGCACTGCAATCCAATTTGCACTAGCTTCATCAGCCATGAAACCCCTAAATATGGGCATCTCATATCCTTCTTTTATAGCAACATTATTTAGCATGTTCCAAAAGTCAATTTGTGCGTGCTTATTCTCAACAGTGAACTCACATGTTGCTAGTGTGAGAAGCTCATGGACGTATGGGTCATAAACATGAGCTGACATGGTAGGCCATCCAGGCACGCGGTGGGCGTGATCAAAATGAACCCACATTTGCTCCAAGTTTCCCCCAGGCCGCATTCTATTGACTAGATCAACACCACTACCTGGGCCTTGAGTGGACATTTTAAAGATGTGTGGTTGGCTTTCTCTTTCTAACTGTCCTGGGTATAAAACAGTATGAATAAATGCATAACGGCTTCTTGCCTTCAAATCAAGTATAGCCTCTAGACCTTTAGCAGTGATCCCTTTTGTCCTCTTAGCATCTTGCAAGGAATGTTCAATCCGTCGCTTGTTGGACAATGGAGTTAGTGTATCCAGAAATTTTGCAAACTCTTTATCACCCATATCACTAACATGACCTATATCACTAGAGACAAGTCTATCCATCATTATTTCCTCTGTAGCTTTTCTTTCTAATTGTTTAGTTGTGGTAAGAAGATCCATTGATGCATGGGTACGTAAAATTTCTTGAACCTGCTCAGAGACGACTCTACTTTGTCCTTCTGCAACTGGGTGCTTGTGATACCCCAAGTGAAGAACACATTGTGTCACTCCAAATTTGTCTTGAGGAATGTAGTAATAGATGACAGCAGAGCATGTTCCAATACACTCTGGCATTTTCTTGCAATGAACACACGTGAGCGAGCTTGACTCTTTGGTTAACAAACCTTTCAAAACCATTCTAGATAGCCTTCCACGCCACTAAGATTCAATTAACATGGATGCCCTATGATAGTAGGGACAATCAAGATTGACACAACGAAGATGACCAGAACATCTACTAAACCTCAGTGTTCCAGAGAAGCTGTCGCGTTGTTGCTTGTCACATACTCTATCCATGGATGACTATCATATTTTTGCTCCATACCAGTCATAGAAGATTTATTTGTTCAAGGTGGAAACTCGTATGCAAGAAACCCATCATAGTACTTCGGAAGTTCTTGGACAAAAGCTATTTCCTCCACCTGTGAAAGGGCAGCTTGTAGGTTGCTTTGCAGGGGTAGTGCACGAATCAAGTCTAGAATACTTTTTGTAGACTTTTTATTTTTGGTTGTTTCCCCCATGTCAAGATCTATAGGTATTGATTGAGAGCCTAGTTTTTTAGATTGCTCACTGGATTCATGTTGTGGTTCATCAACACAAGAAATACTAGTGCATCACAATTCTTTCAGCATCTCATAACTCGAAAATAATACACAGTAGTACTAACATCATACTGAAGGTAAGAGATAGAAATAATTTGATAACTCAGAATTAAGATAACAAGAGTACTTCATTGATCAAGAAGAGCTACAACATCTCTAAATACAACTGCGCTATCACAACTCCCAGAACCGACTTATAACCACCATACAAAACAGATTGGTAATAAAAACCTCAGTCTTGATATATCATAACTGCTAAATATCCGATTTAAACAACATCCGACTAACTAAGTTCCGACTGACTACATTCGATGAAGCACTTTCGACTAACTACTAAATTGGCACTCTGATATGCATGTCAACACATGGCACAGCCCGGTGGTGGATTTCTCAGAAATCTGACTCGAATCCACATATCCCTTGATCAGCAAGAGATAGAAAAAATAAGTCCTGACCACCCTAAATTTTAAACATATCTTTGAGAACTGTTTCAGTTTCAGCTTCTTGGATTGTAGTCACTACAGTCTCCTCATTCTTTGTTGCACTCAGTTCTGGAACTTCAATATTTGCAGCATCTGTAATCTCCTTCTGATATTCAACCTCCATTGGCAAAGCTTCTCCACTTGATTTCTGAATTTCCTCAGCAGCTTGCAGTGTTTGAACAGAAACATGCACTAGTTTTTTAAGTGCAGAACCACCTTGTACCATGAATTCTTCATCCACCTGCAATTGTTTATCCTTGAACTCCTAGAGCTGCTCTTGATAAACATCTTTTTCCTTCTTCATAGATTCCACTGTCTCTAATAAGGCAGCTTCATGAGAACTGATGAAGCCTGATCTTACAGCCTCATAGGGATACTTGATAATTGATGTCAGCCTTTCTATCATTGCTTTCCAAACATCCTGCATCCCCTCAACCAACTGTTGCCTTACCAGATTGAGATCCCCTTCATCCATGAGTACTCCAGAAACATTGATATCTTCTTGAGCTAATAATTTCTTTTCCAGAGCTTCCAAAGGTTTCAACCTTTGTTGTAACATTTCATTCTCCACCTGCAACTCTGTATTTCTGCCAGACACCTGATCCAGCTCAGAATTGACTCTGCCTTCCAAGTCCTTAGTCCATTCTTGAAACATTCCCAAGGAGATCTTAACCTTTGCTATCTCTTGTTGATGTAGTTGTAGCTGAACCTGCATCTCTTGTTGATGATTCTCCTTCTACTCTACCAATTCCTGCTTCAAAGATTCCACCAGCTCCGACTGTTGGTGCAGCATTGCTTTAGATAGACCAGATTCAGCTATATTTTGTAATTGTTCCTCCATATTGTTCTGCTGATACCTTACAAATCCCTGTAATTCCTGCAACATCTTCAGAGCTATTGGTACATCGGTAATAAGCAAATCAGATTTAGCAGAAGTGTTAGGACCAGCTGGAGAGAAATCTAATGATTTGGCCACCTCATGCAAAGCACTATCGAGCTTCCTCTTTTTGGGCATGTTAAAGTTTTTGCCTATAACCCTACTAGGAGTTTGTGTCTCAACATCCAAACTCTTGAGCAAATTCCCCATAAGCAGTTTATGCTCATGACTAGCCAATGCCATCTTGGCCTCATCCTCAGTGTATCGTGCTTCAATAAAATCCTGTATGGTCCTCAGCTTTTCCTCCACGCTTTTACTAAACTCTGCTTTGTCAGATATTCTCCCCTGTTCCGCCGGCCCAGGACTGCTGACCACATTGATAGGAGTAATGAGAGAAACTGTGACCTCCCCTACATCAACTTTCTGAGAAAAAGCAAACAAAGCAGACAGAAATGTTGCTAACCTGCTACTCAACTGGGTCTTTCTTCTATCCGAGGTAAAGACTTCTGCATGAATCCTATCATACACCCAATGTTCCCAACTGACCTTCCCCCCATTTTCAGCAAAATACAATGGTGCCCAGTTTTCCTTAGACATATAGTCATATTTAGCCAGAAAACAAACTCTTTCCAAAAACCATTTCAATTGTTCTCTCCTCCAATATTCTACATTCTTCAACATAAAGTACTGCCTACCTCCTCCAATATTCTACATTCTTCAACATAAAGTACTGCCTACCTCTGTTACTGCAGTACCAAAATGTTCTTTTTTAAGATCTTCATATGAACATTTTGGTACTGCAGTAACAGAGGTAAAGGGAAGTTGAAATACCTGAGCTACCACACCTGGACTAAGATGTACCTTCTTAGAAATGGCACCTTTGGATTTTCGTAACAACTCCATTTGCGTTTTTGCATAAATGTTCCCTTTCCACTGGCCCCAGGGTAGAGTAGCAAAATCATATAAACCTGTTGCCTTCAACCACTTCTCATTCCGTTCTGCCTGACAGTCAATTTCCACCCTGAAATCAGTGAAAGGCTCCATTAAACTTTGCAGCATCTTGCTTGATGACATTGGTGCTGATTCTTCCTCATGCAGCACTTCGACCTCCTCTTCTGGGTCAGATACATCAACTCTGAGCACTACTCCTTTTCTGCGAGGGCGTAGCTTACCAACCTCTCCTTGCTCATCTTTTGGCGATGGTCTCATGACAGAAACAGGTTTAGGCTTAGGCATAGCGGAAGCAGAAGTAGGAGAAAGCTCAGCAAGTTGTGGAGTATGCATGCGCGCGCTATTTACGTGAATCGCACAAGCGCTAAGGCCTCTAAAAGTGTGTGAGGAAATGATGTCCTCCCTTACTCGTATGATGGAGTTAAGTGGAAGGAACTTTGCACCCTTTTCGACGCAAATTTTGAAATTTAAACATTGTTTAAGTAATCAGATCAGGTGAACTCCGACCCAGTAGACTACGAGCCAACAAACTCCGATGTAGTACAATCCAAGCCTTGACTTGAATGCAAATCCTATGCACTCTGATGATTGATCTATAGTAACCTGGTCCATAGTACCTGAAGAGAACTTCACCATTTCACAAAATGCAACCTCTGGTATGGCAGGTTTGAGCCAATCCAAATGGGGTGGCTTGCCCTGAAATTTTTTTAACCTGAATCCATTAACAGGTTTCTCTACCCTTGTGCCACAAACATCTGCGACAATAAAAGTTCCTTGACCTAGGTCTGTCATAATCTGATATGGTCCCTTGTACCTTAAATTGAGCTTCCCAGGATGTGGACATACCCTGGAGTTGTAAAGCATTACCCAGTCACCTACCTGGAAAACCTTAAACTTGACATTCATGTTGACCCAAGCTTTCCTTCTTCTCTGAATGACTTCTGATATATAAGAGCTGATCAACCTATCTTCTTCCAGCTGCATTAAATACTTGCTTCTATGCTGAACTGAGAGCTTTGGAGTCATCTTCTCAGCAGTAATCCTTAGACTAGGTACCACAAACTCCATTGGTACTACAGCTTCCAAGCCATACACCAATCGGAATGGGGTCATACCTGTTGTCACCTTGAAAGTTGTTCTGAATGACCACAGAGCAGAATCCAGCTTTGCGTCCCAATCCCTCTTATTCTCCTGTACAATCTTTTTCAGAATCTTTATAAGAGTCTTATTAGTACTCTCAGCCTATCCATTAGCTTGGGGATGGTAAGATGTAGATTTCTTATTCATTATCATGTGGGTTTTTGTTAACTCAAAAATCACTTCATTCAATAAATGTGTACCTCTATCACTGACCAACTCTACTGGACATCCAAACCTGGTCATGATGTTGTGATACAAGAACTTTGCCACACTCTGAGCTTTGTTATCTTTCAATGCCACAGTTTCCACCCACTTGGTACAGTAGTCAGTAGCTACTAGAATGTACTTGCATCTCTTACTTGTTGCAGGCTTGGCTGGTCCTACAAAATCCATACCACATTTTTGAAATGGCTCTAATGGCAGTATAGGATGATCTGTCATTCTGTCTCTAGAATCAGGTTGACCAAATTGTTGACACACCACACAGCTTTTTGCATAGGAATGAGCATCCTTCAACACAGTTGGCCACCATAAACTAGCTTGGAGTATCTTTTTTCCTATTATGTCCCCTGAGAAATGTCCTCCTGCTGCTCCATAATGGGCTTCTTGCAACACAACTGATTGTTCAAAATCTAGTACACACCTTCTAATGACCTGGTCCATCCCTTTTCTGTATAATGCTCCAGCAATCACTAAAAAGGGTCTGCTTGTTAGGGCAAATTTCCTCCTTTGGTCTGTTGTAAACCTTGTTGGCATAACACCATCAGTCAGGAATACCAGCATTTGGTCATACCATGAATCAAAAATGGAACTCTGAACTTCAAATAAATCTGCATCTGGCAATTGATCCGAAATCCCTGTCGGTTGTTCCCCTATCTCAATCCGACTTAGGTAATCAGCTATTGCATGTTCCTTTCCAGGTGTATGAACAATAAGGAAGTCAAATTCCTGCAACAATAGCATCCATCTTGCCAATCTACCTGTCAGTAAAGGCTTTTTAATAAGATAAAGCAATTCTTGATGATCCACATGGAATATGACCCTATTGCATAAGAGGTAATGTCTGAATTTGTTTAAAGCATAAACCATCCCTAATGCCTCACTCTCAGTCACTGCATAGTTCTTCTCAACACAGCTGTAAGCACCCTACTAGCATAGTACACAGGTCTAAACCACCCTTGGGTCTTCTCCTGCATTAAAACAGCTCCAATGGCTATATCCGAGGCATCAACAAACACATGAAATGGCTACCCAATTTGGAGGTTGTAATATGGGAGCAACTGAGAGAATTTTCTTGAGAATCTGAAATGCTTTTTCCTATGGTTCAGACCAAACAAACTCTACATGCTTCTTGGTTAAATGGGTAAGAGGCATACATACATTAGCTAGATATCGGATGTACCTGCTATGCCACTTAACTTGTACCACAAACCTGCTCAATTCCTTGATATTGCTAGGTGCTTGTGCTGATTGTATTACCTCAATCTTCTTCACATCTATTGACATCCCTTCCTGAGAGACCACATGACCCAATAGAACACCACTCCTGACATCCATCACACTTTTGTAGGGATTAATGGACAATCTGAACATCCTACACCTTTCAAAACATAATTCAGATGCTCAAGGTGTAAATCCCTTTGACCAAAAACTGAAAAGTCATCTACAAACACTCTCATGAAATCCTGCAAATAAGGTTCAAATGTCTTATAAGCTGTAAAATTAAAGGACGGTGGTCCATTTTTAAGGCCAAAGTTCATGAAGGTAGATGCAAAGGCTCCCTAATCTGTAATAAAGGCTGTTTTATGTTGGTCCTCGTCTGCAACCTGAATCTGATTATACCCTGAGAAACCATCAAGGAAACTATACATCTCTTTCCCTGCTACTACTGCATCTAAGATAGCATCACAAAAGGGCATTGGGAAAGGATCTGTAATAGTTGCAGCATTTAACTTCCTATAATCCACACAAACCCTAATCTTCCCATTCTTCTTTGGTACCACAATGATTGGGGATAACCAAGTAACTTCATGAATAGGCTTGATGAATCCAACTGCCAGTAATTTATCAATTTCCTGTTTAACCTGTTGTGCAAAGTTGGGATTCATCCTATATCTCTGCTGGACAATCTAAATGGAATCTTCTCTCAAATTAATGTGATGCTAATGCAGTAATGGATCAATACCTTTTACATCTGCATAATCCCATGCAAAAACATCTTTATACTCCAACAATAACTACCATAACTCTTGTAGGAATTCCCCATCCACATAAATGCTAACCTTGACCATCCTTGGTTCTTCCTCAGTCCCTAAATTCAATTCTTTCAGTTCATCCTTCTGAACCCTTTTAGATCATCCAAATCTTTTGTTGTAAATTTTTTTCACCATATCTCTGGCATCCCTCTCATCCTGCTGAAATTCCTCTTTGACATTAGTTGATAGACTCTGATCCATCAGTTTTAATATGTCAGAACCCTGAAATTCCTGTCCCATAACAGGTTCATCAAAAAGCTCCTCTGTTTCTTGATCTTTCTGTAAAATTCCCTTAATATCAACTTCAAAAACGGGTATGACAGTCGGATTAGCCTTCAAAAAGGCTTCCTCCTCATCATCCTCTACTTCCTCAGCAAGACTGATTGATTGAGCGAACAACGGTCTTTCTTTTCCATGAATGTGCTTTCTTCCCAACATAGGTATGCTGATTATATGTTTCCCTTTGGTAAGCACCACCTGATTCTCACCCCAATCCTATTTCACCTTGGCTAACCTAAACCAAGGTCTTCCCAACAACATCTCATAGGAATCATCACCTTCCTTCATTATGAGAACAACAAAATTAACTTGAAATTGCATCCCTGGAATCTGAATAGAAGAGTTCCTTAAAATGCCAATTGGCTGAACCCTCCTTTGATCAGCCATTTTAACTTGAAAAGGTGCTGGTTCCAATCTCCCTAAGCCCATTGTGAGATAAACTGACTCAGGTAAGATATTAACACCAGATCCTCCATCCAGCAATACTTCCTCAAATATCTTGTCCTGTAAAGTCACCTTGATAACTGGAACCATGAAATCCACATCCGAAGGATGAATGCTATTCACCCCAGGCTCCTCTTTCTGCTGCATGGAACTTTCATAGTGCTTTCCCAGCAACTTATGTAGCAATCTCTCTTTAAATGCTGGTACTATAGAAAGCATTTGGTCTAAAGACAAATATAAAGGAGAGTTAATTAATACCTCAAACCAATCTAGTTCAAGTACTTCAACCTGGTTTTTTTGTTGTACTGGTGCATCAGAAGATTTTGCATGATCCTCCAAGTGTTGACCTTGCTGCTCCTTCTGAACCTGCTTCTGCACCTAATCTCTAACCCCTTTTTGATGTTCCCAATTAATAGGACCTTTAGCCTTGGATCTTGTCACAGCCAACACATCAATTTCATCTTCCATATTATCTGGATATTGACAATCATTCTCCACATTGTCATACTCTTCAGTCAGAAGTATTGTTGCTGTTTCATTAGGGGTATCCTGATAAATCGGAATGTCGATAATGATCACATTTGCTTGTGCCTGTGGTTGATTTGGAGGTGGTTGTGGAGGACCTGCTTGCTAGTTCTCCTGATTGAATGGAACAACAGGAACACCTCTCTCCTCACGATGTTTTACCCATAAGGCACAACGAAGGCCAACCCAATGTGTAGGGTCACCACAATATACACAAGGCATAACACCTTGGGGCCTTCTTTGGTTATTATCCTGGGTTCTTCCAGGTCCCCTCTAAAATCCTTGTCCAGGAGGTCTTCCTCTGAATGGAGCCACCTGATTTGCCTCTGCTGAAGCAGTACCCCGCCCAACACCTGTACCTGTTTTACCCCTTTGCTTAGGGTTGTACCAGCATTGAGCAGTGGTGTGTCCATCTCTTTCACAAATCTCACAATACCTTTTTTCTTTAGGTGCCAATATTCTTTAATTGCTGAACTATATCAACTTCACCCCCTGTTTTGTCCTTCTTCTTCTTCTTAGGAATCTTCTTTTCCTTTGTTTCCTCCTCATCAGATGAACTACCAGTATCCGATTCTTCAGAAGAAGATGTCTCTGACTCTGATCCTGTTTCAGATTCCTTGTCTCCTCTCTTACTAGACTTTGTCATTCCAAGCCTCTTCTCAACTCTAGAAGCAGCCTGTACTAAATTATCAAAACCTCCTCCAATGTCCATGCTGGCCATTGAATTTTTAATACCACTCCTCAATCCTTTGAGAAAGTAGCCAGCCAACATTTCATTAGCTGGCCTTTCATTTCCTTGCAATCTCTCAAAAAATATTCTAAATCTCTGAGCAAAATCTTCTACCAACATTGTCCCCTGTTTGATGCGTCGTAACTTTCTTAAAATATCTGTAGGAGTTTTCTCCTTCCGGAATCTTTGTAGAAAAGCCAAACTAAGTGCAGCATAAGTAGCAAAGTGAGCCATACCATATTGGTTGAACCAACTCATAGCCTTGCCTTCCAAGGTAGCTGCAAATTGCTGTAATTTTATAGGATCTGGAAACATCACCTAGTATCCACTTGCTTGCCAGTGGGTTTCAAATTGTGCTACATGACAATCTGCATCCTCTTTGGGCTTCCCTCTGAACTTGGCTGATTTGATCTGCGGGTTAGGAGGTGGTTGAGCCATGGGGATGGGCTTTGGGATTCTTACAGGTCTTTGCCTGCTAGAACCTCTCAATCGATCAAATTGGAGTCGCCTTCTACTTCGTGCAAGTCCTCCTATCAAGAGTAGTGCCCCCACAAGTTGCCTCACTGCCCTATCCTCTGCTGCTCTAGAACCCTCCTCACTAGAATTTACCAGCCGTTCTTGAGTTCGTGGATCAGTTTCTTCATCTGCAATCACATCCTCATAGTGGAATGGATCTATATTTCCTGCTCTAACTTGAGCCCATGTGTAATATATACGAGAGTGTCTTCTACCTCGCTCGGACATGCATTATCACCAGAATGAGATTCATGAACCGAAGAATAATACCTGATAACTGCATACATCCTCAGCCACAAGAACTGAACCCGCAGGATCGCCAAATGTGTTGTGGTTCATCAACACAAGAAATACTAGTGCATCACAATTCTTTCAGCATCTCATAACTCGAAAATAATACACAGAAGTACTAACATCATACTGAAGGTAAGAGATAGAAAGAATTTGATAACTCAGAATTAAGATCACAAGAGTACTTCATTGATCAAGAAGAGCTACAACATCTCTGAATACAACTACGCTATCACAACTCCCAGAACCGACTTATAACCACCATACAAAACAGATTGGTAATAACAACCTCAGTCTTGATATATCATAACTGCTAAATATTCGATTTAAACAACATCCGACTAACTAAGATCCGACTGACTACATCCGATGAATCACTTCCGACTAACTACTAAATTGGCACTGTGATATGCTTGTCAACAATTCACCCAAAAGAACTTTATAGAACTCACTGACAACATGGTGAAAAACATATACATACTCGCCTTCTGCATTCTGCAATGGTTCAAGCTTTGTCTGGTCACCAGACAATGTAAGTGGCACAATCGAAAATTCCTTGTCAGCCAACTCAAAATATTGTTGAACTGTTTTAACTTTTATCTCTTGACGGGTATTATCAAAGAGCAAAACAATCTTTTGACCATGGCAAGGCCCAAAAATGGTTACGTGCTGACTCATAATTGTTCTGATTTTCGACAGCTTTGCACGTGAATGACTGTTTCAACTTTTCAAATCTGACGTGAGATTTTTGTTGCTTTAAAGTATGTTCACACAGAACCTTTGAAAGTTCCAGAAGCTTTTAGTTTAGCACGACAAAATCTGTTTACACAAATGCCTTTGCAATGATGCTCTAGTCAATCAAGTGATCGGGGATCCGGAGGAAATCCGATCCGAAGATTTTTAAATAGAGTAAAAATGTCCAAAATATCGTAATTTAACAAAAAAACCAATTTTTAACAACTTACAAAATATGACATGGA
The DNA here is from genome assembly GCF_014529385.1 of Adiantum capillus-veneris. Taxonomy (NCBI): domain Eukaryota; kingdom Viridiplantae; phylum Streptophyta; class Polypodiopsida; order Polypodiales; family Pteridaceae; genus Adiantum; species Adiantum capillus-veneris. The sequence continues at coordinate 52,385,831 of NC_140958.1, read as the reverse complement.
ATTTAAAACATTGGACGAGTGTGAAGGAATGTAATTTTTTATATAATAGAATTTTATTTTTTATGAAAGTGGACAGGTGTGAACACCTAAATAAATTTAATTTAGAACTTTCTTTCTCCACAATGTTAAAAAAGGTTCTCTTTTTTTAATTTGTGATTTAGATATCCTCTCTGAAACTGCCCGTGTCAACACGAACACTTTTCAAGTAGTTAATTTTGAACAATTTTTGAACCAATTTTTTCAATTGTGATAGTGGAATGTATAGATCTAAGAACTTAAAGAGTATTTGTTTTATTAGAGGACGAGCAGCTGGTAGTAGAGGTAAAGCAAAGCTAGATGTCCATGGAGGGGAGTCTAGTGATATTGTGAGTTCTGTCTTTGCATCTAATATTGCCAGCACAGAGCAGGATATTACCCTTGAAGAAGATGAAATGGAGTGCCAAGAAGATGTGACACTTGAATCCTTGCATGAGAGTGATCTAGTTCCAAATGAAGCTAATATTTCCATGGAGTTTGTTCCGTATGTTGCAAGGCCCGAGGTCGAGCAGACAATTGATGTTGGTGTAGAAAACAAACTTTATATGCAAACTGGACAAGATATTCTTCAAAATACTAGAATACATAGTTGTTTCTCTTGTCCTTTGATACCTCTTTGTAGGCTCATTCCATATGCACGTGTTAGGGGTCTTTGGGATGATGTCACTGGCTTGAAATCTGCATTTGCTCGAGAGGGCGACATGCAAGAGAAAGGGGTCTTTATTGTCTCCATATGGACATGGCGTAGGGAGGAGACTAATGTCACAGGTATGCTTCGTGCTGATTTACTTGATTGTTTTAGTTCTTGATGTATATTTGCTTGAGTCTTGTTTTTTATAAATATAGATGATATAAAAAAAGAGTGGGATGATCATTGGAAAGAAATCAATGAGGAGTTTGAAAAGGAATTAGCTGAGAGACTAGAGTTGAAATCCATGTCAAATAAGATGCTATATGTATGGGAAGGCAACCATCGAACTGTTGCTTGGATTGCTTCCATTAGAGAGCGCTTCTCAACAATCAAGGAAACGCATTGCAGAGTTCTATGCACAACTATTGATCCTTCAAAGGTTTCAGAGATTGCACTTCTTTCGGGATTGCAACAGATGAATTTGTAAGTTTGGTAGGGTTTTAAGTTTGTAAGCTTGGATCATGAGATGAGTGATGATAATGCTTTTTTTCTCAATTTCTTGGTAGTATGAATACTCATGCACTAGTAACAACCCATTTTTGGGACGAGTTGGTGAATTGCTCTAATATCTGTAAAGCTGACCACAAAACATACTAAGAGGGATTTCCAGATAAAGACCAAAGAATCATTGCCATGATTAGAAAGAAGTCAGCTAAAGGGACTGAGCCATGGTGGCCATTGACTAGACAATATTTGGGAAACATTGCTTTATGATGTACGTTGATTGCTAATGTGTTATGGTTTAATAGATTTTATACATATTTTTTAATTTGTAAGATATTCTTGGGGCTTTTTCATGAACCAGGTGCAAATTAAAAAAGAGTTTCATTCACGGATGCATCCAATTAAGCTATCACTTTCTGAAGAAGAGCTCAAAAAGGAAGAGGAGAAGGTCATAAATGACCTCTCTAACAAGTATGCTGATAGAGCTGGCAAGGTCTATGGCAGACTCTAGCCTTTCTTAATAGCATATTTGTGTTTAGGGTTGGTTTGTTGAAGTTAGCTTAATATTTGTTTTTAGATTCTGAACATTGTTGATCCTAACCTTGGGGATGCATGGATGGCACGGGTGTTAGCCTTGAAATGGGGTCCAGATTCTTATGCATCCATTGAGAAGCTAAACATGATAGCTCAGAATGAGGCTAGTGTGGATATAAAGATGTTTTGGGTTTCATTGCTTGAAGCAAACAAGCTGACTAGGTTTGCTTATGGATTGCAAAAAGGAAATCACACATTTAGACCGTATTTCTCTATCTCTCACTTTGATTTTCAGCGCTTTATTTTTTATGGCATTGACGATATGAATAGTATGGATGGTGTTATTTCAGCTGGTTGCGTAGGGAGAATATTTTGGTCAAGTTGTTAGACAAAGCTTGTGCACTTTTATCGGATTTTGTTAAGGCTCGTGATAGCATTGTAGATCCAGAGGACTGCAAATTATCGCACTATTATGAAGAAGTCAAGATAGTAGTGGTAGGCCTGCCTCATGGGCTGCAGACTTCATCTTCCTCGACTTGCCATTTGGTGGATCACACATCACCTCTGACACTGTGCCGCTTTGGGATATTTTCACTGAGGATCATGTTCGATCGGGTGTTCACCTAGCACATTCTATTATGGACGAATCCGGTTGGTTGCTTGTTATGGCATCTGTAGTTGGTGAGTATATTCAATGCTTTGCATAAAACTACAAGTTCATAGAGTTTTTAAAATTTTCCATATTAACCGTAGGAGGTAGTATTGGATGGCTGGAGAGAATTTGTCGGGCTTCACAGTTGATAGTGGATCGCTGCATTGTTGTGCTTCATCACTCTGCTTATGGATTTGTTGAAAGTGTTGGTGGTCGCTCTGAGGTATTTATGGGCTTTAAGTTCACCGAAAGAATGATTTTTCAATTGACATAGTCATGATTATGTTTGTTTTCATCTTTCTTGTTGTAGTGTCATTGCTCAGTATTGTTCATGATTCATCGAGCTGGCTCCAGACCCCCTTGCTATGTTGCAGAGAGTAATCCACTTTTCCATCGTTTGGGATTGCAGCCTCTTGACTCCTACATGTTGCACTATCTCCGTGAGACATCGGAGGCTAGATCTTGAACAGTGGGGGAGACTTGGTGTGGCTCCATGCAATGGAGTCATGCATTCATTGCGTGCTTTGTAGAGCTTTTGTGTCGACCTGGAGGTTTATGTATAGAGCTTGGTTGTGGCACTGCACCGGTTTTGGCAGCTTGTTTGGCTATAGGTCGTGTTTGTGCTTCAGTGGATAGTGATGATGCCATCATAGCAGGATATGTGCAGCCTTTACTTCACTATAAAAAGCGGAGTCGAGAGGAGATATCTACCACCGTTGATTTGGAGGGTGAAGAAGACATTCCATCTAGTGTCTACCCATTTGATGACTAGTGAGCACTTCTGTTTCACTAGAGTTAGCATCACATGGTTTTTATTTGATTTGTAGGATGAAGTTGACATTCCATCCAGTGTCTACCCATTTGATGACTAGTGAGCACTTTTATTTGAGTAGAGATAGCATCACATGTTTCATTTTTTATTTTGCATTCAGGTATTGGTATCATTTTTTTAAAAGATGTGGTTTGCACTGTGTAATATTTTGTGTCTAATCTTTGTAGAGGGTTGATATTGACATTATATTCTCTTTTTGTGGTTTGCATTGTGAAATATTTTGTGTTTTGACATTTATAGAGTATTGGTATTGATATGTTCTCTTTTTTATGAAAGTGTTTTGCCGATGTATGCAGAGGAGACGGTCAGAACCATGGCTGCTGATGACAGAAGATACAATTATGGCATTCAAGAGAAGCATCATAGGTGCAATGTTTTCATCGACAATGAGTGTGATTCCTCATAGTCATGGGCTCTATGGTGTCACGTCAAGAATCTTCGTTTGTTGAGTGTTTATCTTCAAAATATTTATGTTGAAACAACTTATCACTTATGTAACTTTGGACATTTTGCAAAAGAGATGTTGCTCTTAAGTGAAAAGTATTTATTTGTGTTTTGGCTAGCTAAGAATTTAGTAAGTGATATATGAGAAGTTTGAGTAATCCGTGCACACAATGGCACTAACACTATTAATGTATATCAAACTATAAGTATCATGCCTAAACCTTAGGCGCCTCGCAGTAGACTCACGTTAGTCTTATTGCTAACTTTGTTGCCATAACACCCTTGCCATTCATGCCTACCCATTTCCCTTTTCATTCATTCACTCGGAGAAATAATTAGAGATTAATTTCTTGAATTTATATATTTGTCAGACAAAGAGACATTTATAAAGTAGTCCTTTCAAATAAATTTAGTGATCGCATATTGTCAATATCAAGATAGGAGGCATTTACATAAGCTTTAAACACTACTCCAAATTTCTATAGATGTGATGGCATGGTATGTGCACATGATGAAAAAATCATAGTCAATCTAACGAAATGCATACCAAACGCTGCAAAATAACAAGATGTAGTTGGATAAAAAATTTGGGGATAAAGTTCATGGACCCATTCATCTATCAACCAAAGAGAATAAAAAAGTAGTCCTTTCAAGATATGTAGTGATTGCATAGTTTTAATAGATGTGATGGCATGTCACACATGGCCACCAAAATATATTCAATCGAACTATTAAACACACACCAATCGATTGTAGGCATGAATGGGAACACTCTTGCCATAACACCCTTGCCATTCATGCCTACAATCTCCCATCTTCATTCATTCTCTCGGATTTTAGTTCGCTCGAGAAAACTCGGTCGCCGCACGGTAGGACTCTGCAAACCCCATAGCCATCACCACTGCATTATGTAAATTGGGCTCTATGACTCTTCGGTGTTGTGAAATGGATTGCAATGGTAGCTCAGTCTCTAAGTAGACAAGGTCATTGTAATTGAGTTGTGTCTTTATTTTGTCACAAAATCTTTGTCATTGTCTATTGCCTCTATCTTTTTAAGCATGTTATAGATTCTGGCTAGGAGATGGAGGGCCTGGTTGATCGATCCATCGGTAATCCTCTCTTTTATTGTGTCTCCATATTTATTTGTTAAGGTATCTATTGTATTGAATTGAGCTCATTAGCTCGTGTGGTCTTTGGTAATCTGTTCCCCAGGGTGCCAAGTGGAAAGAAGCTATCTAGCTGCAATCACCTTATCCCATCTAGGACTTTTGGTGTAATTCCCATAGCTCCTTTGGGAAGATGAGGTCTTTACTTTAGTGCCATCTGCTACTTGAAACTTTCCAATAAACACATTTTTTAGAATATTTGCTAATTCTTCATCAGGGATGTGAGCTCTCTCATTGGATGAGATGTCCACCACCCGGTAGGGAGAATATTTCCACTCCTTTTGAGCTTTCTAGTGATGCATTTTGCTACCAAAAAATCAATATTTTAGGCTTAGAAACTGGTTGAAATTTTGTCAAAAATGTAAATTTGACCATCAATTGAAAAATGAGCATAAATTAATCAAAACAACTCCAAATTTGACCAAAATTCACGAGTACACATTAGACAACTATGGGCACTAGGTCAATGTTAATTTTGGGTGAGAGGTACATGGATTGTGATCCATGTTGGAACACCTTTTGGAGTTCTTCTTACACCACTTGATAAAGTATGTTATGGTTCAAAACTTTTGTGATTTAGGTCACTAGTTTGGGATCTAGGTCAAATTTTGGAAATTTTCACTGACATAGAGAATTTTGGCACTTTTACCAAGGTTTTGATGTCCAAATCACAAAAGGTTCTACTCTGCAAAGGTCAAAAAGATACATGGGTTGTGACCCATGTTTGGTCACATTTTGGGATGAAAATTTTCAGGCATATCCTTATAGCCTATCCTAGCACTCTCATGAAATCTTTTCAAGTTTGAAACAATTTGTCAAATTGGTTTTTTTGGCTCATGTTGGATTGATCATTATGGCTAGATTAAGTTGAATTTTTGTATAGTGATTCTTTGAAGTTGAAGTTCATGCCCAAGGCTAGTTGTCTATCCATTTTATACTCATTTGGAGTCTATTTGACCCATCTAGCTAGGCTGGCAAAATTCTCCCAATCAAGCATTTTTGCACCTCTTCTTGATCCATTTAAGCATATCACAAATTTTCATTCCTTTCATTTTTGAAAAACACATTTACTTTTGTCTTACCACTCTAAGATGGCTACAACTAAAATTGCAACAACTTGGCAGTAATTACTTCATGACTTGATGATATGAGCCTCCTCATACACTATAGATCCAAATTTTTCCTTCAAATACATGGGTTGCAATCCATGTTTTGTGGCCAAATCACACCAAACTTGGGGGTAAGGTTCTTGATAGCCCCCCTAAGCTATTGGTCACACTATTTTGGAGTTTGAAGTAATTTTTAGCTCCCTAGGTCAAAGTGACCATTTGCAGACTAGCTTTCCAAATTTTGAGCATTTGGGGATCAATTAGGGTCCATTTTCACCCAAACTTGCATGGCGACATCCATCAGCTAAGAATTAATTTTTGGTCAAATTTTACAGTATTTTGACATTGTTAGGTACATGGATAATGATCCATGTTTGGAAACATTTTTTAAATCTAAGATTGGACAAATGGCTAGACACAACAAGGGGGGAGTCTTCTACCAACTATTATTTGAATTTGGAGGTGGACAAACATGGATCGTGATCCATGTTCCACCCCCAACTTTCATTGTGATGGTCTGGCTGGATTTCACTTTGTTAATTGAGCTCACTGGTGAAACATTTTTGTGTTTGGAATAGTTTTGATGCTCCTAAGAGCCCCCAATAATTTGCAGACAATCCAATGTGGGTTTGATTGATGTGATTGACTTGATGTTTTTTTCTAGTATGGGCTATACACATTAGTTCATGATAGGTTAAGGAACATACCTATCAAATCTAGTGTAGTTTAGTATGAATGTGTGTCCATAGTAGACAGAAAAGCGATGGGCAACTCTAGGTCAGAATGGGCCCTCTCTCTCTCTCTCTCTCTCTATATATATATATATATATATATGTATATATATATATATATGTATATATATATATATATGTATATATATATATATATATATATATATATATATATATATATATATATATATATGTATGTATGTATGTATGTATGTATGTATATATATATGTATGTATGTATGTATGTATATATATATATATATATATATATATATATACATACATACATACATATATATATACATACATACATACATACATACATATATATATATATATATATATATATATATATATATATATATATATATATATATATATATATATGCATACATACATATATATATATATATATATATATATATATATATATATATATACATACATACATACATACACACACACACACACAGATGTAGGTGATGAGAACCCCTCGAGATGTGAGGGAAACTTGATTCAAAGCGATATTTACAAAAACCTTAGCTATGACAGATGGCGTCTGTGGTGATAGAGATAGATAGTGAGAGATGGAGGGCCTATAGTGCATTCTCGAGAGGAAATTCCATATACACGAAGATTCTACTCTTGTGTGTGGTGACCCTTGGAGTCACGATGCTTCCGCAGCTTCCTTCTCATAGTGCTAACTTCCCAAGCCCTAGTGCTCAAGTGCCACCCCTTGATAGTGACCTCTCAATGCCCTTTTATAGGTGCAGACTGCATTATTTTAGGATAATTTGATTAGGGTAGGTTCCTAATCACGAGAGACAAAGCAAGGAGTTGGGTCCCAGATGGTTGATCCTTGCTTTGTATTAGGAGAATTTTTAAAATGATATCTCCTACGTGGGCCTTTGTGACCATCACCTAGAGAGAGGTGATATACAATTGGGTTTTTATACAAAATTTTGGCTTGAAACCGGGAATATAGATTACCCTATGGATATTTACTGTGGAGATGCGTCATGGATGAGATGTAGGTGAATCGCAAGCTTTGCTAGTGCGTCGATGTAGCACGTTCGCCAATTTTGGGGCTGGCCAGGGCATGCCTTTGACATCACTTCTTGATTTGGCGTCACCTTCGCGTGCTTTTGGTGTTTCTTCTTCGTCGATGTCAAGTTCTTTTGGTGTTTTCTTTCTTCTTCTTGTGAGTGCACGTAGGCAGGTGTGCGTGCTCATGAGTGCGTATGTTATCATTTGTGTGTGCTTGTAAGTGTGTGAGTGTGTATGTGCTATGGGGTTGTGTGTGTGTGTGTGTGTGTGTGCTAGCAAGAGTAGGCAGTGTGTGAGAGTGCTTGTGTGTAAGTAAAGAGAGTGTGTGTGTGTGGAAACGAGAGAGAGAAATATATTTTATAATTTTTACATGCAAGCCACAGAAAACGAGGGGGGGAAGAGGGCGTGAGTGAGCAGAACAAGAGGTTGAGGGGCGAGAGGGGCTGGGGTGAGTGTGTGGGTGTGTGTGGGTGAGAGTAGATAGTGTGTAGGTGTGTGTATAGAGAGAGAGTGAGAGGCTTATGTGGCTGCACCTTTGGGCTGAACGAGGGGGAGGAGAGAGAGAGAGGGCGGGAGTGAGATATAGGAAGAGAGCGAGAGGCTAAGGGGGTAAGGGGAATGGGATGGGGTATGTGTGTAGGTGTGTGTGCCGGCAACGAGTGAGAGAGAAGTTTTATGCGCATAGAGGCTTACAGAGGAAGGGAGGAGAGAGAGAGAGAGAGAGAGAGAGAGAGAGAGAGAGAGAGAGAGAGAGAGAGAGAGAGAGAGAGAGAGAGAGAGAGAGAGAGAGAGAGAGACAGTGAGCGAGTGTGAGTGAGAGTGAGAGGCAAATAGAGGGAGGGAGAGGGTGTGTGTGTGGTGGGTGCTTAGAGAGAGAGAGAGAGAGAGAGAGAGAGAGAGAGAGAGAGAGCTTGTCCTCTGGTGATTATGGAGGAGAGATGGAGAGAGTGTGTGGCCAAAAGCTGAGCAGCGGCCTGCTGTGGGCACATGCATGGGAGGGAAGAGGGTGGTGGGGTGGCAGGTAAAAAAAAAATTTCTTTTGTTTATTATTATTAGGCTCCCCCGCGAGTGGGGTTGGTTCTCGCGGTTGCAGTTTCAAAAATCGGCCGTCATTAGCTCTCTAGCTCTGCTTCTGATTCCCTAGCAGCGGAGTTGGAGGATTCTCCCTCCTCTAGAGTATCTACCATGAACTTTGAATCAAATCTTAAGAAGTAACTTTTGAGCCTCCATCCATTGACTATGGTCTTGTGAATTTGACCATCTGCTTCCATCAATTTGTAGCTGCCATTGGCATATCCCTTTTTGATAATAAATGGTCCTTCCCATATAGGTTGAAACTTCTTATCTTAGCTAGTGTCAAATCTATTATCGTATCTCAACACTAACATGCCTTTATTCAAAAACCCTTTTCTTTAAGCCCTTGATTGAATGATAGTTGGCATCACTCTGCTTGCGGTGCATAGTGATTGATCGCATCTTCCCTATCTAGCTAAAGACTTTCTAGATCCAAGTTGTGGTTGCGGAGATGGGCAATTGGGCATTGTAACTGACTAGCCATAACTCGCAAGCTGGCTATTTGTACCTCAATGGGTATAATAACCTCTTTCCCTTTTACCGGATGAAAAGGGGTGAAACCTAGTGATGTTCAAAATGTCGTGCGGTAGGCCCAAAAAGCGGACATGAGATGCTTATCCCAATCACTTGTGTGGTTATTCACCTGTTTTTTGATGATCTTACAGTCATGAAATTTATCTTTTCCACTAGACCATTGCACTATGGATAGTAGGGAGTGGAGTGTTGGCATGTAATGCCTAACTTTTTTATCAGTTCTCCCACCAAATCGCCTCTAAAACCTGGCCCTGTATCAGATATTATCTCTAGAGGTGGTGTGCCAAAGCGGCAACAAATGTGCTCAAATATGAACTTCACCACTTCTTGGGTTGTAATGCGTGTGGTGGATGTTGCTTCCATCCATTGGGTCATGTAGTCTACACCAACTAGAATGTATGGTTTACTTGTTTGGACCCTTAGTAAAGGACCAATTGCATCTATTCCCCACTTCTCAAACGGACCATATGAGATGATAGGAGTCTGTGGATCTTAGGTTAATGTACAATCACTGGACACTTGACAAGCTTTGCAAGTTTTACACCAATGATGCACATCCCTGTTCAAACTAGGCCACGAGAATCTTGCCTGTAGAATTTTCCTACTGGTAATATCTAGAGCAAAATGGCCGCCGCAGACACCATCATGGCAACTTGAGATTACCTCTATGATCTCACTGGATATTGGCACTCACCTGAGAATCTGGTCTTTTCCCTTGCAATATAAGTTTATGTTTACAAGGTGGTATCTTCTTGCCTTTTGGACAACCCATTGTTTTTGGCCCTTGGTGTACCCTTCAAGACATTCTTCTGTATCTAAGAAGCTATGATATCAGTCATAGCATGGCTACCTTGAAAGAGGGGTAGTTTCAGTTTGATGGCTCCTATGGGAACATCGGAACATCTTGTATTCTTTCCTTGGCTAGAGCATCTGCCTCTTGATGTTCTACCCTAGGGACATGAAATAAATGCACTGCTTTAAACTTTCTTAAAAGATCCTTAACTTGGCATAATTGGCCAAGTGAAACCTGATTTTTACAAACTCAAGTGCCATTTATCTGCTTTATCAAAAGCATGGCATCGCCAAACACATTTAGGTGTTGAACCCCTTGCAAAACACATTGTTATAGTCCAAGACTTAAAGCCGTGTACTCTTCTTTGTTGTTGGAGTAGGAGTGTAGTAGCTTCCCAATAGAGAATACCTTTTCCTTTTGCTCATTGAAAATGATGATGCCAGTTGCAGACTGGTCCACTGTTCCTTTGTATACTCCATCAAAGAAAAGAGAATGATCTCTTTCTAGATTAGGAATTTCTACCATTGGTGTCACTTCTTTACCTATGTGTTGACCTTTAGCTTCTTCTCATAGTGACAATGAGTAAAAATATATGCTAGACTAGCCCTAGTGGAGTTTTCTACCTACATGGTGTGATCAAATTCTTGTAGTCTAACAAGCCACTTAGAGATTCTAGATGAGATATCCATGTGTTGCATCACATACCAAAAGACCTCTTCCATTGTCAAAATTACAAAGCCTCTAGGCAATAGATAAGAGCGAAACTTTGTAGTGGCAAACATCAATTCTAGCACCATGTGTTCTACCGCGATGAGTCCTTTTTTTGATGGGGTCATGACGCGACTAGAGAAGTAGATAGGATGCATGAAAGAGGTTTGGGGGTCCTTTTGCATTAGTACAGCTCCAAGTGTATCACTTCCTACACTGAGGCTAACATGAAATGGCTCGTCCCATCTAGGGGGTGCATTGGTGGTAAGTGTAGCCAGGATCTGTTTCACTTTGCTAAACTGTTTCTCATATTCTTCACTCCATAGGAAAACATATTTATGGGTGACTTGTTGTAGAGGGAGAACCACCTGAGAGATCAAGTGAATGAACCTGCTCAAATACCTTACCTTTTGAAGAAAAGAGACCAATTTCTTAGTTGTATTGGGTGATGAAAAAGATACCAAATCTTGAATCTTTCTAGGGTCAGCCTCAATTCCTTTTGCTGAAATTACATGGCCAAGAAGAGTGACCTTGCTTTCACCAATGTAAAGGCTTATCTACATTAAGCTGGCCACCCAAGGTTTGTAGCCTAGCCAAGCCATCATAGAACTTGCTCAAATGGAGGGAGCGAGAAGTGTAGATGAAAAACTCGTATTGACTTGCCGAAGTATGGCTGCAAGACAAAAGTTACATAGCGTTGGAATGTTTCCAGAGCGTTGTGGTGAGGCCAAAAGGCATCACCCTGTAAACAAAACATCCCCATGGTGTTATGAAAGTTATCTTTTTTTTGTCTTCTTCTGTAATGCTAATTTGAAATTAGCCTAAGTAGCCATCACATACTGTGTAGCGCTCATGACCTGCTACCTCATTGAGAGTTTCATATTGGAATGGGAGGGGAAAATTATCCTTCTTTGTTGATACGTTGAGAGGTTTGTAGTCTACACAAACCCTCCACTTACTATTTTTCTTTGGTGTGACTACCACTAGAGAGACCCACTCTGAGTCCTCAACGAGGTAAATGAAACTTTCCTGTAGAAGATTCCTTACCTCTTTGAGAAATGCTTCTTGTTGCTGAATTACCCCAAGCCTTTTGAGCTTTTGCAATACAGGCTTACTTCCTTCCTTGAGTCTTATGCGGTGTTGTACCACTGTGATGTTGGTGATCTTGTCATAACCATCAATGAACAGTGTGGTGACATTACCTAGCTTAGAGATACACTCTTTTCTCTCTTCACCAGTTAACTCATTAGAGAGCATCAAGGGTTGCGTACCTAATGGTCCCTTTTGGTTCTTCAGTGGTGTTTTAGATTGTGTCAAATTTTTTGGGTCTTTGAGAATGACTCCCATCACTTCGATGCTATTGTCGCTCTCTTCAATTGTCGTCTCTTCTCCAGAGGTGGTTGAAGAGTCACTGGTAAATTCATCTTTCGATGCCTCCAAGATCATGTTGTGTTGCCTCCTAGTCTTCGTATTGAAAAATATGGACTTCCCTTTTGCATCCTTCATTTGGATCATTCCGGTACTCCATTCTTGCTTAGCCTCCATAGCCATGAGCCATGGTCTTCCAAGAATGATAGGTTAGCCCTCCCTTTGTATGGCATGACAAAAATGTATACCTCCACTTTTGTGTTGAATGCCTTCACTTTGACTACATTCACAATGCCTACGCACTTCACTTTGATGTAACTTGCCATTTTAGCTCGGCAAGGTGCCAGCCTACTTACCTCTAGGCCTAGATGGTGCATCATTTTCTCACTCATGATGCATATCTGTGTGCTACCATCTATGTAGAAGTTTGAGATACGTTGCCCCTTGATGTGAGCACCCATGATCGGTAGGATTTTGTCAAGATTTCTCTTAGAGATAGCCCCAACTATCCTTGGTCTTGGTTTTCTTGTACTTACCATCTTCATCCATTATCTTTGGACCCTGCATCAATACATCCTGAACTAGGTCATATGGTTTAGCATACTCACCCAGTGAAAAATCCACAATGTCTATTTTCCGTCGGGGCTTAGATGCTTGCTTGCTAGACTCACCTTTTCCTTTTATCTTCTCCTCCCTTTGAGAGGCTTCTTCGTGCCTGGCACGCTTCACTCCCATGGCATCCACTTCTTCTACTTTTTCTTTTCCTTTGTTCCTCTCTCGGACCGGATCTTCTACCTTTGCCTTTCCTTTAGCTTCCAGGCTAATGACACTCACTACTTGGCTTCCAGGAGGTGGTGGAGGTAGCGGTGGAATGAGAGGTTGTGGTGGTGGTGGTGGTGGTGGTTGTACAGGTGGTGGTGGCCCTGGTTGTCTAGGTGGTGGTGGTCTTGCCCTTGGTGGAGAGATTTGATTCTATCTTCCTCTTCTATTGAAGTTCTTCCTTCTTGGATGTGGGTAGTAATACATGCCATGTCCATCCTCCCCACAATTGTAGCAGTAGTATTCTTGGTTTCCCCCTTGTTGTCCTCTCCCTTGATCTGGAATTTTCACAGGTTCATGCCCTTGCTGCACAAAATGCACGGATAGACTTTCAAGCTAAGTAGTGATGCGACTCAACAGGTCTTGCTACTCTTCTGATGCCTCTTGTGGTTGGGTTCTTTGAGCGGCTGTTGCAGTCATTGGAGCTAGTCAGACTAAGATCGATTCCTTTGACTCATTCACTCTTGCTTGCATGTGCAACTTCTTGTGTTTAAGGCGGGCTACTTCCACTTCCAACTCATACATTGCAGGGAATCTCCCCTTCACCTTCTCTTTAAGCGACAACCACAAGCCAGCAATGAAACAGTCCTTCTTCAAGAAATTAGCTGCTCCTTCACCTTCCTCTAGTGAGGAAATCCATCTCTCCCACAAATCCACAAACTTGGTTTCGTAAGTGGCATACTCTAGCAGACGTCCTTGCTTTAACTCTGTCAGTAGCTGCCATAACTTTTCTGAGGTTGTGCCTCCACCAAACCTCTTCACAAAGGCAACATGTAGTACGTCCCAAGCATTCTTGGTAGGTTGGGACAAAGCATTGTACCAAGACTTGGCCTCTACTATCATCAGTAGAGAAAAGTTTGTAGTCATGAGGCATCATGACTGGAAACCACACAAGGGGTGTCAAAGTCATCCAGAAAATCGGTGGTGATGTCTTCTTCCTTTTTCCCACTGAATGTGGAAAAAGATACACTTGCCATGGTGGTAAATCAATGAACAGGAAATTGCAAACCTCTTATATATATATATATATATATATATATATATATATATATATATATATATATATATATATATATATATATATATATATATATATATATATATAATAGCGGCTTTCTTACTGGATAGGTGGATAGATTTAAAACATGATAAAAATGGAAATATTAAAAGAGCAATGCTAGTCCAACAAGGGGAGGATAATAGGGTTTGGGGAGCTAAGGATTTCTCCTAGCACCGTAGCACCAAATAGATACACAATCTTCTATTGATATAAGATTTTTCTATCTACATATATATTCACATGCATGTGTTGTAGAAACCTAAATGGAAAGGTGGTTGCTCTGTCATCCATGATCCACAGAGTGTAGAGCACTAACTTATACTCTTACCATGCCGGTGTTGACAAGTCGGCACATCCACAGGAGGTCATCGCCTTCACCTTCCCTTTGTTGCTCAGCACGTATGGAGTGATGGCGACGCGCTTGACCACTCCTAGCCTTTTAGGTAGCAATAACTGCAAGTAATTACCCTAGTCATCTTGTTGCATGAACTTTACTTCATTTAGCTGTAACTCATCTCCGACATACTGGGTTTTACATGTGGTGGCAGTTTCTTCAGCATGAGTTGTATAGGGAGAGGATGAAGACACTCTACTCGCCCTCCAAACCAGCTAGGACATTAGCCAAACCACTCCTATTTAGGGCATGGGCACCTTCTTACCACTTTTGCTTCGGGGGTTGTCGAAGTGGACTGGCAGCACTCGCGTGCTCCACACAAATTGATAGGTGACCTTTCGTCACTTCGCCTTGGATGACCTTCTTTTTGGCAAACTAGGCATGATTTTGCTTCCCGAACTTGAAGCACTCATGTGGTCAGTTGTTTCTTCCTTTGAAATCATGTGATTCAAGACTGTGGCCTAGCCCTTCCTTCCCTTCGGGACGAGCAGCCCCTTTTGGCCACTTAGGAGCAAAGGCTATACCTTTGTTTGCAGATTCCTTGGGGAAGAGAGCCCTCACCAACGTTTTTCCTTCCTTGATATGGATGACCTCTTCGTGGTGGATATCGATGTAGAGAATTTCCACTTCTTCTTTACCTCCGTTGATAGCACTCATTGATAGAGTACGGTGGGCGACGACAATGAGAGCAGCCTGCAGCCCTCATCGGGTGGCTCTTGATTTGCGGTTAGAGCGAGAGATGCAAGACGGAGAATTTACCTCTTGGATGTTTACAACGGTGGATTCTGGCAGCAGCACTTCAATGAAGGTGGTCAGTGCTTCTTCAATCTCCTCCTCCTCCATTCTCCAATTGGAGAATTCTTGCAACCATTTTTCCATGATTGATGACGCGCATCATTTCAGTCTTGTAAACTGAAGGTTTTCGAGAAGCCCTCCTTAGTGGGGGCACCAAATGACAAGCGCAAAGCACAAAACGGACACCGATGGCCTCTACGCCAGGACCGTGCATACCGAGATCATCACGGGAAATGAAAAGGGGGAATCACCTAGGTTTTCGCGGCTAGGATGCGGACAATGGTAATTTAAAATAGCACAAATCTACACACACACACACACACACACACACACACACACACACACACACACACACACACACACAGAGGGAGAGGGAGAGAGAGATGTAGGTGATGCAATCCCCTCAAGATGTGAGGAAAACTTGATTCAAAGTGATATTTACAGAAACCTTAGGTACAACGAGATAGCGACTGTGGTGATAGAGAGAGATAGCGAGAGATAGAGAGCCTACAGTGTGTTCTCTAGAGGAAATTCCATACACACGGAGGTTCTACTCTTGTGTGTGGTGACCGTTGGAGTCAGGGTGTGTGCACAACTTCCTTCTAATAGTGCTAACTTCCCAAGCCCCAGTGCTCAAGTGCCACCCCCTGATAGTGACCTCTCAGTGCCCTTTTATAGGTGCAAGCTGCATTAGTTCAGGATAATTTAATTAGGTTAGGGCCCTAATCGAGAGAGAAAAATCAAGGAGTTGGGTCCCACATGGTTGACCTTTGCTTTGTCTTAGGAGAATTTTTTTAAATGATATCTCCTAGGTGGGACTTTATGACCATCACCTAGAGAGGGGTGATAATATACAATTGGGTTTTTATATAATATTTTGGCTTGAAATTCAGAAAATAGATTACCTATGTATATCTACTGCGGAGATGCATGGTGGACGAGATGCAAAAGAATCACGAGCTTTGTTGGTGCATCAGTGTAGCATGTTCGCCAGTTTCTAGGCCAGCTGAGGCATGCCTTCGACATCACTTCTTGATTTGACGTCGCCTTTTATTTTAAGTATAATGTTTTTAATAACATTTGGATGAGTATGAAAAACATTCAATCTGCTATTGTGAGATACTATATGTAACATTTAATGGCCTAAAGTCTTATTTGTAGCGGAAATTAGCATGAACATAGTGGGCATTTCATTAGAATAGATTCCTAATGATAATTACAAGAGTGCTTGGGTGGAGAGAGCAACAAAAAGCATAACACCTAGTTAGATAGCATCGACAATACTTTCAAAAGAGAGAGCAATTAAACTATTGACAACAGTTGAGGACCGGATTTGCATGGAGCCGGTCCCCCCTCCAAAAGGCTTTGTATTATGGTTTCTCCCATCAAGAGAGACATTGTACAATACAATTCTTTGTGTTCCTTCAAGACTAGCTAGTGCAATGAAGATGGAAGCTTCATACACCAAGCAAAACACTTAATCAAACACAACTTGAATTATCCCCGTTCTCAGACCCAAGACCTCACACACCTTCGAAGATGGTGAGAGCTAGCAGGGTATGAGAGTAGATTGAGAGGAAAAAGAAGTATCTTACGAGAAAGAAGTACATCTCCTCACATAATCACTCATATTAGCATAGCTTAGCTTAGTAATTAGCTTGGTAGAGAAGATGAGCATGCATTGAAGCTTGGCTCTTGGTTGGATTTGCATCCACGTGCCAAGAGAGTGTTGATGTAGGCTTCTATCTCACAAGCTTGGAGTAGGTGATGAGCTCTCCATTAAAGCTTGGGAGGAGATAGAGTGTTTTTCCTTCACACATCGTCAAGTGTCAAAATGTGAGAGTTAATGCCAAGCAAAAATCAGCCCCCCCTCTCTCTTGGGCGAGCCCTAGCTGCTAAGTTAGGCTGGCTTTTGCCTCATTGGACCTCCCCAGGTCAAGCCAATAGGGATTAAGCAGCATAAGTGATAGCCTTCTGACATGTGTCCCCCTTTCCCCTTTTGTGAGAGCTTTAGGTAATTAAATAATTAAACTAAACTCTCATTGGACCCCTTTGCCTCCTGGCCAATAGGAATCAGGCAAGCCATGGGGCTCCTGAATGCTCATTGGACCCCTTGGGAGACTGCCCAATAGTCTTCTAGGACACTTAATTCTTATTGGTTTCTTTTATTAAATGTTTTTAAATTAATTAAACTAGATTTACTCTAGCTTAATTCTCATTGGTCCACTTCAAGGGTCTTCCAATAGGAATTGGGCACACCTTGTGGGCATCTGGCCTAGGGAGCTGACATGTGTCCCTCATTCCCTTTGTGTAAAGGGAGCCTGTGTGTGTGTGTGTGGTTTTCTCTCTCATCCCCTAGCTTTGGGGCTCGCCCCCTCCCATGTAGGGATGCAGAAAGACTTTTTGGGCACACACACTAAGCATCCAATTTTCCCTAAGGTTGACCTTTGGACACAACCTTTGAATTTTGGAACCTTAGCATTTTGGAAGTCTTAATGGGCTGAACCTTAGGGTCTTTTTAGCCCGTTGTTTCACATGGCTCTTTTGCAGATGGCCCCCCCTTTGGATCCCTATTTTCCCTCCTTTGGATCCCTACTGTGGCCGGTCTGCTAACTTAACCAATATTCTAGCTTTTTCTCCCTTGGCACTTCCCCACATTAAATGATCAGTTTAATATGAGAAAATCATTTAGGAGAATTAGATATTGATTATTATGACATTACCTCTCTCTTGAAATCATAGTCGTCCTCGACTATGGTATAGAGAAGATAAAGCATATGCATGAGTCCTTTTCTTAGCGGGTAGAGGATCCCTATGTTACCCTACGACATCATTCCATAATGGATGACTAGTCCATTTGGCGCTTGAGAGCCTGAGGCTGCCGCAAGCATGTCTGCACATTAGTCCTATCAGTCTTCCATAGTAGAGTGACAAGCTCTACTTGGTGTTTGGGAGACGTCGTCCCCACAAACTTGATCTAAGCATGCATACTACTTCATTTTTGTGCACAAATAAAGAAAAAGAGAGTCTTATAAGACAAAAATTTTTGTTCATTTTTTAACATTTTGTACATTTGCTTACTCTTGGGAAGCATTGTAAGCATTGACAAGGTTTAGGTTATCCTTTAATTGTATGCCTTGCATCCATCTAGCATCTTCAAAAGGATAATTCTTAAACTTAATAAGATATCGTCTGATAGTCTTACCGCCTCTTAATACCTTGTCTTCATGTCGGAGAATGGACTCGGGCTGCAGCACCTCCTCGTGGTCCTCGATCTCCGGTGGGTCTTCAATAGTTGGTTCTTGAGGTGGCTCTCCTTTGTAAGGCTTTAAAAGGCTCACATGAAAAGCATTGTGTATGAGCCAATGATTGGGGAACTTAAGTTGATAGGCCATCTCATTGATTGGCCTAAGAATCTGGAAGGGACCATAGTACCTTTTTGCTAGTTTAGCATAGTACTTTTGGTGGCCCGTAGGATTCTTGCCCGTCGTGTGCCTTAATCGAGCCTTGGAAAACTTTAACAAGACCCAATCGTTTTCTTTAAAGGCTTGGGCTCTTCTGTGCTTGTCAGCAGCAGCCTTTTGCCTTTGCTGTGAGATAGAGATAGCATCCTTAATCTTTTGGAAAGATTCTTGTAGGTTTCGGCTATACTCATCTGCAGCGAAGATCTTCCCATGTACCTTAAGTAGCAAGGGACTTTTTGATCTACCCTCAATTACCTCGAAAGGTGCTTTTCCTGTAGAAGTATGTACAGTGTTATTGTAAGCATACTCTACTAAGGGTAAGTACTTCTCCCATTGGGATCTTTGATCTACTTCCGTTACATAGGCTTTTAGTAGATCGAGAATAGTTAGGTTAGCTATTTCACTTTGGCCATCAGTTTGTGGATGATAGGCCGAAGAGAAGTTTAGCCTTGTTCCTAAATTCTCAAAGAGACCCTTCCAGAAATTACTGGTCATTCTAGGATCTCTATCCGACACTATGGACATTGGCAAGCCATGGTACTTAAAAATTTGTGAAATGAAAAGGGTTGCCATTTGATGGGCTTTGATAGTCTTTTTGACAGGTATAAAATGAGCTTGTTTACTAAACCTGTCTACTATCGTCCATATTCCCGTATTCCCATGGATAGACTTAGGCAATCCAAAGATAAAATCCATGGATATGCTCTCCCACGGTGAATTAGGGATTGGCAAGGGTTGAAGCAATCCAAGTTGCTTCCCTCTATCAAATTTTGTCTTTTGACATACCACACATTTGGAAACATACTCATGTATGTTCACTTTCATGGTAGGCCAATAGAAATATGTTTCAATTCCCTTTAGGGTAGACTGAATCCCTCTATGCCCCGCATATGGGGGAGCATGAGATTCATACATTACTTTCTCACGTAGTGAGTTAGTAACGCATAGTCTATTGCCATAGAGAAGATAACCATCTTGTAAAGTAAATGGTTCTTCTTTCTTCCCTAATGCAAGGGCTGAAATCACATCTCTAAAATCGGGATCAATAGCATACTCATCTATCATTGAAGATAGATCATTGTGAGTTGCTATGGAAACCGCATTCACTCTCGGTCGTCTTGAGAGTGCATCGGCTACTTGATTATGCTTGCCAGCAATGTGAGCAATATGAAAATGAAATTGCGAAAGGAAATTTGCCCACCTCATTTGTTTGTCGGAGAGCTTGGTCTGCGTCATGAAGTACTTAAGACTTTGGTGATCCGTTCGCAGAATGAAAGGAGTCCCCAATAAATAGTGCTTCCATGAGTCTAAGGCATGTAGAACTGCAAGGAGTTCTTTTTCGTATATGCCTAGAGCTTGCTCAACAGGGTCGAGCCTTCGACTCTCATAGCCTATGGCGTGCCCTTCTTGGAGCAAAACAGCCCCAAGGCAATCTCCACAAGCATCACATTGGACCTCAAATGGTTTTGAGAGATCCGGTAGTGTAAGCACAGGTTGAGAGATAAGCTTTTCTTTAAGCTTTTCGAAAGCATTGTTCTCCTTAGCAGACCACGTATACCTAACATTTTTCTTTGTTAGGTCATGTAATGGTCCCGCAATTTGTGAGAACTTTTCTATGAAGCGTCTATAGTATGCACACATACCTATAAAGCTTCTTAGTTCATGAAGATTCCTTGGTTTAGGCCATCCTTTTATTACCTCTAACTTGGATGGATCCATTTGGATTCCATCTTGAGAGATAATGTGACCTAAATATTGAATCTCTTGCAAGAAAAATTCACTTTTCTTTCGATTAACATAAAGTTTATTCTCTCTTAAAACTTGAAATATTACCTGGAGGTGTTGCTTGTGTTCCTCTAATGAATTAGAGTAGATGATAATATCATCAAAGAACACTCCAGTGAAGGTTCGATGAGGTCTGAACAGCTTCTCCATCAAGCGGTTAAATGTGGCTGGTGCATTAGTCAAGCCAAAAGGCATGACAATGTATTCGTAAAGACCAAATGTAGTACGAAATGCGGTCTTTACAATGTCTTGATCAACTATCCTTATTTGATGATAGCCACTTTTTAGGTCAATCCTACTGAAGTAGGTCGATCCTTGTAGCTTATCAAATAGGTCTTCTACCCGTGGAACGGGAAACCTATTCTTGATAGTGATCCTATTTAGTGCTCTATAGTCGACACACATACGATATGTGCCGTCTTTCTTTTGCACTAATAGCACAGGTGAGCAAAATGGAGATGAGCTAGGCCTAACCATGCCCTTCTCAATTAACTCATGCACTTGCCGCATAATCTCCTCTTGTTGAGCTTGAGAAACTCTATAAGGAGGTTTGTTAGGCGGTGAACTTCCTGGAAGAAGTTCAATTGCATGGTCGTCATTACCTCGTTTAGGAGGTAGCTCACAAGGGATGTCGTCAATAAAGACATCTTGAAACCCCTTGAGAAAATTGGATAACTCTAATTCCTTTTGGTTGCTTTTATTTTCTTTTGCTAAAGCATTAGGTTCATTTTGAGAATCTTTAACAAAAATCATGTACACGGAAATAGAGCTCTTTATTGACTTGTTGAAAGCTGGTGTATGTACAATGGGGATGGTGTTACCCATCTCCCTAGCATCTATATACATGTCCTTTTCCCTGAACTTAAAGGAGATTCTCCTTTCAGGAAATTTAACATGGGCAGCCAGACGGTCAAACCATGGTGCCCCTAGGATTACATCCTCATGCTTGAGAGGAGAGATAAAGAAATCCTCTTTGTCCACATAGCCTTGGACATGAAGCCTCAATTTCCCGATTAAGGGAGTGACTGAAGCTTCTTGCCCCTTGAAGGCACTGTCTGCGGGTAGGATATCTCCCATCTCGTAGGATTGTATGCCTAGCTTGGTGGCTAACTCCATAGATATGAAATTGTGAGTAGAACCAGGGTCAAAGAGAATAAAAGCATCATGTTCTCTTACCTTTCCCCAAGCATGGCATAGAGGAGATCCTTTGTGGTGAGTTTGATGAATCTCCTCCTCTTGGATTTCAACCAAAGAAGCTCTAGGAGGATCTTGGCGGTTGTTCTTTTGGAGACAAGCGCGGTACGCATGCCCTTGTTCGCCGCACTTGAAACACCGGTTATCTTTACGATAACGCTCAAGCTCTTCAGGAGAGAGTTTATTCTTTCCTTTGTAAACTCCCTTCTCTTTGGCTTTGTTGGAATTGCCCTTAGGAGACTTTTGGACATTGTCCTTCCCCTTAGGCTCATTGGAACCCTTGTTTTCCGGGGGCTTATTATTTCTTTTACCCCCCGTTTGGAAATTGATTCGCGAGGCCACCATAGTATGATGTATTACCGCCGATATGGTACGTGGCCTTTGGGAGTTGACATACTCCGCCATTTCTTCGGTTAAGCCCGCACAAAATTGTTGCTTTTGCTCTCCAAAATCCAACCTTTTGAAGACAGTGGCTTTGAGTTGTAAGTCCCAAAACTTGTCTACATATTTGTGGATGGATTCATTGGGAGAGAGCTTTAAGCTTCGCCATTCGGTGAGTACTTTGTCTTTGGCATCGGTGGCCAAAAACTGCTTCATAATGGAAGCTCTTAAAGCCTTCCATGTTCGTGGAGCTTCACCGTTGGCTCGTAGGCTAGACCACCATTGTCTGGCGGACTTTTGAAAGTGCATAGCTACATGGCGTAGCTTAGAGGACTCCGTGAAGCCCTCATCTCCAAACGCCGCATCGAATTGCTGGATAAAGGCCAAAACTTTGTCTGTAGCACCAAAGGTACCATCATAGGTAAGGAAAGAGATGCTCTTCCCTCCCTCTTTGAATTTCTTCAGCTTGGACGACCTCTTCCATGCGGCATAGGATTTCCTATGGCCTCTTCTTTTTGATGGTTCAAAAGTTGCACCATCACTTTCTTCAGAAGATGAAGAATTTGAAGAAGGTGGAGAAGAGGGTGACCTCTTTCTCGCCTTTTTCTTGTCTTGATCTTTGTCGTCTTCACCATAGCTTTCATAAGAGGAAGAGGATAAAGAAGATGGAGAAGAGGGTGTCCTCTTTCTCGCCTTTTTCTTCTCTTGCTTTTTATCATCCCTCTTTGAATTATGGCGTGGAGAAGAGTGTGATGGTCTTCTCCGCTTTGGTGGTGATGGAGAGCGTTTAGCCCGCCGTCTTCGTGGAGCCATCTCCGCCGAGGTGGCGGGAGACTCGCTTCTTTCTCGTTCCTTCGGTGGAGGCTCTTGAGTTCTCCTTTGGGAAGGAGATGCATCATCAAGAAGTAAGTTCTTGAGCCCTTCATATGGATTCTCTTCTTCTTCCCGAATCGGAGAGAGACCTCTTTTGGTAGTCTCACAAGGAGGCTTCCTAGGTGTTCTCTCGTCATGGTGATGAGCTTGGAGAATCCCGTGAGCACGGAGCTGCCGTTGCACTTCACTTTGGAGAGATGGATTGCCCATGGCTTGTTGAAGCCTAGAAACAAGATAATTAACAAGCATTGAAGCATCATTAGTAGCTTGCTCATGAGCAAAATCAAAGTTATCAACATTAACTTCACTCTCTTTAATATTGTCAGCCATTCTAACAATTTTTAGGTGTAAACTTTTTAGGTGTACTTTGGCACTTCAAGCCCTAGTTGCTACTCCTCTTTACCCCTTTAGAAAAAGCACTCAAGCTACTGTACCCGCGGCTCGAATACCATTAATTGCAAGGAATAGAAGAGAGGGTCTTTCGACACCAAAACAGCACCGGCTCCTGTCAAGCTTCTAATAGCTCAATAGTGGTTAAGCCGTAGGCAAGCCCCATAGGACTCCACTATTAAGACCATAGCTCTCGACGGTGATGCCCCGTTAACTGCACAAAGGCAGGCGCACTGCAAGGCTGAAAAATCCCTATTCTACTTACTCACAGGCAATTAATAATACCAACCATTTGTAGCTAGCTTGAGGACCTCCCTTCTTGAGCAAGAAAAGAGAAACCTTGAGCTCTGATACCAATGTAACATTTAATGGCCTAAAGTCTTATTTGTAGCGGAAATTAGCATGAACATAGTGGGCATTTCATTAGAATAGATTCCTAATGATAATTACAAGAGTGCTTGGGTGGAGAGAGCAACAAAAAGCATAACACCTAGTTAGATAGCATCGACAATACTTTCAAAAGAGAGAGCAATTAAACTATTGACAACAGTTGAGGACCGGATTTGCATGGAGCCGGTCCCCCCTCCAAAAGGCTTTGTATTATGGTTTCTCCCATCAAGAGAGACATTGTACAATACAATTCTTTGTGTTCCTTCAAGACTAGCTAGTGCAATGAAGATGGAAGCTTCATACACCAAGCAAAACACTTAATCAAACACAACTTGAATTATCCCCGTTCTCAGACCCAAGACCTCACACACCTTCGAAGATGGTGAGAGCTAGCAGGGTATGAGAGTAGATTGAGAGGAAAAAGAAGTATCTTACGAGAAAGAAGTACATCTCCTCACATAATCACTCATATTAGCATAGCTTAGCTTAGTAATTAGCTTGGTAGAGAAGATGAGCATGCATTGAAGCTTGGCTCTTGGTTGGATTTGCATCCACATGCCAAGAGAGTGTTGATGTAGGCTTCTATCTCACAAGCTTGGAGTAGGTGATGAGCTCTCCATTAAAGCTTGGGAGGAGATAGAGTGTTTTTCCTTCACACATCGTCAAGTGTCAGAATGTGAGAGTTAATGCCAAGCAAAAATCAGCCCCCCCTCTCTCTTGGGCGAGCCCTAGCTGCTAAGTTAGGCTGGCTTTTGCCTCATTGGACCTCCCCAGGTCAAGCCAATAGGGATTAAGCAGCATAAGTGATAGCCTTCTGACATGTGTCCCCCTTTCCCCTTTTGTGAGAGCTTTAGGTAATTAAATAATTAAACTAAACTCTCATTGGACCCCTTTGCCTCCTGGCCAATAGGAATCAGGCAAGCCATGGGGCTCCTGAATGCTCATTGGACCCCTTGGGAGACTGCCCAATAGTCTTCTAGGACACTTAATTCTTATTGGTTTCTTTTATTAAATGTTTTTAAATTAATTAAACTAGATTTACTCTAGCTTAATTCTCATTGGTCCACTTCAAGGGTCTTCCAATAGGAATTGGGCACACCTTGTGGGCATCTGGCCTAGGGAGCTGACATGTGTCCCTCATTCCCTTTGTGTAAAGGGAGCCTGTGTGTGTGTGTGTGGTTTTCTCTCTCATCCCCTAGCTTTGGGGCTCGCCCCCTCCCATGTAGGGATGCAGAAAGACTTTTTGGGCACACACACTAAGCATCCAATTTTCCCTAAGGTTGACCTTTGGACACAACCTTTGAATTTTGGAACCTTAGCATTTTGGAAGTCTTAATGGGCTGAACCTTAGGGTCTTTTTAGCCCGTTGTTTCACATGGCTCTTTTGCAGATGGCCCCCCCTTTGGATCCCTATTTTCCCTCCTTTGGATCCCTACTGTGGCCGGTCTGCTAACTTAACCAATATTCTAGCTTTTTCTCCCTTGGCACTTCCCCACATTAAATGATCAGTTTAATATGAGAAAATCATTTAGGAGAATTAGATATTGATTATTATGACACTATAACATGTGAGAAGTAGATTGTCAAGGAAAACTTCTATTTGTTATGAAATTGGATGAAGCTCAAATTCAAAAATGTCAAAAAATGGAAAGAGTATCCATATCCCTAATGGATAGAGCATTGGATTATAGCCAGGGTAAGCTTGATTCCCCATGCCACAAAAATCACTCAACAATGGAGCTCTGGTGGATCGGAGCAGCTCAAATACCAGTTTTCATGAAAATGTTATGGATGTGGATGAAGAACGAGAGAACGATGCCTTAGATTTCGTTGAGAGCAATGATGAAATCGACATGTATGTGGACTTAAATGAAGATTGAACCTGTTGCAAAAATATGTGTGTGGTGCATGTCGGAGAATGTGTAGGTTTAGAACGTGCGTAATGTGAAAATAAAAATATATACCTCACTCTTTATGTTTTTAATGTGTGGGACCAAATGCTACAATGTACATAGTGTGGTATATGCAAAAACAGATGCCATGGTTGTGGAAAAAGACGTGTCCAAAGTGCTTACCAAGAAAAAACATGAGTCTCAACATGAGATTTGAGTTTAATGAGATTTTTCCACAAATTTAGGGAATTTTTCCAACTTGTTTGGGCTTTTTATGGACAAAAAGGAGCATTTTTGGGCTAAAAATGGCTATAAATGCCTATAAAATAGTCAAAAATAGCTCAAAATAGCTCAAAATGCCACATCAATGATGGTTCCATCGTTTCTCAAGATGAGGGGCAAGTTTTAGAGCCAAGAATGAGCTCATTTGGACATATAAGCAAGGAGATACGGCCATTCCATTACAAGGTGCTAGTGCAATCCCATGCTACTCCACTACATGTTTGAGGCTGTCAGGCCTCCAATTAGGGTTTCCCCTCTTCAAATAACTACTTGGGACTCTCCAAAGAAGTTTTGAATCTTCTATGAAATGGTCACGACGAAGAATCAAAGCGTTAATTGAGGGTTTTTAACATACCGAATGAGCACTGCATCTGTGAAATTGGGAGCAATGATACACCTTATCTTCACACACACAAGAGTTTTGAGTTAGTATTGGTTCATTTTGAAAGTGGAGCTTTCATGTATGGATTTTTGTTCTATTTGAGTGTGTTGTTGGCTTCAAATCATCTACGCCTTGCTTGATTTTGCTATGAATCCTCACAGTCAGAGGCCAGGCGCTTTCCTAGTTGCACTGTGAACTTCTTGACAATGTAACCCTCCTTTGCCAAACCAATAACAGGAAAACCTTTTTACAACATCTAGGAAGCAATAGCAAAAACATTTTCCCATGCAAATAACATCCATGTAGCATGAGAGTTGACAATTGAACCGTCCACATCGATTTTGAAAATCGCATATAATAGTAAAGGTTAGTATGCAAAACATGTTTCATGAGAGTAGCCCTCCTAGTTGACAATGCATGTATGTTTCCAATCAAGATATTTAAGCCTCCCAAACCATATGGAGGAGTCAATTTATCCCATGCAACTAACACCAGTAGCACCCTTGCAATACTGAAAAATATTTTTACCAGATTTTAAAAACAATTTTGAAGCATTTTATGAAACGAGTCTAGCACATTGGTAGCTTCTCAACTAGCAAGATCAAAAGAAGAGCATCAAGCAGGACTCCACACATTTTTTTCAAGACTAATGATTGTAAAAAAACCCATTTTATTATTGAAAATCCTGCAAGTCCAAAGCTGTTGTAATATTGTTCAGTACGAATGAGTCTAATGGGGTCAATGGCTTCCAATTTTGTAATTCTATGCAGTTTCTTAACCTTATATTAAGCCCCAATTAGCTAGGAATACATTCTACACCTTGGATAAGGTATAAAAGCTAATTTTTGTAACTTTAAGACATAACTTTTGGATAATAAATAGTAAGCGTTGCTACAACAGCTCAAATTCTGTCTTTGTTTCTTCAATCTCTCGTCTCTCTTGCGTAAGGTATTGCATTGTTGTTCTGAGCATACCAATGTGTTCGAAGGTGAAGTATCTCTCTTTTAATGTATGTTTCTTGTGCTATGAGCTGTTGTGCCCTTCTATGAGTTTCTTTTTGTTTTCTATGCACAATGCACACACTAAAACTGGATTTTGACCTTAGGGATAGATACAACACTTCTAGAGGAAGCTATAGAGCCCTTTTGGGACCAAACTTGACAACCCTAAAACAAGCCGCTTATGCATAATTTTGTCCAAGTGTCAAAAATGACACTTGAGCAGATGAGAGTGTAGAGGATACCTTGCCCATGCTAGATGTTAAGTTTCATTCCACTCCGAAATCTGTAGATACACAAACTTGTCTAGATAAGGTTGCAGTAGAGAAAGTATCTTTTGGTGTCTGACAAACACTTGAGACTTAGATAAGTATAAGTGACGTAGACTTGGGTTTTCCAAGAGATTGGATACCTTTTGTAGCCTCTATGCACTAGTCGGGTCAGCTATGTCCCACTGATTGACATTTTATGCCAATGGTTCTCGCTTTGCTAGCATTGATATGGTGAGGCTTGGCAATCATCCGACGCTTTGGCATCATTGTTGGGGATATGGCAACCTAGACTAGAGAACAACCCAAACACTAACTTGAATTTTCATTAATTCCTCTATTTTTTACTAGAGTAAATCATTTTCTATCCTTATCACGACCGTGATATTCTTGAGAGTAGAGATACTGGAGCTTTAGATATTAGGACGACTAGGTATAGGATCCTTGAGATAGGCTAGGGTCGATAACGATATAGCTTAGATTTAAAGTAGGGATTTGACACTCTTTTTTATGTCTAGTAGGAGTAGGGTAAGTAGAAAATTATTATGAGTGCATTTGGTCAAAGGTGCCTTGAAAAAAACAAAAACATTTGACAAGTCTATCTTCAGCACGCCAAAGGTAGACGTGGGGTTTTTGAGACTAAAATTGGAAAATTAGACTTACAAGGTGGTAGAAAAACTTAAGTAGATAACACCCATTGATTTTGGAACCATTTGGCTCAGTAAAACACTTTGCCAAGCCTAAAAATTGAAAAAAAATGCAGACCTCAGAGAAAATCAGCTAGGAAAATTCAAAGCAAGCTAAAACTTAAAACCAGAGTGTGTATAAATCCTAAAACTAGTGAGAAAATCAATCTTTGAAGAAAAAAATAAAAAAATGTTAAAATCTGGAAGAGATTTATCTTTGGCTCGTCGAAGATAAAAATCTCACTAGAAGGAATATTTTGTTCAATTTTCAATCTCCACGATCTTTTAGGGTTATAATACAGTTCCTAAGCAAGTTTGATCAAAATTGGAGCTGTGAAAACAATCAATACAAGGGAATTAGAAAAACCAGCCTTTAGGCTCAAAAAGAGCCAAAAACAGTGGTAAGTGGTCAAAACTTTGTGAAATTAAAGGTACAATCTTGAAATCACTTGAAGAACCCAGCCCAAGCCACAAATTGCAAGAAAAAGTGAAAAAGAAGAAGATTTATCTTTAGTGTGCAGACGATAAATCTCACACCAAGGAATGAGTTTCGCAAATTTCACATTAGGGTTGTCTTTGGAAAGCCATAAGGACTCCATTTCTGAGTTGAAAGTTGAAATTGGGCCACCTATGGTTGTAGATCTCTTCGTTGTGCCTAAGATAGTCTGAGAAAATTTCACATTAGTGACAAAGTTGAGGTTAAATTGTGGAATCACATACGGTTTTAAGTGTTGGTGTGTAGGGACTCGCAACTTGTGGACAAATTGAGAGCAAAGGAAAAAGCATTGCGATTGAAAGCAAGGCCACATTTCCAGGTTTGAGTATCAGTTCAATTGAGTGAATAAGTCCATATATGAACTTGAGATTTGGTAGAGTTTTGGGAAACTCGAGTGGCATAGAAGATAATAAGAGTAGAGCGTCCACAAAAGAGAGTGTAAATCAAGGGAGACCTTTGGAAACTATCACAGAAGAAGTACCAGACACATTTTCTGACTCAAGCTTAGATATGTCTTCCTTTTTTACTCAATTAGGAATAGGGACCTCACTCAAACTCAAGCATATCCTGACTTTCTTCAAGACCAAGAAATATGTAGCTTAGATTTACAAATGAGGACTTCTTGGTGCTGATAGACGACCATACCATCAATTTCGAAGAGGAGGTGAGAGAAAACAAACAAGACGGCCTCTACATGGACAAAAATGGAGTATAGTATTGTAATATACGGGACCCCCACTTAGTAGATAAATGGGGATTAGAGGTTAATACTCTAATACCAAATAAATCACCTTCAGTGTTAGAACTAGAAGGGTATGAGTTGATTGACACCAAACCATTGAAGCGTATCCCCACAGATAAACCACGATTTGGAGTTTATTTTTGGGAAGAGAACAATATCAAAGATTTGGTTTGGACCACCCATGTCAAACTAGGACAACCGATTCCCTTGAAAATTGTGTACATCTTGAAGATCCAGAAAACAAGGTTGGAAGAATCCCACTCATCTCTTTAGAGATTGTTACATCAATAACTTTGTTATGATGACCCCAAAAGAGATTGAAAAAACCAAGTACCCGGGAAACTCAATCCGTGAAGTAATTATGGGAAACGTACAAGAAACCAATGGAAACAAGGATCCAAATACTCGAGCCTATGATAGCATGGCCAATCAAAGGGGAAGAACACCAAGAAGTAACCACCTCAATGAAACTAACATGGGAGGAAAAATATATACCACCATCAACAAGGGAGGAATGAGTGACACAAGGACACGAAGAGGTCCACATGAGCCACATTCACCAAACAACTAGTTTGAAGGATTAATGGGAGAGACACCCACTAAAAGGGAAAGAGCAAGTGCAGAACACAATTGTAGGGTTAGACCACCAGATTTCCAAAAGTGGGTCAAAAAATACGGCAGATTGGGGAATCCATATGACCATTTGTCCCACTTCAGATAGGTTTTGAAACCTCACCGCATAACCAACTTCCATATGAAGTTTGAGGGGCTAGGGATGACCTTGAAAGGAAAAGCTTTGACTTTTTTTCAAACCATACTTCCTGGATCAATAATCAACTTTCCAACCTTGGAAATGAGATTTTTTTTACTTGTTCCAAAATGGAGATAAAGCACAATACAACGGCACAAATCTATAGTTTCACGCACGAACAAGGAGAGACTATAAGGGACAATGTGAGTCGAATGCAATATATAGACAGACGTTCGCAGTTGAAAATCCAATTGAGAAAAGACTCGTGTCATTATTTTTGAAAGCACTTTTAAACAAGGAATTACATGCTATCTTGTACAACAAAAAACATATGACTTGAGAAGCATGTAGTCTAGACGCGATCAACCTGAGTGATGATTTCAAGATTTGTAATGAGGAAAGTAAAGCTAAAGACATATAAATTGAATGAACAACAACCATTGTGATCGAACATCTTGAACTATCTATTGCGTCTTCTGCTAGTTCTATAGAGGACATGTTGCAACGCATGAACGATATGATGATCGACATGCAAAGGATGTCATTGAGAGGCCCAACACAGGGATCAAATCAAGGATAACCACAAAGGAAATTAAAATGGTGCACCATTAAGATAAAATTGAAAAAATACAAGGCAAATGAGTGCTATTATAAGCCTAAATATGATGGGAATCTTCAGTACGTGCCAATGAGGTCACAAGGATAACACATGTATTACCACCCGTCAAATGTGGCACCCATGCCAAAATTGCCAATGAATATAGAGACACCACAACTAGTATTAGGTCAACAACCACCACTCCCTAGGAATAATGATATACCAATCAATTATATGCTACTGGAGGGACAAATTGATGAGCAAGCTCTAGTAGCTGTTACTCCATACACCCTGAAGCAAGCATCGTAACAATGGGGATAGAAGAAGAGTGGTATAGCCAGCCTGCTCTAGTCCCTATAGAGCCGATGTGTTAATGACCTACTGAAATAGCATGTGTTAACTTTATTGCACATCAAGCGGCAAGACTACCAATGATCAATCCAATGCCCAAACTGAAAATTGAAAATTGAAAATTGTCATAACTGTGGAGCGGATGATCATTGGAAGATTGAGTGTACCAAACCGGATAAGAATGCAGGACCTATAGAGGCTTATTGTGGGACATGTGGAAAAAAGGGAGGGCACTTTCTTGAAGATTGACATAGGAACACAACCAACAAAGGAAGAACAGCTATAAACATAATTCAAATCATGCCAAGTAGTTCATCAGAGAGGGAACCATGTAAGGTTTCAGTTTCTGAAACTTTGGAAATTGTACAAGCATAATCAAATTAATGTGTTTGTAAAAGAAAAACAATGTAGAATTATACAACCGTGGCAAATATTGGTTTGTTTTGAACCATAATCATGACTTTACTATGGTTAGAAATTTTCAGAACTAAATTCCGATAAAAAGCTGGCATAGTTATGGGCCTTGGAAATTTACAATGTAAACTAAGTTAATTAATTAAACTTTAAGGTTTTAGTAATCATTACTGCAAAAGTCTTTTATCCTAAAGCTCTTAGACATTTACAGATAATTGCAAAAAAATAGCAAAAATTGATTTTGTGTATCTGGGGGACTGTTTGGGGCAGTGTTGAACCTGTCCATGCTATATTTAGTAGCAAGTGGCACTAGGAGAAGGTTGGGGGCTGCCTTGAGGTGCCAGTAATTGCCAAAAGCAGTGCAAAAGCCCTAAAAACCAATAAATAGGCCCGCCTCTTCACAGAAAAATTCAGACTCGGAGTCCTAGACATTTCTCTCTGACCTAGAGAGAACTCTACTAAAAAATCACTAGAGAGAAAAAACTCTAGTTGATTAATCCAAAGTAATTAGTTTAATCCCTTTTTAATTGGAAAAATTATGCTAAAATATCTATATTTTCTTAATTAATCCAATCAATTAAGAAGATTAAACTTATTTACACTCTAAATTACTCTCTTACTTCTTAATATTCTATTGATTACTTAGATTAAGATTAGGAATATTAACCTGATTAATTATTAAGACATATTAGGACTAAAATATTTTGTTTGTTCATAAATTAATGGTAATTACATTAAATAAACTTAGGTTAGTATAAGATAACTATTAGAGCTATATTAAACTATCAAGATGCTAGGAAAATTATCTCTTAATCTTTGATTAGTTTCCAAAATTAATTAGACAAAAACTAGCCGTTTTTTATCAAAAAAATGATGAGAAATCTATTTAATTAGCTAAAAAATTCTTAAGTTAATTATCACAATTAGAAAATCTTGTTAGGAGTAGAGGGTAAACTACTAATTAACAAATAACTTATCTAAGTATTTAATTAAGTTCAAATTTAGTATTTTTAGACATAAAATAAAGGGGAAAATTAGAAAAACATGCTGGATAAATATGTGTTATTTATCATACTTAGTTTACATGTTAAAAAAGGTACAACGTACAAAAGGACTAGGGCATCCCATGACCATGACGCTGGGCCTAGTCGTAGGCCTACGGAAGAGAGTCTTTAGTGCCAGTGCAGTAGCAGATGGCAAATCAGTCTCAGGTGGGTTCATTCAATGAAGTCTTTAAATAGCTTAAAGTTCTTTCATAGTAGGCCTATGGAGGAGAGTCTTTAGTGCCAATCAGTAGCAGATGGCAAATCAGTCTCAGGTGGGTTCATTCACTGAAGTCTTTAAATAGCTTAAAGGTCTTTGATCGTAGGCCTATGAAGGAGAGTCTTTAGTGCCAGTGCAGTAGCAGATGGCAAATCAGTCTCAGGTGGGTTCATTCACTGAAGTCTTTAAATAGCTTAAAGGTCTTTGATAAATTAACATTGCATACGTAAGAACCAAGAAAGAATAATTGGCCGAAAATGGAAGGTAACCTCCAAGTAACCAACGAGCATTGTTTGTAAATAGGAAAGAAATGTTTGGGCTAAGACTGGTTGACATAGGAAAGAAATGTTTGATCATCCTTAAGACAGCTTGTCTCAAGACACCTCTGTTTCCTTGGAATATTTTACTTCAGGTGATGATTAATGATGGCAAGTCATCCATGGATGAATCAGTTACCTCAGTGCATGTGGAGTCTTTACCCCGTGCTTGTCTGTGTTTGTGGATATTACTTAGAATATCGTTTTTATCCTAGAGGAACCACCCAATTGTATGGACAACCGATTGGTGTATGGACGCCCAGATTTTGGATGATGACTTTTTTGACCCCGGTTTTTATAAATAAGTAATGGGTGCTATTTTTCACCCCTGTATAGGTTATCTTGAGACAAAACAGTATTGGTTAGAGTTACTCCAGATTGATAGTATCTTGTCTTAAGTCTAAAGATGTCTCTTTGCTAAAAGAATGTTTTCAAGGGTTGTTTTAATGAAATCCTTTTATCATTCATAAAAGGAATCATTATTTTAATTGTGATAAGAACGTGGTAGTAATTAAACAACAAAGTATCATGTGTGAGTGTGGGGTGGTAAGTGGGGATTGACTAAGGTTGTCGATCATGGATGGGTGGACCTGATTGGTCAGGTAACAATCCATTCCTACGCACTAAAAATGTCTTTAAAAACTTCTCCACTTGGAAGAGGAATCCACCAGCAACTGTGTCCTCACATATGTTAGGGGAAAAAAAGCGTTGGTTAAGGAAACCTTAGTCCAAATGATGGAAGTTATAGGGCCAAAATAGTTTTAAGAACTTCAAAGAGTTGTCCAATTTCCACTGCGAAACAGGACTACGTCCCCTTCTAGGGCTATAAACCCAAGACATTATCAATGGTAAAGGTATATTCCTTGGATTCTTCTTGTTTAGAGACTCTGATTTTATTAGTCCTAGAGGCCTGACAAGGATCCCATCCCAGACAAAATAAAGGTTTAATAAGTAATTTTGCAATTATAATTGTAGTATATTTTGAAATGAGAATTTCCCTATCAATACAAGAAAATGTCTGCCAAGCTTACCGAAAGTTTATGATCTTCAATATCATGTTCGAGGCTGCTTGCAACTCGAGTAAATTCCTATTTTGCAAGAGCATCATGCAACTATTAGACGAGATGTTTTCTCCTCCTCTTATGTGGGGAATCAACTGGTCACAGTTTGGCGGAATTTTCATGATTGATGCGGAACAAATAGAGGGGTTGGCACTAAACATGAAGAAAATCAAATGGGCAGAAACCCTTCGCACCATCTAAGCTTACTTTTTCAGCGGGAATTAAGATCAAGATCAAACCATTACTATAGATGGGATAGTGGTGTCTCAGAATTAGTGGGTATTTGACCAAGTAGCTAAAGTTAGATAACCAAGTAAGACCAAACCCATGAGGGTAGGTGCTAAGTTTAGAGGACCAAAAGATGTTATATTTTTTGATCCCCTATCAAACCCAGGAGTAGTTAAGAAGATTTTGGTATAGAGTGTTACCATCTTGTACATAGTATGAGTCAGTGTTTGTATTAACTCTTGTAAATACCATGGTTTTATGATAATGACATGTTTTGTGTAATTCAATGGAATGATAATGATAATTGTTGGATCTCTATTTTCATTTAAGTCTAAAAGTATATACATAGATTAGAAATTTTCATGACAAAACAAATTACTCCTTAGCATTAAAAGATTTTCATTAATTAAAATTCCAGGGCAATGTAAAAAGTCTTTACACTCCCACCCAGGAGAACAAACTCCTACTAAAACAAGTTCAACTCCTGACCTTCAAGGGAGAGGGACCTAACTTAGAACGTGATGCAAAATCATGTCTTAATGCCATGGACTACTATTTCCTCACAGGGTAGGAACCGCTTCAAAAAATCAGGCAATGTTGGGAATGTTTCGACTCAGTGGAGATTCTAAACTCTGGTGGAAACAGCATTGTAGGGATAATCCTTCCATTAGTCCATCCTTGGAGAAAATGAAAGAGGCAGTAAAAGAAAGATACCTTCCTCCGGCTCATCAAGCTATAAGAACACTACACCAAATATGTGTCCTTATAGCGCTATGCACCACCGATGACAATGTAACAACAGATTGCTCGCTTGTGCCAGGGCCTTAACAAACCTTTAAGTACACACTTAGAATCTATGAGGCCCACATGAATTCAAGATGCCCTTCTCAGAGCTAAACCACTTCTGGCTGAAGGAAACCCCCTTGCAAGTAACTATCATAACTACAATAACTTTAGAGGAAGAGCAAGGGGAAACTTCAACCAAGGAAATCAACGAAGGGTAGTAGCAGTTGCCAGACTTTTCCAAATATGAGATGTTATAGATGCAATCAAATGGGACACTACAGAGATGCCCCGAGAAGCAAAACCCCAAAGTTGCTGCACTCGGACCACTCCTCAATCTCTAGATAAGCCAAGGAAATAATCAAAGAGGAGGAAGAAATAGAGGACGAGGCAAAGGAAGAGGTAGAGGAGCTAAAGCCTATGCTGTAGTGGGAGATCCAACCTTCGTGAATGAAGAAGATGACAGAGCTACTCTTTTTGCCGCCATTGATAACCCTCGAGCTCGGCAACAATATGTAGTCATCCAAACCACTACAAACAAAGAAGGTGAACAATATGAATTACTTATAGATTGTGGTAGCACACACTCCTTTCTCTCCCCCAAATGCTTAAGGAAGCTCAAATTAAACCAATACCCCACCAAGAAATTAGTGGTAGAACTAGCAAATGGGAAAGAGGTTCTATCTCAATTTACAGCCGGGGAAGTAGAATTTGAACTGGGAGGAACCCTCACTTCATCTTACTTTCGGACCCTACCAGTAGGAATCTATGACGGTATTCTAGGAATGGATTGGTTAAGGGAACCTATCCTTCAAAAATCACTTAGGTGAAGAAACATTAGTACAAGGATCCAAGGGGAAGCTTTAGGGTCATTTAGTTAAGGCTAGTCGGCTTCTGAAAGGGTTACGCAAGGGGCATTAGATCTTTGTAGTAAAACTCAACAAGAATGATGATTCAAAGGACAACCCAACTCCAGAATGGCTTAAGAACTTTTTGGATATATTTCCGGAAGATCTCTCAAATTTACCTCCCCCAAGGGACATAGACCATGAAATAGAAACCTTTCTAGGTAGTGAACCAATTTCAAAAAGGCCCTATAAAATGTCACTCCCTCAAACTATTAAATTGAAAGAACAGCTTCGTAAACTTATTGAACAAGGATTCATACGACCAAGCATTTCACCCTGGCGAGCGCCTGTTCTATTCCAAAAGAAGAAGGATGGGTCTTTATGTCTCTGCATCGATTATAGGGGACTTAAACTAGGTATCTGTAAAGAATAAGTATCCTATTCATCCCATCGATGAATTACTTGATAGATTACATGGGACCAAGGTATACACAAAAAATGACCTCAGATCAGGCTACCATCAAATCCGGATTACAGAAGCAGATATTTATAAAACCGCATTTAACACCCGATATGGGCATTACAAGTTCATAGTGATGCCTTTTGGTCTTACGAATGCTCCGTCTACCTTTAATCGACTCATGCAAGATATATTCAGAGAATATCTGGATAATTATGTATTGGTATTTTTTGATGATATCTTGGTATACTCCAAAGACGAAAAAGGTTGTGAAGGCCATGTACGTAAAGTACTTCATCTTCTACACCAACATCAGTTGTATGCTAAGATGAGCAAATGTGTGGTCTTTACTCCTGAATTTAGCTATCTTGGATTTATTATAAACCTTCAATGAATCTCTGTAGACCCCGCAAAGATTGAGGAAATAATAGATTGGCCACAACCCAAGATGATCAGTGAGATTCGAGGATTCTTGGGCATTAGAGGATGGTATTGAATCTTCGTCAAAGATTACGCAGTCATCACCGGACCCTTGACTCAACTACTTAAAAAGACAACTAAACTTACATGGGAAAAAGGGCAGGAGGACTGTTTCCTCAAATTAAAACAAAATCTCACATCAGCCCCTTTACTCAAACTCCCTCATTTCACTCAAGAGTTTGAGGTAGTAACCGATGCCAACAACCTTGCTGAAGGAGGAGTCTTAAACCAATAAGGCCGATCGGTCACATTCACCTCTCGAAAATTGAGAATCCATGAGCTAAATTATCGAACTCATGATCTGGAACTCTTAGCCGTCATCCATGCTCTCAAGCTCTAGAGGCATTATCTTCGAGGGGGGAAATTTCAGTTAATCACTGATCATCAAAGTTTGAAGTGGATTTTCTCTCAATCAACACTCAACATGAGGCAAAAAACATGTATAGAACTCTTACAAGAGTATGATTTTGAAATAAAGAATGTGGTTGCTGATGTCCTTAGCCACAAGGTTTTTCTTGGGGCCATTTCCACAACCGAAAACCCAATTCTAGACAAGGTTAAGGAAGCCTCCCTAGAAGATGAGGTTTATCTAAAATTCCTACAGGTTATCAATCAAAAGGACCTAAAGGGGAAAGAGAAGGACACAATCAAGGATTATTCACTTGAAGATGGGCTTCTCTATTACAAGCACCGATTATACATTCCTAGGAGTTCAACCTTGAAGGAGTTAATTCTTTATGAAGGACACAACGCTGCAGCAACCAACCATCTTGGCTATGCAAAAGACCCTTAATGCCATGAGGAAAAGCTATTTTTGTCAAGTTATGAAAGTAGATATACTTCACTACATCAAACATTTCCTTTCTTGTCAAAGGATTAAGGCTGAACGAGTAATGATGCCAGGGAAACTTCAACCTCTTGACATTCCTCAAATGAAGTGGGAACTCATTAGCATGGACTTCGTAATAGGCCTTCCTACCGTTCAAGGAGGTTACTACTCCATTATGGTTTGGTTG
Source organism: Adiantum capillus-veneris (assembly GCF_014529385.1). Taxonomy (NCBI): domain Eukaryota; kingdom Viridiplantae; phylum Streptophyta; class Polypodiopsida; order Polypodiales; family Pteridaceae; genus Adiantum; species Adiantum capillus-veneris. Next base: position 52,347,806 of record NC_140958.1, on the reverse strand, counting down.
TGGACATGCTAACCAAGGTGTCTCATTTGATGCCTGTGAAAACCACTTACACTGCATTAGACATAAGCCGTCTATTTGTCAAAGAGATCTTTAAATTACACGGACTTCCAAAAAGAATCGTCAGTGATAGAGATGCAAAATTAACTTCAAAATTTTGGAAATTTTTATTGAAGACTTAGGTACCTAGCTATGTTTCAATTCAACCTATCACCCTCAGACTCACGGTCAGACAAAAAGAGTGAATAAGGTTATTGAAGACATCCTTAGAGCTTATTGTAGTAGAGAACCCCGGAAATAGATACAATTTCTTCCTTTAGTGGAATTCGCATATAATTCTTCATTCCAAAAAAGGATTGAGATGTCGCCTTTTAATGCACTTTATGGGCATGAATGTATATCACCCCTAAACTTTTATGACCCCACTATAAGAGTAGAAGCTTCAAAACAAATGCTGGAAGAGATGGATGCCCAAATGAAGGCCATACACAAGAGGACATTCAAGCAGCTACGGACCGCCAAAAACATTATGCTGATAGAAAACGGTCTAACCAATTTTTCAAACAAGGGGATTCCTTCGGGTCTGGCCAAAGAGAAGCAATCTATCCTTGGGAAAATTCAAAAAACTTAGCCCTAAATATTTTGGACCTTATGAAGTGATAAAGGTAATCAGTGATCAGGCCTACAAACTAAAGTTACATGAACACCTCAAGGTCCATAATGTATTCCATATTAGTCTTCTAAAACCTTATATTTCAAACCCTAATCACACTCTAGACGATGAACATACTGTGTGCAAAAACAAGGAATCCTTGAACTCCAACCAGATTGTATTCTCGATACTAGGGAAAGAAGTCTGCAAAATAGAGTGATTAGAGAGCATCTAGTAAAATGGAAGGACTACCCCACTAAAGACACCACATGGGAGGATGAAGTATCACTTCTCAAAGATTTTCCCAAATTCGGTGGAGATAAGGACATCTCAATTCCTTAAGTTGGGGTGATTGTAAGGTTTTCAGTTTCTGAAACCTTAGAAACTGTACAAAGCATAATCAAATTAATCTGTTTGTAAAAAAAAAAAACAATGTAGAATTATCCAACCATGGAAAATATTGGTATTTTTGGAACCGTAATCATGACATTACTATGGTTAGAAATTTTCAGAACTAAATTCCGATAAAAACTGGCATAGTTATGGGCCTTGGAAGTTTACATAGGGAATTGAGTTGATTCATTAAATTGTAAGGTTTTAGTAATCGTTACTGGAAAATACTGGAAAATACTAGAAAATCGTTACTGGAAAATACTTTTATCTTAAAGTTCCTAGATATTTACAAATAATTGTAGATATTTTTGAAATTAATCATGAAAAGTCAAAAAATAGCAAAATTGATTTGTGTATCTGGGGGGCTGTGTGGGGTAGTGATGAGCTTGCCCAAGCTAGATTTAGCAGCAGGTGGCACTAGGGGAAGGCTCGGGGCTGGCTTGAGGTGCAAGTAACTGCCAGAAGCAGCCTAGAAGCCCTAAAAACCTATAGATAGTTGCCCCCCTCTTCACAAAAAAATTCAGACTTGGAGCCTTAGCCATTTCTCTCTCACCTAGAGAGAACTCTATTCAAAAATCACTAGAGAGCAAAAACTCTAGTTGATTAATCCACGATAATTTAATCCCTTTTTAACTAGAAAAATTATGCTAAATTACCTATATTTTCTTAATTAATCCAATTAAATAAGAAGGTTAAACTTACTTACACTCTAAATTACTCTCTTAATTCTTAATATTTTGTTGATTACTTAGATTAAGATTAAGGATATTAACCTAATTAATTATTAAGTCATATTAGGACTGAAATAAATCTTTTTGATCATAATTTAATGGTAATTATACTAATTAAACTTCGCTTTTTATAAGATAATTATTAGAGCTATATAAGACAGTCAAGATGCTAGGAAAATTATCTCTCTTTTTTTATTGCTTTTTGTAATTAAAAAGGCAAACATTAGCTATTTTTAATCAAAAACTTCATGGGAAATCTATTTAATTAGCTCAAAAATTCTTAAGTTAACTATTATAGTTAGAAAATACTGTTAGGAAGAGAGGGTAAATTACTCATTAACAGATAATTAATCTAAGTATTTAATTAAGATAAAATTAATTTTTTTAAGCCATAAAATAAAGGGGGAAATTAGAAAAACATGTTCGATAATTATGTGCTATTTATCAAAGTTAGTTTATATGATGTTAAACAAGCTGTAATAACTATCTTGAGGTTAGAAAAATAATATAGCTATTTATCTAAGTAAGACTAAACTAATTTTATCCACAAATTAGATGGGGAAATTAGAAAAACATGTTAAATAGTTATGTGTTGTTTATTAGAGTTAATTTACATGTAAAACTAGTCATGATAATTAGATTAGCCATAGAAAAGTAATTTAACTAATTATCTTAGTCAAGAAACCTTGTTTTTAAAGTTAAATTAAAAGAAGAAATTAATAACGTAGATTCGATAGCTTTGAAGTAATTTCTAGAGCTTAAATACATCATTAGAAACCTTTGATAATTAGCTTAGACACAAAAATTGATTTAGTTAATCATCTTAGTCAAAAACCCCTATTTTTGAAGATAAATTAATAGGGGAAGTTAGTAAATTAGTTTAGATATCTTTGAGATAATTTTCAAAGTTAGAATATACCATTACAAAGCTGTGATAATTATCTTAGCTACAAAAAAATAATTTAGCTAATTTGCTTAGTCAAAAAACTTTGTTTTTAAGGGTAAATTAAAGAAGGAAACTATAAAAATTACTTAGATAATTACATTGTAATTATCAAAGATAGGAATCATGGTTAGGAAGCAAGATAATTGGGGTATACATAGGAAATTAGTTTACCTAATCAAATAGGTCAAAATTGTGTGTGTTTTAGCAAAAATTAAAGGAGTAAATTAGTTAAATTACTTTGATAATTATATAATAATTATCAAAGGTACAAATTATTGTTAGAAACTCGAGATAAATAGATCATGCCCAGATAATTATTTTAGTTAATATTGCTTGATTTTGTCTATAAATTGACAAGGAAAACTAGCAAATTAATTTATATAATAACACAATAATTACCAGAGATAGGAAACAGCTTTAGAAGGTTGGAATTATTATCTTAATCCCAAATAATCAATTTAGCTAATTATCTTAGCTAATATTGTCTAATTTGGACTATAAATTAGGAAGGGAAATTTGTAAATCAATTTATAAGTTAGCAAGATAATTACTAGAGTTAAAATACATCAAAATCCACCTAGGGTAAATATCCCACAAGCAGATAAGGAATTCATAGATTACTAAAGCCGAATTAGGATATTTTTGAACAAAAAAATAAGGAGGTTAGTAAAATAGCCCTGGTAATTATAAGACAATTATGGGAGAATAGTAACACTACTAGAAACCTTAGGAGAAAATTATCTCACCCAAATATTTATCAGAGATGCTTACTTAGTCAAAAAATCCCCATTTTGGGAAAAAAAAGAAATAAGAGAGATTATTCATTTAATTCTCCAATCGATTAAGTATCTTTTTATAAAGGCTACCACTATGGCTCCAAAAAGGACCCAAGGAAATCCTGTGTCCAATGAGGAAGATACAATGCACACAAGGACTAGGGCATCCCATGACCATGAGGCTGGGCCTAGTCGTAGGCCTGCAAAGGAGAGTCTTTAGCGTCATGTTGAGCTTATATGTGAAGCTACTCAATATATGGCTTCTCTATATACGGCACCCAGGTCCCCTCTATATATACATCATCGCATGTGTGTATTCTACACACTTTGGGCTTCTATTTCTGTGCTCTCTCTCTCTCTCAACATGGTATCAGAGCAGTACGTTTTTGTTTTCAATTTTTCTTCTAATTGAAAACGATTTTGCAGAAACTCTCCATGAGAAGCATCGGAATCGATGTGGTCTACAGGACTGCGTACATGCCTCAAAACAATTTTGTAGAAACTATTCGCATGAGAAACAATTCTCTTCAGCCATCGGAGTCGATGTGGTGTACAACTTTGCTGAAAAACTATTCGCTTGAGCCATTAGAATCAATGTGATGTACAACTTTGCAGAAGAAATTTTCTCTAAATTCTGCACCGATTTCGGGTTATCGTTCTCGAATTTCGAATATGTTTGAAAAGCAAACTTTTACTTTTTTATTTTGATTTTTCTCATAATTGAAAACTTCTCAATTGTATTTTTTCTTCATCAGTCATATATTTGTTACTGACGTAACTTTGCTGCAGAAGCCAGTTACATATCGTTCCAATTCAGTCGAGCTGTTGATGATCGTCCAAATTCTACCGAGCTACTGTTGGTACATGATCTTTTGTTATATGATATACTCGTTCATTGATTCTCGTATAATTATTCTTCTAGAGATAGACTTTACGTCATTTTATTGATAATTTCTCGTTGATACCATAGTGATTTTGATGGTACCATGATGATGTTTTGTTAGTACTTTGGTCATGGTGATTTTTGTTGATACCATGATGATATTTCATTGATACCATGGTTATTCTTGATGATGCCATGATGATATTTCATTGATATCATGGTTATTCTCGGTGATGCCATGATGATATTTCGTTGATTCCATGGTGATTTTCGTTGATACCATGATGTTGTTTCATTGATATCAAGGTTATTCTTGGTGATGCCATGATGTTGTTACGTTGATACAATGATTATTCTTGGTGATATCATGATGTTGTTTCATTGATACCATGGTTATTCTCAATGATACTATAATGTTTTTGCGTTGATACCATGGTTATTCTCGGTGATGCCATGATGTTTTTTTGTTGATACCATGGTTATTCTCCATGATGCCATGATGTTGTTTCGTTGATACCATGGTTATTCTCGGTGATGCCATGATGTTGTTTCGTTGATACCATGGTTATTCTCGGTGATATCATGATGTTTTTTCGTTGATACCATGGTTATTCTCGATGATATCATGATGTTGTTTCGTTAATACCGTGGTTATTCTCGATGATACCGTGATGTTGTTTTGTTGATACAATGATTATTCTATGATGCTTTTTGTTGGTACAATGATGATTTATTCATTTTTATATACAATGATGATATTTTGTTAATACTTTGATGATATTCATTGATATCACTACTTGATAAATGTTGTTTTATGTAGTATATACACATGTCATTTGCATCACGTATCATATATCTTGTACTTTTTATGTTTATACTTTATGTCCACATATGTTGTCGTGCGTATATATGTCGTCAAAAGAGTGGCATCGCGAACCATCTCTTATGGCATTGTGAACGTAATTATTTCACTAACGATGCTAATAATTTTCATGACTATTTTTTTTGAGTCTATGATCTATTTATGATTGATCAAAGAATTGATTTCATGAAGACAAACTTGGTGACAATAAAAGATTTCTGAAGACATGTTTAGTGATTCCATATTGATGACAACATGAAGATATGTTTGGTGATGCGATAGTGATGACAAGCTACACAGCAGATTCACGGAGACACTTCTGATTACGAGCTAATCAATAGCCTTTACACCTATTTATTGAACCTTTGTATTCATTATTGTATTTGATAGGATAGGAGTAATGTAACTTCTCATAAAACATTCATTGTAAAAGGAGTGATGTAGCTGTTCATAAAATATTCATTGTAAAAGAAGTGATGTAGCTCCTCATGAACATTTGTATATGCAATGATTTTTTATAATATAAAGGTGGGTGTATATAGAGCTGTGGGTTTTCCCTTGATCCCCCAAGGGTTTTTTCATCCACAGTTAGGGACCCTTATTTGAGTGGGGATGCTGAGCTTATATGTGAAGCTACTCAATATATGGCTTCTCTATATATGGCACCCAAGTCCCCTCTATATATACATCATCTCATGTGTGTATTCAACACACTTTGGGCTTCTATTTCTGTGCTCTCTCTCTCTCTCTCTCTCTCTCTCTCTCTCTCTCTCTCTCTCTCTCTCTCTCTCTCTCTCTCTCTCTCTCTCTCTCTCTCAACACGCTAGTGTAGCAGCAGATGTCAAATCAGTCTCAGGTGAGTTCATTCACTTAAGTTTTTAAATAGCTTAAATTTCTTTTATAAATTAACATTGCATACGTACGAACCAGAAAGGAATAAGTGGCCGAAAATGGAAGGTAAGTTCCAAGAAACCAATGAGCATTGTTTGTAAATAGGAAAGAAATGTTTGGGCTAAGAGTGGTTGACCTAGGAAGAAATGTTTGATCATCCTTAAGACAGCTTGTCTCAAGACACCTCTCTTTTCTTGGAATATTTTACTTGAGGTGATGAGTAATAATGGTGAGTCAGCCATGGATGAGTCGGTTACCTCAGTGCACGTGGAGTCTTTACCTTGTGCTTGTTTGTGTTTGTGGATATTACTTAGGATATCGTTTTTATCCTAGAGGACCCACTCGGTTGTATGGGCAACCGGTTGGTGTATCACCGAACGGATTTTGGGTGATGACTTTTTTCACCCCGGTTTTTATAAATAAGAAATGGGTGCCGTTTTTCATGGCTGTATAGATGATCTTGGGACAAACCAGTACTGGTCAGAGTTACTCCAGATTGACATTACCTTGTCTTAAGTCTAAAGATTTCTATTTGCTAAAAGAATGTTTTCAATACTGTTTGCTAAAAGAAAAGGACCCGAGGAAATCCTTTGTACGATGAGGAAGGTACAATGCACAAAAGGACTAGGGCATCCCATGAACATGAGGCTGGGCCTACTCGTAGGCCTACGAAGGAGAGTCTTCAGGGGCTAGTGTAGCAGCAAATGGTTGATCAATCTCACGTGGGTTCCCATTTATTCACTTAATTCTTTAAATAGCTTAAAGTTCTTTTATAAATTAACATTGCATACGTAAGAACCAGAAAGGAATAGCTGGTCGAAGATGGAAGGCAACTTCCAAGAAACCAATGAGCATTGTTTGTAAATAGGAAAGAAATGTTTGGGCTAAGACTGGTTGACCTAGGAAAGAAATGTTTGATCATCCTGAAAATAGCTTGTCTCAAGACACCTCTGATTCCTTGGAATATTTTACTCCAGGTGATGAGTAATGGAGGTTTTAGCCCAAGGTGGTTTAAAGGTCCACCACCTGCCCAAGCTAGCTCTATTGAATAGTCCTATCTCTACTCTAATAGCGTGGATGGTTTGGGTAGAGGTCTAGCACCTGTCCAACCTACTATCCATTGTGTTATTGAGGTTCTAGCCCAAGGTGGTTTGAAGGTCCACCACCTGTCCAAGCTAGCTCTATTAAAAGAAGCTATCTCTACTGCTTGAAGGTCAATGTGTGAAACATATAGCTACATTTTGGACACTCATACAATGAGAGATATTTTTGTAATCCAACGCGTTTCCCTTTTCTACATATTTACAAATCCATGCCTAGTGAATATCTCTCTTCTTCAATATTCAATTCTTCTCTCAATAGAGACCTTAATAGAAGCAAGTTCTACCACTTAGTGCAAGGAAATGGCTATTGTTTTAAGTCTACCGCAGTTAGACTCCACAGAAGGTTCACCACCACACTTGTTTGAATTAGCCTCCATGGAATGTCCACCACCTGTCCAAGCTATATGGGGTTGTTTGAAGATCTAACACACTTCTTGAGATTGGGATCTATGTATGGTTCACCTACCCATGCTAGCCTTGAAAGTATAAAATAAAGGGGGTAGTACTATTTTCAATGTCAATGTGTGAACAAAGTAGAGCTACTATTTTACTAGCATTGATGGTTTGGGATAGAGGTTGACCACTTGTCCAACCTACTAACCATTGTGTTATGGAGAATGAAGGCTAAGGTTGTTTGAAGATCCACCACCTATCCAAGCTAGCTCTATTGAAAGAATCTATCACTAATGTTTGAAGGTTAAAGTGTGAATGGAGTCTAGCTACTATGTTTACTACCATGAAGGGTTTGGGACAGAGGTCCATCACTTGTCCAACCTACTAAACATTCTGTTATGGAGTTTTTAGCCCAAGGTGGTTTAAAGGTCCACCACCTGCCCAAGCTAGCTCTATTGAATAGTCCTATCTCTACTCTAATAGCATGGATGGTTTGGGTAGAGGTCTAGCACCTGTCCAACCTACTATCCATTGTGTTATTGAGGTTCTAGCCCAAGGTGGTTTGAAGGTCTACCACCTGTCCAAGCTAGCTCTATTAAAAGAAGCTATCTCTACTGCTTGAAGGTCAATGTGTGAAACATATAGCTACATTTTGGACACTCATACAATGAGAGGTATTTTTGTAATCCAACGCGTTTCCCTTTTCTACAAATTTACAAATCCATGCCTAGTGAATCTCTCTCTTCTTCAATATTCAATTCTTCTCTCAATAGAGACCTTAATAGAAGCAAGTTCTACCACTTAGTGCAAGGAAATGGCTATTGTTTTAAGTCTACCGCAGTTAGACTCCATAGAAGGTTCACCACCACACTTGTTTGAATTAGCCTCCATGGAATGTCCACCACCTGTCCAAGCTATATGGGGTTGTTTGAAGATCTAACACACTTCTTGAGATTGGGATCTATGTATGGTTCACCGACCCATGCTAGCCTTGAAAGTATAAAATAAAGGGGATAGTACGAGGTCTAAAAGTCATCAATTCAAGCTCTTAAGTTTAGGTTAGTGTTTAAAAAAAGCATCTAATTCTAGCTCTATTGAATAGTCATATCTCTAGTCTGATGACGTGGATGGTTTGGGATAGATGTCCAACACTTTTCCAACCTACTATCCATTGTGTTATTAAGGTTTTAGCCCAAGGTGGTTTGAAGGTCCACCACCTGTCTAAGCTAGATCTATTGAAAGAAGCTATCTCTATTTTTTCAATGTCAATGTGTGAACAAAGTAGAGCTACTATTTTACTAGCATTGATGGTTTGGGATAGAGGTTGACCACTTGTCTAACCTACTAACCATTGTGTTATGGAGAATGAAGGCTAAGGTTGTTTGAAGATCCACTACCTATCCAAGCTAGCTCTGTTGAAAGAATCTATCACTAATGTTTGAAGGTTAAAGTGTGAATGAAGTCTAGCTACTATGTTTACTACCATGAAGGGTTTGGGACAGAGGTCCATCACTTGTCCAACCTACTAAACATTCTGTTATGGAGGTTTTAGCCCAAGGTGCTTTAAAGGTCCACCACCTGCCCAAGCTAGCTCTATTGAATAGTCCTATCTCTACTCTAATAGCGTGGATGGTTTGGGTAGAGGTCTAGCACCTGTCCAACCTACTATCCATTGTGTTATTGAGGTTCTAGCCCAAGGTGGTTTGAAGGTCTACCACCTGTCCAAGCTAGCTCTATTAAAAGAAGCTATCTCTACTTCTTGAAGGTCAATGTGTGAAACATATAGCTACATTTTGGACACTCATACAATGAGAGGTATTTTTGTAATCCAACGCGTTTCCCTTTTCTACAAATTTACAAATCCATGCCTAGTGAATCTCTCTCTTCTTCAATATTCAATTCTTCTCTCAATAGAGACCTTAATAGAAGCAAGTTCTACCACTTAGTGCAAGGAAATGGCTATTGTTTTAAGTCTACCACAGTTAGACTCCACAGAAGGTTCACCACCACACTTGTTTGAATTAGCCTCCATGGAATGTCCACCACCTGTCCAAGCTATATGGGGTTGTTTGAAGGTCTAACACACTTCTTGAGATTGGGATCTATGTATGGTTCACCTACGCATGCTAGCCTTGAAAGTATAAAGTAAAGGGGGATAGTACGAGGTTTTAAACTCATCAATTCAAGATCTTAAGTCTAGGTTAGTGGTTTTTTTAAATCTATGGGTTCATCACTCAAAAATTATAAGATTATTCTATACATTTAAACCTTTAATTCTTATAGATGAAAAAGATGCACTCAAAAAATACTACATAAAACAAAACCTAATATTAAGAGTATCAAATCAACAAGAATAGATGTTAACATATACGAGAAGTTCAAAGCATACGTCCTTCCATTTCGAAGTAGGCCTCCATTGACAAAGGAGGTTGGTCTTCTTCTCCTTCTTCTTCTTCCGGAGAAATCTTCTCTGATTGGCACACCGTCAACTAATTTCAAAGTAGGTTGTTGATCTTGAAGGCCAGCCCACTTTTTTATATCTGCATGGGCCTTAGCAAATTCGAGAAGGTTGGTTGCTAAGGTTCCTTGATCTTGCACGCTCTGAACTAAGCAGATTACGTTTTTTTTTTTTTTTGTAATCCTTCTTGTGAAACCAGAGATCCATCGCTAAAGAGATCTACAAGCTTGCGATCTTCAAAACAATATGTATGAATGTAGCGCTTGACAAAAACTCTTTTTTCGGATTTCAAATATTGCAAATCTGACATGCCTTCATTTTTTACTTGAAGCAAAGAACAATCAATTGGCATGGGATGTTGTTCTGATCTCCTTTTCAGGTCTTCAAATGCATTGCCTTGTCCCATGAAGGCAACAACCACAAGGAATTGAATTGGTCCTTTGCAAGGTGCTAATGGAAAGTGATGCAAGGCACCATAACAATGGTAGCTCACATTATCTCCCATACTCTAGAATGCACATTGCAATTTTGTGAGTTTAGAGAAATCTATAAATGCAAGAAACACAAGTCCAGGATCAATTGAGCCTCCAAAAATAGCCAACATCCCATCCAAAGCATTGCAAAATATCTCCTCACTCCACTTTAAGTTGTCCCCATAGTGTTTGTCAAGTCTAAAATGCATAAGCCAATATTTGGTTGTTGAAGTGGCGCTTCAAGTAGAGATCTACTTCCATCTATAGGTTCACCACATAGATGGACCATGGCAAATCAAGAGACTCAATTTTCTCCTTGTGAAGGTGAATTTCCCATTGGATGTATTTTACAGCTTCATTTGAAAAATCCATTTTCTTTGTTCCACGCTTCAAGCTATTTTTGAGCCATTGCTCACATAGCATTAGAATGGTTATATAAAATGCATCGTACATGACTTTTTCCTCTCAATCTTTACCTGGTGAGATGACTCATTCAAAGAATTGAAGCCTTCAAGACGTGCACCTTGAATGAGTTTGTCTTGTTTGAGTTGCTTGATTCGATCATACATATCAATTATATCACCATTTTCTGCACTCTTTGACAATAAGATCTTGTCATCTTTAATTTCTTCTCGAATGATCTTTACCTCTGATTCCTCAAGACCGGAAAGAAATCTGAATACTATCATTGGGGGTTTCTTGTTTTCCTCCTCAAGCCTTGTAATAATTTCTTCCCACAACAATTATAAACTCGATGGGAATATGTAACCATGTGTGCCTGTTTAGCAATCCAACTTACTCCTGCACTCACTCTTTCCAATCGAAGAAAAGTCTAGAAAGAAATATAACACCAATGAGAAGATTGAACTCAAGTGTTCAATTAAAGACAACAAGAAAGAAGAACAAAGACACTTACATCCCATCCAACACGAGATGTATGCCCCTCTGTAACTCCACCTGCTGCCCTTGATGGTCGTCCTGAATAGATCCATTAACTTTGCAAATGCCGCAATATTTGATTGTAAGGTTGCTTGGCATACAATGCTTTAGCCTCATCATTTGCAATGTCAGATATAGAAGTTGCAACCATTGGTGGAGCATTTACAACAATACAAGCCTTTTGAAATTTATACACGTCAATCAATCTTTGAAATATCTCATTGTTTTTTTTCTTGTGAAGCAAAACTTTTGCGGCATAAATTGAATGTTGGCCATCAAGAATCCAATAATGATAATCTTGTAGTTTTCCCTCTTGTACCTCTTTTGCTGCCAAAGGTGTACCCTGCTTTGCCTTTTCATTTTGAACAGGCATTAAATATGCACGCGCTACAGGCTTAGTTCTACTCCGAGAAAATCCAAATAGCATGTTTTCCATCAATAGTAAATACATTATAGTGATCAAGAGCCAGCCAACAATTTTGAATAAGGATATCAAACTCCTTATATTGGAAAGGGAAATAGCTTATATACTTATTCATTCCACCTGTATCTTTTTCTTGTCCTTTCATGGCCTTTGTCTCTATAGATTTTGGATCCACTATTCTAATCTTGGACGTTGAACCTTATGTTGAGGATGCTAGAGATGCATTGTCTACATCCAAAATAGAGCTAGTCTCCATGGTGCTACTTTTTGCACTTTGACTTTCTTGTTTATAAGTGGTCGTGAAGCTTTCACCGTCTTTCCCTGTAGCATGGCTATGATGGAGCTTTGAAGTTGATCTACTGTGACATCTTGAGTTGACTCTTCAATATTCCATCCTTGAGAAAACATTATCTCATCTTTATTTTGAGACATGCATGAAATTGCATATGCTCCTGGGGATAATTGGAATTCTTGATTCATTGGGACTACAATATCAATGCATTCCACCTGTGGATGACCATCAGCTGTAGAGATAGAGGCTTCCACTACTTGGCCAACATCTTCAAATAGACTGTCATTCTCTTTCTTTTCAATAAATAGATCCATCTTATGAAATTGTGCACCCTCCACACCATGTATATCTAGATACCAATTCCTTTTATCATTGTAAGTATAGTCAATTGAGACAGTCACCCTTGTAACATTTCTTTTTGGTGCCATATCTGCCTGAAAAAAAAACAAATGCAGTTGTTACAAAATAAGATAGTCCACCACTTGTCCAACCTACTTCCAAGGTGGTTTGTAGGTCCACCACTTGTCCAAGCTAGCTCTACTGAAACAAGCTATCTCTATTGTTTCAAGGTCAATGTGTGAATCGAGTGTAGCCACTATGTCTATTAGCATGAATGGTTTGGGTCAAAGTTCCACCACTTGTTCAACCTACTATCCATTGTGCTATGGAGGCTTTAGCCTAAGGTGTCTTGAAGGTCCACCATTTGTCCAAGCTAGCTCTATTGAAACAATCTATCTCTATCGTTTCAAGGTCAGCGTGTGAATTGAGTGTACCTACTATGTTTACTACCATGGATAGTTTGGGGCATAGGTCCCACCCCTTGTCCAACCTACTATCCATTTCGTTATGGAGGTTTTAGCCCAAGGTGGTTTGAACTTGTCCACCACTTGTCCAAGATAGTTCTATTGAAAACAGCTATCTATGTTGTTTCAAGGTCAATGTGTGAATAGAGTGTAGCTACTATGTCTATTAGCATGGATGGTTTGGGGAAGAGGTCCACCGCTTGTCCAACCTACTATCCATTGTGTTCTGAAGGACTTTGCCCTAGATGGGTTGAAGGTACACCAACTGTCCAAGCTAGATCTACTGAAAGAAGCTATCTCTCTTGTTTCAAAGTCAATGTGTGAAAGGAGTGTAGCTACTATGTTTACTACCCTGGATGGATTGGTACAGGGGTCCACCCCTTGTCCAACCTACTAGTCACTATGTTATGGAGGTTTTAGCCCAAGGTGGTTTAAAGGTCTACCATCTGTCCAAGCTAGCTCTATTGAATAGTCCTATCTCTATTGTTTGAAGGTCAATTTGTGAATGGAGTGTAGCTACTAGATTTACTATCATGGATGGTTTGCGGAAAAGGTCCACCACTTGCCCAACCTATTATTCATTGTGTTCTTGAGTTTTTAGCCCAGGTTGGTTTGAAGGTCCACCACCTATCCAATCTAGATAAATCGCACAAAGATATCTCTATTGTTTCAAATTCAATGTGTGAATGGAATGTAGCTACTTTGTTTACTACCATGGATGGTTTGGGACAAAGCTCCACCAGTGGCGGCGGACGGTGACCCAAGGATTTAATATTTACGTGATCACTCAAAAATTTTATGTGATCATAAAGCGTTAATTAACGTTAACACCCATATAAATTGGAGTTTTTTAAAATTGGTTTCTTCCCCTTTCATCCAATAGTATAAATGCATGACTTTGTCAATGTTAACAAAAGATTCACCTTACCAACTAGATGTTCACCCTAATGTCATTTTGAGTGTGTTAAGGCGGTTACGCCGCTAGCAGAAGCTAAATAGCGAGAACTCAACTAACAACAGAATTTGTCAGACGAGGACGGAGCTTGACCCGCAGGCGCATGGAAACAACTAGGTGGGTGTCAAATCACCTACTCGACCTTCTAATGACAATCACTACTAAGGAAATCAAATCTAAGTTCTAAAATACGCAAGTGACTGAAATCCGTACTACGAACGAATGCTATACGAAACAGGATCTAGAATCATTGAATCGATCTCAAACTCAAGGGGAAGTCTATACACTAGGTAAGAACAACACCCTAAAGACTTGAACTGCAAAATCAACCTATAACCACTCCGTGCGGTAAACGCGTATGAAGACAGGCCGAAAAATACAGGTGATTGAAACTTGACCCCAATGGTACTAATGTGTAGCTCTACTCGTTGTGGTTCTATAGATATGCTGCACACTCAATTCCGACACACGAGTTGGAAGAAAACTCACACCGAAGCTCGTAGGAACTTACCACACATAGAAGCCGATAGCACGCACTCTTGGTATATGTGCATAGCTCTCGCCGTTGCTAACACAATGGCGGTGTCGCTTCTCTAATGGCGGCTCCGTAGCTCGCGTAGCAAGTAGATAAGACTCACTCTCTCTCTCTCTCTCTCTCTCTCTCTCTCTCTCTCTCTCTCTCTCTCTCTCTCTCTCTCTCTCTCTCTCTCTCTCTCTCTCTCTCAGACACAGTCACAGCGCTCCAAAAAACTCACTTTGATTAAATGATCTGCCCCCTTTAGGTTACAAAAACTTTGGCTTATATACCTCAGCCTTGGAGGTGAGAACATCTCTAACTAATTACATCAGCAAGTGAAATTACTTCGGGATTACAAGCTGGAAACTCAATTGAGTCCCGTTACTTAATGAATGGCTCAAATCAAAATTAATGTCGGAAAGACATTTATTACAATCAATGGTTACAAAATGATGAGTGTGAGCAAAAATGTGGGTGTGATCCTCTGTTGGCTCAACACTCCCCCGGCTCAGCACTCCCCCCCTCCGCATTCATGTCGTCCCTGACATGACTTTTATGCTTGGTCAATAAAGTCCTGTCGTCTTGAGCATCTGCAAATGTGATTCGTATCGTAGGTTGCCGATGGTCAGGGTTGGGCCGAATATTTTGCTTTCGTGGGTGAAAAAGCCGGTGTAGAAAGCTTCTTCGAATGTTTGCATGTGGAAGCTAGGCAAAAACATAATCCTTTGGTATAGGAGGTGTAACACTTTTGGAGAAGGCTGCAATGAAAGATCGTACATCATATCAGTCACCGTGTTGGCCCTCGATAGTAGACTCGAGGTCCTTGCTTTATCTGGCGCGAACACTTCAATGCAAGCTAAGAGAGTCCTGCAGATTTTCCTGAGCATCTGACATGAAAGGTCAGGAGAGCCAGTAAAGAGCTTGATGGTGCCCGTTAGGGTTTTCACCATGTAGGATTTACCTATTCTCTCTCCTGCCTTTGGTCCTGGCATCCTGGGATAATTTAGCCAATTTGGCTTCTTTTCTGCAATCCTACCATGCTCTTTCCAGTTTCTGACTCTTGGCACCGGGCAGAAGGTTGCATCCTCCCGAATCTCCTTTGGTGCCTCCACCAAGTAGATGAGGTAGGTTGGGTATTTGTTCAGCCAACCTTTCCTCCATCTAGGTTGTGAATCTACTATCTTCTTTGATTGTTCCTCCTTTGTGATGTCGCCTTCGTAAAGAGCGACATACTGCTCCTCCTCTATTCTCTTTTTCGTCTTTAGCACTTCAAATTTCATCAAAGGGAAAGGCAGGCTGGGTTGCATCCACTGTTCATGGAGCACTTTTGTGTCTAGTCCCTGAAGTCTAATGGAGATTAGGAGTCTCCTCTCCCATTCCATTTCCGCCTTGGCACTCTTCTCTACTGACTTTTCTATTTGGTCATGGAGCCTTTGTTCTTCTTCTTCAGAGATTCTTGAAGTCGAGGCCACCTCTTGAGCTGGGGTTGGATCTTCAATTGTGGTTGCCTCTCCAGTTTCTGGTAGCTCTATGGCTGCTCCACCTGATTCTTCTTGTGGTGTCTCTGTCTCTCTTCTTTGTTGCTCTTGTAGATCTTGGAGCTGTTTGCGGAGGGCCTCATTCTCTGTCCGTAGTGTTTGATTTTCTAATGTGAGCCTCTCCTCTGCGGCCAATGATCCCTCCGCAATGTGCAACCTTTGCACTTGCTCTAATCTTAGCTTTTTTTGTAAGCTTCGGACCTGGTCTTCCAACACTGGTACGATAGCTCCCTCTTGTTCGGTTCCTGCTCTGCTAGCTCTAGGGGTAGACCTGAGTCTAGTGATTGTTCTTTCTTGGAGCTCGACTCTTTCCCTTAGCTCAATGAGCTCATCCTTAGCCGCCTCCAACTCATCCTCTATCCGCTCCCTTGCTTCCTGTGCACTTGTTACTTCTCTTGAAGCCTTGGCTAGTTGGAGTATCAAGCCGTCTCTCTCGTTTTCCGCGTCATAGAGTGATGCTTTATGACTTTCAGATTCAGTCATAGCATTCTCTAAATTTCTCTGCAACTCCACTTCCCTTTGTTTGGCTATCTCAATCTCTACTTCCTTTGCCTTGGACCTTTCTTTTATCTTGCTGAGCAGTTCATGCACCATGTGCATGTCTTTTTCATCATCATCTGTCAACTCTAAAGCTCTTTCCGCCACCACCTTCACTGGTTTTGGCTCTTCTAGTACTTTCGGTTCGCCCAGTTTCTCTTCACTTTCTTTTTTACTCTTTGTCTTTTTCTCCGTCCCTCTCCGTTCATCTTGTTTTTGTAGGGTGATCCCATAAACTGCCTCAAGGGCCTCTTCTTCGGTGTATCCTATCTCTACCAGACCCTCATAATCATTTCTCTTTTGCTAAACTGGATCTATCTTCTTTTCTTTGGTCTCGGCTTCTGGCTTTTCCAAAACATCTGTGTCCACCTCTATTGTGGTCTCTTCCACAACTTTTTCCGTCTTCTTCGGGCTTGGTACATCAGTCATAGAGGGATGTTTGTCCTCAGCTTCCTTGGCTTTCCCCTTGTCGGCTTGCCCATCTTTCTCTTGAGGCGTAGTAGACTCATCTACTTTCCTTTTCCCCTTGTCGTCTTTTTTCAGCTCACCTTTTAATTGCTGTACCTCCTCTTCAGTGTATGGCTCGACAGGTTGCTGCTCCAAAATAGCCTCTGACTCCTCATAAGCTTTAATATATTAATCGTATTGATCAATATGTGGCCTGGCCGAGCTAGTTTCGACTTTAGTGGGGTCTGGCACCCACTTTTCTTCAAAGTCACCCTTTAGAGCTCTTTCCGCTCTAAACTGCTCCACTAATCTTTCCATCCTTGCCGCTTTCTGACTTTTGGTTTGCTTGGGAGCAACCTTATTCTTTACTTTCTTCTTAAGTGGCTCGTCCACATCCTCTTCAGGTTCTGAAACTATTTCTAGTTTCCGGCGTGCTCTTATGGATGCCCTCTTGGATACTTCGGGTTGTTCTTCCTCCTCCTCGGCTTCTCTAAGCCACTCATTCTGGGAGGGAGCCTTTGGCCACTGATCTCTAGCTCCAATAGCTTCATAAGCTATTCTTGTCAGAATTTCCGCTCCTCCTATATATTTTGGCTTCTCGTTGTGCATGGAAATTACTTGCTCGTGGATGTGTTGAGCGTAATTCACCTCTTTTGGCATATTGCTCTTTAATGCCCATGTGATGGTGGTCGCAATGGCATGGGGTGGTGTCGTATACTTTTGCGGTCTTTTACTGCAAACATGAAGAAATTGGTTGTACAGTCGGCAAAGGGTTGCCGCTCTTGGGTCCGCCATATCTCCATAGGTCGCATTCTGTTTCTTGGGCCCATAGACCTCTATGGCCTCCCTTCTTTCCCTGACCGAGCTCCCTTTGTTGTGCAGCTTCAATGCGTCTGCAATTAGCTGTGGAGTGATTTGTACTTCTACCT
This sequence comes from Adiantum capillus-veneris, assembly GCF_014529385.1. Classification (NCBI taxonomy): domain Eukaryota; kingdom Viridiplantae; phylum Streptophyta; class Polypodiopsida; order Polypodiales; family Pteridaceae; genus Adiantum; species Adiantum capillus-veneris. The sequence continues at coordinate 52,329,867 of NC_140958.1, read as the reverse complement.
TCTCTCCATCCATGGCTATCAATATGACTTTTCCATCCTTCTAAATGGATGTTGCCAACTCGTACACTCTTCTTGTATCCACACCTGATGGTCTCAAGGTGAAGAAACCGTACAAGTCTGCCCTTTCCAGGTACTTGCTGATGTCTCCTGACCTGCTATAATCTACCAATTCCTGTGGGATCATAGGTACATCCACCGCTTGCCCTTGAGGATCTCTGAAAGTCCCCTGGTAGATCTTTATTCCCTCTTTCTCCAATACTGCTTCCTCCACCCAAGTTTTGGTTGGCTTGAGGGTTTCTGCTGGAATGTCAAAGGGTTCCGCTTCTGCAATAGCATCTTTGATTGTCGGTCTTTTTCTCTTCGTTGCCGATGACTTGGTGGAATCCATGGATCCTGTAACTCCAATTTCAAAAGTTAGCGTCTTTTTAGTACTGAAAGCCGAAATGAAGCTTTTAACTATCCAAATGATTTGAAAATTGAAACATGAGCTATTCAGGGCCTAAGGATGCAAGGTAGGTGAAAAAATATGCAAAATGGGCTCAAAATCATGCTGGAGACATCATACGCGTATGATGTCTTTTGTGTCAAAATGACTTCATATTGGTTGTGCTTGTAGCTGATAGTGTATACATGATTATCATATGCTTGGATTTGAGTTTGGATACCATTTGGTCAAGTTTTGGCCAATTTAGTCCAGTTCCGGCTCTTGGCAAAATTTTGAAAGGGAATTGGATTTTATGATCCAAATTGGATAAAACTTGGTGGTTCACTTTCAAATGGCATGTAGATCACTTCTGTTTGGTGGTTGAAGCCCTGAGGTGCCAAAATCACATAGTGACACATCATACGCGTATGATGTCTTTTAGTGTATTTTTGGACCAAATTTCTCTATAAGCTTGGATTTGGCTTTAGATAGGCTTATTCATTGGATTTATGAAGTTTGGATAGATTTGGGCTAAAAATGGCTCTGGAGACATCATACGCGTATGATGTCTTTTTCATCAATTTTGCATGGGATTGGTTCTGTGGACTCCCCATGTACTAGTGAAGGACTGTTCCTACTCAAATCTTGGTTTGGGCTTGAGTATGTTGGATTTGGGCCAAAAATAGGCTTTAGGTGAAGGAGTTTCCCTCAATTGGGCTAATGGGGTGATCCTCTTGACCAAATGGTTCCAAATTTCATATGTAGCATGTATTAGATATATATAATGGATGTATGATGACAAATGAGCAGTTTTGGCTCTGTAAGTGCAAATAGACATCATACGCTTATGATGTCTTTTGTGTCAAAATGGTGCTTTTTGGTTCCAGATAGCTTGTAGATGTGTTTAACAACAATCCTACAAAGTTTCAATGAGTTTGGAGTTATTTTGACAAAATTAGGACCAAAAATCAATTTTATGGCCTACTTTGCGTCTTTTTGGTTTTCCTTGGGTTTTCTAACTCCAATTCTCATGATACTTGGTTCATAGGATGTGATTAACATGTGGAATGAGGCTATGCACTCAAATGTTGAAATGGATGTGAAATTCATGCTGTGAGACATCATACGCGTATGATGTCTTTTCTTGAAATGTTGGTCCTTTTGTGCAAAGAATGCTTTCTGCTAGTGCCCTAAGCCCTGCTAACTAGTTTTCAACTTAAAAAGTCATCAGTTTAGCTAAAAATCCCCCTTATAGGCATTTCAGTCTCCGAAGTCGTCTTTTTGCCTTGGAGTTGAATCTCTTCAACTTTTCTTCTCGAGAGTTGCATTTCCAGCTCATTGGATATGTTGTGAAGCCATCTATTTGGTTGAACTTGACTTTGGCTCCCCGTTCTCCATCTTTCTCCATTTGGTTGCCCGAAAGCGTCTTTTTCGCCATCGGTAAGTGAATCAGCTTTGTTTTGGGTTTTGCTTGCAAACATAAGTCATCAATAGTTACTTGAAGCTGCTTGTGAAGTTTCATTTCATTCGGTCGTCAATTTCAGTCGTTATGCCAAAATGACGCTTTGTGTGTCTGTCGTCGAATCGGTTGTTTTGACCCACTTTTGGTGGTCCAAACCTGGAGATACTCCATGGTTGCATTGCCCTCGATGTTGTTAAGCTTCCTGAGAAGTTTTGTGTCGTTTCGACAACTTTTCCTGTTTGCCTCTTGCAGGCTCTGTTGACCTAGGGTTTTTCCAGTCGTTCTTTCTCGAGCTTTGAGTGTTAGAAACCCATCTTCTATACTAGGGTAACCCACCTATAAGTTCTTGCAAGGTTTGGTTAGGCGGTTGTGCCACTACCTAACATTCTACCTCATTCCCTGTCTGATCTTGTTTCTTGGTTTTGGTCAGTTTTCGCGACAGAAGTTAATGATAAGCATCAAAAGCTTATGGCAACGAGTCTACCTCTCATGTCTGGTGTCCTCTGAGCTCTCGTGGAAGTCGTAGAAGGTCGTAGAAGGTTGGATGCTCCTGTGTGCTCTTTGCTCTCTCCAAGTGGGTAATAGTGCAAATGAGCCTGTAAGTGAAGTCAAAAATACTTAACTTTGGACTGCCTGGAGTTACCAAATTTGACATGTGCTCCTATCTCGTCGTGAAATGCACTTTAGGATTTGAAATTTCTCAATTTGGACTCCGTTTGACCTTTTTCTGAGAAATCTGTCCACTTTGCCAAAATTCTGTCATTTCGGGCTTTCCGCAACTTTTTCCGAATTGTAGGGCATAAATATTATCAATATCCGCAATCAAACATAAAAATTGCAAAATCATGTAATACACTGCCCTTGTAATATAATTTTTGTTTTTTTTTTGTTTTTGTCGCTTGTAGCTGCTTTGTAGCTCCTGTATACCTGTATACCTCCCCCCCTCCTAGTCTGAGTCCTCCTGGACGACTATGAAGTGTCTGTGGGCGAAGCATTGTAGTTGTTTTGGTCATAAGTTCCCAATGCAATTGTAGAGCGATGATACAACAGTCTTTCCAATAAAGCTGCTCTTTGTTTGATTGAAGGATTGGTGGTCGGGTTTTGGGTTGGTTTTGGCACTTCGGTAGTAGAATCAGTAGATGGATTCTTCTTTACCTTGTTGTTCTTTTTCACAATCCAAATCTGCTTCCGCTTCGCTTGTGTTTGCCACAAACTCTTTGCGACCCAAACCTGCTTTGTTCTTTGTGTTGATTTCCTTGCCTTGAAATTCCTAGGAGTTTCCATGGATTGTACTGAAGGGAGTTCCTGTTTACAAATCCTTGGGATCCAAATTTGCTTGCTATAGCTTTGTGCCGTCATGAACTTCTTTGGAATCCAATTTTGTTTCACTGTCCTTCATTGTCTGGAATCACTCTGTTGTCTGGTATTGAAGACTCTGTTTTCCACCTTTGTGTTCTCTGGCACAACCTTTTTTGGTCTCCATACCAACTTTGACTCCGTTTTTTCCCAAGGTTGAGCTGTTATATTATTGCTTGTCTTCCTTATCCAATGTTGAGAGTTCCTCGTCGAAGAGCAATTCAGTTGTATAGAAACTTTTGGTTGCCATTGCTTCTTCTTTTTCTCTGGTTGTTGTTTACCTTTGTTCTTGGATTCTTCCTTTGGAGTTGGCTCTGCTCCTTTGAACTTAACTGATTGACTTTCACCTTCGTATTTGATAAGCACTGATTTAGAACTCCAGTCAATCATTGCATTGTATTGCTTCTGCCATGGTTGTCCTAGCAATAATGGATGTTGTGTAGCTTGGTCTTCAACCACGTAAAACATATGAGGATAAACATACTGGTTAATTTGTATATGTAAAACTGTGCATCCGACAGTTTTGATTGAATTCTCAGAGTAACTCTTTAACTCTTGCTTGGCAGTTTGTAATTTAGTGTCATTTGTCAATTGTCTATACAAACTGAGTGAAAGTAGGTTAGTTTGAGCTCCTGAATCCAATAGTGCTCTGGCTTTGATTTGGTTGGTTCCTACTTTGCATTCAATGATGGGTTCTTCTTTGTCATTATCCATTTTTGTTATACTGACTGCGTTTATTCGTATTGCTCCTTCATTGCACTGTTTCTGACGTAGTAGTCTTCTTTTCTCCATTCTTTCCTTCGCCTCGGCTTGCGCTTCCTCCACAATCTTTTTCTTTTTCTGGACACGCAGCTTTTCTTGATGTATTTTGAGAAGCATGTCTTGGGTTAGCGGCAAAAGATACTTTTTCACTCTGCATCCACTAATCCAATTGGGCATTTCTTCTCCGTCTAATGTAGCAAGCTTGACGGCTCCACTTGGTGATAGATCTTTAATCACCAGAGGTCCCATCCCTCGCTTTTTAAGCTTCTTAGCATGCTGTTTCAGAGTGTAAACTAGGACATAGTCCCCAACCTTAAACTCTTTAGTCCGCACATGCTTATCAAAAAATTCCTTTTGTCGCCTTTTTTGAGCGTAGATAGAAGCTACTGCTTTTAGGCGAAGCTCGTCTAGCTTTTCCAGGTCATCTATTCTATCAGAAAGCTCGTGCCCTGTCCACTCTAGATCCTTAGCCACCCTTAAGGTTGAAATCAAGAATTCTATTGGTAAGATAGCATTTAGCCCAAAAACCATGTTATATGGGGTCGTTCCTATTGATGTTTTATATGCTACCCTATATGCCCATAATGTTGAATGCAACTTCTGGTCCCAGTCAGTTCTCGACTCAGATACAATCTTCGTAAGGACCGTGCATATGGTTTTGTTTGTTGCTTCAGCTTGTCCGTTTGCTTGTGGATGATACGGGGCTGATTTCCTATGGATTACCATGAATTCATCTAGAAGGATCTCTATCACTTCATTTATAAAATGTGTGCCTCGATCACTCACAATTTCTATTGGCAATCCATATCGTACAAAGACGTATTCATATAGAAATTGTGCCGTGGTCCTGGCATCTGCTTTTTGAGTTGCCTTTGCTTCGACCCACTTTGTTAGATAGTCTGTAGCCACAACGATGTATTGTGCATGAGTCTTATATGCATAGGAGGTGAAATGGGTCCGACATAATCAATCCCCCATTTTGCAAAAGCTCTTGCCCCCATCATTGGTCTAAGCGGCATATCATCTCTTTTAAGTGGTACTTTGGTCCGCTGACAGTCATCACACCGTTTAACGTATTCCTCAGCGTCCATATGTAATGTTGGCCACCATATTCCTGCGGCTAAGACAAGTTTTGCTGTCTTATCACCTGAGAAATGGCCTCCACCTACTCCTCCATGAGCTTGCTCCAGGATTATCACATACTCAGACTCTGATGCGCAAATCCTAAGCTGGTTGTCTTTACCTCTCTTATAGAGTTGATCTCCTATTAAAGCGTAATCTCTAGCTTCTATCTTTACAGATTTCTGACGAGCTTTTGACGTTCCTTCTGGGAAAGTTTTATTTGTGAGATATTCAACAATATACTGACTCCATTCCGGAACGACCATTATCTGATATAATGTCGAATACTCTGCTGGCGGTTTTGATGAACATACAATACATACAGTGACATATTCATGTACGCTTTCTTTCATTCCTGGCCAATACACTCCCAATTGTAACAAATTCCTATATGTGTTCCTTCTTGAACAATGAAATGCACATTTCTGAACATGTGCTTCGCACAGATATATATTATATTCCTCAGGATTGATGCATAGTCGTAAAACATGATCAATTCCCAATCGATACAACCTGCAACCAATTGAAGATTCTTGGATTGCTGAATAGCAATATGTTTCTTGTTGTATTCTCTTCTATCAAACTCTCCTCCATAGGTTAATAGGCTAACGACATTTTGAGACCACTTTGGTATCATTTCTATGTTGAACAAGTACGCGTCTGGCATGTCGTCATCTACTCCTATAGGGTCTTCTCCATTCATCAATCACGAAAGATGATCAGCTCTAAGATGTGTCTTTCCTTTCTTTACTACTACCGTGAAGTTGAATTCCAGTAAGATAACGAACCATATCACTATTCTCCCGGTATTGCATGGTTTATTCACTAGGTAGAGCAAGGCTTGGTGATCCGTAAAAAACACAAACTTGTTGGCTAGAAGATAATGCCGAAATTTCTTCACAGCATATATCATTCCTAATCCTTCTCGCTCTGTTGTGGTGTAATTCTTCTCTGCATTGTTGAGCTGTCGACTGGCATAACAGATAGGAAAATCCATGTTTCCTTCTTCTGGCTGAGCCAGAATGCATCCTATTGCATATGCCGAAGCATCTATATGCACATGGAATATCTTCTCCCAATCTGGTGATTTCAAGACTGGAGCAGTAATGAGTGCCTCTTTCAATTTCTTGAATGATTCCTCACACTCCTCTGTCCATTCAAAGTTCACTATTAGCCTGTAAAGTGGTTGGCCTATTATAGCGTACATGTAAATGAATCGTCTATAATATCCGCAATGTCCCATAAAGCTCTGTACTTGTTTCGCATTGGTTGGTCTAGGCATATCCACTATAACTTTTATCTTCTCTAAATCCGTGGATATTCCGTTTTGTGAGACAATATGTCCCAGAATTCTGCCCTGTCGGACCATAAACACACATTTCTCAGGATTGAGACAAATGCGATATGTCCTACATTTCTCAAATACTTTTCTTAGGTGTTCTAGATGCTCAACTCTCAGAAGAGAATGTACACATAAGTCATCCATGTATATTTCTAGAAACAACCTTAAGTATTCTTTGAAAGCATGCGTCATCAGCCTCTGGAAGGTTGCGGGAGCATTGGTTAGACCAAAAGGCATAACCCGATAAGCATAAATTCCCCACTCCGTTGCAAAAGCTGTTTTATGTTGATCTGCCGGTGCTATGGCTAGCTGGTTATATCCTGAAAAACCATCAAGAAAGGAGTATGCTGTTTTCCCTGATACACGCTCTAGAACATGATCAGTTATCGACAGGGGATAATTGTCCCTGATTGTTGCAGCATTCACTTTCTTTAAGTTGACACACACTCGGAGTTTTCCGTTCTTCTTGGGTACTACCACAATTGGAGATATCCAATCGGTGTGTTCAATCTCGTATATGAATTCAGCTTCCATTAGCTTATCTATCTCTTCTTTGATTCGCTTAGCAAACGTATCATTATATGTGTATGGTCTCTGTCTGCTAGGCTTTGCATCTTGTTTTACTGGGATTGTGTGTTGGCATATCGATGGGTCAACTCCCTTTAAGTCCTTATAAGACCATGCAAACACATCCCTGTACTCTCTGAGAAGACTCAAAAGTCTCTCTTCCTCGCCTGGAGACAAATCTGTGGCTATGTACACCGGTCTAGGTGTCTCACCTGGAGCTGCTAAATCAACTTTTTTTGCATCCTCCGGTCCGTCATAAGATTCGTTCGCCTTTCTCTCTCGAATAGGTTGGGTTAATACCACCTTCCTATCCTCAATTGTGAATTTCCTGTAGTGAGAGGGAACATCCATGTTTTCCTTGATTTTGGCGTTTTCGTCCTCTCCACTCTCAATTTCTGTCGTCCAAACTTCTTTCAGAGTTTTCTTGAGCTCTCTGTACTTGTTTCTACGTTCTAACTTGGACTCCGTGTGTTCTCTGTTGCACTTGTTCTTTTCTGATTTTTCTGTTTCAGTTTTCATTTCATTCCTTTGAACTTGATTTCTTGAGCTTCTTTTGTCTTTTCATCAGCTATTTTGATCATTGCCTCTCATTCTTCGAGAAATCTTGTCCTTAACACAATCTTCCGCCTTTACTATCATTAGGAATTGATTTTTTCCTCTTATTCTAGGCATCGGATTGGTTCTAACCCCCTTTGTTTTTCTCTTTGCTCTATAGCGTTTCTGACGTTGTTTAGTTTGGTTCGAAAAATCATAAAATCTGACATCCATTATAGTTTCTTCGTTTTCGCTTGAATTGTCCGTTGACTCGTTGTCTGCTTCATTTCCCCACTCTGGATGATCGAGAATGTCGTGAAACACCTCTTCTTCATCTTCCTTTTCCAGTGTATCGTTCTTTTCAGTTTCTTTTTCGAGTGTAGTTCTCAACATGAAGTACCGAACCAAGTCGTACCCGTCCTTGTCGCAAAATTTTGTTGTGGGACCATCCGGAATTGCACAAACATCTAGGGTTGCTATAATGTGTGTCCATTCTAATGGTTCAAGCGTGTCCTCTGGAAAGGGTTCTCCTATATAAGTTTCGTCTTCGATAGCCCTTTCTAAAACATATTCTTCTCGCCTCAGACTTCCACATTTCGAGGCTCCACACATCCATAACTCCTTGGGCTTACCTAACCAAGATGGAAATTCGTATCCCGCCAAAGTAGCTGAATCAAACTCCTCTACCGGTGTTCGGTTCACATCTTTGTAGCTATGGTCTTTCAGGTTCACACGTATAGTGGTTTCCATATTTCTCAGGTATATGTGATCGTAGCCCCAATCCTGGACCATTTTCAAATGTCTCATGAATGGTCTTCCCAGTATGATATCATAGTTATTCTCCTTGCCAAAATCGACAATAGCAAAAGTATGTTTGTATTCAATGCCGCAAGAAGTCACTATGACTTTCTCTAATAACCCCATAGGTTTCTCCATGTGTCCATCTGCTAATTGGAGTTTCAACCTAGTCTTCCTTATTGCTGGTTTCCCCCATTTTTTCCAGATTTCTTTTGTAGCAATGGCTACCCCAGCTCCGCTGTCTAGTATTGCCATCGTGTTCATGCCTTGGAATTCAACCGGTAAGGTTGTATTCCCCTCTTCACCTTCGCAATACTCTCCGACCTTGTTTAAGGGTACAGGCTTAGCGTTCTTTTGTGGTTTGCTCAACTCTTGTATACCCTCTTGCAGTCTGGATGTTGGGTCTTTTATCCCAAATTTCTCCAAGCATTTTCCTACAGTGGTCCACATATGTGGTCTTAGCCTCAAAAGCTCAGCTAGAGTGATAGTGCATGTCACTGGTGTTGACAAGATCTCTATCAATCCTTGTGATTCCATGACTTTTTCTGATGAAATTCTTCGTGAGGGAAGTGCTCTAATCTCGGATTTTGCTTCATACTCTCCTAAGTATGAAGGTAAGGTATTCAGTGAATGAGGTTTGCTCTCCATTGTTCTAACAGAGCCCCCATCTCCCCAGTAAGATTGCAGATCCAAGTCCACTTGAGATCCTGCCTCAAATTCCACTATAGGAGGATTCTTGATGTCCTTTTCCCAATTTGTCTGATTAGCTTGGCAACTTAGCTCGTTTGCAAAGTTTGCCTCTCTCACTTGTTTCCAAAATTCATTGTAATCCTCATCTCTTCCGTAAATCCTTTGTAGGATGAAAACTCTCTATCTCCTGATCGGTTGTGTTCAATACTATGCGGTCATCCTTGTGTGTATTTTCAGGCTTTTGTGCACTGGGAGTCTTTTCAGCTACCCGTGAAATGATAGTCTCTTGCTGAATTGGGTTTTCCATTCCACAATTAATTGCTTCTCTTGGTGGTTCTAATAAGGCTTGTGCAGTCTCGATCATTCTCTGGCACATTTTCAAGTCTCTGCTTTTCCAATTCCGCGTTTGGGTATGTCATCCACCTCTGTTCTTGTGTTTGGTTGTTCTTTAACCTAGCTTCGTAAGCTCTCATTAGAGCGTCCAATGGTTCGTGTACTTTGTCGACTAGCACTGATCCCCCTGAGCTTAAGCTTGTTGTTTCTTTGATACTCTTTTGTTTCGTTCTTTCCGGGCTCATCTCTCGTTTCCCGTTTTGACTCTCAAGTTTTTCTAATCTATCTTTAGTTCGCTTTAGTTCCTCAGCTAGAATAGCGTCTTCACGTTCTTTTCTCAACTTCATGCGTGCTTTTCTAGCTTTCCATGTGTTTCTCTGACTCCGCGATCCTTGACTAACCACTTCAGTCGCTAACTTTCCATTCTCAGGTTCTCTAGTGGTTTTCTTAGCTTGAGCTCTAGTAACAACTTGCGTTGGTATCAGAGTTTCATTTTCGGACCCACTGCTGGCAGGAATAGTTTCTAGCATATTCAATGTCGTCTTTTGCACTTTGTTTGGATTGTTTGAACAATCCTCAATGAAGTGAGTAACCCCGCACTCAGTGCAATAAGAGTTAATTCTAATGATTTCCGTATGTGGACAAACATTCATCAGATGGTCACCTCCACACTTGTAACAGGGTCCTAGTGCTGGTCTTGGTCCCACTTGATTCGTCCTTTGTGGATAGGATGGTCTTTGTCCTGTTAACCCTCCATGAGCTATGAACATCAATGTTCTTGCGTCCAAATTGTATCTCTCTTCATCAGAAGCACTTGTAACTGTTGGTGTTCCAACATTCCCAATCATGCCCCATGGTTCTGGTTGTTTGGGTTCTTCTGGTGGGTAATACACAGTTGGAGACATGTGTGCACCAGATTCTTCATAATAGGATTGAACAGGCACTAAGGCTTGTTCTTCCTGATTCTCTAAGGTTGGTGCATATCTAATGTCCACTGGTCTTGCTCCTGGTAAAGGTGGTTGTTGTCCCAATACCGGTTGCGGTCTTTCTAACCCCATAGGTCCTGGTACATTTCCCGTTGGGTATCGAGGTACTGGATGTACCTGAGGTGGTGCTAATTGTGCAGGAGGTGCATACTGATGCTCCCTTACATACCCTTTGTTGTAATAGCACTCCTCTGTTGGATGGTTTGTCCATTTTTGTTCAATAGCACACCATTTCAGTGGTTTTGGCAATGGTTTTTGGTATGGTGCCATCCTTTTTAGAGCATCTTCTATCATTTGCTCTACATTTGGCATGGTTGTTGTTTGAATATTCTTTTTAGTGGTAGTCTCGCTCCCTATGGAGGAATAGCTACTGGATGCAAAATCTGTATCCGCTGACACCTCTCCATAAACCGTACAGTTATCCACTAAGTACAATGCTTCTCTCGTTACTTGCTCGAAACTTGTACAAGCTTTCAAGTGCAAGTCCTTCTTGAGAGTGTCGTTTCTCAATCCTTCAATAAAGAGAACAGATAGTCTGTCATCTTGTGGTCGTTCACGTACTGGACATCTCTCAATGTATTGTTTGAAGCGAAGTGAAGCTTCCTTCACTTTTTCATGTTCTCTCTGTTTAAAAGCATATATTTGTGAGACCGTATTGTGCTTAATCCCTCGTTTTGAGAATTCCTCAGCAAACTCTCTTAGCAAATGGTCAATGTCATGGAATCCCCCTCTGTTCAGTGGTTGAAACCATGTCAATGCCGTACCTTCTAGAGTAAGACCAAATCCCTCGTATTGTGTATGGAAATCTGTTATCTGCTCAGCTCTTAAGACTTGCTTAAAGAGTGACACATGTGCATACGGATCTCCTGAACCACCATACTTCTTTGGCATACACTTGGCTACTTGAGATGGTCTCATACGTCTATGGTCTGCTACCAATCTCATTGCTCCTGTGTCCTAGCTAAAGCTTTCTCTAGCATCATGGACTTCATGGGTTACCCTTGTCGGTTCCCCTGCCCTGAGTCTACTACTAGGAGGTAAATGTGATGGTTCCGCTTCGAACCTTGGACCTGGAGTGGTATACGTGGGGATTGGAACTGCACTACCTCGATTCGTATCCATTGACTCTCTGGAATGTAATGATCCCATTGGTTCGGGCTTCAAGTACTGAGGTTGACTGAAAGAGTCAGCAGCCTGAGTTCTTTGTCCTCCTATTATCATTGGGTTTTGCACTCCATTTGTTGGTGCTGGTCTTTGTGAGCTAGAAGTAACATAATACTGATGTAGTGGTCCCCCAAAGTATGTATATCCTTCTAATTCTTTCTTGCCCATTGTTGAGTATTGCCTCCCATACTTGTCGTAAGCAGCAATTTTCATTTCCGATCCCTCTGTGTAGGTAAAGACATAAAGTCTTTTTTGGTCTGTCAACTCTCCGGTGTAGGGTTCTTCACATCTATAATAGAGATCTTGCTCCCCATTATTATATTTGTATAGCCCCACATAGATGTTATCAGTGTTGATCCTTGTAGTTTCATTCTCTCTTCTTAACCTCGCATCAGGGAAGTTCATTATTGGTGCTTTCTCCTCAAGTTCTTCATCTACTTTGGCTTTGGTGCCCATCAATCCCCACTTGTCCACAATGTTAGGGTTTAGGACTACCAAGTACATGGTACCCTTGTCATCTAGATATCTATCTCCGCTATAGCTCACAGGCACTAAGTCCTTGAACTCACTAGGTCTATCTTCTATCTTTACACAATAGCGGTCCATTCCATCTTTGTAGATCTTGGCACCTTGCTCATTGTCGTACTGGTATTTTATGAACAATAACTTCATTGTGGCGGAAGGGTTTGATGATCCTGCTGCCATATTTTCTCTGTTGTTCAGGTTCAAGTGTTCCAAGTGTTCGGTGAAAATCTCGTAAGATCTCTCCGAAGAAGTATCAGAAACACTTCCTTCAAAGATCGGCTCTAATGGTTGCACCCAACTTTGGTTCACACTTCCCTCGGTTAATATGACACTTGCTTGTTCCTCTTGTTTTGGTTGGTTATTCTGGAGATTCCTGCCCGATCTCAAATTCATCAATTCTCCTAAAGGACTTTAACTTTTCCGTGTCGGCAATTTGTTTTCCCAAGTTTTTGTGGTCAGAATTGATCCAAACTGATTGATGCTTGGTCAATTGTTTAATCTTGTCAGTTGGACAACTTCTGTTTCATCAAGTGAGAATTTTGTTGCAGTTATGCTGAAAAAGACATTATACACGTATGATGTCTTTTTTCACAGATTTGGACTATTTTGGTTATGCTCACTCTCAGTAGCCCCCTTATGCTCTGTCCACTCACAAAATTCAGTTTGAACTCTGTTTGAGCAAGTTATGGCTAATTTAGGCTTTTCTTGGCAATTTTCCGCTTTTGACTTGTTTTGGGTCAATTGTGATCCAAATAGGATGAAACTTGAAATATAACCTCTAGACAGCTATTACAATGGATCTGTGTTGGCAAAGTATCAAAATATGTCCAAAATTAGGTCAAAGACATCATACGCGTATGATGTCTTTTTCATCAATTTGGGTCAAGACTTGATATTTATGCTTTCTACAGTGTTTGTAACAATCTTGTCAGGTCAGTTATCAAAAATAAGCAGTGGATGTGCTAAAAGACATTATACGCGTATGATATCTTTTGTCCCAGATTTTGACTATTCTTGGTTTTAAGCCTTCTCCAATGTTTATAATTGAGTTTCAAGTGTTTTTGTCAGGTTTGAATGTAAAAACAAGATCTGAATCCAAAATTTCCTATTCTTTGCGTTTCTTGGACTCCGGCTTGTCTTTTTGGGTTTCTTTGAGTGTTAATGCTCTTGTTTTAAGTTGAAATTAGGGTATAACCCCCCTTTTGAACACTCTGGTAAAGTCAAAAAAAAAAAATTTGGTCTCTGTTTGGTCATTTAGACATCATACGCGTATGATGTCTAAAGTTGCAGATTTCTAGTTTTTTGGCACAGAATCCTTCCTAAAGCTTTCTCAAGTGCTCAGCAACTCCCAGATACACAGAAAATTTCTCTGACTTTTGTTTATTGCAAGTTTCACTACTAACTCGACGGTTTAGTGATCTAACATGCAATCAACCATATCAAGCAAATACTCCAATGATTACTAGCTCTAGATCAGGATCAAATGAAGTCCTACCTAAGCTATTCCTAATCATAACATGGGTTTGGTAATTGTGATTTTAAAGAGATCCACTGCCACTCACGGACTAGCAAATTCTTCTTCTATCTACAACTACTCAACACCAACAGAACAACAAACAAATCTAAGCTAAACTAAAAATACTGTCAACACGGAAGACCCAGGAATACCCCACTTCCTAGTATCTCTTGAGATCTTCGGAGTCCACCACTCCTAGATCTTTTCTAACTAAAGTATACAAAGTAGTTTATACGACTCACCTCGTAGGATTAGTCTAAGGTCACCTACTTAGGGCTCTCGTCCCCGGCAACGGCGCCAAATGTTAAGGCGGTTACGCCGCTAGCGGAAGCTAAATAGCGAGAACTCAACCAACAACAGAATTTGTCAGACGAGGACGGAGCTTGACCCACAGGCACATGGAAACAACTAGGTGGGTGTCAAATCACCTACTCGACCTTCTAATGACAATCACTACTAAGGAAATCAAATCTAAGTTCTAAAATACGCAAGTGACTGAAATCCGTACTATGAACGAATGCTATACGAAACAGGATCTAGAATCATTGAATCGATCTCAAACTCAAGGGGAAGTCTATACACTAGGTAAGAACAACACCCTAAAGACTTGAACTGCAAAATCAACCTATAACCACTCCGTGCGGTAAACGCGTATGAAGACAGGCCGAAAAATACAGGTGATTGAAACTTGACCCCGATGGTACTAATGTGTAGCTCTACTCGTTGTGGTTCTATAGATATGTTGCACACTCAATTCCGACACACGAGTTGGAAGAAAACTCACACCGAAGCTCGTAGGAACTTACCACACATAGAAGCCGATAGCGCGCACTCTTGGTATCTGTGCGTAGCTCTCGCCATTGCTAACACAATAGCGGTGTTGCTTCTCCAATGGCGGCTCCGTAGCTCGCGTAGCAAGTAGATAAGACTCTCACTCTCTCTCTCTCTCTCTCTCTCTCTCTCTCTCTCTCAGACACAGTCACGGCGCTCCAAAAAACTCACTTTGATTAAATGATATGCCCCCTTTAGGTTACAAAAACTTTGGCTTATATACCTCAGCCTTGGAGGTGAGAACATCTCTAACTAATTACATCAGCAAGTGAAATTACTTCGGGATTACAATCTAGAAACTTAATTGAATCCCGTTATTTAATGAATGGCTCAAATCAAAATTAATGTCGGAAAGACATTTATTACAATCAATGGTTACAAAATGATGAGTGTGAGCAAAAATGTGGGTGTGATCCTCTGCTGGCTCAATAGAGTGATTACGTGAATTTTAAATCCCTATGGACCAGGACCACCACTTATCCAACCTATTATCCATTGTGTTATGGAGGTTTTAGCCCAAGATTGTTTGAAGGTCCACCACCTGTTCAAGTTAGCTCCATTGAAAGAAGCTATCTTTATTGTTTCAAGGTCAATGTGTGAATGGAGTGTAGCTACTTTCTTAACTACCATGGATGGTTTGGGGCAGAGGTCCACCACTTTTCTAGCCTACTATCCATTGTGTTATCAAGGTTTAAGCTCAAGATTGTTTGAAGGTCCACCACCTCTCCAAGCTATCTCTATTGAAAGAATCTATCTTTATTATTTGAAGGTCAATGTGTGAATGGAGTGTAACTACTATGTTTATTACCATGGATAGTATGGGGTAGAGGTCCACCACTTCTCCAACCTACTAACCATTGTGTTATGGAGGTTTTAACCCAAGGTGGTTTGAAGGTGGACCACTTGTTCAAGTTATCTCTAATGTTTCAAGGTAAATGTGTGAATGGAGTGTAGATACTATCTCTATTACCATGGATGGTTTGGGACATAGGTCCACATCTTGTCCAACCTACTATCCCTTGTGTTATGGTGGGTTTATCCCAAGGTGTTTTGAAGGTGCACCACATGTTCAAGATAGATATATTTAATAGTTGTATCTCTATTTTTCGAAGGTTAATGTGTGAATGCACTGTAGCTATTATGTTTACTACCATGGATGGTCTGTGGAAGACGTCCACCACTTCTCCAACCTACTATCCCTTGTGCTATAATTTTTTTAGTCCAAGGTGGTTTGAAGGTTCACCACCTCTCTAGCTAGCTCTATTGAATGAAGCTATCTCTATTCTTTGAAGGTCAATGTGTGAATGGAGTGTAGCTACTATGTTTACTACCATGGATGGTTTGGGGTAGAGGTTCACGGCTTGGCCAACCTGCTATCCATTGTGTTATGGAGATTTTAGCCCTATGTGGTTTGAAGGGGAATCTCAGAATGGAGTGTAACTACTACATTTACTACCATGGATGATTTGGGGTAGAGGTCCACCACTTGTCCAACCTACTAACCATTGTGTAATGAAGGTTTTAGCCCAAGGTGGTTTGAAGGTCCACCACTTGTCCAAGCTAGCTTTATTGAATAGCCCTATCTCTAGTCTGATCATGTGGATGGTTTGGGGTTGAGGTCCAACACTTTTCCAACCTACTATACATTGTGTTATTGAGGTTTTATCCCAATGGTTTGAAGGTCCACCACCTGTCCAAGCTAGATCTATTAAAAGAAGAAATCTCTATTGTTTGAAGCTCAATGTGTGAATGGTGTAGAGCTACTATGTTTACTACCATTGATGGTTTGAGAGAGAGGTCCAACACTTGTCCTACTACTACGTTGTGGAGGCTTTAGCGTAAGGTTGTTTGAAGATCCACCACCTATCCAAGCTAGCTCTATTGAAAGAATCTATCACTATTGTTTGAAGGTTCAAGTGTGAATGATTCTAGCTACTATATTTACTACAATGGAGGGTTTGGGATAGAGGTCCATCACTTGTACAACCTACTAACCATTGTGTTATGGAGGTTTTAGCCCAAGGTGGTTTCAAGGTCCACCACATGTCCAAGCTATCTCTATTGAATATTCCTATCTCTACTCGGATAGTGTGGATGGTTTGGGATAGAACTCTAGCACTTGTCCAACCTACTATCCATTGTGTTATTGAGGTTTTAGCACAAGGTGGTTTGAAGGTCCACCACTTGTCCAAGCTAGCTCTATAGAAAGAATTTATCTCTATGTTTGAAGTTTAATGTGTGAATGGATTGTAGCTACTATGTTTACTACCATGGATGGTTTGTTGTAGAGGATCATCACTTGTCTAGCCTGCTAGCCATTGTGTTATGCAGGTTTTAGCCCTATGTGGTTTCAAGGTCCACCACCTGTCCAAGCTTGCTCTATTGAATAGTCCTATCTCTACTATAATAGAGTGGATGGTTTTGGTTAGAGGTCCAACACTTGTCCAACCTACTATCCATTGTGTTATGGAGGTTTTAGCCCAGGCGGTTTGAAGGTCCGCCACCTATCCAAGCTAGATCTATTTGAAAAAATCTATCTCTATTGTTTGAAGTTCAATTTGTAAATAGAGTGTAGCTACTATGTTTACTACCATTGATGGTTTGGCGTAGAGATCCACCACTTGTCCAACCTACTATCCATTGTGTTATGGATCTTAAAGTCCAAGGTGGCTTGAAGGTCCACCACCTGTCCAAGCTAGCTCTTTTGGAAAAACCTATCTCTATTGTTTGAAGGTCAATTTGTGAATGGAGTGCGGCTACTATGTTTACTACCATGGATGGTTTGGGGTAGAGGTCCACCACTTGTCCAACCTACTTTCCATTGTGTTTTAAAGGTTTTAGCCCAGATTGGTTTGAATATCCACCACCTATCCAAGCTAGATCTATTGAACAAAGCTATCTTTGTTGTTTCAAAGTCAGTGTGTGAATGGAATGTAGCTACTTTTTTTACTACCATGGATGGTTTGGGGGGAAGCTCCACCACTTGTCCAATCTACTATCCATTGTGCTATGGAGGTTTTAGCCCAAGATTGTTTGAAGGTCCACCACCTGTCCAAGCTATCTCCTTTGAAAGAAGCTATCTCTATTTTTTCAAGGTCAATGTGTGAATGGAGTGTAGCTACTTTTTTTCCTACCATGGATGGTTTGGGGCAGAGGTCCACCACTTGTCCAACCTTCTATCTATTGTGTTTTTGAGGTTTTAGCCCGAGGTTGTTTGAAGGTCCACCACCTGTCCAAGCTAGCTTTATTGAATAGTCATATCTCTAGTCTGATCACCTAGATCCAACCTACTAACCATTGTGTTATGGAGCTTTTAGACCATGGTGGTTTGAAGGTCCATCACCTGTCCACGCTAGCTCTGTTGAATAGTCCTATCTCTAGTCTGATGATGTGAATGATTTGTGGTAGAGGTCCGGCACTTTTCTAACCTACTATCCATTGTGTTATTGAGGTTTTAGCCCAAGGCGGTTTGAAGGTCCACCACCTGTCCAAGCTAGGTCTCTTGAAAGAATCCATCTCTATTGTTTGAAGATGAATGTGTGAATGGAGTAGAGTTATGTTTTCTACCATTGATGGTTTGGGACAAAGGTCCGCCACTTGTCCGACCTACTAACCATTGTGTTATGCAGATTTTATCCCAAGGTTGTTTGAAGATACACCACCTATCCAAGGTAGCTCTATTGAAAGAATCTATCACTATTGTTTGAAGATTAAAGTGTGACTGGAGTCTAGCTACTATCTTTACTACCATGAAGGGTTTGGGACAGAGGTCCATCACTTGTCCAACCTATTAACCATTGTCTTATGGAGGTTTAAGCCCAAGGTGGTTTGAAAGTCCACCACATGTCCAAGCTAGCTCTATTGAATAGTCCTATCTCTACTCTAATAGCGTGGATGGTTTGGGGTAGAGGTCTAACACTCCTCCAACCTACTATCCATTGTGTTATTGAGGTTCTACCCCAAGGTGGTTTGAAGGTCCACCACCTATCCAAGCTAGCTCTATTGAAAGAAGCTATTTCTTTTGTTTGAAGGTCAATTTGTGAATGGAGTGTAACTACCTTGTTTACTACCATGGATGGTTTGGGTAGAGGACCGTCACTTGTACAACCTACTAGCCATTGTGTTATGCAGGTTTTAGCCCTATGTGGTTTGAAGGTCCACAACCTATCAAAGATCGTTGTATTGAATAGTCATATCTCTACTCTGATAGCATGGATGGTTTCAACTAGAGGTCCAACTCTTGTCCAACCTACTATCCATTGTGTTATGGATGTTTTAGCCCAAGGTGATTTGAAGGTCCACCACCTATCCAAGCAATATCTATTGAAAGAAGCTATCTCTATTCTTTGAAGGTCAATGTGTGAATGAGGTGTAGCTACTATGTTTACTACCATGGATGGTTTGGGGTAGAGATCCACCTCTTGTCCAACCTACTAACCACTGTGTTAAGGAGGTTTTAGCCCAAGGTGATTTGAAGTTCCACCACCTGTCCAAGCTAGCTCTATTGAAAATTACTACCTCTATTGTTTGAAGGTAAATGTGCGAATGGAGTGTAGCTACTAGGCTTACTGCATGGATGGTTTGGGGCAGAGGTCCACCACTTGTCCAACCTACTTTCCATTGTGTTCTGGAGGTTTTAGCCTAGGTTGGTTTGAAGGTCCACCACCTGTCCAAGCTAAATCAGTGTGTGAATGGAGTGTAGCTAATCTATTTACTGCCATGGACGGTTTGGTGCAAAGGTCCACCACTTGTCCAACCTACTATCCATTCTGTTATGGAGGTTTTAGCCCAAGATTGTTTGAAGGTCCACCACCTGTCCAAGCTAGCTTCTTTGAAAGAAGCTATCTCTATTGTTTCAAGGTTAATGTGTGAATGGGGTGTAGCAGCTTTTTTTACTACCATGGATGGTTTGGGACAGAGTTCCACCACTTGTCCAACCTACTATGTATTGTGTTATGGAGGTTTTAGCCCAAGGTTGTTTGAAGCTCCACCACCTATCCAAGCTAGCTCTATTGAATAATCCTATCTCTAGTCTGATCACGTGGATGGTTTGGGGTAGAGGTCCACCACTTGTCCAATCTACTAACCATTGTGTTATGGAGGTTTTAGTCCATAGGGTTTTGAAGGTGTATGAAATGTCCAAGCTAGCTCTATTGAATAGTCCTATCTCTGTTGTTTGAAGGTCAAAGTGTGAATGAGTGTAGCTACTATGTTCAATACCATGGATGGTTTGGGGTAGAGATCCACCACTTGTCCAGCCTATTATCCATTGTGTTATGGAGGTTCTAGCCCTAGGTGATTTGAAGGTCCACCACCTGTCAAAGCTAGCCCTATTGAAAATTCCTACCTCTATTGTTTGAAGTTCAATGTGCAAATGGAGTGTAGCTACTAAGCTTACTACCATGGATGGTTTGGGGCAGATGTCCACTATCTTTCCAACCTACTATTCATTGTGTTCTGGAGGTATTATCCTAGGTTGGTTTGAAGCTTCACCACCTTTCCAAGCTAGATCTATTGAAAAAAACTATCTCTATTATTTCAAAGTCAATGTGTGAATGGAGTGTAGCTACTTTGTTTACTACCATGGATGGTTTGGGGCAAAGGTCCACCACCCTACTATCCACTGTTTTATGAAGGTTTTAGCACAGTAATGTTTGAAGGTCCACCACTTTTTTAAGATAGCTCCATTGAAATAAGTTATCTCTATTGTTTCAAAGTCAATGTGTGTGTTAGCGGGTCGCTGCGATGAACGTCTGCAGCATAGCTTTCTAGCACTAACATAATGTCAATACTCAGAGAAAGTGACTCGGATGGGGCACGGAGACTCTATGAGATCGTCAAACTCACGAAGTGAACCCAAGCAAACACACTAGCTCAACAAGCAAATCGACACTCAATGATCAGAGAAATATGCCTATGTCCTTTCTCACAGCTCTAGGTCATCATGCCATTTCGGCACTCGAACGGACTCGAAATGCAACGAAACTTTAGGAGGAGGTCTAGGACACATAGGGACACTATCCTAGCAAGTCTGGTTGCAATCTGACAAGGTACCAAAATCAGGATCCATCATGAAAAAGGTCCTTGAAACTGCAACGGATCAGTCCAAAAATATTTCCCTATGGTCTAAGAACACTCTCATATGGCAAAATGACTAAAAACAATGATTTAAGCACTCAAATATGCAATTATAGCTCACAGACGCATAGTCATGAACCACAAAAAAACTGACAATGCTTACACAAAATTTAAAGAGCAAAGAAAGAGAAACACAATGCAAGTTTCGGAATTGAAAACGGATTACCCATTCATTAACTGCGATGATTACAAGGTGGAGTAGCTCGTAGCTTGAGCGTACGTTTTTTGAGCTCCTTCTTCTTTGAGTGTGTGATCGTCTTTTGCATTTTCTCCTTTTTCTCGATGACTTGATGGATACTAGGCTTCGGTAGCCAGATATGATAATTTCCTTTGTAGAAGCCTTGCTTCTGGAGTTGATGGACGAGGTATCCATCTATAGATTGCAGTAGCCTTGGTTGTAGTTGGCTTCTGTTGGCTTTTGGTTGTCATTGCTTGATTTGGTGTAGAAAATTGTGCTGCATGATTTCTCTTGGTTGTTCCAAATTGCGCTACAATTTTTGGTAACCATATTGGAGTGTTACCTTCATAAAATCCTTGTGCTTCAAGTAGCTTAACTGGAATCATCCGCTGCTGCATCTGTTTGTGTTGGGTAGCTTAGTTGAAGTTTGACTTTGGTACCCATACTTGTTGTGTTGCTTTCTTGGAAGGTCTTTTCTTCTGTCCTTTTTTGTTGTTCTTTCTCTTGCTTGACTTGTTTTTATTCCGTTGATAGCTTAGCTTGCTCTTTGTAGAACTTCTTTCTTGAGGTTAGTACATCCAGGCTGTTACTTTAGGCTTTTTGGCCCAAACATTAATGTTTCCTTTGAAGTAGCCTTGAGCAGTAATTGACTCAGTTGATGCTACGTACCTGTCACCTTTTTTAGTTGAGGCTGAACTTGTGCTTCATGTATCCAAACTGGGTCTTTGACTTTGATGTGCTCTTTGGATATCAACACTTGGTTGACATTCTTTGGCTTCTTCTGGATGCTCTTTTGTGATGGAAACTCTGATTGATAGACTTTTTGCTTTGGTTTCCATTGCATTGTTGGTGATGTGGCTCTTGGTGTAGAGGCTTCGTGGGAAATTTGATGGAAGCTCGTTGAAGGTAAAGTCGTCTTGCAAGGTTGATATGATTCAGTGTTTACCTTTGCTTGACCTTTTTCTGTGATGGTTGGTGATTTCTTCTCCACATGGATTTGAGAAGCTTCATGGAGTCTTACCGTTGTTGTTGTTGTTGTTGAAACTTTTGATTGTTGTCTAAAGAATATGTTCCTCCAGCTTTCTGTCAGGATCAGACTCTCTTTGATATGATGGGAGTCGATTATGTGGAAAGTATCTTTATACTCCCCGGTACACTCAACTTGAGTACGGCTTCTGCCATGCCCAATCGGCATTTTTGAACTTGTGTACACGATCTCCTATAGCTCTATGATTGGCGGCTTTCCCATCGTGATCCATGTATCATAAGACATTAGATTCTTTGTTGCTTCTGGATCTATCACAGCTGAACATGTGACTTTGAGTCCCGTTTCTCCGCATATGCTGAATTTGATCATCGTAGGAGACAATCGATCTTCTTCTTTGTCCCTGTTCTTCTTTTGATCTTGCATTTTTTGAACATTTGATGTTGAACTTGGAAACGTTTTTCCTTTATTTGATTTCATTTGCACTTTTTGTGGAGTCGAATTCTTTGAAACAACTTTTGTTGATTCTTCGGGTATGTGTCAATGATGACATATTCTCGTGGTTGGTCTGCTTCCTTCATGTGCACTTTGGCATCATGCTCCATGATGTAGCTATCTGTCTCACATTTTATGCTTTCACACTCACAAACTTCATTAGCTTCCTTCAACACCTTTATCGTAAATAAGGGAGTTATATTATAGCCATCTTCATCGCAAAATTTAGTAAGGGTCACCTCATTCACGCAGACATCAAGAGTCGCTAGTATTTGATCCCATCCAAAGGGTTCAAATAACTCCTCTAGAAATGGCTCTGGTACATACGCCTCATATTCTACTGAACGCTCTAGGGTGCAATCTTCCTTTATAAGACTTCCACTCTCAGGAGCTCCGTACATCCAAATATGCACTTTGCTTTCCAAATCAGTTTTGTGGAGTTTAAGTCTTCCCCCGAGGCTCGTACTACATCTCTATAACTATGATTTGTGACACTGATATTCGTAGTGACATCCTTGTGTCTCAAGTTGATATAGTCATAGCCCCACTGTTGTACCATTTTGAGCTGACGCATGAATGGTCTGCCCAATATGATATCAAAGTTTCTGCTCTTGTCAAAATTCATTATGGCAAAGGTATGATCATACTCTATGCCACACGAGGGTACAATGATTTTTTCTAATATTCCAATCGGTTTCTCCATGTATCCATCCGCTAATTGAGGTTCCATTCGAGTTTTCCTAAGAACAGGCTTTCCCCATTTTTTCCATATCTCTTTGGTTGCAATGGCAATTCCTGCCCCACTATCTAATATAGCAACCGTCTTTACTCCTTTGTACTCGAGTGGTAAGGTGGTGTTTCTTTCTTCTCCTTCACAGTAGTCACCCACTTTATTTACTGGTACTGGCTTTTCCTGTGGCTTCTTAGGCGAGGTGTCATCTATGTTTTGGTCAGCAAGTTGGTCGTGTGAAGGGATTTTCAAGCCCATCTTTTCCAGGTTTTTGCCCATTTGGCCCCATAGATGCGGTCTAATTTTTAGTAGCTCTGAGAGATAAAGTGTGAATTGTATAGGAGAAGACATCAATTCATGAAAGCTCTTGGTATCCATCGTTTTTGGTGTGGCTTTCCATTGAGAAGGTACCATTTTAACCTCTGATTTTGTTTTGAGCTCTCATATGAAAGATGGCAAAGTCTTTAGAGAGCCTACTTTACTCTCTCTAGATGCGACAGACCCAACATCCTTGTACAGAGATCATATATCCCGTGGGAATAATTTGTGATCCATGTTTATCTTAGGGATAGGTGTTGACTGTAAAGTAGCACCTGTAAAGTAGCACCACCATATTTTTGGTTTCTAATTGATTCCCACAAGGATTGTGGCCACGGTTCTTCTACCTCCGGAATAGGAATCACTACTTGTGAGCCTACCCCATCTGTGGTATTGTCTACTTTCCTTTTATCTAAAGGTGCCTCAACTCCCGGCTCTTCCTGGTTTCTGTTTACAATACCCTGTCTCTCCAATTCTTGTACTTTATCGTGGATTATCACCTCCGTTTTTGGAGCATCTGGAACATGTGGTTCCATAAGATCTTGGGCCTTCTGAATGAGCTCCTTGCACATTTGCAACCTCTCTGTTTCATATCCTGGATGAGGGTACGTTAGCCATCTATCCTCTTGGGTTTGGTTGGGTTTTAGCCTAGATTCATAAGCTTTCAAGATCGCATCCAAAGGTTCAAACACTTTGTCAACCAAGGCTGAACCTCCTGAGTTAGTTTTTGACTCTTTAGGTCCCTTTTTTTTTTTGTTCCTTTCTTGCTCTTGTCTAAGATGCTCTCTTGTTTGATTCAGTTCAATTTCCAAAGCCACTTTCTCCTTCAACCTCTTCAATTTCATTTTGTCTCGTCTGCCTTTCCATGATTTTCTTCCGAAGGTTCTCACCGATTTGTTCTCAAATTCTATTTGAATAGGCAATGAGGCTTTTTCAGATGGTTTTTCTTGGTAGCTTCTTGAGCTTAATCTCGAGTCATCACGTTTAAAGGAATGTCAGGTGCTACGTCCTATCCGCTTGAAGAAGCCATCACGCCTACAACATTCATTGTTGCTTTTCCTTTGTAGTCTGGATTTTTAGCACAGTGTTGGCGTAGATGGTCTATTTGTGGACCCTTGTTTGGACAACTTCATGCCCAATGATCTCCTCCACACTCATAGCAGGCACCTTGTTTCATAGCTGGTGATCCAGCTAATGATTGTTCTTGCCTTGTGAGGATGTTCTTTGAGCCATACTCATGATTGGCTATGAACATGAGCGTATTCACATCCATGGAGTAATGTTTTCTTGTAGGTTGTGGCATATGAGTTGGTTGAGCGTAGTTGACTACCACTCTTCCATTGTTTAGAAGATGCGTTTGTTGCCTTGGTAGTTGTTGCAGTTTTGGTTGAGTGCTACACCATCGAGTGGGATGATCCCCTCGACAAGTATTGCATATCCTCAATTGAGACTGCCGTACATTCAGGTTCTGTATGTAGCCTTGGTTTACTCTTCTAATCACCCCCTCAGCCACTTTTTCAATGATTGGTTTCCAAATAGTTTGAACATCTTGCTTTGTGGTTGATTCGCTCTTCAAGAAGAGGCACTAGTCATATTGTCTGTATCTTCAATCACATCTCCATAGGCCTTGCAATTTTCATCTAGATATAGAGCTTCTCTAGTGACTTGATCAAACATTATGCATCCTTTTAGATGTAGGTCCTTTTTGAGAGTTTCATTCCTCAAGCCCTCTATGAAGAGAACTGATAATCTCTCGTCTTGCGGCAACTCTCTCATAGGACATCTATCAGTGTATTGTTTGAAGTGAAGCAAAGCTTCCTTCACTCTTTCGTTCGCTTTTTGTTTGAAAGCGTAGATATGTGACACCGTGTTATGTTTGATCCCCCTTTTTTAGAATTCCTCTACAAACTCTTGTAAGAGTGGTGCTATGTTTGGAAAATCATCTCTATTTAGTGGTTGGAACCAAGTCAAGGTTGTTCCTTCCAATGTTAAGCCAAATCCCTCATACTGAGTATGGAAATCCACAATCTGTTCAGCTCTCAAAACTGTTGCCCTTGATGAGGTCTCTTATAAGTTAGGAATTTTTGATTTTTTGGTCTCTGGAAACGGGTCTTGGGGTACCCTAAAAGTTTGGATTTAGGAAACCTAGTAAAATTCAAATTGTTTTTGGTCTAGGTGTGTGCTATTGCCCGCAAGCTTTCTTCCTAGCTATACCTGACTGAATTTGGAGTTGTCTATCAAAAGTTAGAGCAATTTTGGTGAACTACACTTGAAACAGCACTCAAAACAATCTCAGGACCAAAACCAAGAACTTTGGCTTGTATCTTGGTCTCCAGAAGGTATTTTTAGCTCAATTGAGATTTGGGATGTCCTCAAGTACGTCCACAAGATAATCAACTCAGATACCCTCACTATGCTGAGAGGTACATGGATCGCTATCCATGTTCCTGTCAAAAAAAAATTCTCCAAATTTTCCCAAATTTTGACTGTGTGTAGACAAGGTCATATGCAAGCTATATACCAATTTTCATCAAATTCTGAGATTGAGGTATATGGATCGTGATCCATGTTCAACCACATCTAGACTTATCCTCTTAGGAGTTTGTTCCTGACTATGTCCACAAGCTAAATCTCAAATCTTTTTGGATTTGTACTTGTTTTGATAGATCAAATACCCAATACTAGGTCTGCATCGTGTTTTGATGTGTGTCACCTATTTTGCTCTCTTTTGACCCAAATTTGCTCAGTTTTTTCCAAAATTGAACTTGGAGATATGTTTCTTTGTGTATGCTCTACTGATGTGGAAAGTTTCAACTCAAGCTATCACTATGGGTACATGGATTGCGATCCATGTTTGGAGCCCAAATTAACTTTTTTTGGTACCATCAGAATCAGCATGATTAGGAGGTCCTATGGTATCAATTTTTTTGAAAATGGACCACTAGATTGAAAGTTAGGTCAGTTCTAGCACTTGCACAGAGTAGTTGGCAGTTTTGGACTTTTGGTTTGGTTTTTGGTATCCAAATTCACTTTTGAAAAGACCATTAGACTCCTGGTGATGCCCTCTAGCTATGGTGCAAGTTTGGTATCAGACTGTGACAAAGGAACATGGATGGCGATCCATGTACCTATGTGTCAGATTGCACTGAAACTTGGCACATAGCTTGTCCTTGGTCTCCTGATTCTTGCTATATGGTTTTTATGTGATTTGGACTTTTCCTGGCCAGACAAAAGTCAATTTACACATCTATTTTAGGGTTTTACTTGAACAATTTTTGGCTCTTTTGACCCACTTTTTGAACTTTTTTGACAAAATTTCTTTGGAGACTTTTGTTCACAATGGTCTCCGCTAGGCTGGAAATGTTCCTATCCAAAAATTTCTTAGAGGTACATAGATCGCGATCCATGTTCCACCACCTTTGGATCTGAAAGTTTGGTGTATTAATAGCTTATGATGTTTGTAGATTGCTCACAAAGTTTTTTTTTTTGAATTTGGATCAGTTTTGCCCTACCAAATCTGACTTCTACAGTCTATTGTGGTAGTTTTGACAATGGTCTGTTTTTGGCTCTTTTGACCACTTTTTACAACTTTTTTGCATTTGGTTCTTTTGAGAAAATTGTTTGTCTATGTGTCAGCTATCCACTGCTCAAATCTCAGCCAAAAAAAAAAAAATCAAATTTTTTTCATGAGGTACATGGATCACGATCCATGTTTGACCACATTTTGACATGAAACTTGGTCAGCTTGTAGTCCATGTTATAGTGATACTCTTCCCCAAATCTTTTTGAATTTGGCCAACTTCTTTCTAATCAAAAGTGAGCTTTCTGTCTACCCTGCGGTTTTTGACTAGTTTATGTATTTGGCTATTTTGACCAATTTTCAATTTTTTGACATGGTCTCTTTTGGCAAAGTTGTTCCAGATAATGTCAGGAATGTAATTGTCAAATATTAGCCCCAAATGCCAAAAAGGTACATGGATCGCGATCCATGTTTGGCAGCATTATTTCATGAATATGTCCTGTAGAATCCAAATCTCACCCCTTTTTGAATTTGAATCTCAAAATCTCAAGATTTGCTCAATTTTGTGTCTACAATGCTTGTTTTACTATTTTTGCCTTAACAGCCAATTTTGAAGTGATTTTTTAGTTTTTCTTTCAAGCAAACTTGATCAGAGTAGTTTTCTAATGATGTACACTATAACTAGTCACTTTTTACCAAAAATGGTTTTTTGGGGTACATGGATCGCGATCCATGTTCCTCCACAGATTCTTGCCAAACTTTCCAGATTGATTCTAGAGAGTATGTTGATGCCCTTGATCCACAAATTTTTGAATTTAGATCACTTTTGAGGTCTCTACCATCAAATTTTTACAATTTCAAAGTTATGGTCATTTTGGCCAAAATATGGTTTTCACTCTTTTTACCCTCAATCTTTTAGCCCAAATTTGATGGTGGTAGTTTCTACTTACCCTATTCCTAAGTACTAAAATGAAACATGAAACAAAAAAAAAACAAGACGGTACAAAATAAAGTTGCAACGGAAAACGGAACAGCACTCTCAAAGCATAGAGAAAATCGGAGAATGATATGCTTTTGGCTATCTCACTCTTAACCCTCTTTACTTCTCAAGAATAGATCTAGCAAGTCCTCGACTTCTAGACTCTATCAAGCACTAAACCCCCTATCTAGCTACTTCATTGCTGCTAAAGTGTAAATGGAATGGAAGGACAAATCTTTACAAAAAGAACGCTCTAAATACACACTAGGTCACTCACCATGTAAGGATCATATCCCCGGCAACGGCACCAATGTTAGTGGGTCACCGTGACGGACGTCTGCATCATAGCTTTCTAGCACTAACATAATGTCAATACTCAGGGAAAGTGACTCGGATGGGACACGGAGACTCTATGAGATCGTCAATCTCACAAAGTGAACCTTAACAAGCAAACACACTAGCTCAACAAGCATACCAACACTCAATGATCAGGGAAATCTGCATATGTTCTTTCTCACAACTCTAGGTCATCACGCCATTTCGGCACTTGAATAGACTTGAAATGCAACAAAACTTTAGGAGGAGGTCTAGGACACCTAGGGGCACTATCCTAGCAAGTCTGGCCGCAATCCAACAAGGTACCAAAATCATGATCCATCATGAAAAAGGTCCTGAAAACTACAATAGATCAGTCCAGAAAGGTCTCCATATGGTCTGAAAACACACTCCTATGGACAAAACGACTAAAAACAATGATTTAAGCACTCAAATCTGCAATTATAGCTCACAAACACATAGTCGTGAACCACAACAAAACTAACAATGCTTACACAAAATTGAAAGAGCAAATAAAGAGGAACACAATGCAAGTTTCGGAATCAGAAACGGATTACCCATTCATTAACTATGATGATTACAAGGTGGAGCAGCTCGTAGCTTGAGGGTACGTTTTTTGAGCTCCCTTCTTCTTCTAAAAATAAGCCTCCCTTTCACATTAAGGTTATTGACCTTTATACCTAGGGCATTCTAAATGGTCAGTGGCCGGCTCACATGGACCTTTGTAATGACATCATTACAACTGAGGGAATTGACCTGTTACTCTAGAATTAGGATTTACATAGAGTATCACTACACTAGCTCAAACAATTAATAGAGTACAAATGTGGTGTTCGGCTACGTGTCCGGCCAAGTGGGTGCCCATTGGATTTGTCCTCAAACAGCGTGAATGGAGTGTAGCTACTTTGTTAGAAAGCCACAAGATTCACCACTTATCCCACCCAAATTTTCTTTGTAGCATAGAGAGTTACAATGTCCACAATGTAAGCTATGCATAGAGAATTGATGCAAGGTCCACCACTTGTCCAAACATAAGCTCTATTGAAGCATAGAGATCCACAAGATCCACCACTTGTCCGACCCTAAGCTCTATTGAAGGATAGAGATCCACAAGGTCCACCACTTGTTCAAGCTAATCTTCATTACATCATATAGAGCCACAAGGTCCAACCAAATCACACAGAGCCAGAATGCCCAAAATCTAAGGTATGCATGGAAAATTGATTCAAGGTCCATGACTTCTTTAAGATAAGTTCCATTGAAGCATTGAGTGTCACTTCATTCAATAATAGAGATCCATAATGTCCAGCACCTATTCAAGATAATCTCTATTGAAGCATTGAGTGACAGAAGGTTCACAATTTAAGCTAGGCATGGAGAAATGATGGAACGTCCATCATTTGTTCAAGCTTAATCTATATTCAAGCATAGAGAGCCACAAGGTGTACCACTTGTCCAACCTAATCTCCATTGTATCATAAAAATACTTACAAGGTCCATAATTTAATATATGCATGGATAATTGATGCAAGGTCCACCATTTATCCAAGCCTAAGCTCTATTGAAGCATAGAGATTCACAAGGTTCACCACTTGCTTAAGCTAAGATGTATTCTAGCATAGAGACCCACTCTATTGTAGAATAGAGGCCACAAGGTCCACAATCTAATTTAGGCATGAAGAATGGATGTAAGGTTCCACCACTTGTCTAAGAAAATTCACATTAAAGCGTAAAAAGTGACAAGGTTTAAGACTTATCCAAGCTAAGGTCTAGTCAAGAATAGAGAGATGCAAGGTCCACGACCTAAGTTAGGCATGGAAGAAAAATGCATGGGTCCACCGCTTATTTAATCTAAGCCCCCCATCAAAGCATAGAGAGCCACAAAGTCCACCACTTGTTCAAGCTAAGCTCATTTGAACAATACAGAGCCACAAGATCCTCAGTCTAAGTTGAAATGATGCACGGTCTATCATTGACGCCAAACTCTCTCATTGAAGCAAAAAGAGTGACAACTCTGAAACTTCAAGGTCCACCACTTGTCCAATCTCAGCTCCATTGAAGCATAGAGAGCCACAAGGACCATAGTCTAAGCTAAGCATGGATAATTGATGCAAGGTCCACCACATGTACAACCTATCAACAGCTATTATATCTAGCAGCATGGTTGCTTGGTTTCTAGGTCCACTGAGGCGGACCGGGGCGGGCAACAAGAAGAGTGGCCTCTAAGCACTTTTCTAGGCTCCCGTGTTGCTCAATTGGGGCTGGGGCAAGCACAATCAGAGACAACAACAACCCACAGCCAGAAACCAAACAAGAAAAGGGGCACCACCTAGTTGTAGATGCGAACTAGGACGCACGTGAAATCTCCTTGTACTCAAACGCACAAAGAGAGGGGAATGCAAGATAGCCACACACACCAAACACAAGCATTCACCACGCCAGAGAGAGGTAAAGAGCACAAATCAACTTGAGCAACTCAGTCTTAGCCTTAAAGACTAGATGCACACAAAGCTTGATGAGAAATAGAGAGACAACACAAAAACTTGACCTTGTTGCCAATACACAAATTGTCTTAGGGTCACGGGAGCCCTCTCACCGAGCACCCTCTTACAATTGACTTTTTAGGCAAACAATTCAACAAGCCCTCAAACCATCAAGCATGAAATAGCACAATAGACTTCAAGGCCAATATACCTTCAACCACCTGATGAGTCAACTTATCAAGTCAATTTGGAGAGAAGAGTCGTAGTTTGCAGCATACAATTGCACCCAAAACTATGAATCTTATTTATGGACAAGAGTAGGCTACAAGTGTGATGCAGAGTATGGTATCACTCCACTCCTTTAGATGGCATAACTAACTTCTAGCTTCTCCATGCACCTATGAGTAGTGATGGAATAGAGCACTCACAATGCGCACACTCTACACAACTAGGCTTGAAGAGTGGTGTGTTATGTGTTGAGAATGGTGTGGTGTAGTGTGATCATGTGTTGATTTAAAAGGGAGAGAAGGGCTCTATTTATAGGTTTTAGAAGCCCCGATTAGGATTAGGCCTAATCAAGTTTATTTGAAGAAATCAAAGATTATGCAAATTTTTATTTTTTTTAAATGAGGGTGGGCCTCTCTTATCCTTTGAGTCACATGGATGTGGGCTCAAGGTAAGAGAATTATTGAGGATGAAAGGAGAGAGGATTAAGTGAATAATTTGGGAGTGCCTACTCTAGTAGAGGGTGCATTTTACAATAAGGTTAGTGGTTAGTAGTTAGTAATTATCACTAAAAAATATTTACAAAATCATTCACCAAATGGTGAGATATATGATGAGAAAAGTTAGAGAAGGGATGAGCTTGTAAAGAGAGGTTCAAGATTTGACATTCACATCTTTACAGCACCGGAAGAAGAAGCAGTCAGCATGGCGAAGTAGCGCGTGTCGATGAAGCTATGTTATCTTCAAACCTTGGAAAATTCATGATAAAAGCCTTCATTTGCAGAGGTTATCCTTGGATTTTTTCTGATTTTTTGAAGTTCTTTACAAAGCTGAAGAGAGTATGGTAATATGGACATATATGTAGAGAGAAAGGGGGACACATAGGGTGTAGAAATGGAGGATGAAGGCTATGGAGGTGTGAGAGATGTGGCAATGGTGAAGAGGGTGAATTAGGACATGGGAGTTGCAGGTTTGGGAGTGGGAAGGAGAGGGAGGAGTGTGTATGAAACAGGAAAATGATAAAGTGGAAGAAGGAGTGTGGCTGCATAGCATGGGAAAACTGGGGTCCACCAATAAAATCATAGCTCATAGCTCGTAGCTCAAAAAAATATGAAAACATTTGAGGTAAAAGTTCAGCTCGCAAGCTACAACGTTTGTTTGTATCACCTTTTCAAATTCGGGGAGCATGTGATCTTTAAAAATTCAGCAAAACCGACTGTTTTTTCCACTGCACAAAGTCCTTGTGAGGTCCTTCTTTGGATGATTCTTTTGAATACCTCCAAGAGTGAGCTCCCCATGGTGCATTCATGCATTCCACATACCCTTGACCTTATTTGGTAGGTCTATAATTGAAGATATTGTTGAGATCATGATATAAATGAATAGTACAACTAAGAAAATCAAATATTGAGGGGTCTAAAAAAATATGTACATGTCAAATATAAATAATATAGGTGGAAAAATTATAAAGGGGTCAAAATAAATCTCTCATTATAAGTCTATCATAAAAAGATGAATAATTTTGGTGGTCTGATTTATGAGAGTAATAGGGAATAGATGTAGGAAGGAAAAAATCACGATAGTGAAAAAATATACACATAAATAGAACTAGTTTTTTTGGATTTTTGTTGGGATGGAGTTACACCAAAAATAAGAGAAGCTTGCATGAAATTATTTTTATATGGAATAAAGAGTATACAAAATGGCAAGAAAAAATATGGTAATGGTGAGTCAATGTACATAGCATAAATAACACACACCTAAGTATAAATATTTAAATAAATACCAAAATAATTATGAAAAATCCTTTTATTTAGGCCCTATATACAATAAAATATTTACACACAAATGGGCCATAATATACTTATATATTTTTTATTTTTTTATTTTATTTTTGGCTCAACTAGTCCAGTGACTAGCTAATTGAGGGTTTTTTAGAAAATATGGAGAAAGTCCCTAACTCACACACGCCTATGTACAGTAAAATGGTAGGGATAACCAAATTTTTGAGTGATTTGATAGGGTGAGGTAGCTTACTATGGCAATTATGGAAAGCCGAAAAACGGCTATCACCACCACTTGTCCAAACTAAATTAAAAGTTTCCCGCTGGGATTTAAATTTTCCCGCTTGCATTCAAATGTTTCCGCATGGATTCAAAATTCAAAATTTTTCACTTAAATTAAAAATTTCTCGCTTCAATTCGAAATTTTCTACTTGTTGATAGAGATGTTATAGCATTAGAGCAAGGTCCACCACTTATCCAACCTCAATCAATAACCTTCTTCATATTGAGAACCTATCTTATTTCATCCCAATAGTAGGTAAATTTGTCATTTCATGTATTATCTATGAACCTCTCCTAGTTTCAACTATGTTCTTCATTAGAAAGGTCGGTAAGCTACATTACCTTTGTTAAGAAATTAAACAAGGAATCATATTTACAGAGGTATTGGACAGAACGCGGTAAAATACCAAAGAAAGCAACTTCACTGGAAGACACAAGTAAGTCAACTACTGAAATTTACATGCTTATGTACAATCTTGTTTTCTATGTATATGTATATATGTCATGTATCCATACTATGTCATGTACAAGCATATGTATTTGTACCTTTTGTATGTATATCACCATGAGATAGTATACATTTCTACCACGAATATACATAAACATATGTACCTACATACATAGTCAAAGCGAATACACTACCAATCATATTCAAAACATGCATACACTACATAAACATATATTACCGATGGATGCACCTACACAAGTAGGATAAATAGAGCAATAATTAGAAATTTTGAATTTGTGTATATATAAGTGTGAGAGAGTTAGAGTATCTATGTAAATATGTGTGGTTTGGTGTGTATGTAGGTCTTTATGGGAGCAAGGAAGGTGAACGGTGTGAATGAAAGGAGTTTTCATCATGTTTATGTGTGGGTTGTGTGTGTGTGCAAAACATCCATGTGTATGTGTGTGTAAGAAGGC
Organism: Adiantum capillus-veneris; assembly: GCF_014529385.1. Classification (NCBI taxonomy): domain Eukaryota; kingdom Viridiplantae; phylum Streptophyta; class Polypodiopsida; order Polypodiales; family Pteridaceae; genus Adiantum; species Adiantum capillus-veneris. Next base: position 52,296,078 of record NC_140958.1, on the reverse strand, counting down.
AGCACAGAGAATAAGAATCGTTTTCATTTCTTGGAGAGCAAAGCATAAAGACAAAAACCTGATGTAGATGGAGAGTGAGAGAGAGAGAGAGGGAGATGAAATGCACCTTGTCAAACGCTTTCCATTTACACAATAAAAGAATCTACTTTTTGTGATATTGAAGCTCTGAGCATGATTGCCTTTGTCGTGCTGTTCACGCTCTATTTTTCACACGATCTGGTCCCTGTATGTGCGCAAGCCAGAGTCCCTCTTTTGAATGTGATGTGGCCCCTATCGTGTTGTGCACAGCCTATTTTGAATTTGCTATGGTTTCCTTGTGTGCGCGAGCAAGAAATCTCTTTGTGCATGCAAGAAAGAATCTCCCCTATTTCGTCTGTGTTTCACTTGGTTCGCTCACGTTTTTGTGGTAGGTTTATCTAAAAGGCCACGTGTACTACTTAAAACTCATCTACCTTTTGAGCGATCTGCTTTCGTTTTGACCAACCGAGGTTTTTTATTGAAAAAGCACATTTGACAGACTGTACAAGTAAAAATTCATGTTTGCTAATCATGTTAAAAATGAAGTCGCAGAGCGGAGCGTGGGTCGACTCTCTCACACACACACAGTGATACACAGTGAGCTTACACAGTACACAGTACGCAGAGAACTGTTAGAAGGGTTATCTCCCAATTCCTTAGTATTCACAAAGTATAAGTTAGTATATACAAAGAGTTAGAGGTAAGTGAGTTAGGCGGCCGGCCGGCCATATCCGCATAAGAGGCCACTTGGGCTTTAATCCCAACAACCTCCCACTTAAAGTCCAATGTGGCACTTTAAGTAACTGTAAATCTATGAACATAAATGTACAAAGATTTACATGGCTGCCATCTATCCAATGCCCAATAACTCACGACAATGCACAAAGCCCTCTCCTGGAAGTCCCTTTGTGAGTAGATCAGCAGGATTGTCCTTGGTGTGGATCTTCAGCAGTTGTATCTGCTTGTCTTCAAGTACTTCCCTAATGAAGTGATATTTGACATCAATATGCTTAGTCTTCGAATGGAACACTGGATTCTTTGCCAATTGTATAGCACTTTGACTATCACAATATAACTCTGGCATATCTACTTTGATTCCCAAGTCTGCAACCAATCTACCAAGCCAAATAGCTTCTTTGCATGCCTCATTTGCTGCAACATACTCAGCTTCTGTAGTAGATTGCGTAACACAATCTTGTAATCGAGATCGCCATGATATGGCACCTCCAGCCAATGTAAAGACATAGCCTGATGTAGATCTCCTCTTATCCAAGTCTCCTGCATAATCTGAGTCAGTGTATCCTCTGACACTCAAATCCTGACTACCATAGCATATGCGCATACTCTTTGTATGTTTTAAGTATCTCATGATACCTTTCACTGCCTCCCAATGTTTCTTGCCGGGATTTGACATATATCTGCTAACCACTCCCACTGCAAATGCAATATCCGGACGTGTAGCAATCATTGCATACATCAAACTACCCACTGCAGACGCATATGGAATCTTATCCATTTCAGCCTTTTCTTCCTCAGACACAGGACAATCTTGTTTGCTAAGTTTCACATATGGTGGCAATGGAACACTCAATGCCTTTCCCTTCTCCATATTGAAACGTTGCAAAACCTTGTCAATATACTCTGTTTGAGATAACCAAATCAACTTCTTTGATCTGTCTCTCTCAATGCGCATACCAAGTATATGACTTGCCTCACCTATGTCTTTCATGTCAAATGATTTTTCCATCTTTGACTTCAAAGCTGAAATTTCTTCCAAGTGTTTGCCAGCAATCAACATGTCATCCACATACAAAATAAGGATCAGCCAACTGCCATCCTTAGCCTTCTTTGTATATAGACAGTGATCGAACTCACTACGTTTGTAGCCTTGAGAAAGCATAAACTAGTGGAACTTATGGTACCATGCCCTCGGTGATTGTTTTAAGCCATAAAGACTCTTTAACAACTGGCATACCAAATGTTCCATGCCTTTCTCAACAAACCCTTCTGGCTGCTGCATGTAAATTTCCACATCTAAATCACCATGCAAGAACGCTGTCTTGACATCCATTTGGTGCAACACCAAATCCAATATAGCAACCAATGCAAGAAAGCATCTCAATGTAGTCATCTTGACCACTGGAGAGAAGATTTCATCAAAGTCAATGCCTTATTCTTGCTTAAAGCCCTTGGCAACAAGCCTTGCTTTGTACTTTGGCTGACTATCATGAGCGGTGATCTTATACCTGTAAACCCATTTACAAGGTAGAGCCTTTTTGCCCTGTGGTAATTTAACCAACTTCCATGTCTGGTTTTTATGCAGAGCTGTCATCTCTGACTGCATGGCCAACTGCCATTTTTTCGAGTCAACCACTTGTAATGCTTCCTTGTAACAAGATGGTTCTCCGCAATCTGTGAGCATGACATAATTTAGAGATGGCACATAACGATCAGGTGGTTTGGAGACACGCTCAGAATGTCTCACCACAACTGATTCCGCCTCTCTAGCCACTATAGGCTGTTCCTGAGCCTGACCATGCTGTCTTGATGTGCTAGCACTAGGTCCATCTTCCCTGAAGACAACTCTTCTGATCTCCTCTGTCTTCTCTGGCTTAGCGTGAAACTTGGCTTCATTGAAATGCACATCATTGCTACGAATAAGCTTTCTGGAGTCAGGATCCCAAAGCCGATAACCCATCTCGCCTGATTCTCCGTAGCCAAGAAATATACACTTCTTGCTCTTTGGTTCTAACTTATTTCTGAACTCCTTAGGAATATGGGTATAAGCTTCACAACCAAAGACTCTGAGATGCTTATACGAAGGTGCCTTGCATGTCCATAGCATCTCGGCCACTGCACTCTTATCCAGAACCCTACTAGGAGACCTGTTGATCAAATGGACTGCTGTAGCCACTGCTTCCGCCCAAAATCCATCAGGCAACTCAGCATTTGACAACATGCTTCTGACCTTCTCTTGTATGGTCCTATTCATACGTTCTGCAACCCCATTCTGTGAAGGATTATATGGTGCAGTAAGTTCCCGCTTAATCCCTTTTGCTTCACAAAAGTCTTGAAAAGCTTTGGAAACATACTCTCCACCATTGTCAGTTCTCAAGCACTTCAGCTTCTGACCACTCTGATTCTCCACCAGCTGCAAGAATGTCTTAAAGACCTTGAGCACCTCATCCTTGTGCTTCAAGAAGTAAACCCATACTTTGCGAGAATAGTCATCTATGAATGTACAAAAGTACGCTGCTCCCCCTAGTGACAAACTAGGCATTGGTCCGCATAGGTCACTGTGTACAAGAGCTAACCGTTCGTCCCTACGATTCCTCTTTGATCTGTGCGGTTCCTGTGTTTGCTTACCATAAACACAATGCTCACAAAACTCGAAATCTTGAAATGAAAAGCCAGGCAAATAACCATAATGAGAAAGTATTTCCATTCCTCTTTTTGACATATGTCCCAACCTACGATGCCACAGTGACACACTTGGCTGCTCAATCACATTAATTACATGGTTTTTAACCTCTAAAACATGTAAAGTGTACAGAGTTCCTGACTTGGTGCCATGTGCTACAGTCATCGAACCTTTGGAGATCTTCCAAGCGCTGTTCCCAAAAACTATCACATAACCCGCATCATCCAACTTCCCTGTACTAATCAAGCTCTTTCGGATTGCTGGAACATGTCTGACATTCTTGAGCCATAAAGAAGAGCCATTCTGAAACGTCAACTGCACATCTCCCACTCCAAGTATGTCACAAACTTGCTCATTGCCAAGTCTGACATAATCTTTAGTAGCCACATATGATGTAAACCACTCTTTGTGCGGAGAAACATGTAAAGATGCCCCTGAGTCGATAATCCAATCACTCATAGCATGTCCATCCTCTGCAGTCAAGAAAACAGAATCAAGATTGCTTGTAAGGAAGATGTCACCAGCTGCTATACCAGAATCACTGTCTGAACCAGATCCTGTGACATTCACCTCTTCAATCTTCACTGAACTCTTCTTTTCATCTTGCTCAGAACTCTTTGTTTTTCCTTTTTCTTGTTTCCACTTCGTACAGTCTCGCTTCATGTGACCCTTCTTGCCACAATGGTAGCATTCTATGTCATCCTTTGACTTCGAATCACGAGACTTACTTCGGTTTTGTGCCTTCTTACCCTTCTTCTCTTTAAACTGTTGTCTCCCTCGAACGACCAAAGCACTATTGCCTTTGCCTTTGTCAATGTTCTTCCTGTTCACTTCCTCTGTGAGCAAGCTGCCTTCTACATTGGCACTTGTAAGACCTTCTGGCGCGACAGAATTACTTAACGCTGTACGAAAAGTATCCCAACTGTCTGGCAAAGTGATTAAGAGAAACATAGCCTTCACTGAATCTGGAAAGACTATCTCCTGTGCTGTTAATTGGCTGAAAATTGTGTGAAATTCATTCAGATGATTTGACATGGCTGTCCCTTCCTTCATCTTCAAATCCACCAATTTCTTGAGCCAGTAAATCTGAGAAGCAGCACTTTGTTTCTCGTACATACCACATAGCTTTTGCCATACGCCATACGCTGTAGTCTCTTCTGCTACGTTGAAGTAAACATTTTCTGCCAGTGTCAGCATGATTGTGGAACAAGCTAACTCGTCAAGCTCTTCCCACTCATCTTCAGCCATAAATTCGGGTCTCTCCCCTTTGAGCTTCAGTGGCTTCACTTGTTTTTTCTGCACCAAAACCTGCCAAATCTGCTTCTTCCAGAATGGAAAGTTTGTGCCATCCATCTTCTTTATGTTGTAAAGAGTCTCACTTTGAGAAGATGCCATATTTGCCAAACTGTTTACTCCTGAGAAAAATCCGACAGAGTTTCCCCTGTAAACTGGCCTCTGTACACAGTAAACAAGCTGTAATCAACAAGTTGAACACCTCTCCTCAGGAACTGTCAGTATTTTGAAAATTTTTGACAGAGTCTCCCCTGTAAACTGAGCTCTGGGAACCAAAAGATAGCTCAAAAAACAATCATAAATAGCTGACCAGTGACAAATCCTGTAAGCATACATTGTCTCCTCTCTGGGCGATGACAGAACCTGTATCTGTCTCAAACTGAACCCTGAGCAATGCCTCAACGGCCTGACGCATAAGATGCAATCCAGTGTCTACACAAAGTCATACATCCTAAGGGATAAAAGTCGCCGAAGAAGATGCGTGTAGAGGGGAACTCCAGCAACCTAATCCACCTCACACTGGGTAACCCAGCCCCCAGTGCTTGGCTTCAAAAAACCTCACACACGACCCTCTCAGATGGCTCAGCAAACTGCCCAGAACTAGCATACATCCTATAATAGACCAATCACTGTCCTATGACCGCTGCGGCGGTCTGTCTGCTAGCGTGACTCACAACTAGCAGACCCACAATCACAGTACATCAATCTGCAATACATGCCAGTGGTGTCAAGCCGTCGTATGGCCACACCTCCCCTGGAACCTGGTAAGCACAAGAAGTAGCAATGCAGACTGCAATATATATATCTGATGATATATATGTGTACCTGGTCTATAGATGATGCTCTGAAGACGAATAAGTGATGTATGTCGATGTCGATATTGATGTCGACCACCTCCTGCTTGCCAATCTACACAAGACGGATTTCTTTGCGGCTGAAATCTATCTTCTGTTGTAGTGCTCAGAACGAAATTTTGAGGGCATAAACGGCTTCGAAAGGGGGGTAAAACTCCAGGTCGCCTGCTGAAAACGCTCCCGGAACGCCGAGTGTGAATTTTCGAACTCTGGATCCAGAATCTGCCGGAAAAGTGCGCGCGCGCGCGATTGCGCAAATCCGCACTGAACCAAGGCTCTAATACCAATTGAAGTCGAGGAGCGGAGCGTGGGTCGACTCTCTCACACACACACACAGTGATACACAGTGAGCTTACACAGTACACAGTACACAGTACGCAGAGAACTGTTAGAAGGGTTATCTCCCAATTCCTTAGTATTCACAAAGTATAAGTTAGTATATACAAAGAGTTAGAGGTAAGTGAGTTAGGCGGGCGGCCGGCCATATCCACATAAGAGGCCACTTGGGCTTTAATCCCAACAAAAAAGAGATAAAACCTCATTGATTTTCTACATTAAAAACTTCTTGTTTTTTTTAAAAAGGCGCGGGGCGCAACCCCTCGACCCGACCCGGCAATCGCACCGGGAGGCGACAAGGGGCTGCCGCCCCTTGACCTCGCTTAGGGTGCTGCCCGAAACCCCATGGGGGTAGAACAAATCCTGAATCCACTTGTGGCGGTACAAAGATAGTGCAAGGAAATGTATCTATACTAGTGGAGGAATGTTTGAAGGATGTGGTCCTCCCTTTTTCTACAATGGATACTACATATCTCCAAAGCTCATTACGGAGTGCTATTCGATGGCCTAAGATTCTTTTGTAGAAATCCATAATGAACGACAACATAATTGACACAAATGAAAGCTACAATGTTGATGAACAAGGGGATCATCTTGATCCTCTAGTTACAGATGCAATACCTATTACAAGCTTAGAGTTTGAAATGTCAATACACGAATCTTGGAGAAATCAAAGGGTCCTTTTAAAGGAGGAGACAATGATGCACACTTTGAATGAAGGGACCATCTTGTATGTATTTCCATATGATTATGTCAATTTTCAAGTACTTGGTGATGACTTTGTGGACGTAGGTATTGAAAGGGACAATGCAATCAATGAGAATATGTTTGAAGTGGGAAGCATTACTTTGAAAAAGTGGCCCATCCAACAAAAAACCATGTTCGATGGGAGCCCACTAAAATTCCTTGTTTCTTGTTGATGGGATGCATACTAGACGTGAGAATGTATCCAATGATAACAATGCTGATAAAAAACTTGACGATAGTGTTGATGCCCCTTTGCTAAGGAAGAGACGATACAATTTTATCAACAAGACTCAAAAAGTGCAAGCAGCACCAGCTTCTACTTTTTATCTTTCAATTGAGTCAATTCAAAGGGTTTCATGTATTGATTGTTGTGGAAACAAATGTTGTCAGTTTGCAGATCGTGATTTGGTGACAAGATTACGGCAAGAATTTTAAGGAGAGTCTCAAAAAGCATGCACAAATTGTGTATATGATGTTATGTCTATATGCTATCAGAAAGACGAGAAGATGCGATACCAATTCAAGATAAATGGCTCTATTGTTTGTTGCAGAGCATGGTATGAGCTACATGAAACACCAAAGCCATCATTTTACTGATACAAGGAAAATTTTGAAAACGGTGTCCGCCACCAATATGTGCATGGTAACACATATATATTGAGAAGAGGACTTCAACATACTAGTTTAGCAAATGAATTTGTGGATAACGACTCTAAGAAGATGCCACATAGAAGTATAACACTACTAGATGGCTCAAGAGAGACTCAATTAGTGATTCCATCAATGTACAAACAAGTTGACATTTTAAGCAAAATCAACACAACACTGGACCAAATGGGCTATGAGAAGAAGTTATCTCAATCTTCTTTTGGTAGAATTTGGAACAAAGAGTATCCACATGTCACTTCAACAAAGACAAGTGAGTTCTCTAAGTGCAATGTATGTAGTTCAATCAAGGCAAGGCTAGAAGCTAAACCTTCTCTTGCAGAGAGAGATCTTCTCTTGAGAGAAAGAGAAGTTTGCATGGCACAAGAGAAGATTTGTACTTATATTATGCATGGTGCACATATTCAAAAACTCAACCACAAAATTATGTTTGTATAATCCATGATAAGATGGATCAAAAGAAGACTGCCATTCCTAGATTATGCATTGTTCCTAAGGGTGTGGATTCAGGATACAATTTGCAGGTGTCTTTGATAGGTATGATCACTCATGGCCATGGAGAAGGTAATTATGGTCACTTTGTCTTGAATGGTTTGTGGCCAGCTAATCCAAATCTTACAATTGGTTCAATTGCTAATTGTTTACATAACTTATAGAGGATAGAAAAGCATCCTCTTGATGATCTGGCAACAAATGAACTACCAAGGAGTAGTATTTCTCTACTACATTCTTTGAACTCAAGGGATGCTTTAGACCACCACATCTTGAGTGTGTGATGAAAAAAATCCCATCGTGCAACCACCAGAAGCTAAAGAAGCAGAATCAGGGTCAACATTTTCCAAGTTGCTAGAGAACTTGTTACTACAAATGGATAATTGTGCAAGAGAAAACAAAAATCGATACTTATTTTCCTATTTGTCGACGCTTGTTGCAAGGGTTGTTTTCAACACCATCCAACTAGGATAATTGATGGTTGGGCATAAACATGAGGACATAGATTCCATGTTCAGTAAGTTTTCACAGAAATTGGGAGTTACACAAACATATACTTTGCCATACTTGATGGATACATTACAACATAGCTCATCTTCATCTCAGGCCCCATTTTTGCTTGAAAAGGTCCCCGGTTTCAAGCAATATTGTGATGGTTATCTTTGTGATGGACAAGACATACTTTTTGGACATTCCAAACCACTTCAATTTAGGTTTTTTATGCAAGATGAGACACCAATGATGCGGTGTAAGACGCATGTAGGTGTATCAAGTTAGAGTGGAAGCATTCGCCTTTGGAAAACAGACATAGAAGGCAATCCAATGTTGCCACATGGAGATCCACCTTTGGTGCCAATGGCAGAATATGTCAAGGCTCACGAAGAAGTGATTTTAGTGTTGAAGAATTATATTAAGTTTTGGAAAAATCTAGGGAATGGTTCAAATGTGCCATGGTATTATAGACTTGTGATAGATTACTGGAGTAAGGTGATTGATGAGCTTGGAAAAGCAACCATATCAGAGGGAGGCTTGTTTGAAAATTTTTGGCCAACAACTCAGGACGTTTGTCACCTACAATCCACTACAATGAGCTTACAACAAGGAACAGAAATATTCCTAGGCCTTGAAGAGTTGAATTATCATATTTGTGGTCCTCAACGAGATAGACCAAGGGAAGAGTTTGACCCTATGTCTGATCTGCACCAAGGTGACTTTGTTATGCTAGCTCCAAGTGACATGGAAATCTATCCAGTCTGACTCGCAATGGATTTATCAGACATTGATAAGAAGCCTACATAAACAAAATACAAAAAAAAATTTGATTCAATATTGGGCACCTTGTGCAAGAAAGAGTGGGATGGCGGGTACTCAAGATTACACTAATTGCTGGAAGGGGTTCTGGGATGTCAACTACCAGGACCCACAAGTGTGGGAAACGGTAGATGGAATTGTTTGGTCATGGAGACCCAACAAAAAAGGACCATTTTCTAGAATTAAGATTCTAGAAAGGCATGCTCTAAAAGCTAAAGAAAGTCTTGCTCATACACATCAACCACGCTTGGATCAAAATTTGGATATGGCATCAAATTTGGAGTAGATTATGGGGAGCTTCTATTGTGACTATAAGAGTCAATTTTGTAAACAAGATCTCTAGCTGTATCAAGCTTTCTTACTTTTATTTAAGTAAGAGTGTTTCTTCAAATTCATGCTTTGTTCATCCTCTTGACTTTTGTTGTTTATCAACACCACAATCCAATAAGAGTTTCACTCTATCTTATCAACAATTTTGTCTCCGTTTTTTTCCACTTTAAGTTGGAAACTCCCAAATTACATGAATTTGGTCAATTTGGAGATTCCCGTAATGCAGGATTTCGACCATAATACCTAATATGATCTTGTGTCCATCCCCCACTTCATGAAAGCATCAAAAGAGAGAATAGATTTCTGAGACTCAGGAGTGAGTCTCCTATGTGCATAAACTTGACACTCTTTGCACGTTATTAAGTAGTAATAGGCATCCCTTACCAGTGAGGGCCAAAAGAAGCCGGCCCTAAGTATTCTGAAAATGATATGAGCTTTACCTTGATGCCTCACTTCTTCATGACTTTGCGTGAGGATGATCCCGATCTCCTCCTTCGAGAGTACCTTTCTTAAAATACCGTCCCTCCCATACATCAGCAGGTCTTCTCCCAAGCAAGTTTACATTCTGCCTTTATTCACCAGTCTTTTCTTTTATAAGGTTGGTAGATGATTGGGGCATTGGCCTTTCTTTAAAAAACTATCAACAAGATAGAGAGACTCTTTGCCTTCATATAATGCCTCCTTGATCTCTAAAGAGGATACCATGACTGTTAGCTTGCTATGAGCCAGCTCATCTGCTTCTTTGTTGAAATCCCTTGTTACATGCTTGAATTGTATCACCTTAAACTGCCGTAAGAGCTTTTTGATATCATAAAACCATTTTTTTAGGTTATCCTTCTTAACCTGCCACATCCCTAGAAGTTGCCTGATCACTAGCAGGGCATCCCCCCTCACAATCAAACAATCAATTCCAAATTTGATGCATTGCTTGAGTCCCAGGAGAAGAGTAAGATACTATGCTTCATTGTTACTCCCTACTTCATCAAGACTGTAAGATTTGGAAAAGACTACCTCACCCTTGGGATTCTTGATGATGATCCCTCCACTGGACTTCTGCATGATCCTTTTGTAGGTGCCATCAAAGAGTAGGGTAAATGCATCAGAGATATCTCACTCTTCTTCTTGAGGGGACACATCTAGATGTGGAAAAGAGGGGAGAGACCCTCCCTTATATACCATAAAATCAGCTAATTGAGTCTTGGCACAGTGATCCACCTTAAGATCAAATTCATATTCTTGTAGTTCAATAGTCCACTTATGAATTCTCTTGCTCGGATTTAAGTGTTGAACGACTTCATGCATGAGATTAGATGAGGTTAAAACATAAAACCTTTTAAGCTAGAGTGCTAGAGTGCTACTACTTGGTCATGTTATAACTTTGAAATTTGCAGCATGCTAGAGTGCTACTACTTGGTCATGTTATAACTTTGAAATTCGGAGCATGCAAGCATGAGAGAGAAGACCCATTGCTCTATTTCAGGATAAGAAAACTCACTTGGATTTTTTAGCTTGCTATCAAAGAACACAAGTTTAAAACCTTTGCCTTGCATCTGCATGAGAGCAGATCCAAATGCTCCTATGCCAACACTCAGAGAAAGATAATAAGTAGACTCTAGAGATGGTGGGCTCATTGTAGGGAGAGTGCTCAAAAATTCTTTGATGCAATCAAAAGCATACAGAGCTTCCTCATTCCAATTGAAATCATACATCTTTTGGCAAAGATTTTGAAGAGGATATATAAATTGACACATCATCCATAAGAATCTAGCCAAGTAGCGTAACTTATACACGAAAGAGGCTAGATCTTTTGCATTAGATGGAGGGTCCATAAGGATAAGTGACTTTACCTTTTCTGGATCTACTTCAATACCATTTTGTGACACAACATGACCAAGTAGTAGCACTCTAGCATGAGCAAATTTTCACTTCTTTGGGTTGAGCTGCCCACCCTCTTGTTGTAGTTTCTCAAAACATAACATAAGCTTTTCTTTGTGAAGTTCCCTGTAACTAAAAAAACCAATATCATCCATAAAGACCCTCCTAAAATCTCCCAAGTAGGGAGCAAATATTATGTTCATCCACCGCTAGAAGGTGGCATATGTGTTTATGAGGACGAACGGAATTCTTTTACACGAAAAACAGCCCATGGAGTTATAAAAGTGGTTTTTAACCTATCTTCGATGGCAATAATGATCTGAAAGTATCCCGAGAACCCATCCATGATAGAGCACCTTTTGTGCACTACCACTTGATCTTGCATTGCACCAGTGGCGCTAGCCGGTCTTCACCCTAAACATATATTGGACCCAAAACCATGTGCCTAAATCTTGACACCTGTCAGAAAAGCCCCCACAACACCTTCGAGAGAAATACCTTCATAAAATGAGGCCACTGTGGATTTCAAATGTTATTTGGACCTTAATCTATCGAGCTTCCGACCATTATTTATTCCGTTGTTTGTTCAAAGGGGCGAACCAAGAAGCCTCCTGCATTAATACTTGGTAAATGCCCTTGGTATGCAGTTTAAAGCATATGGGCCATTTCCAAGCTTTCCCCTCAAAAGTAGATTCCCAAATCGGCATCAGAATATTGTCCACACCTTCTACACCTCTAATGACAAGTATCTTCTTAGTCTCATTGAAATGAAATTGGGAATTCAACTCCTTAGAGGGTTTCCAACACTTCCTATTTCCATCCCAAAAGTTGATCAACCACTGGATTACTTTATTGTTCATCCTTCTTGAAACTTATCTCCAATAAGGGTTCAAAATTACACCAGCAGCTTTAGACAGCCTAAGGCCCAGTACAAGATGGAATTTTGGAAGTATCTAGTTAATTCAACCCATTCCAATATCCATGTTTCTTTATTTTACTTTTGCACCAGCTCTCCCTTGATGCCACCCAGTCTCAAGCTAGACCACCTAGTCTTGGGACTAATAGTCTATTGTGCACCTCGATCCCTTTCCACTCACCACCTTTAGAGAAAGGTTTTACCTTGTCTATCATATCCTTGGTCATGCCATAGCCCAAGATTGTTCTTGTTTTGCAATTGAGACCACAAATTTGGCACACAGGGCTTCAACATGAACAGTAGGGGTGAGAATTCCAAGGCCACCTATTAAGATACAGATCGAATGGCGGGTGTCCACATGGCTGGTCACATAGCCAGACACCACATTTGTAGTCAATTATTTTGCCGAGCTATTGTAGTGATACTCTGTGTAAATCCTAATTCCAGAGTAGCACATCAATTCCCTGAGTTGTAATGCTATCATGACATATATAAAAGTCCATGTGAACTAGCCACTAGCCATTTAGAATGCCCTAGGTATAAAGTTCAATAACCTTAATGTGAAAGAAGGCTTATTTTTAGAGAAGAAAGAGCTCTGTTGTACGTACGCTCAAGCCACAAAGCTCCTCCAACTCGTAATCATCACAACTAATGATTGGGCAACAATCCATTTTCAATTTCGAAACTTGCATTGTGTTCCTCTATCTTTCTTCTTTTATTTAAGTGTAAGCATTGTCAGCTTTGTTGTGGTTTGCAACTACACGTCTGTGAGCTGTAATTGCATATTTGAGTGCTTAAATGACTATTTTTAGTCGTTTTGACCATAGGAAAGTGTTCCTAGACCATAGGGTGACATTTTGCGATAGTTCTGTTGTAGTTTTCAGGACCTTTTTCATGATGGATAGTGATTTTGATACCTTGTTGGATTACAACCATACTTGGTAGGATAGTGCCCCTAGGTGTCCTAGACCTCCTCTTAAAGTTTCGTTGCATTTTGAGTCCATTCAAGTGCCGAAATGGCGTGATGACCTAGAGTTGTGAGAAAGGACATAGGCAGATTTCCGTGATCGCTGAGTGTTGGTTTGCTTGTAGAGTTGTTGTGTTTTCTTGTTAAGGTTCACTTCTTGAGATTGACGATCTCAAAGAGTCTCCGTGCCCCATCCAAGTCACTTACCTGAGTATTGACATTATATTAGTGCTAGATTGCTATGCTATAGATGTCCGTCACGGCGACCCACTAACACCACCTTTGACCACCGATCGAGCAATAACTTCCCACTTTTGCCATAACCATGGTGAGAGGATTTAGTGTTGTTCCTCCATAAGAATATTTTAATAGGTTTCAAAACTCCTTCTAGTTACATTTGGCTGCTTTGAGGAGCAGGTTCGTGAAGTCAATATAAAGAATCATAAATAAATTGATCACTTTGACTCGACTCAGGAAGGAAGAAACACATACTCCCACCTTCTCATTTTTCTCTGGATCTTCTCTGCAACCCACTAGAACCTTTTCTTGTGTGTAGTATCCACCCCCAATGGGGCACCCAAATGTTGAAATATCCTTCCTTTAGACACAATCTCCCCTAACCAAACTGATGGGTCAAATGATTCATTTTCCGTAAGGTAGATGAGTTTAGACTTTTCAATACTATACTTTGACCCCAAAGTCACAACAAATGTTTGCACAATATGTAGCACCTTTCTGAGTACCTAAAAATGGGGTTAAATCATTTTTTTTCAAAACTCACCAGAGTGAGTGATATTAGATTAAGCAACTCACCAAAAAAATACAATCAACACCTTGCTCAACCACGTGAGCTAGGGTACCACAACCAACATAACCATAACCATAGATACCTAAATATATCTACCCAAACATTTAAGGCAAGCCCAAAACTAGAGTTATAGCCGCATTAAGGGTGGGGTATGAGCCTACATCACCCAAGGAGCATGCACATGGTACCACCAAGGAGCCGAAGCTTACACCAAGTGCTAATTTGACCCGGGCAAAACTCACCAACATGCCGAAGCACAAGAAAGTAGACTAGCAAAACCAAAACAGACCGCAGACCATACATTAAAATGAGCTAGTTAAGAAGACCAAATTGCCCCTCTGCAAGCTGCAACTGGTATCTTGCACCCAAGAACCCACTTAGATTGTTACAAGATTGGGAACCCTCGTGTTGCATATGGTTAAGTGCAATTGGGATAGTTTTCTTAATGTTTAGTTATATGCTGTCTATTGAGTGCATGATAATTTGTAGATTGGAATTTTGGGAGTTGAGAAGGAGGCTTCGACAAATAATAATCCTCTCGGTCATTTTTATTATTGCACAGTATTTTAGATCTTTTACCAATAAGCCACTATGGATGCTTGTAAATAGGACAATGAGAACTCACCCTAAGAGGGTCAGGCAATAAGTAATGTGTTCCACTCATAACTAAAGTGGGACTAAAGTGTAAAAGAGGGGCCTCCAATTTTTGCCACCAACAGATAATATCAAATATCAAGTACCAAACTCCACAAGAGGTGTCGTGGATTTTTGGGCTGCAATCTTTAGGCCTTTCTTGTGTAGATGCCCTAAATTTTCCTATCCCTCTCTCTTATGCTAAGATGTGTTACTCTGTGTACTCCATGATTTTGTCAAAATCTCTTACAATCCCTCTTACACTCTTTCCTTGTCAATCTATTCTTTTGTGTGTGTGCTTGTTGTCATAGTCTATGAGTGCACGTGTGTGTACTTGGAAAGTTGGAAGAGATGGTGAAAGGTTGATAGGGAAGTGTGCAAGCAAGATTAGGAATTGGAAGCGTCGTTCTCCCCATCTCTTTCGTTCTAGTGGTATCAGAGAAAAGGTTTGGTTTCATGAGGAGTAATTGTGTGAACATGAAGGCTTGATCTTGGCAATCAAGAAGATGATGCTAAGAAGGTCAAGCAATTGGCACCGGGAGTTTCAAAAATTATGGAAGATTGAATTTGCAAAGTCAAAGTTTGATTAGCTTTAATGAAATTTATTGTTAATCTTTTGCAATTTTAATTGATGACCATTGAGAAAAAGAAAGATACTCATAACCCTCTGAGCACATTTTAAGAGCATAATTTGAATTGGGCTCCCTTTTTAGTGGGATATTTCTTCTATCCATGATGCTACACAAGTTTCCACCATGGATAGCAGATGAGAATACTTTCTTCTTGGAAGTTAAGGACATCAAGCAAGTATCAAAAGTGTGGTCAAATTAGTTATTTCAACTAATCTAAACTTGCAACAAGCTCAAGGTTAAGTGAACAAAACGTCCCTCGAACACCACGGCTAAGTATCATCAACCTAAATTGTTCCATAAACTATAATTCTAAGTTTATGTTTATATCACAACATGGATTAACTTGAAGATTTCTATATTTATTGTTGTAGTTGACGAGACTTATTCTCATTCTTTTATATTACATGTGAAGTATTTTGGCTAATCTTTTGCAATTTTAATTGATGACCATTGAGAAAAAGAAAGATAATGGTAACCCTCTGAGCACATTTTAAGAGCATAATTTGAACTGGGCTCCCTTTTAGTGGGATGATTCTTCTATCCATGATGCTACACAGGTTTCCACCATGGATAGCAGATGAGAATACTTTCTTCTTGGAAGTTAAGGACATCAAGCAAGTATCAAAAGTGTGGTCAAATTAGTTATTTCAACTAATCTAAACTTGCAACAAGCTCAAGGTTAAGTGAACAAAACGTCCCTTGAACACCACGGCTAAGTATCATCAACCTAAATTGTTCCATAAACTGTAAATCTAAGTTTATGTTTATATCACAACATGGATTATCTTGAAGATTTCTATATTTATTGTTGTAGTTGACGAGACTTATTCTCATTCTTTTATATTACATGTGAAGTATTTTGGCTAATCTTTTGCAATTTTAATTGATGACCATTGAGAAAAAGAAAGATAATGGTAACCCTCTGAGCACATTTTAAGAGCATAATTTGAACTGGGCTCCCTTTTAGTGGGATGTTTCTTCTATCCATGATGCTACACAGGTTTCCACCATGGATAGCAGATGAGAATACTTTCTTCTTGGAAGTTAAGGACATCAAGCAAGTATCAAAAGTGTGGTCAAATTAGTTATTTCAACTAATCTAAACTTGCAACAAGCTCAAGGTTAAGTGAACAAAACGTCCCTCGAACACCACGGCTAAGTATCATCAACCTAAATTGTTCCATAAACTGTAATTCTAAGTTTATGTTTATATCACAACATGGATTATCTTGAAGATTTCTATATTTATTGTTGTAGTTGACGAGACTTATTCTCATTCTTTTATATTACATGTGAAGTATTTTCAAAACAAGATTATTTCACATTTTATGGTGCTATATTTTTTTATCATGTGTTTCCTGCCAAGATGTCTTCTAGACAATAATAACCATTACTGTATTATACTATAGTGACTCTATTTTTTCTTCCAAGAAAAAGATCCTTCTATTAGTTAATGAGACTACCCAAAGGGCTACAACCACCTCTGCAAGATATAGATACAACAAACATGGTGGGGAGACTCTCCCAATGAACAAAACAACATATGTACAATGAGGCTACATCAAGAGATGGGAGGAGGGAAAATCCACACAGGTGGACAGTAGTGCCATATCTAAGCACACCCTGGACCATGGTGTAAAAAGGCCCAGGATGCTAGAGTGGAAGGAAAGCCTCTCT
Organism: Adiantum capillus-veneris; assembly: GCF_014529385.1. Classification (NCBI taxonomy): domain Eukaryota; kingdom Viridiplantae; phylum Streptophyta; class Polypodiopsida; order Polypodiales; family Pteridaceae; genus Adiantum; species Adiantum capillus-veneris. Next base: position 52,279,102 of record NC_140958.1, on the reverse strand, counting down.
GCGCTCCCTCATGAGGTTGAAGCTGCCCTGGAGTCTCTCAAACTTTCCTCTAAGATTATGTAGTCTCTGCTTCTGGTACAGGTCGAGCCTCGAAGATGCGGAAGCAGCAAGCCCTCGAGATGAAATTGAGTGCCAGGCCCCTGATGAGCTCCCAACATTCCTCTCTCTCACTGCACCACTCTTGTGGAGTAAGCTCTGTAACAGGCTGGAGTGTAGGTCGACCCCCCTGCATCACTATCATCCTGTTGGTGGAGGATAGCTCAAACTCAAGTGTCAGGCCCCTGAGAGTAGACCAAGTAGCTATCCCTCAAGTAAACTGCCAAGCTGTGGAAAGGGATGGCATCAGATAGAGAACACAAATCCACACCTGTTGTGTCAGAAGACAATCCCAAAGACAGTGATGGTGACTCTCCACAAGATGGTCACAAGCTGCACATGCGGCAAAGAGACCACTATGTACAAGCCAACTCTCCAAGATCCCACTGTACTCGTGATGCTAGTGGACAGCTCTCCCAAGCCCAAAGTCTCCACTGTCCAATCTCAAGAGATGCTGGGTCGGGATCGATGACACAAGTCCTCCCACCAATTTGCACAACTCGGATCCTCTGAAAAAAAAAACTTTGCCACCTATGGGGCCTGTAGTGCAACTTGGTGGTGCAAGCGTCCCTCACCTTGTAGCTCAAAAACCGGGAGGGTATAGTCTCTAAGCAAGCCCTAATTGAGATGAGAACCCTCATTCGCGTGAAGGCTCCCATTCGTTTGGGAACTGTTGACTCGCTTGACAGATGTGATCCACTCAGCTGGTACTACCTCTGAGATGTCCTGACACATGCTCTACACCCCTCTCATGCCCTGTAGGCTGAATTCCTTGAAGCTCCTCTGACAAGCCTAAAAACTATAGCCAGTCACATAAAGAGTGTGCAGGACCCTCTACCATGGGATCCAAAGAAACATGAGGACTACTACCAACCAAGTGGTCTCTCTGAGTGTTAACCATGGGGTTCCAAACAAGAGGCTGTCTCAGGCGCTCCTCCGTGCAAGTAGGCTGATGCTACCCCAGGACTCTCCACAATTGCTTTCAAGATTGAAGCACACTCATAGAGCGAAGTGATCCTCCAGTCTCCTGCTCCAACCAACTCTACGCATCTCTATGAAAATCCATCTAGTCGAGTTTCGCCAGGGGCCTCCAGCCTGAGGCACCCTAGCACTAAGCCGCTGAAGCAAGAAATCCTTCCAGAGCTTCTCTCTTGGAATAATTCCTCTGACAATAAACTTCCCAAAACGGGCTCTACTCTATTGTGTGGGGTCTATGATCCCCACTCCTCCCTGAGAGCAAAGAAGAGTGATGACCTACCATGCCAATTTCACGCGGGCTATCTGAGTGCCATGCCCTGACAAAAGAAAGTTCCTGATCAATCTCTCACCCTTGATGGTACAAGAACTAAAAAATATCCAACAAGAAGTGATGTACCACATAGTAGCCAACAACACCTGGTTGGCCACTACAACTCTGTTTGCCATAGAAGGTCGTGCAGAGCTCCAATGTAACAACTTTCTCCTTATAGACAGGAGAAGGGGAGCAATTTGCTACTTGGGAGACAAGTCCAAACAAATCTGAGAGCCCAATTAGTACCGAACTTCAGTCCTTGGTGGAATCCACCTGAAACCCTCACCTGGCATCCACTCAAGCGTAGGAGCACTACCAACCAAGAAAGCCACTGTCTTTCTCCAATTGATTAGTTCGCCTGATGCACAACAAAAGGTCCTGAGATCCCGCTCACACATGTGAAGGTTGGCCTCTTGGCCATCCAAGTACACAGTTTAGTTGTCTGCAAACTCAACGTCTAGTACTTCATCTCCCCAAATAGGGAGCACTAAGCCACGTAAACCAGCATGTTGTGAAACCAAAAACTTTCTCAATCATCACCTCAACATAGAATAGAAAGAGGAAGGGGGCAAGAAAATAGCCTTGTCTCATCAAACGTGTTAGCAGGAAACGATCACCTCTACCTCCTGACAAAAGTACCTGACTGTGTGCCCGTCTGTACAATGATTACACCCCTCTGATCCAAGCATTTGAGAAGCCCATCTTGCATAGAGTGCCCTCCGAAAATTCCTAGTCAACTTTGTCATAGGCCTTCTCAAAATGGAGAAGAAGAATTACCATATCCTCACCAACCAGCAGTGCAAAGGCAAAAGCCTCCCAAAAATTAAAGATGTTGTCAAGGATACTGCACTCTTTGACAAAACCTGTATGTTTCCCATGTATAATGCTCTCTGGAAGTGGCTAATCCTCAAACTCAGAGCCTTGGCAAGAATTTTGTAGGCTAAGTTGAGGATGGTGATGGGGCACCACTGTCAAATCTCATCCAAGGAGCCACCCTCCTTGGGAATGAGGTAAATCAGGCCCTCACTCATGCTGTCAAGCATCTCTCCTGTGTGCACGATGAACTGAAAAGCACTGCACAAATCTGCCCCAAGAAAGTCCGAGTGCTCCAAGAAAAACCTGGAAGTCAAGCCATCCTTACCTGGACAACTAACACGGGGGAGTTCTCTAAGAGCCGTGTGTAGATCCTCTAGCTAAAGAGGCAACTCAAGCCTCTAGCACATCTCCTCAGTCAAACAAGACAAGGCATCTATGCCCACACCTTCTCTCTCCATGCATCTTCACACTCTTACTGAGGCTCTATAGACAATAGATCATGATAGAAGTTAGTAGCAACTACAAGCATGTCCTTTGGATCTAAAGAAACTGACCCGTTGGGCCTCCTCAGATGGCTGACCATCACATGCATATGCCAGGGTCCCATTGCCTCCAAGAAATCGCTTGTCACTCTATCACCCACCAGGGTCCACTGAGATGCATGTCAATGGAAGGAAACTCATGGCGCCCCTCCTCTATGCTGATGAGCTCCTGGAGAGCCTGTTGTAACTGCTCCTCCAACCAAGGACTGTTTGGATGCTGCTCTTGCATCCTCTGCAAGAAATCAACACTCGATCGAAGATTCTACTCCTCCTCTCTCATTGCCGCCAGACGAGCCGAAGAGTCCTGAAGGAAGAGTCCACTAGGCTGAGCAAGTCTTGAGGCCACTCTATCAGCACGAGAATCCTGCATGCGTAAGCTCTATGTCCAAAGAGCCTTCACTCTCTCTCTAAGCATTGAGACTAGCAAGACACTCTCTGAGATCCATAGCATCGTGCACCCCTCCTCTGCCTATCAGTCACTATAAGGATCATTGGTGCATAGTCCAAAAAGAAATTCCCTGCCAGAATGCCAATTGTCCCACCCATGTCACATAAGTGGTCACTAGTGTAAAAGCAATCTATCCAAGATAGATTCACACCTCCCACTCTATGGTCCGAACGAGAGAAGGCCAGGCTGTCTGGAGGCCTCACAAAGCTAGAATGCTGCCACACATCTGAAACCCACAGAGTCATACATAATCTCTCCCAAGATGCCAGCTCAAATCCATGCACAGTAGTGAATTAGGCTACCTCAACGTCTGGTGAGGGGTCACCAAGAAACCGTGTAAAGTCGTACGCAAAGAAATTCCAACGATGAAAAATGTTGAAGCTCTTCAGACCATGAGGAACTACTGCAAAGGGAGATGTTTGCACCAGAAGAGGGGGTCTCAAGAAAGGCCTTCCCTCTCTTGACAAATGACTTGTGCCAAAGGCGTTGGCAAGAGATATCCTAGCAACCGAGGAGGGCCCTGCCCCCTAGGATGGTTGTGGGACTGGAGCGGAAGGAGGCGAGGGAGTAGGAGGAGAAGGGGGAGAGGGGGGGCAAGGGGGATCATATAAGGTAGGAGGGTAAGACGGAGAGGGTAAGGCAGAAGGAGGAGGATGGAGGGGGGGGGGGGGGGGGGGGGGGGGGGAGGGGGGGAACTCATGGGGACGAGGGGCTGTCGAGAGTGACACTGAGGTGGAGGCTGGAGAAGGGACCTCGTCACACTGAAGAGGGTCAAATCGGTTCCCCATAGGAACCCACTGCTGTTAGGCGAGAGGCTGAGGACCACTTTGAGTGCTTGGATGGCGCGGTGGCCCCTCCCAACATCGACCACGAACCTGCCAGCCCTCCTCTACTTGAGCCCTAGGATCGGAGGGTGGCTCTGCTTGCATACTCTGTGACTCTACCTGTACTGCTGGCCCAGCCCCCTGGAGGGCAGAAGGGCAGTGCGATGGCAAGGGGGGTGGAGATGGTTGGAGGGTGCGGCAGCAGCAGCAGCGAGCGCAGAGAAAATGTTTCTACTACTCAGAAAGTGAAGATTTTTCAAGGATACTACGGTATAGTGACTCTATTTCTAGTAGTTATTGTGACTTACTAGACCCTTGAAATTTACTTTGGTGTACATTGATCCTAAAATTCATATTTATGAAATAAAGGATCATGGAGATGGAACACTCATCCATCACAGCTAAGCTACTATTTAAATTTTTTCCTTAACTGACTATGGTTCAACACTAAGACTTTGTATGACTGCTACTCAAGACCAAGCAGTCTTCTTTTGGGGTATTTTTGATAGTTAATTTGACAATTTATGCTAAGCTATAGCTCTGTGGACCTTCCTTGAAATTGGCCTCCAAGTTTAATTATGCCATGCTAAGGATCATCACAACATGAGTCTACATATCCAATAGATTTATTTTTGGAAGCTATCAAATCGATAAGCTCTCTAGTTGGTGCTAGATTGATCACATGGCTTGTTGACTGTGTGTTAGTGAATATAATTGTTCTCTTTTGTAAGTTTCTCTCTCTTCTATCACTTTAGAACAAACTTTGCTGACATTCATTCATAGTGATAATCATTTTGTTGTCGTTTATGGATCATTGCTTGACAATTTTAGTTAGTCATTGATGATTGCATGCTAGACATTTTTCAACCTTAATGCTACTAATCAAGGCACAAAGGCCACTTTTAATCCTAATGTTGACAGATCACAAATGCAGTTACTTGTTAGTACAAATTCTCTCACAAATTGTGAGCTTCAAACTCAAGATAAGTATCCAATTTACAATGGTTTACATTCTTTTCAAAAAGTTGAATGCCAAGTTATTGAGTTGCTAAAATGGCATCATTAGTATGCTACCTCTATTTCTACATAGAAACATATATGTGTCATGAAATACACCACTTGCTCAATGATAATATTTCAATACTTGATTGCAACTTTCAATTCAAGAAGAAAATAGGGTACTCCATATTTTTCAATTCTCTACATTGTAACATTGGGATAGTAGCCCCATGAGGTACTAAATTTTTGGGTGAAGTTTTTCTTTTTAGATATTCCCATCTGTGGACACTCTTTGTGCCCCTTCTATGGTTTTAATGCACGATCTGCTGGGCAAGAGGATTGTTTGTTCATCCTCCTAGCCCTTAGCTCATACTTAGATAGTCACTATATTTTGGTTCATGGTGTAATGCCCAAGTATATTTAAACAAGATGCGTAACCTTAATGTACTTAAATAGTTAAATACCTTCATAGTCGCACATTCACAATGCATACACATTAGTCTTTTAATACCTTTTAGAGGACCCATACCTACACATCACATTTATGAGGATCCACCTTCACTTGTGGACCAAGAAGAACAACTCATCCTTACACAAATAGTTGATCATAAGACCACCACCACATGCACTGGCATGGTTTATAACCTCTATCTTTTTACCTTTAAAGTCCATTCTAGAGAGGATGCCAAATTTATGCTTGAAAAGTTTTTCCACAACTTCCCAGACCTTCTCCACACTTTCCATCACTCACGGTCCAGTTGATTCTTTAGAGAGCAACTGAGGATAGTTGCTATCCCTGGTGGGATGGATGTTACCATTAGGAAGAGAATGGGGTCTAGGAGGGCCTCTTTATTTGGTGGTTTAAGAAGTCAAACCTTTAGTATTAAGAAAGTAATCAAAGAACAGCTTTTGAATTCAAACAAGCAAAACGGCTAGTTTATTTTAATTCAAAGTTTCTCCCCAAAATGGAATTTAAAATCTAGCGGGTAAAACCATATCATGTAGCATATCTATGGAAAGAGCTCCACGTGTAGATTATGTTGGGTTCAAGCCCTTGTCGGTCAATCTGTGGGAATACCCTCATAAAGCATGCAGGGAAAGGTTTGTTAAAAGTAGAGTTTGCATGGCCTCTTTTATGGCTTTATATACATTATAAGTTTCTTTCATTATCAATCAATCAAAAAGCGTGTGTTAATTTTCTGGCTGGTGTCGAATCTCTCTCTCTTTCTCGCTTCTGCTTCTGCTGCTGCTCATCATCTCGCCATGGATTGCCTCCGGCTTCACCCCCCATAGCCCGTAGCCTAGCATATGGTATCAGAGCTTGGTTCTCTAGGCGCTGCAGGTTCATGGGTGTGTCGCCAAGCATGGTGTTTTGAAAGGTGCTCATTTGCAGTAGGTTGTAGCCGTCGTCTTCTTCCTACAAAAACCTAGGCGACATCCCAATGGCGTTCTAAAACGCAGGCAAGATAGCAGCTTGTAGGCAGTGATTAGTATGGCATATCCAAATGCAGGCAGGGGACTGGAAGCATCTCAAGATGTAGTTGCTCTATAAGGCGGTACCTTGGAAGTTGCCTCTCAAAATTCAGCCCTGATGTAGCAGTTGAATTGCCTCTCAAAAGGCTGTCTTCAGCAGTGTGATTTTGAGAGCATCTCAAAATGCTCACATTTGGTTCTATGCAGTGCAGCCCATATACCTGTCCACAAAAGCATCTCAAAATGTTGCAGTACAGCCTAATACCAACAAAGACACCTTTTGAAATGCTATCTAGCATAGCTATTCATAAAAGGCACAACAAGTTATGGCTGACTCAAAGCTGCACCTTAAAACACCATTTGTGGTGCATGCAAACCAACGAAAGGCTTCTCAAAACACCATCCAGTTTGGAAAAGATTTGTCTGCATGAGAAGAAAACTGCAAATGAACAAAAGCAAGCACTAGAGTTCCATTGTGGCGAAATGGTTATCCAGTCTATTAAAGCTAAATGTGGAGGTAGAGTGAGGTGTCAACTCTTTCTTGAGTACATGTGTCAACTCTTTCTTCAGTACATGTTGATCTAGAAAAAGACGAAGAACATCCAAAAGCAAATGATTTCCTTTTAGCACCAAGAGGTACATCAATAGATGCAGAACATGAAGATCTGCTTCGAGATTGTGGTACAAGACTTCACAAACTATTTTTTATTTGCTCAGTGTCATAGAAGTTTTATGTTTATTTGTCAACATAGTCATATACTTTTCAGTCAAAGCCTTATTTTAGCTTGTACGTTCTCAATTATTGCCATGCCAAAAACTTTGTACGGGTTATAGACACTACCACAAAGATAAGTGGTAAGACCTCCCAATGTTTTGTCAATTCTCAATCCATTTTGTTGCACTTCTCATGAGGTTACTGGGTACACCTTAAACCCAAGGTTTGGCAGTGAACCAAAAACTCCATTATTTTTGGTAGTAGCTAATTTTTGACCTACACCCTATCTGTTCAAGGGGGGGTTACTGATCTAGCACCAGGTTATGGATACACCAGAAATCCTTGGTTGTGAGAAAACCTAAAATCATGGTTGTCGAGTACACCAAAAACTCGAGATATCATGAGTTGCTTGTCCAGTTCGGGCTTGAGGGGGGGATTATTGGGTTCAAGCCCTTTTTGGTCAAGCCATGGGAATACCCTCATAAAGCATACAGGGAAAGGTTTGTTAAAAGTAGAGTTTGCATGGCATTTTTTATGGCTTTATATACATTGTAATGTTCTTTCATTATCAATCAATCAAAAAGCGTGTGTTAATTTTTTGGCTAATGTCGAATCTCTCTCTCTTGCTCGATTTTGTTGCTGCTCATCATCTCGCCATGGATTGCCTCCGGCTTCACCCCCCATAGCCCATATCCCAAAAGATTACAAATCTATGATCTCCGCTCAAATTGGAGAGCATATGTGGGATTTATGGAAGGTCGAAAATCATAAAATTTTCCACGTCCTTTTTGGGGGGAAAAGTGCATCCTTTGACCACTTTTACACATCTCTTACACACCTACCATTCTTGGGCACATGGCGTACACCTATTTGTCAAAATGTTAATCACCTCCATAAGCTCATGGAAAATAAAGAGGCCCTCCTACACCCCATTCTCTTCCTAATGCGAGAGTGGGCACCATTCTGTTGCATGTGGTTAAGTGCAATTGGGATAGCTATCTTAATGGTTAATTATGTGCTATCTATTTAATTTTCCTAACCAGCGAGTGCCTGATGATTTGTAGATTGGAATTCTAGGAGATGAGAAGGCGACAACAAAAAATAATAATCCTCTCGGTCATTTTTATTCTTGCATAGTATTTTAGATCTTCTATCAATACGGCATTATGGTTTCTTTGTAAATAGGACAACGAGAACTCACATGCAATAAGTAATTTGTTCCACTCATAATCAAAGTGAACCTAAAGTGTTATCCAATACCAAACTCCACAAGAGTTGCCGTGGAGTTTGGAGCTACAATATTTAGGCCTTTCTTGTGTAGATGCCCTAAATTTTCCTTTCCCTCTCTCTTATGCTGTGTTATGTTACTCTATGTACTCCATGATTATGTCTACATTTCTTACAATCCCTCTTACACTCTTTCCTTGTCAATCTATTCTTCTTTTTTTTGTGTGTGTGTGTGTGTGTGTGTGTGTGTGTACCTGGAAAATTGGAAGATGGTGAAAGGTTGACAGGGAAGTATGCAAGCAAGATTGGGAATTGCAAGAAGTCGTTCTCTCCATCTCTCTCACTGCATAAATCCATCACAGAACAAATTTCACAGTATGAAACCAACCCCAAAATGAAGCACCTCCAACAGGCCTTTTCTAGGGGCCATACACTTTCACAATCCAAAAAGACCCAATCTCTGAGTACCTGAATCCATCCCAAACGCATCCTCAAATAGAACTCTACCATAACCAAAAGTGCATTGCCACCAACAGGCGATTGCAAGGGGGCCTTGCCCTTTCCAAGTCGTCCTAGCCCCTGAATCGACCTTCAAAAGGGAATGAGGGAGGGACAAAGTCCTCCATGATGGAAATATATATACCAGCCCCTATGCTATATATAGCTCCAACACTCCATAGCTTCAAAAATAAGGGTTGCATGAAGGATAGTCAAGAACGCTCCCACCCCACCCTGCCATTGTCATGTCGTGGCACATGCATTATGTGAAACTAAAATATCTAAATCACTCTCAATGACTTTGTTATGTGGGATCGAATTCTATAATGTAATATAAAAATGTAAGAAAGCGTGCGAAACGACTCCAAATATAGCAAGATAAAAAACGATGAGACGTTGAAGGAGCATATAGTAGAAAGGGATATCGAGGGGATTAAGGGGTGATTAAGGTACAAGAGGGTGGAACACCAAATGTGTTTTTCTCATAATGAGATCATCAATGGTGTGAGTTTAGATACAAATGGAGGGGGTGAGCAAGGTTTTATAGAGGGGAAATTTGAGGTGGGATGTTTTTTTTTGGGGGGAAAGGAAGTTAATGGCAATGTACTCAAGTACATAGGGAAAGAGTTAGGGTAGAAGGGGTGGTACTTGTTTTAATGGTGAGAGGTAGACAAGTTGTACCACAAGAAAGAGTTTAATTTCTCTATAGAGGATGGTGAGGGTGTGATTTGATGCCAAAAATTGTAGGGGGGAGAATTTGTTTACATTTGAGCGAGTGAGAAAAAGATGTATTTGTTAAGCGAGGCTTTTGCAAGAGATGTAAATGGAAGAAGACAAGGGATGATTGGATACGAGTTAATGTGGGTATGCCAAAACTTTGGGGAGTATAGAGAGCTATATTAGGGCGGGGCCGGGGGGGGGGGGGGATTGTGCGGGTTTGATGGAGAACGGAAAAATTAGGTGGGAAGAAGTTAAGAGATAGAGTGGAAGATAGGTACCAACCACTACTGCCCCTATGAGCAAACCATCATAGAGAGCCGCTTCATCATAGGCTAGGGTGTTCTTCGAGGTGGTGTAAGGTATGCATAAGAAGTTTATGGATGATGGGCCCCAAGGTCCAACAAATGGTGGGTCTAGGTAGGTGTGAGAGTGTGGGATTGCACTTGCAAGCCAGAGCAATGGGGCTACTAATATAGCAAGAGGGTGATAGCCTTCTTGTGGAATGTGTAAAAGGTAGCTTGAAGGTTATGGGGGGTGTTTTCTTAAGTCGAAGTGATGGTTCCAAGAGGGAGGTACGGTTCTGATAGGTGACTTTGCTGAAAATATTATGCAAAAACCCTCGTGGGTAGCCTTTTGCCCTAAGGCGTTTGTAGAAGAGGCTGTGGATAATGAGGAAGCCATCCAAGGAGCTTTCTCTAATGATATGTCTTTTGAGTTCATTGATGATGAAAGACACTTTTTGATGCATAGGGTGCCAAGAGATGAAAGGGATGTAGTTATAAGCGTTTAAGGGTTTTTGGTGGCAGTGGGAGTCCAACAGGCTTGAGGAGGCAAATTTGGTACCTTTATAAAATTCTATGTCGAGGATAGTGGAGTGGTTTGGAGAGATGTGGCTCAAGATTCCAATGTGTTCTTGAAGTGGTTTCTCATAATCATTCAAAAGAGAGGCGAGGGAAGTCAGAGAGCCAACCCATAATCCAAAGGTATTATCTACATAGCGCTTGAATTAAAGAAGGTTGGGATTATGTAAAAGAGAGAAAGAGGCTTCTAAATGGCATAAAAAAAGGCATGCATACACTACCGCAAAATTGGAACCCATAGTCATGCCCTTGACTTGCTTCCAAAACTTTCCTTTGAAGGTAATGTAATGGTGCGATAAGATGAGAGCCGCAAGAGAGAGGATAAAGCGAGTTTCAGGAGGGTCAAAATGGGTAGCTATGGAGGCTTTGAGGGATAAGAGTCCTTGGTTGATTGGGATACTCGGATATAGGGCCTCAACATCAAAAGTGAAAAGGAGGGTATTGGGTGGGAGGGGGAGATTGTTAAGGTCTTGGATGAGGGTGAGAGAGTTTTGAAGATTTTTCTTATAAGTGAGGAGGATAGGGAGAAGTTCAAAGTGAAGCCATATGGAGGTTTTTCAAAAAGATAGCCTTTGTACGAGAAAATAGGCCGTGTGACAAGGGAGGGTTTGTGGAGTTTTGGGATGAAGTAGATAGGGCATGGTTTAAGCTGCTTGTCAAGGGCGAGAGGATGAAGTTACGATCTAATGCCGAAAATTGGATGGAAAGGAGGAGAGGAGGGAGGCAATAAAGGGAAAGGGGATGGTAGAGCAAGGCTCATAAGTGGGATCGGATGCTATAATGTACATAGTATTGTGAAAATAGATGCCACCGTTGCAGTCGTGTACATACCTTGTGGGAAAGGCGACGCCCTAGACATGGAATTATGGCATTCCATTTTACATAAAAATATGTATATTTTGATTTATAAATGTACAAATGTCAAGTATTTCAAAGTGGCACGCTCATTTTGCCTAGAAAGTTCAATGTGGACAATCTCGACCAAAAATAGCAAGTCTCATGCGCGGGCAAAAGAGATACATTTAGAGTGCTTACCAAGTGGTAAAATGAGGTTCAATATGAAATTTAAGCCCAATGGTATTTTTCCATAATTCTAGGGAATTTTCCCAGCTTGTTTGACCTTTTTACAAGCAAAAAAGGGTATTTTTGGGCTAAAAATGACAAAAATGGTAAATAATGACCCAAAATTAGAAAAAAATGGCTCAAAATGCCACATCACTCACGGTGCCACAACTGTGAGAAGTGAGGGAACATTTTAGAACATCAATATCAGCACTATATGCTTGTCTGCGAAGGGATACAAAGCCTGCACCTATGGTATGCTAGTGCAATCCTATGATGTTCCAACCTTGTATTCGAGGCTGTGAGGCCACCAATTAGGGTTTTGCGCTATTCAAATACCTACTTGGGAATGTATAATTAAGTAGTGAAGCTTCCATAAAATGGCTACAACGGAGAATTGAAGCGTTTGTATAGGGTTTTTATGAGGGCAAAAGAGCACTGCAACAACTGTATATTTGGTAGCAAGGCTACACCAAATCATCACACATATTTGGCATTGAGGCTACACCAAATCATCACACAGACAAGAGTTTTGAGTTGATCTTGGTTCTTTTTTGGATGTAAGCTTTCATGTCTGTAGTTTTTTTCTTTTTGAGTGTGTTTTTAGCCTCAAATCTTCTATGACTTGCTTGATTTTACTGCGAACTCTCATAGCTAGAGGCCCGATGCTTTTCTAGCCACACTCCACACTTCTTGACACAAGTTTGGTGAACCCGATGCAAAATAGGCTAGGGTGAGGGTTAAAAATCTTAATTGAAGGTTTAAAATTTAGTCTTTAAATCTATGGAGCAAGAAGAGCAGCAGGGGGTTTGGTTTGATCTAGTTACAATGCAAATGTTTCAAGCCTTTACAATATTTATGCAACAGCAACAAGCTACAGAAAGGACGGAGATTTCCTCAACCGAAGCACTTCAATGTGTGGTGAACAAATGACCAATTTAATGGTAAAGATGTAACAAGGTATCTTTGTGGATATGTAAAGGAGATGGAGCTTCATCGAGAGCCCGAAGTAGAGATGGCACAAAGTTTTGAGCTAGCTATGGTCCTTGAGATCAAAGAGCATGAAAGGGGAACTAGAAATAATCATGGGGCAACATTGGAAGCATTCAAGTTAGCCTTAACAGAAGAGTATTTCATGGAGGACTCTAAAAGGGTGACAAAGAGGACTTTTTTTAGAGTGGGTAGTTCGGCCAAAAGAGGGAATTTTGCCTACCGAACTACTATGGGAATTTGAACGCCGCTATGATCAACTTTCAAGGACTAAGAAGGCTACCCTAAAATCAGAGCAAACAGAGCTTGTTTCATAGGAAAGAGATTCAAGAGAATCTAGAGTTGTTACTTAAGGATATGGATGCTAAACATGTTTAAAGACCAATTGGAATGAGTTCAAAGATGTTGTTTCCCTACTAGCAAAGTGACAACGACAGAGAGACAAGATGATAGTCAATACTACTCACGCCCCAAGTGTTCTTGAGAGTCCCATAAATCCAATTATTATGGTTCCAAAGAATGACAAATCCATCTTAGACGACATTGTCAAGCAAATGCAAGAATTGAAGTCAAAGTTTGCAAGGCTAGAAGAAAAGGGGCAACCGTTAAGCCAATCTATAGAGCAAAGACCTCAAAACAGGGAAGGATTTGTAAATAGATGCATATGGTGTGATAGTACCAACCATGGAAGGAGGGATTGTGAAAGTTTCAAAGATGCTTTGACAAAGGAGCTGTTTTCTTTAAAGATGGCAAGAAACAAGTAAGCTTTTGGTAACAAACTTTGGCAAAGGTGGGATAAAGAAGCTAGTTGAGGACATGGCTATTATCCATGCCATTTCAATGGTTGAAATAGCCACCTATGGTCTGAATGTGGAGCCTATTAAGAAAAAGGGATCATTCAAGGTTGGAGAAGAGGAATCTTATGGAATTGGAGAGCTATGGTCATGTGCAATAAAATCTCCTATGAAGGGTAAAATGACTAAAGAGGTTTTGTATGAAGCTGGAGATTGTATTTCACTAGAAATAGATTGGAATGACCCTATAGATTCTTTATCAGTGCATGCATACATTGCTAAATGTCAAGCCAATGAGTCTGTTGTTGAAGAGAAATGCAGACGTGAGAATGGGGATGAAGGGCCTTCAAAAAGGGCTACAAGAAGTGGAGGCAAATATGACACAATGCCTCCTACATCATCTTCCCCACAACAGATGCATGTCCCTAAGTGCTTATGCAGGAAGCCTATAAAGAAAAGAAGAAAGAAGCAACGAAAGCTAGAACAAAGGGTCCGACCTACAAGCTCCAATTTGATATAGAGGCAGCAGCAGATCTCAAAAAGGTTTTGGAAGAGAGGAGTTTGAATAGCAAGGTGGAATCTACCTTGGGTGAAGTCCTTGGAATAGCAAAGAGGGAGTTCCATGAAGAAATAATTAATATCATCAAGAGGAAGCGGCAGTCTCTAACTGAATCTATCCATGTACATGGTGAAGAAGATAGTTTAAATGCACATGGAGTACAGGTCTATGGCCAGCAAGGTGACACAACTATTGTTGGATGTTACAAGTCTAGGGGGGGAGTAAAATAGATTCACTTCTTCAATGATGAAGGTGAATTTGAAACCACTCACAATAGCTATTTCTCTAAGAGTCATTGGGCAAGAGCGACTACAGAGAACCTAGTGAAAGTGGGAGACTTAAAAGAGCCATGCATTGGGGATAGATCATGGATCAAAAATTAATCCTATGTCAAAGAGTCTTTATCAAAAAGGAAAATGCCCAATTTATATAAATCATGGATAGATGATTTGTGTAGCAAAAAATTCATCAAAGGAGTTGTATGGAGCTTGTCCAAATGTAAAGGTGACTATAGGGTATGTCAAAGATTACCAAAATTTCTTTGTACAAGAGATGTCTACATACCCTCTTATCCTTGGGCATCCATATATCACTGGTACTCGCATGGAAACCAAGGTGATGGACGATGGGTCAGTTTATGCTAGGATAAGGAGCAGGGATGGAAAGAGTGCAATACAGTTCCTTATTGTTTGTGTGGACCATGAAAGGTACTGTGAAAGTCTTAGAGAGGAGCCCTTGCCAAAAACAAACAAAGAATTCAAGGACTACATGGATATGAGGGTTTTTTTCCATGTACCATTGTAGAGCAGTATTGCAGTGGTACAAGAAGGGATAGGTTCATGCATGATGTATATGCAAAAGATATGTTTTCTACAGGTTTTGTAGGTTTAACATACTATGGATCTATCACATTTACAAAGTGTGAGTAATTGAAGCGAGGTGAAAGACAACATGTAAATAGTGTATAGAAATGTTTGAGGACAAATGGTTTGATACGAAGTGAGGAATGCATAGCAGATGTGTTTGATGAGTGTTCATTTGAGGATATTATGCAAGATTTGGAGTCTGTAGTGGACTGTAATTTGCGTGTTCAAAAGAGGTTGTGAAAGTATGCTCCATACAAATGTACAAAGTTAGACGATTTTGAGAATGCTCAAGGTATTGATGTTTGAGTGGATACTAAGTATAAGTATATGGAAAAGAAAGTGAAACCACTGGCATTACCTCCACCAGAAGACTGCACAAATAAGATGGAATAAGCAGCTTTGCAACCTAGCCTTCATGACCCAAGCAATATTGGACACAAGTTCACGCAGGATTCTTTGAAGGAGCTAAAGATTGGTTGTGAGGACAGTTTGACAAAAGCTAAAAAAGTATGTTTTGAAGACATGCTTGCCAGACACAGAAAAGCTTTTGCATTTGAGCCTCATGAGATAGGGTGTGTTGATCCATCCGTTGCTACTCCTACGGTGATCTTCACTATCCCTCATGTACCTTGGAACTTGAGGCCTTTCCAGTTCCAAAGGCTCATTTGCCAAAACTCATCGATCTGCTTAATGAAAAGATCAAGATGGGTATTTTGAAGCCTTCTTGTGCTCCATATTCAAACACGTGGCTCACAATTCCAAAGAAAAATGGTTCTTTATGCTTTATCCAGGATATGCAACCCATCAACAAGGTTACAATTAGAAATGTGGGTACAAGAACAATTATAGACGCATTTGCAGGAAGGGCACTATATTCTATGGGATATTTGTACTCAGGGTATGATCATCTCCAACTAGCAATTGAAAGCAAGGACCTGACTACCATGAGGACACCTTTGGCTTGGTAAGGATGCGCACCTTACCTCAGGGAGAAACTACTTCAGTTGCGCATATGATGAATGGTATGAACAAAGTCCTATGTGACTTCATACCTCAAACTAAAATGCCTTTCTTTGATGATGTGCCAATCAAAGGATGTGATGTAAGTTATATAGATGTGGCACTAGACTCGAGGGGGTGCCGCAAGTATGTGGCAAATGGATGTGTTTTATTTGCAAGCTTCCAATTTTGAGCTTTTGCAATCGAAACCAATTTTGTGAGCTTTTTGATTTTAGATTTAAAGGCTTTTCTAACGACACAAAAAAATAATTCAAAACAAAGAGATCAAAATATCATACACAACAAAAGACTATCATCTTGCAGCAATTTGGCTAAAGATTTTGAGTCTCTTTTAACAATACACACCAAAAACATATACAAGTTTCTAAAAGCCATAGTTCTGAGCTTGTACAATTGTCTAGATATAGATAGATTCCACCAAGCATGCTTCTGTTTCAAAAAGGAATTCAAATAAAGTTTCATTGTTCTATAAAAGCTACTCCACATCTAATACATAAGACAAATCTTCCTCACTACATACCTCTACATGACATTCTCCAGGATTTAGGTTCACTACACCAGAGGCTTTATCTTGCAGGTTTGTCCTAATACAAATGCTAGGTATGTGGGAGTTAGTGAAGGCTGATGAATGACCATGTGCTCTTTTGGTTTAAGCCCTAGAATATGCACATACACATAGTACATGTGCTTACATGCCCAAAATGCAACTAGGCTCTACCTTAATGTGTACATCATAACAACTCTTTGTCAATACCCAAAAAACTATGTGTTGGTCGCTTTCTAGTTTCTCGTCCAAGAACGTTGCAACCATACTTACAACTGACTCAAATATCTTTTGTGATTCTTTGGAAATACCATGTCTCCACTTGCACTTCCTGCTACTGGAGTCTCCTCGTGTAAGAGCAGCATTTGTGTTGTTCATGCATCATAGTGGTTTTGAAAAATCTGCAAATTGAAATCCACTTTGTACCAAACTGTCACTCTCATCCTTTGATAGGTTTGTTCCAATATCCACTTTCCAGAAAGTAGGAACTTCTTGCGAGAATTTAACTTGCCTCTATAATTTTTGTGTGTGGCTAACTTCAAAATTGCAAAACCATATCCATTGTGCCATTATCTTGTCTTTAAAAGTTCTCTCAGACCAAAAACAAGGAGGAACCATTCCCACTTGACGGCTCTGTAATTTGTTACACAACTTTTCTTCCCTACCATTCCGAAACATTTCCTCATGCAATTGGCTGGCATCCTTAATAAATCCCACTCTTTGCGGGCAACTTTGACCTCTTGAATACACCTTGCTGAATTTTCCCGAGGCTACACTAGAATGCTCTCTGCTACTTCACTATTAGTGACAACATATACTTCTTCATTATCCTCTCTATCAAAATGTATACTCTATGGTCACCCTCTGATTTTGCATTGTCTTGCTTCCATTACATGTCCAGGTTTATGTGAGCTTGTACCAATTGCACTAGTTTTCTTCCTCCGTTGTACGGTCTCTTTGTCACTTTCCATCATAGGCTCTTCATAAAAAGGACTACCAGCAACCAAGCCTTTTAAGGTACTCACAAAACTAGTTGGATTTGGAGATTCTCTGTGTTTGGAGCTGGCCATCATTGCTTTTATGGAAGGACCCATTCTGATGTATCTGACTGTGGTGTATCCCAATCTTTTGGTGCATTGAATATATGCATTCAAAACATCACTGACACATGCATCATAAAGTGATATTTTACGTTTAGCACCTTTACCTGCCAGCCAACTAGATGCTCTCTAACAAGTTTATGCTCAGTATTTGAGCTTTCTTGCATGGACTCTTACCGACCTATAAATACAAAAAGACTAAAGCCATAAACATGTAAATCTCTATTTCATATATTTAATAAGAACCAAAAAGCTCATTGATATACCATTGTCTCAGAGCTTCCCTAATGAGTAATCCATTGCTCCCTACAATTAGACCATCTCTCTAAAGCCTTTTTATTATCCACTGTCACATTTTTCACCCAACATTCTCGTATTGTGGAATCTATAAGGGAGGCCTCATTTGTAGTCTTTGCTAGGTGCCATAATTCACATATTTCAATGTGATGCATTTGTCTATCCGTAGCGACATGTTTTTTTGTGTGTTTGTGTAGACTCTGTTCCCAATGTAAAAGACATGAATGCTCCCTCCCCTCCAATAGATTATGCCGTCCTCCATTGTATACAACTCATATTGCCAACCAATTAGCCCCAGCTTCATCAGACATAAACCCAGCAAAGCCTGCTGGTTCATGCCCACACCTCTCCATAACTGAGTTTAAATTTCTCCAAAACAAGGTTTCTGTGTCCTCATCTTCTTCTTTGCATTCACATATTGCTATCACCTGCAATTCTCTCATGAGGTACACATAGAAAAAATAAGTAAAAAAAGTTATCTTATAACAAAACATTCTATCTATCATATTTATATAAATTCACTTACCCAGGATCATAAACCAAGAAAAACATAGTTGCCCATCCTTCAATCCGATGAGTACGGTCAAAGTGCACCCAAGCACTACTCAAATCTCCTCTCCCTCCTCGCCTCATTCTATTGACTAGCTCAATTGCATAAGCTATTCCTTTTGTGGACATTTTGAATACGTAGCATTTATTATCAGGCCCACCCTAGCCTGGAAAACGGCTTCCATGAAAGAATGGAAAAACACATCGTTTCTGTAGCAATAGTATATCGTTGTATCCATCACCGACAATTTGACATGTTTAGCTTTCACATATTTGACACAATAATTTTGAAGCCCCTATTCTGAATAAGGGGCACCATTTCCTCAAGGAAATAGTTAAGCTCTACATCAATGGCTTCTACATCATCTTCTCTAGTCAAATATTGGATTAGCATCTGACGAGCAACTAGCATTTGTACTTTTCTAGTACCCCCCTTCTCAATCTCTAAAATTGTCTTAACAAGATTTCGTACCTTTTCAAGAGTTTTCCTTCTAGTTCCTGGCTGTACATTGTGACTGTTTGTCACAATAGTAGTAGGTTATTCCAGATTTACCTTCGCTAGCCGGATAGCCCATATTGATTTGTATGTCCAAATGTCCATGAAAGAAGGCATCATTGTATCTCCTTGCAACAAGGTAAAAAGGGCATGTCACTTTACAACATTGAAGGCTTCCAAGACAATAACTCAGCTGCACATTGCAATCTATGGCCATGTTGGTCACGAGACCATAGGTGATCGTCATACTTTTTCTCTATACCGAGCATCCTTTTATTATTTTGAACTGGAGGAAGCTCGAAACAGACATTGCCATTATAAAAATTTGGGAGCTCATCAACCTTTTTGGGAGGTCCACAAATCTGTAAAATTTTAGACAGCCTGCACGCTTTACCTCCGTCTTTCATCCATGAAATGATGGATGTATCTTGCCTTGTATGCTCCACCCCATCTTGTGTATCTTTGAAATGCCTCTATTGACCTGGTTAGTTTTACATTCTCTAAAACAACTTGATCTGTACCCTCATCAATATCAACATTTAAATGCGATTTAGTTGATATTTTGTTACATGGTGTAGTAAGCATAGAAGAATCATTGACTTCTTCACTTGTTTCCAAACTGTCAACTACATAAACAAAGTCATTCAAATGAAGAATGTGGTAAGTGGAGGATAGACTATGATCAAGAAGGTAATGTTTTTTATCTTCATGATCCCATCTTGGCAAAACTTTGACCCTAGACTCTAAGCTCCCTATCTGAACTACTGCCTGTAAGCTTTCAAACTTAATAGAAGGAGGCAACAAACTTTGAAGAAAAAATTCACTAAGGAGAGGCTCTCCATTTTGTAATGAGACTCTGTAATCCATTTGATCACCAATAATCATCCATGAAAGCATAGTTGTAGTAGTAGTTATCATGTTAGAGACAAACATGGAGGAATAATACTTGCGGTAAATAGAATGACAAAAAGAGAAGGAAGAGAATGTGTATAAGGTACAAAGAAAGAGTAAAAGCATGCATCTGCGAGAAGTTAATGCGTTCATTGAAAGCTAAGTAGATTTGGAACATTTAGTCTTTAAGATTTCAACAATCATAGCCATAAAGATACATTTAAATCCGCATTTTGTCAAATCCATCTGTTAATCTTTAGAGTTGTCAAAATCTTATCATTAAAAAAATAGAATATAATATATATAAAATATACGATGGTTTAAAAATTATATATAGCATAGAATATAGAGTATATATAATACATAGTATATTATAAATATATAGTATAAAGAGTATATAATATACAGAGTATATAGTAGATAATATAGGGTATATAATATTATAACTATACATATAATATAAAGTATGTAGAATACATAGTACATTGTAAATATATAGTATAAAGAGTATATAATATATAGAGTATATAGTAGATAATATAAGGTATATAATAGAATTAAAGAGTTATAAACAAAGTACATAGAATACATAGTATGTTGTAAATATATAATATAAAGAGTAGATAATATATATAGTGTACAATAGATGATATAGGGTATATAATACTATAAGTATACATATTATATAAAGTATTTAGAATACCTAGTATATTGTAAATATATAGTATGAAGAGTATATAATATAGAGTGTATAGTAGATAATTTATATAGAGTATATATATCTAATATAGTTCTACAATAGATTACTTTGTAGAGTAGATATTATATATATAACACAGAAG
The DNA here is from genome assembly GCF_014529385.1 of Adiantum capillus-veneris. Lineage (NCBI taxonomy): Eukaryota > Viridiplantae > Streptophyta > Polypodiopsida > Polypodiales > Pteridaceae > Adiantum > Adiantum capillus-veneris. Next base: position 52,258,583 of record NC_140958.1, on the reverse strand, counting down.
ATGTTTTATGTAATCTTATAGATTTGTAAGTTTTTTTCAATTTTGAAAAAATAATGCCCTTCTGTATATATATTTCTGTAAGTTTCAAGAACTTTAAAAACCCTTCTGTTGAACTCACGTGATAGGTTACATTTTTATTAGGTGACCTCCCTTGGATACTGACATATAATTTTATATACTATTTAATACATATCATATAGTATACCACATATAGTGTTATATACTAAAATCTACATTCTAAAGTATATTTTTCCAGTAGAAGGTAGTCTACTTTAGTTTATATGTGACTAACTGCAAATTATTGGTCTTATATGAACTGAAAACTACATAATATATGTTTTGTAGATAATGGCACCAAAGAGGGATTCCAAGAAAAGAAAACCTCTAGTCTCGCCTTTTAGTAACCGTCAAGTGAGCATGAAGCTAAGATCCGGTTGTCTACCAAAGGGAACTATCGATTAGGAGGCATCATCACAAGTCCGACATTTAGACACTCCTCCCAATAAAAAGAACAAGATTCTTAAAAGGTGTGTTTTTATTGATGATGAGGCTCAAGTTGATGAAGACTCCAACAATGTCGAAGATGATGTAGAGATCACAAGTAGATTATGGCTCTATGTTATTGCAATGGTAGATGGTTAAATTCTATGGATGTTTGATTTTTGTTGAGAAATTTTTGTTGTGCTCAACAATGTGGAAGGTTAAGAAAGGGTGTATAATTTTTTGTATGCATACCATTAATAGTTGCTGAGAAAATATAAAGTGCTGTTTTTGTTTATGTTTGAGAAAAGGTCCTTAAATCTCATGTGAGAGCCCTATGTAGGGTGTGCGTTTTTTTTTTTTGAAAAAGTTGTCTTTATGCAAAGCCTGAGACTTTGGCAATTTTTTTGTAAATTAAATACCTTGGACTATCTAATTCTAGCTATATATGTTTTTGGACAATTAAATGTTTGTGTGTTTTATCTATGCAGAGACCAATGTTCACATTGAAGAACCTAATGACAATGAAGAAGATAGTGATCATGAAGGGGATGATGAGAATAAGTTTTTTAAACACCTAGGCAAGCAAAATTCACTTGGTTTGATGAAGGAAGTTCTAAGTTAGTTTTATGTCAAGAAGAAGACATTACCTCCTCATGTTCCACTTTGTCGACTCATGGTGCATGAGGCTGTTAGGTTTGCTAGAGATGATGTAGAATGGTTCATTTTCTCTTTTGATTCTACTGGGTATTTAGAAACTATGGGTCATTTTCTTGTGTCCGTCGAGAACTCTAGAGGAGATACCATTCCTATGACCGCAACGGATATGGAGGAATGGAGACCACTTTGGCGGGAAAGAAATGTTGAATTTGAGAGAGCACTTGGTAGAGAGTGGCAGCAGCTCAAAGAAAAGAAATTTCTGAGGTATGACATGGCAACCACCACAGGCTTAAAACATGGTGGAAAAGAATCAAAGAAAGTGAGACCTTTTACCTTTTTGAATCTTTTGTTATAAAGCTGCATTTTTATGAATTGTGAGCACTATTTTTGTGATAGAGTATTTAGACAATGGTCAATGCCATGTTAGTGTTCGTTGCCAATTCCTTGAGTTGTCAAGAGCAAAAGAAGAAGAGTTGCTTCTTGCACTTGACACTTCCAATGCGTAAGTTTGTTAATTGCATATTGAATCTTTTTTTTCGCTAACAATACTTGTGTTTAACTATTTGTTTTATATTTTGTTTCAGCATTTCTAGGGCAAAGGTCATGCCAAACATCACTCATGAAGTGTATATGTTTCAAAGATTTGGCATGGAAAATAAACGGCCTATCCTTCAAAAATTGACACCCGATATGAGAGAATGGGTTAGAGTGTAGATGATTGTTGAGGCACCGTATTTACCATGGTGATGCACCATGGTACAATACTCCATGTGGATTGATATCACAACTTGTGTGGAAGGTGATACCTACTCTAACATGTTGGGTAATTACTATTAGATTTTATTGTGGTTTCAATACAATGTTTTGTATTAGGATGAGGTCACTGCATTTATGTCCAAATAAAGAGCAAAGCTAGATGCTCTTGGACTAAATGATGTTGAGAAGAAGAAGATATGTGACAAGCCCATAAAGGTAGAAGAGGAATGGTTGAAAGATAGGGGTTACAAGTACCTATCAATCGCTTATCCTCTTAATGGTGATGAGTTGTTCAAGTTTCTTTTTAGCATTAAGTGGGATGAGCCTAGAATGCTAAAGATCACTAGAGATAAGCTCTATTGTTTGACAAGCTCTAAAATCACTTCTAAGAGGTATTGTAGCTATTTGTTTCTCATTCGAAATTGTGTTCGATCCATTTTGATTTGCTATATGATTGAGTGATATGGTGTCTTTTTTGCTCATAGAAAGAAGATAATTTTGCACTTAATGAGCCTCACTAACTCTAAGGATCCACAATATCTTCATTCTGGTGATACAAGATTTTTAGAGTTACATGAAAAAGGAGGCTTATTGGGTTCACTTGCATGGGGAAGCTACACTTATGATTGAAAGGCTACAAGTAGAAGGTCCACCACTTCCAAATTCTTTTGATCTATTCTACAAGATGAGCATGAAAAATCATAATTTGCAGGTAGATATTTCACCATTGTTTTTAATAGAATATAGAAATGCATTAATTTACACAAGATCAAGATGAGAATGTTTTTTGATTGTTACTATGTGTGCAAGATTTTATTTTTCTAATGGATGTGGTGAAATCTTCTGACTCTAGTGAGAAAATGTCAGAGCTTGTGTTGTCGGCTAAGAGAGTGATTTATAGGTTTGCATCTCCACTTGCACTCTTTGTAAAATAAGAGCATTTCATTTGTTTATCATAGTTAGGTAACAGCGGGTCATATTGAGATTGGTGACATATCATATTATGTTTACAAGAAATCCTTAATTTCCCTGTGGAAGCCCAATATGGGGTGGATGGTTTTTTTTACAATAAGGGAGTGTATAATGCCAATGTTGCAAACACTTAAATCCCTTGTGGGAGCCCAAGACAGGGTTTATGGTTTATGTTGAAAAAGTGTACTCCATACAAAGGAGACTCTTGCGTTTTTTTTGGGCTACATGTCATTTGTTATAGTATTGTGTGTATGTGCTTTTCAAAGTGAATGATGCCCTAAAATTTTGTAGATGGGTTATGCAATGCGTTGAGACGCATGAATTGAATGAAGCCCCATTATTCACTAGAGTGTGTATTAATGTGCGTAATGAGAATACAATGTTCTCTCCCTTTCTGATTGAAAAGAATTTGACAACATGGGAAGACAATGTTTGTCCTTGCTGGTTGGATAACCCATTGGGAGTTATTGCAAAGCAAGAGTTTGAATTACAGGCGAGTAAGTACCTATACACTTGTCGCTCTTTTCTTTTGGGATTGTATGTCTTACTTTACTGCTCATCTATGTGATATTGTGTTGTATGCTTGTTGAATGAAGGGTTTCAAAACGAGATTGATGAGTACTTAGAGGAGACATGAGAAGAGTTTCTCCCTTCCATTCCACATAGAGTTACTCAAAACATTGTTGAGAGTGGGTCCTCTCAAGGGACTCCACTAGCAACAAATGTACTCAAGAAGGGTAAAGAGACCATGGAGCCACCAAGTACATCAAGATTACCTACTCCCTCTTCAATGCCTCCCATTGTGCCATCTACTGAGCTCGGCATGTCCTCTTTGGAAACCATTATACCCCATATGACACCCTCTTCTATTGTGCCCACTACATCCTCATTAGCACACACTACTTTGTTTGTTGCAGAGTCCTCACTTGGGAGAGAGGCTTGGGAGAGAAGGCCGGTCACACGATCTGTTAAGTTTAATAAAATTGATAGCAACATTAGAAAAAAATTGGACCCCCTTAGGGCCATGTAAGGATTCCTAATTTTAAGGGATTAAAGCTAATTTTGTAGGGGATGCAGGGAACAAAGACAACAAATAGGGCTACTTTTGTAGCTCTCTCTCTAACTTCTCTCTAGATAGGAGAGGGGGGGAAAGTAGGGAATGAGGGTGGTAAAGTAGGAGGAATGAGGGTGGTAAAGTAGGAGGAAGAGGGGGGGTAAAAAGAGAGAGAGGAGTAAAAGTAGAAAGAAGAACCATTCTCTCTCTACCTATCACCAAACAAAGAGTAAGTAGTTATGACAAAATCCACTTTTCAGCTCGTACATCAATTCACCCCCAAAAATGATTTTTTTATAAAATCTTCAAAATGGATCTTTTAAGCTTTAAAAAGGTCCCTATATATATATATATATATATAATAGTATTTTTTTAAAAGAATCTAGCTTTTATAAGCTCCAAATCTAAAATTCCTTGGGTCCCTCTCTACATTAATTCCAAGAATAAATAGATAATGCCACATCATCAAAACGTCCATCTAATAAAGTCTAAAAATTGAAATTTTTAAAATTTAAAAATTTCCCTCTTTTGAGCTCAAAAATTGAACCTATATATGTCTACATATGAAAAAATATATTTTTAAGTCTTTTTATCCCAAAAAGTATATCGTATCTATTTTTCTCCCCATCATAACTTTCCACCATGTTTCTTCGCAACATAACCAATAAATCACCTGCGCCGTCATCTACTAGGTCAACTAATGTCAGTATGCGTCTACCGATCGAATTTGCTCCCACAAACAAAAATGACAAGAAAGCATCTCAACTGGCATCCGTACGACGGTTTCGAGGAGAAACCAATGTTGACTTGTGGCTTGATGGAGGGTTGTATCCAAAAGATCCGCTCGTGGGCTGTCATCCTACATTCTGTACACTCCCAAGCTTAATCAAATATGTGGGAGAAGGAGAACGTGGTCTTCTTAGGTATTGTAAGAGATTGGACTCCAATCATGCAGGTGCGTCGGCATGGTTCCGACAACAATGTCAAGTGTTACACATTCATTCCACAAATCTCCAACAACAACTACATTCCACAGAGAAACAACTCAAAGATCTTAAAGAGGAGATGAAAGCTACAGAAACAGAGGTAACTAAGCTACAGATTGCAATGATGCACCTAAAAGCCACTCCATTTGGCATGCGTGAGCGTAAGAGGGAGTTCTCTTCCATTGAAAACTTAGCCTCTAATGGAGGGGCACGTAAGAAGCGGAGCATGGCAACCAGGTATTTTTTTTAATTCACAGTGTTCATCACTTATAATAATTTCCATCAATTTGTAACTCGGTTCACCTTTTGAAATAGGACATATATACAAGATGTGTGTGAAAGTTTTAGACAAGAGGACCGTTGCAATCTTCTCCTAGGATGCATCTCAAAGGAAGATATACTTTACGTCATAGGTTGCGAAAAGGCCAAACACATGAAAGATGCCATCACAAAGGAGATCCTAAAAAAGATCTCTAACCTTGTGTCTGAGGATGATGTCTAGAGAGCTTGTGATGAGGTTGGGATCAGCACAAATGCATACCATGCACTTCATGGATTGATGAAAGATGCATTACGAGAGCAAGGCATCACCGAGAATTTTCTTCCTATTCCACATAGGGTTGAACTTGCAAAAAAAGCAAACAATGATCTCGTTCGGGAATCCCTTGGTGAATACAAACACATTGAAGGATCCATGATGTACTCTTCCACAAGTGCCAAGTCACGTGGTAATATAAAGGGGGTCAATACTATTCCTAATGGGGCAAAGTCTTTTGATTATCATCAATTCAACGATATTTTTGTTGGCTTGAAACGACTACAACGAGCTATGGTTAAATTTTATGCTTTGTCTCCACAAGGTAATACAAATTGTAATGTCATTTTTTATATGTATTGAATATCATTTAGTATAACAATTCAATTCCTGTGTTGTTTCAGTACTTGGAGAGAAGCTCATATTTATTCTTAAGCTAGATGAATGTCAAATTGTCAAAGGATGGAGATTGGAACGTATGAGTGTGACACTCATGAATGAGACAATGTTTTTTGCAAAAGTCGATGCTATCGGTGATCATTCTCAGAAACCATCATTTAGTGTACAATCGAAAAAGGAAATATGGTGGTTAGGAGCTTTTGAAGTTCCAAAAGAGACTCATGAGGTGTTGGCATGGGTCTTCTCTATGATCCCGTGGATCACAGAGGTTATTAAGGCACAACTAGAGGGAGAAAAGCTAGAAGTAGATGGAGTAGGTACATTTGATGTTGAGTGGCACTTAGGAGTTGATCTAAAAACAATCAAATGTATACTTGGGTGTAAACAAGGTGCTTCATCACTTCTTCCTTGTCCATATTGTGTACGAGGATACAAGGAGAGTACTCGTGGCTCCACATCTTCAAAGAAAAGTATCAAGGGAAGTCACGCAACAGGGTCAATGGATGATGATGCAAGGGAATGGGTGTGCTCGGTGTTGAAGTGTCCTATCATGGAGGTCCCAAATTGGTCGAAAATAGATAGAACATGGCATCCCATTATCAATTTTCCACTTACAAATGTACACTTTTGCACCTTTGCATGCCTTCATGCGTATATTTGATCGCTTGTTAAAGCTTCACATAGAGTACGCTTTCACAATGAAACCACTTTCCAGACCCGTGGAAGCCATTGGAATAGTTGAAGCAATTCTAAATTCGATTGGATGTCATGGTGGCAATGTTTCTATCATCGGTGAGGTGGAAAATATGCATGAAATGCCACAAAAAGTATCTATGAATGGTGTCAAAGCACGTAGGTTTTTCAAGAAACTAGAGATGCGAAAGGAGAGGGATGAGGAGGATGCTCCATGGGAGCTATGGAAAGCGCTTTGCAAGTGTACGACCGATCAAGATTCAAATCCCGTGCTTGTAAATCTGCATAGACAAGTGTGGCACCACTTCGAGTTAGTGCTTCAAATCATGTGGAAACACCAAACCACGAGAGAGCAACAAAATTTGTTCAAAGATCACATTTCTAATTTCACTAAAGCATTTGTGCAAGCGTGGGGAGAGAGCAATATCACACACTACATGGTAAGTTACTTTGTTCAGTTCAAATTTTGATGCTATACATAAACATTCATTTGATCTGAGCATTTTTTCTTGATGCAGCATATTTTGCATGCGTATGGAGCATTCTTTATGTCAAAATATGGTTCATTAGACATGTGGATCACTCAAGGAATGGAGAAATCACATTATCGAGCCAAAGGTGTTTACTTTAAATATACACATCACGGTGGTGGAACTACAAGATCCAACTACATGAAGGAGATGTTTGTTGGTTCTTTCGTTGTTCTTTGGGGAGATGTCATGCCATAGAGCGAGCACGAAAGTCAAGTCTTGCCAAGGAGGTTAGGAGACAATCTCGACTTAATGCTAAAGAGAAATGGAGAAACTCCACCGGACCCCTTAGTCATGCTAGGTGGCATGAAAATCGTCATAGAGTAGGCAAACGTTGGTTACCCAACATGTAAAACAAATGATGCTATGCAATGTAATGTTTATGTTTGTAGATGTCTTTGTTGAGTTGCATATAATAGTTCTCCATTTATCCATTTTTTGTTTTTTATATTTTGATGATATTAAGAATTTTTTTCAGTGGCCTGGTCAAGTGTGAAGAGACCTTTTTTTTTTAAATAGGGGGTTTTTAGAGAAGAGGGAGTCTCATTTTCAATATTGCCCCTTCTTACACAATGGCACGCACAAAGCAAACAGCAAGAAAAGATCAACCTTTTTTTGCTCATCCTCACTCATCCGTCAAAGGTGCTCAAAAACCACCTTGGATACACGAACAAGAGCTCCTAGAAGAGATGGAGAGGGAATGGTCAGGTGAAGAGCAACAAGATGGACAACCTTCACGCAAGAAGAAATGGGTGGTGACTTCAGGCACTGAAACCGAGACGAACAGCGAAGCATCAAGCCCACCATGGAGCGGACAGGAGATCCCAAGCAATCATCGAGTCCCAGCTGGGAAGACATTGCCACGTGGCTTTGGAGCTCTGCCGTCAGATCAGCCTAGACGCGATCATGGGTTACTAAATGAAGACGATTTTGAGGATGTAGAAGACGAGCCAATTGGAGCGCAGGGTGGAGTTGAAGAGCCAGTCGGAGCACATGGTGGGCTTGAAGATGTGCAAGCTCCTCATTGCAAGCCCTCTCGTAGAAAGAAAAAGTTTTTCAAGGTTCGCCCTCGCAAGGTTCATGTCCCAGATCCTACCATCTCTCAACAACGGGCTCCTACTGTGAAGCGACGCATTCCAAAGGCCTTGCAAGAGATTCGTCACTATCAAAAGACTTCAGACCTTCTCATCCGCAAGGCACCATTCGCACGTTTGGTGAAAGAGATCATGCAAAGTTATCGAATGGCATTTTGAGTTCAAGGTATCGCCGTAAAAGCTCTGCAAGAAGCGGCAGAATATCAACTAGTTTCTCTTTTTGAAGACACAAACTTGTGTGCTATTCATGCAAAACGGGTGACAATAATGCCAAAGGATATAGCTCTTGCGTGTGGAATCAAAGGAGAGAGAGACTGAATTTGACTTTTATGCAATTTTGGCAATGTAAAGATATCTATTTCAAATATAATGGGTTGTGGCTTTAATGATTTCTTTTCCATCGTATTGAACATTTGTGTTTATAAGTGATATGATGCTGTGAGATTTATTCTAGATGTCGGTTCTTTCTTTCAAAAGTGAGTTCTTGTGGTTGAAATGGCTTTTAAAGGAAAAATGATTTTAAGTAGAACTAGCTAGAGAGAGAGAGAGAGAGAGAGAGAGAGAGAGAGAGAGAGAGAGAGAGAGACATGTCGATAGAAGTTGATTACAAGAGTTGTCAACCGATTGTGGTTAATTGAAAAACCAAAAAGGCATCATATCAGTGCAGCTATACAAACCTAGCCAAGAAAAGGTGAAAAAAAGTTGTCTACGGGCCTGCCACAGAGGCGCGCGAGAGGGCAAAAGTAATAGTTACTTTTGCCTTCCCGCGCGCCTCTGCGGCAGGCCCCCAAACAACTTTTTTTCACCTTTTCTTGGCTAGGTTTGTAAAGCTACACTGATGTTATGCCTTTTTAGTGTTATTTATATGAAAAAAAAATCTTGATCTTGGTTCAGAGAATTTCACAATCATACCACAATATAGAGCCAATCACCTACTGTCTATCGTACCATAAACTCAATATAGAATTTCACAGTTAAAATCAAGTCCCATTCCAAATTTGAAATAGCAAAATACAAAGATGTGATATATCCCATTACAAATTTGAAATCGTTAATTACAAGATATATGCAGCTATTGAGTGCTTGATCCATCTAAGATATGGCGAGCAATGTTTTCTCGTCGCTCTTGGGCGCAGGGAAGCTGTTTGTGCAACACATCCCAAGCAATTTGTTCCACATTGCTTAGACCTACAGCTTGGCTTAAGGCCACGTTACAAAGTACACAACCACGAATGTGTGTCGCAAATGCAGCACTGGTCAGAGATTTATTTACAAGATAAATGACTTGGGAGGCTTGAGATATGGTTGACAGGCATAGGATGCGGCTCATTGCTTTCATCATTGAAATCCAAAATTGACCACAAGGAGTGTACTCCTTGTGGATTATTGCAAAGACTTCCTGGGGGAGCTTGCCAAGGTAATGCGCAAGGGATGACTGCCATCCAAAATCTTGACGCCTACCATCTCCTCCCCGACCTGCATGCTCATCCAGCTCCACAACATTCTACAAAGAAATCAATAGGTAAATAAGATTTCAGAATGCAACAATGAAAATTAATGTAATCACAAAACAAAAATTAATTGATACCTCTTGTTTTTCGTCGTCCTCATCGTTTATGCCTTTGCTGTCAAGAGAAATGGATGAATTGGGAGCCATAGCGACACTCTCAAGTTCATCCATATGAACAGGCATAGGAGTGCGTTGGGATTCAAGCAATGCGTGTGTAGCTAAAAACTCATCCTCCGACACAGATGAGTGCGGTGCATCTGTCACCGCCACCATTGCCAACTCCAGTGTATCTACCACACTCTCTCCAAGGGGTAGGAGGCTTCGATCCAGTGGATCGGAGGAGGGGTCAATGGCAAAGGACTCTACAGTGGCACAGAGGATGGACAGGCACTCATCCATGCGGATGTCAAAAGTTTTTTCAAGATCATGTAAAAACAAATATTCCTCCCCATTTATGACAATTAGGGAGAGGTGTTCAATAAAAACCTCCGGAGTTAATGTCTCCTCCGACGCATCTGCAGCGGGCTTGAAGAATGCTTCTACACCCTTATCACCCATGGATTTTGCGGCATCCATGACACCTCCTGGGTAGGTTAGGGCAAGAATATTGCCCTCTTTGCTTGCATCCCAGGGCGCTATAATGGGCTCCTTTGTGTCCTTGACGACACCCCCAAGGCGCAAATGAGGCAAACTCACGTCAGATCTTTCAGGCTCCTCCGCAAGAAGAAACAAAAAAGTCGCCAAACGACTTAGAAACTGGGTGCCGAACTTCTTCTTTATCAAATGTGAATCTTCAATATACTAACCTGCCTCACCCGCAATTACACAAAATCATTGAAGCCGTTGGGTGAAAGGCCGATCGCCTTTGTGTATGTAGCGAAGCAAATCGCATGGAATCCACAATTCCTCTTGTCTGACAATTGGTACAGCATACTTGTCGATGTATATTTCAAAAAACTCCAAGATAGGCTGAAAGATTGGATGTTTAGGTGAATAGTTGCATTCACATCAGGGAATTGGGTGAAGAAATGGTGGAGATCGTCACGATCTTCCCACTCGGTTGTTTGTAAAAACGCTTGGAAGCGTTGTAACGCCATGGCTTCGGGAGGGGTGGAGGAGGATGCCATGATGCTAGCTGCTAAGGTAGGAATGCAAAGAGTGCTAGAGCTCAAATGAGAGTGTGAACAGGCTATGTAGGTGAATTGTGAAAATGGTAGGGTTTAGGAGGCTTTATATAGTCCCCCCCCCTCCAAAATTAATAATAATTAAAATATTAAACAATTTTCACACAATAACACAAATAACAAGAAGTTATAAAAAACTTTTAAATTAAATTACAATCATTTACCTCTAAAAACACATCACTACAACTTTAAGATAATGTGCATTGCCAAAATTTGATACAACCATCTGTTTGAACTTACAATTGTGATAGTATAGGAAATTTAAGTACAAAACATAACTACTCTAATGATAAAATCAGATTCTCTTCCGTCATCCACGCCTTTTCAATTTGAATCGTGCTCTCCATACAGCTACCAATCTAGCAAAAAAATAAGAAATAGCATACCCACCTTAGAGTGAGGAATAATCCAAAGAACATAAAGATAACATAATTAAGAGAGAAAGATCATTCACCTTACGTCGTCCAATGCAAAACTTTGTAGCTTCTCCATGCTCTAAACCCATTATCACTAAGTGCTCCCGCACATTGGCCAATGTCCAATGCTTGTTCACTTGGACGTTCTCAACAGCACCACTCGACAATTTGATTGCAATTTCAAATACCTCAATTGTACCATCGGTGGATTGCAATGGAATCCATTCACCAAGCTTGCACATCCATCTTTCATAGAAGTACCGCACGTAAAGGGTGGAGCGCACCTTTGATGAAATGGATAGCAATGCCGAAACTTCCAACCTGACACCGAAAGCGATCTCCGTTGTGAAGTCCACTTCTCGCCAAGGATGGCTTCCAATGTATCGTAATGTAGATCTTTGCAAACATACATAGTGTTTGTATGATGGAAAGGCAAAGATCCGAATATGCTAGCGAAGACATGAGCAGGACAACACCATCCAAGCCCAACGGAACGCAAGGCTTTTCCAAATTTTAATGATACTCTCACATCAGCTACAATCTTGGCTTTCAAAGACATTACAGTGAATGCATCTGGCTTTGGCCACTCCATGCTACGCAAGGTTGTAGCCTCCAAAGGTTGTAGCTCTCCGTAGCCTTGCTCATCTGTAGGTACAATGTACTTGTGGGTGTAGAAGAACACACTTTGTCTTGCAAGGTTTGATGAAGTTGTGTTGGGAAGAGCATATCCCCAAGACTTGCATGCATGGCCGTAAATATGCCTGAAAGGCACCAGAGCGGTTGCTCCTCCACAAGGCTAGAAGGAAAAACATCTACATAGAAACAAAACAGTCCGTGAGATGTAAAAAGTCCAATTTTTTTACCACCAAAACCATTGAAGTGCAAGGGACATACAATTACAAGGAAAATCCCTTGGGTTGTTGATCCCTCGTAGACGCATATGTCCAAACATGAAGACATGTTGAACGATTACCATCGTACCCTTGTCTCTTACTTGCTTGAAGCCTATTAGTCTTCCTTTCCAATGGAGATCAACGTTTGTTCTTTCACGAACATGATGGGGACCAATTGTGGAAGGTTGCATGTAGACCCAAGCACCTTCTTGAAAAACCTGAGGTTCCCATTGCTGCTCCTCATTCTTCGAGTTGTGGAGAACCATACTTTGAATGATGGGTTTGGGGCATCTATTTTGACCATTGTTGGCCATGGATGCTTAAGTGGGAGCTTGAAATTGCAATGGAGAGCTTGGGGAAGGAGGAGGGAGACAGAGTTTAGAAAGAGAGTGGGAGCTTAAAGCTGCAATGGAGAGCTTGAGGAAGGAGGAGGGAGACAGAGTTTAGAGAGAGAGAGAGAGAGAGAGGGAGCTTAAAGTTGCAATGGAGAGCTTGAGGAAGGAGGAGGGTGTAAAGTTTAGAGAGAGAGTGGGAGCTTTGTCTTATGGAAAGGGGCTATGGAGGAAGGGAGTCTTGGGATAGAGGTTCTAGAGTGAGAAAATGACTTTTTGATCATAGGGTAGGTTTGGGGGGAGTTTTGGATGGAATATTTTGAATTTAAGGTTTTTTAAAAATTTTGAAATTTTAGGATTTTTGCAAAAACGTATCTGTGGACCCCCCCCCCCCCCTTTCCCCCTCCCCCTTTTATCCATCCACCTCCCTCTAGGAGACAAATAAATAAATTAGTGGACAACCCTATTATTCTCTCTACTTTCTTAGGTTCTAGACTTATATACATTGCTCTCTTCCTATTGGTTGGAGCCTAATTAACCTTAATCCTATATGGCCCAAGGAGAGTCCACATTTTTCCTAATGAAATCTGTCTTTCATAGTTTCTAATTCAAATCTAATTTGGATAATTCTTCTAGGGTTCCATTACCAAACCGTTGTAGATGTTTTTCTTGTGGATATATCACAAACTGATAAGTTCGCCCTTGATAGGTGGATTTCCATAATTCTTACTTCTTTGCATTTTCTTCTTGCAGTGTTCTATGATTTTGAACATGACTCATGTTCGGTTTTCCTATAGCATCAACAATTTTTTGTGACACAAAATACCAATTCATATAGCAGAGATAGTGTGCCTTATTGTGAGGTGACTAGGCTTATCTTTGCGGATTTTCCTACAAGTTTACTTGTTGATGGTCTAGGACCAATTCCATTGGGTAAATAACTAATACCTACAACTAACTATGGTTGTATGCTCACATAACATCATTCACTTTTGTAGAGGGCATGAATGTTCCCAAGTGGAACAAATTTTCCAGGGGTCTACTGACAGGGTGCATGGATGTGTCTTTTGAGTTTTTCGCAAATGAGGGGTTTTTAGTCACCATGTGCATGACCAAGCATATTGGAGATTTTATTGCAGATGCTACTAGGGTAGGACTTGTGTTGTTACATATATGGACCCTCATGTGTAACAAGAAGGCATAGCGGCATCCACTCACTAGAGAGGCAGTGACTTAACAAACTTAGTTTCATAGTTTTATGTCCTAACTAAAAACTTTATAGCTATGACATTCATTATTTGACTTATTTATTATGCAGGTACTTGATCTTACCATGTGTCTTTGGTATCGCATTGGCCATCCTGTGCCACACTATGATAGAGAGGCAGGGGAGAAAATGGTCGAAAGATTGTTTCCAACAGATTGTAGCTACAAGATAGATGATGTAGTCTTACCCATTGAGATTGATGGTGTCATTCTTATTCCCCGGGGCAGAGCGGTCTTCTTTGTTCTTTCGGTAAGATTAGTCTTAATTATGATAATTGTGAATGTTATGATATATATGTGTTTGCATTATGTTTCTAGTTTACATTCTATATGGTTAGGTGGTTGTTGGCAACATTTACTGAGCCTCAAGACTATGTTTTGGACTTGTTTGTGGGGTGTGGTGGTTTGGGCTGAGCTTCTGTGGAAGATATGAGGCATTGCACGTGTCTAGAGCTAGATGATGTGCTCTATGAAAGATGTTTGACCGACATTGCTTGTGGACCTGTAAAATGTTGATTGCAGATGCACACTTGATTAGGGAAACACTATTCTAACTGTACACATCTTGATTTTTTTATTTATGTTTTGATGTACATGGTATCCATATGACATTGACATTGCATTTTGGTGTGCTCCATACATTTCATTTGGATGTTTCTTTTGTGTTTGTTTGGTACATGATGGCCATATGATGTTGAGATGACTTTGATTGTGCTTTCCTATGTAGTTGTATTATGCTGACACCATTGGCTTGTGTGTTGATTTGTGTGAGATAACAAAATCATTTAAGTAGAGGAAATAATAGTTTATGTGAAGGAAATCCCATGTGGGAACCCAAGAAAGGGTGTATAGTTTTTTTAAAGAGGAGGTCTCCATACAAAGGAGACTCTGGCAAAAACATCTGAAATCATGTTTTATGTGCAAGCTCAAAAACACATACAAATGGTGCTTTTTGTAAAATCTCATTTTGCATAAGCATTGTTGTGCTTCCATATTTCTACAAAGTATTTGGTAGTTGAATGATTTTACCGTGAGATTTTGAGCTTTTTTTCTACACAATGATACTTAAGGATATTATTGGTGTAACATCAGGGTTCAAAAGCTCGAAAAAACAGTCCCAATTGTAAAAGCTCGAAACCATATTAATGATTGTGATAATATCTTGTCAAGGTTGGAAGAGGTGAACCTTACCTTGTATGGCCAAAGTCAGTGTTTGGTGTGAATGAGCTTATTGTAGGACATATGTGCAGGCCATATGGTAGAAGGCCTTGTCCTACAAAGATTGACGTAATTCAAAGAATGAAAGAGAAATGTGTAAATGTGACTGAGGTTTGAAGGTTTTTGGGTGCATACGTGTTTTATGTCATGTGGATTCCGCATTATGCCCATGTAGCAGAGCCTTTGTATCAACTTTTGAGAAAGAACCAAAAGTTTTAATGGGAAGAAATGCATACCCATGCCATGAGAAAACTTAAGCAGTTGTTGTGTATGTCTCCAACTTTGAGGAAAGTAAATTATGAATGTGGAAGACATGTAGCTGTGACAGTGGATACTAGGCCACAAGAATTGGATGGGTGATTGGGCAAGATGATGATAGTGGCAAGTGATATGTGGTGAGATTTGGAGCAAAAGTCCTAAGTGCTCGTTCAGGTAGCTATCCACGAGTAAAAAGAGAGTTATGGGGAGTAGTCACAACATTGAAATGCGAAAGAGTATTTGCGGAATTTTATATTTGCGAGATTTTGTTTTCGAGCTTTTGGAATTGAAACATTATTTTTGAGCTTCTGTACGCTTGTATTACAATTAAGACATCTTCAAATATTAGTGTGTCATGTGGCATGTGAAAAATCTACATTAGATTGTGCATTTCTTCAATCACAAACAATCAAATGTAACATGCATGCATGCCGTTGCTTGTGGGAATGTATGCCGATGCACATCTCTTATTAGCGTGAAATGTAACTTTGAAAAAAGAACGATTTCTAATTAGTTTTTATTGAACACTCAAGGATACCAAGCAACATACTTTCCATAGTTTCAAAGTACCCAGCAAATCAACTCAAGAAAGTTCAAAACTAAACTAGATTCCAAGTAGCAATATGATATGCATATCGTACCACATAAAAGACCTCCAATCACATAAACAAGTCACACAACCACCATAATGCCATTTCCAAGTCAGGTGGCCACCATATACATAAAACACACAAATAAAAACATCAAAATAAAATGTCTAGAGAGAGCACATGTACATATTCATGCTCTAAGGAGACTACCATTGTCCATAATATTGATGACACTCACCTTAAACTTAATGTGTTTTGGAAGATCATTTTGGAAGACTAAGAGACCCTGTAGAGGAATTAAAGAAACTTGGGCAATGTGGTCCTCTTCAAAATAAGTGAGTTACAACGTGTAGGACCACGCTCCCTCCTTCGCCTTGTAACTATCAATGCCCCTACCTTTAGTTTCTCTTGAGACTGCATGTATGTCTACACCATAGTAGTTTCTTATATGCAATCCTTTCTAGTGCTAACCTTCCACCATGGTGAACTCTAACCATAAGGAAGTGAATCCAAGAGGCAACATTCTGAACTGAAAGGTCCTCAAGCACAAGTGATTGCATTCCGAGAGACAACCTTCCAATAAATTTATACATATGTTGAAGAAAATATTGGAACCATATCTTATCGTCTCTCTAGCTTTCTCTATGTTTCAAAGGCTTCACTTACATAGTGAACTATGTAGTTGCTCAGAACCTGATCATGTATTTAATAAAGTTTAGAAACATTTTGAATCATCATTTCTTTGTGAGAAATTTTATGCAAAGGGTAAGTACTTACTATTGCCTAAAGTGGTTATGAGGGCTAGGAGAGTTTTACATATAGAGAAGCTCCTAACCCTTCCCTACTTGGAAATTCCCTATATTAGATGGTGATGATCTCTTGAGTAGAAAGCCTGCCAAAACCTTGTTATGTGTTCACAATCCACTCTACACTTAGTGGATATATTGACCAAAGAATTTTCAAGGACAATGTTTTATTTGGTAGCCCCCGGCTTATGATTTGCGATATAATGTTTTCCCCATATTAGTTCCTTACATAATGCCAAATTCCTTGTTGCAGATGCAAGCGTAGGTGACTGCGTAGGTGACTGCGCTTGAAAATAGTCAAGGATCTTTGTTGACTATCTCTTTGAACATATCATCGTCATTACCGCCAACATATCCATTGTACCTATCCATGCAATCATCTTACTTTGTGTGACTCTCGTAATCATATCCCTATAGTTACGATCCCTTCTATCTCCATCTTGTCTATCATGGTCTCTTTGTCTTTCATACCTCCTCTCATGTTGATCATGTTTACCATGATATCCATCATCATGACGATCATGTCTACTATGATCTCCATCATCACCTCTTTTATGAATTTTACTGTCACGTTCACTTTTTCTATCATGTCCACCATGATCGTTGCCTCATCTAAAGCTTCTTTTGGAAATATCTAATGCACCCTCTGCCATCAACAATAGAAAGCCCAAATCAGACCTATCCACCGCATGAACAGCTTTTGATGCACTCAACATCCATCCAAGTACAAATGGAGAGGGTCGTCGTCTTCACGTGGCTCCTACCCCAATAATATTTATAAACCAAGTAAAAATTGACAAGATATTTTTCCCCCATTGTTTGTGCGCATGCATATGATGAGGGTGCTCATGTCCTCATTTTCTTGTGAACATGGTTCTGCTATGAGTTTGTGTCCACACCACCTGCAAAACTCAAGAACTTCTCAAGATTTTGTCATGGTACCACATTGGAAATATGCTTAAAAATACATATCTCTTTAAAGTAACCCACTATTGTGGAGTTTCATGTGTATTCTAGTGACTTGGGGAAAATCCTTCTTTTTAGAACAAGCTTTTGGTATGGTCAAAATAGAAACCCTTATCTACTTTTCTTACTTGTATAGTGAGCATGACCATGTAGAGCCTAGTGCCACCCCTCTTGTGCACACAGTATAGGTCATAGTGAATTCAGATCTATATAGGAGCTCTTACATTATACCTCAATTGAGAACAAAATCCTCTCAATCAACTTTTTTTAATTTTAAAACGGCATGATTGTTAGCTAAGACATATTTTTCCCGAAGACTGCTTCCATGAGATACTCTCTCTCTCTCTCTCTCTCTCTCTCTCTCTCTCTCTCTCTCTCTCTCTCTCTCTCTCTCTCTCTCTCTCTCTCTCTCTCTCTCTCTCTCTCTCTCTCTCTCTCTCTCTCTCTATCAGGGAAAAAAGAGGAGGGCCAAGAGCCCCCCAATCATCCGCGCGTGCACTACTGGAGGGATAGAGAGCGGCACTACTGGAACGTCACCAACCATTGGAATAAGGCCAGCAAGTAGGCAGCACATGGCCGAGCAAGGCAAGTAGTCGTCATAGGAGAACAAAGGCCCGAACGAGGCTTCGTGTCCAAGTATGCCCCCATGTCTATGTATTCATCTGCTCTTGTCCATCACCTGTAGATAGGGATGCCTTGCTATTTTCTTTGCATTTGTGTGTAGCAAAGCTGGCCACAGTGGGAGCAACCTTGGTAGAATCAATAGAGTGTGTTGCCCACTAAGGCTGGGCAGCACATGCATTCACGTGAGGCACTTGCAATCTACATACTATACGTAATATATGACATATTATATATACTATGTATGCATACTACAATACTATATATTACTTACTATATATGTTATGTATATAAAATTATACTATCTACTATATACTTAATATACATGATATATCTTATATAGCATATAGCATAATATAACATAGTATATATTGTATATACTACATATTATAATAGTATATAACGTATACTATTATATTATAAACACTACAATAGAGTGTATATTATATATAATATATGTAACGTATGTCTAGTATATGCAGGACATAGTATGATATGCAATATAGTGTATATATGTATATATATTATACTACTATAACTGTATACTAGATACTATACATCATAATATACATATATAATATAATATAAACTATATAGTTGTATTGAAATTTATATATAATATATGTAGTATATAGGATTATATATAGCATATAGTATATATTATATTGTATATTGCATGTAATCATATAATACTGATATAAACTATTCCAACGATATATTATATATAATATAATATAAACTATATAGTTGTATTGAAAATTATATATAATATATATTCTATAATATATGTAGTATATAGGATTATATATAGCATATTGTATATTGCATGTAATCATATAATACTGATATAAACTATTCCAACGATATATAGAATTCTTGTATAGTATACAATATGTGGTATAACTTTAATATATTAGTATAACACGTCTATATAGCACTATAATATATTTGATTTTAACGTAATATTATGCATATTCTTAATTAAAGTAAAATATAAAAATACAATAATGAATGTATTAAATGCATATCTTTTGAGAGAGTGTGAAAGATTTGAAGTGTTATTGATTCCTTTATATCTTAATGATTATGATTGTGTGTATTTTAAAGAATGAATATTTGAAACTCATTCACTATAGTTTTCAATGAATGCATCAAGTCAAAACCGTATTCTTTTGCATATTCTATGTGACTTATTCACAATTCTTGTCATCTCTTTTGTCACTCCCTTTTCCCCTTCCATCTCTGTTTCAAACATGACAACTACAGCTATGCTTTCATGGACGATAAATGGTTCTCCCGTGGAATATTTTGTTTCATTAAGAAATGGAGAGCTTCCCCTTAGTGAATATTTCCTTCAAAGCTTGCTACCTCCTTCTATCAAGTTTGAAGGTTTACAAGCAAAAGTACGACGGTCACCTTTGGACTCGACCAACATGGCCATAGACTGCACAGTGCATTTGAGCTATTGTCTTGGAAGTCTTCAATGTTGTAGGGTAACATGCCCCTTTCACCTTAGTGAAAGAAGATGCAATGATGCTTTCTCTCATGATCATTTGGATAGAAAAATAATCATGGGCTATCCTAGTAGCAAAGGTAAATCTAAAATAACTTGTCACTATTGTGATAAAACAATCACTTGTACAAATGTTTGCAAGTATATGATCTATTATCTGATGCCAAAGGAAGCCACAATAAAACATTTGGTGATCCATCTTGCGGTGCATGGCCATAATGTTCAGCTAGGTATTCGGAAGGCAGCCATTGAAAATGTGTGTAGTCTTGTTAGTACATTTCTAAAGATTGAGAAGGGTGGTCCTAGAAAGGTATAAATGTTAGTTTCTTGACAAATTTTATTCCAATCTTTGACTAAATAAGATGATTTGGAATCCACTGATGTCGAGCTTAACCATTTCCTTAAGGAAATGATGCCACTTGTTCATAATAGGGGATTCAAAAGAATTGTAACAAATGAGAAAGTAAAACAAGGTCAGGTCGTGGGGTGATGGATATGAAAATATACTATTGCTACAAAAACGGTGTGTTTTTTCTTTCTTTCATGGAATTCGTTTTCCTGGTAAGGTGGGCCCAACAATAAATGTTATGTGTTCAAATTGTCCATGAAAAGACCTGCTTCAGAAGTTGAACGTGTCAATGAAATGAGGCAAGGAGGGACACGAGATTTGAGAAGTGCATGGGTGCACTTTAATCACACTCACCAGATTGAAGGATGGGCAACTATGTTATTCTCATTTTATGATCCCGGATAAGTGAGCTCATAAAAACATGTTAGATAGCATATTTTGATTCTTGTCACCTGTTTGTACTTACTTTGATTTTAAATACAGTATGAGATCATTACAAGTAATTGCAGTATGTGAATCTAAAGAGGAAGATGAGGAGATATGTGATCTTGACCCAGAGACTCTGGTGGATTTATGTTTGACATAGATGGAGCTAATTTGTTGGCGATACGGGATGTATAAAATGGAGGAGGAGAGAGCATTTCAGTGAAGCAAGGAGAGGATTCAGCAAGGTGTATTGAAGAGGTCAAAATTGCACGTGAAGAGTGGGCTATGTGCAAGATGCCAACCAATAGCATGAGGAGGTAACAAATTACAAAGCCGTCAGGTGGGATTGGTTGCGCCATATTTTTGGTCTGAGAGAACTTTTAAAGAAAAGACAATTGCATAGTGGATATGGTTCTGCAATCATGACATGCCATCAGTATAGAGACAAGTCAAATTATCGCCTGTCGTTTCAATGTTTCTGCAAGTGGATATTGGAACCAAATTTTCAAAGTAAGAGAGTGACAGCCTAGTGCAAAGTGGTTTTCAAATTATAGATTTTGCAACACCACTACAAAACTTCATCAATATGTTTCCTAGTCTTATAGAGGGGGGATCCAGTAACAAGAAGAACGAGTGGAGACATGGTATTTCCAGAGATTTACAAAAGAGATTGGAGTCAGTTGCATGTATGTTTGCAATGTTCTTGGAAGAGAAATTGGAAAGTGAACAACACATAGTTTTTCAAGTCTTGACAAAGAGTAGTTATGATGTCCACATAAAGGCCAAACCTAGGTGCACTTGCCCCGGTTTTCTGAAGAGAGAATCCACACATAAGGCCTTTTTAGCATGTAAGCATGATGTCCACATAAAGGCCAAACCTAGGTGCACTTGCCCCGGTTTTCTGAAGAGAGAATCCACACATAAGGCCTTTTTAGCATGTAAACACGTGTACTATGTGCACATACTTGGGCTTCAATCAAAAGAGCACGTGGTCATTCATCAGCCAGAACTAACTCCCAAAAACGTTGCATTTGTATCAAGAGAAACCCGTAAGATAAACCATGTGTGTAGTGAACCTAAATCTTAAAGAAAGTCATGTAGAGATATGCATAAAGGGAGTCATCTCTTATGTATAAGCTGGAAAATTATTACTCTTTTGAATCTCTTTTAGTTATAGATGTATGGTTTGTGGCTCACATCTCCCAACTGTATGAGCTCAAAATTAGGAATTTTGGAAACTTAAACACATTCTTGGGTGTGTATCGTATGAGTAATGTCTCTTTTTTTGTTAAGATTTTTTATGTCATTAAAGAAGGCTCAAATTTTGAAGTCAAGTTGTTGCAAGCTTATACATGATCTTTGGTGTGCACCCTATAGTAATGTCTCTTGTTTTTTGCATTTTTTGTGTCGTTAGAAAAGGCTCTAAATTTGAAGTCATTTTTTGGAAAACTTATACATGTTTTTTGGTGTGTAGCATATAGTACTGTCTCTTTTCCGGGTTAACATTTTTTTGTGTCATTAGAAAGTCTCTAAAAATAAAGTAAAAAAGCTCGCAAAAATGGTTTCGATTACAAAAGCTTGAAATCAGAAGCTCGCAAAAAAAACATACTCGAGTATTTGATAGGAGTAGATATAATAGTGGAGACCGATTTTCTATCTCTTCTTGGAATGATCACAAGTTGCTCAACTCCTGACATTGTTATGTTGAGATGGATTGCCTACATAAAGTCCTTAAATCCATAATTTAATAATATTAAGTCCTTAAATCCATAATTTAAGAATATTACAGGGAAAGATAATCCATTTGCAAATATGCTTTCAAGAGCAAGGTATGAAAATGAAGAAGACATGGTTGTCGAGGAAGCGATGATGTAGGCACAAGGCTCTATGGTATCTCTCATGCCAAGGGTGATCATGTTTTCCTATCAAATACACTTGAGTAATTTACAAAGGACTTATATACAGGTGACTGGTTGCTCATTGGACGCTATCTGAGCACTTTGACAAGGCAAGAAGGGTGGACTGATCAAGAGTTCAAAGGATACAGAGAAAGGACTATGGATACTTTTTGAAGGATGGGTACTTATGAAAGCGGCCAAACCAAAGAAATGGAATGCCATTGAGAGTCGTGAATGATAAGAACGCTCAAAATGAGCTTATAAAAAAGTTTTATGAGAGTATTTGTGCTATACATGGCTCGGTGTATGGTCCACCTTTACTAAAATCAAAGAGAGGTATTAGTGGAAAGGCATGTATAAAGATGTATCTCACTTTGTGGAGTCTTGTGATACCTGTCAAATTTATTCAAATGTACGTCATCGTAATGGGTTGCACCCTACTTACCCATTGGCCATACATTATTAGTGGGTAGTAGATTTGGTTACAATGCCATTGGTTTTATAAAAAATGAGATATATAGTTCTTTCACGAGAAGTCTTAACTAATTAGGTTGAAGGTTGTGCTCTAAGAACAAAGAGCACAGAAGGGGTATGTAAGTTACTCTTCAATGATGTAAGCCGTTATGGATGTACTGGGAAAATAACATCAGATATAGGGGTGAGTTGGATGCTGACAAAGCAAGGGACTTTTTCTCTATATTGGACATTAAACTCGCTCTCGCTATTGCATACAATCCTGAGGGGAATGGTAAATCAGAACGTGGGCATCCTCCTATCATTAAAGCTTTGGCTAAGTCCCACAAATGTAAAATGGGAAACTGGCCTAGGTTATTGCCTTATCCTTTATGGGCTAATCGTACAACTCATAGTTGAGTTACTGGTTATATGCCTTTTTAGTTGATTTATGGTAGAAACCTATAATTCCAATGGAGGATACAATTCCCACATGGAATGCACCATGAACAGAATTGTCAATCCATGGGACAAATTTAACTTGACTAGTGCATAGAGGCTACAAGAGGGTGTCAATATCTTGGGAAACATCAAACAACTCGCATCTAGCTCAAGCTACACTCAAATGACCAAAGTCACCAAAAGCTAGTCACTAATCGGCAAACAAATCATGACGGTTACAGCATCAAATGACATCCAAACATTACAAAACTTCTATAACATGTTAAGAAGACCTAAGCACATATGCTTATGGTCTCAATTTCACTTTAGGTCAAGTGAAAAATCACGATTATTAACAACAGTGAGTTTTTGGCCTAATCGTTTTCTACCCCGAATGCATCTAAATGCTTAGCAATGATGCCCCAACACCCGCCTATGCTTATTTTGTGATTTCTTAGCTTAGATTCCTACGTTGTTGTGCTGTGACACGTACATAGTGGGAACGCATGCTACAAGAGTTATCTTGTAACTTTTTAGATACATAGTTATATTTTTTATAATGTACATATGCATATTTAAGTATAATAATACGCCTTCTATCTCATCCTATTATTTTTCTCAAGGGTAACCTATTCTTACTTTACCATCAGAAAATACTATGGGAAAAGTGTCAATAGCTCCGCCTCTTTAACTTGGGGCAAAAAGCATTGATTCTTTATTTCTACTATCTCATTATCATCTCACATCCTACTAGATCCTATATCTAGGGTAAACTCCAATATATATATATTCTATGTAGTTTTTATATTTTTCTTATATTTCTTTTTAAATAGCTACTAGGAGGGAATCAAATCCTAGTGGCACACTAGGTGGCATGATTTCAAAGATACACTTATTTTAATACATTATTGCAAGCATGATTATAAAAATTTGTCAAGGAGCAATGTCATGCTTTCATATGGCATGAGGTGTCCTTTGGAATCAAATGAAAGTTTAGGCTAAGGGGACCACATGAAGACTTTTGCTGCCAGAAATGGACCCTATTTTGATGAATTTTTTACACAAGGTTCCAATCTGAATTGAAAAATGCATATAAAAAGGAAGTCGTAGGTAATGAGCTGACGTTTCTGCCCATATTTTAATTTTTTATTTAGAGCCACGGTTGAGGAGATATGGTCAAAATACTGGACCCCAGTCTGCCCACATCATGCAGGGACAGCTCATTTCCAATTTTTCCAGTTTCTGTTCACATTGGCTCTTCTCTTCTTGTGTAAACCCTTGGGGGTTCTCTTCACCTATAAAAGGGGACCTCTTCTTCCTTGAAAACAACTCAAGCATTTAAGCCATTGATGAGAGGAATTCATGAAGGAGTGAGTAGTAATGCTTAATTCATGAAGGAGTGAGTAGTAATGCTTAATTGTACTTAGCCATTAACATAAGCCTAAGCCTACACTTTCTCCTACAGGAAGACTAGCCATCCTTGTAAGCTATCCTTGGAAGATCAAATTTAATCAAAGAAGGTCTTGGATTTGGTGTATCAATCAAAGTTGAATTCTTCCCTCTTCTTCTCTCTCCATCAAAACTGGTGCCGAAGGGTTTGACAAGTAAGATGTGTTCTACATTCATATTTTGTTGATTTCTTGTTGTTTTCTTTTCATCTCTAATCCAACATATGTATATTTAATCTCATCTCCTTAACCAAACCTATCTCTCTCACTCTTAAAAATTCCTTCTCTCTACAAATTCTAAGTTCTCCTTGCTACAGGTACATCTCTCCCCGTAGTATCCTTATTGCCTACGGGCAAGAATAGAGCTTGGGAGGGAAACTTCTCATCTCTTCACTTCTCTCATATCTATATTTCTCACATACTATCCTAGATGAATAATCCACATGATGAGAATTTCTATCCCTTTCACTTTGTACGATCTATTAGAATTAACGTATAGATTAGCCGTAAAATACATTTTCAACAACGTATAGTGTTTCCCTTTGGCCCAGAAAGGCTCAATGAAATACTTCTTTCACCGGATCCCATCATACTACGTTTTATAGACTATAACTTTTCTTTTGATGTAAGCATAGTTATCTTGCTATGAACCAAGAGGATTTGTATACACAATTAATCCCCATCATTAGACAAAACATATATATTATGATAAACACAAAACTACAATTCCAAAGAACAATTCGTAGCCTGTTTGGTCGGAAAAGATTGAACGCCATTAACTCATCTATTAACCCTTTCATAGTACCCATGATACGATATGACCATAGCCTTGATGTTTTCATCTTTGTGTTGTTTTGATATTTTCTTTTGTGTTCTTTCTTTGTGTGTGTGAGTACAAGAGAGAAAGAATGAAGCTTCTTTGATTGCACTTCCTTTCAAACCCTATACTTCATGGCATCTATGGTTTAACTCCTTCATATAGTTTTTGGAGTTCTCTCACAAACTCTCGCAGCCAAAAGCCCGGTGCTTTCCTGGCAAGACCACAAATTTCTCGACAACGTATGATGAAATCAGGTCACAGGCCAGCAGTGTCAAAAGCTACAGTTTACCATGATATCTTTACATCAATGCGTAGAGCTCTTACCTGCGATTGCAACGCAAAAGATGACACTACAATGTGACAACCGACACATGAGTAGGAAGCATGAAAAGGAGAGAAGTGATTTCCGTTAGCTCATGTGGTGTATTTCTTTTCCAATACTTAATAATGTTGTAGCGGGAAGACTAGGTGTAGAGAGAGCTAGTCGAGGGCAAAAAACTGCCTCCAAAGGCATCAAGAAGCCAAAACAAGATAAAACTTGCAAAATTATGAACTTTGATTGAACTTTTTTTAGTTTGTACATGAGTTTAAGTTATACACAAGTCCCCCTTGAAAACACTCACTCACGGGTACTTACAACAGCCCGATAGCTATCACTAGACTAGCGACTTGCAGTGCATGTACATATGCTTGCTAAAGCAAGCTAAAAAAACCACAAAAAAAAAGCCCACACACACTTTTGACATCAAGCATGATGTCTGTATATAAAAATTTGCAAAAAACGGGGTGTCAAAAATGCAGCCAACATAGTTTGCCACACTCTGGCCTGCTAGATCATTCATGATAAGCAACACAAAAGAGATCCTATAAACCACATGAGGGAGTCTTCACTTCATCTTCTTCCTTAGCCACATGATCAGCAAATTCTTCAAAAGAAGGCTCATCCTTAATTACAATCATCAAACTTGTAGTCTACTTCTTCAACCTGTAGCCATTCACGTGTGCTTTATGTGGGTACGATCCAATTCAGCAAGCTGATATGTGCTATTTGAAAACCTGTTTAAGACCAAGAAAGGACCTTGCCACTTGATTTGAAATTTCTTTTGAAAATTCCTATCGAGCTTACTATTGTGATGAAGCACCATGTCACCCTTCTTGATGTCCTTGTCCTTCACCTTCTCATTTTCCTTTGCTTAATTGTTCTTCCAGACCTGCTCATAATGCTCAAAATCGAACAACCTATCCAACTTTACACATTGCAAATATAGAAGCCTTTCCTTGAATGTATCATTTGGATCTTCTTCAAGATTTATCATCATCTTCAAAGCTAGTATCTCCACCTCAATAGGAAGTAAAGCCTCTTTGTCAAAAACTAGATGGAAGGGAGAGAAACCAGTAGCTGATTTGATGGCAGTCCTATAAGCCTGCCCCCAGGTCTCTGTGGAGGAAATAGCAGGGGGGGGCTGATCATGAAAGAGCCGCTACGCCTCACGCGAGTCCTGACTCAAGAATAGCTGATATAGATCCTGTGAGAGAGAGAGAGAGAGAGAGAGAGAGAGAGAGAGAGAGAGAGAGAGAGAAATGAAATGAAATGAAATGTTATATTTTAAAGGATTTTTTTCTTTTATGAATATGATTTTTCGCCTGATAAAAATCCAGATTCCATTTGATTATTCATCCGTAAGCTTATGTATGGATTGTCAATTGCAAACTCTCTAAAATTTTCATCTCTTTGAGATAAGTTTCTTCAAAATTTGTACAAAAAGGTCTGAAATCTGTCCATATGAAATACAGATGGGAATAATGTCAACTGGCAATCGGATTACTTACAAGAGGATAGGAAAGGCAGGGTAGCACAAATTCTGTGCAAGAAAATTTGATCCAACCAATGTGTCATGAATGCTCTATGTACTAGAATGAAATAATGATGACAAATTGAATGAAGTAATGATGGTAATTGAAATGCACAGAGAAGCACCATCTGATAAGGAACTCTTTCTGTGCAAAATTTCCATTTGAGCTCCTAGAAGGTAGTTGACAATCATCGGAGCTCCGCTGCGACAAGGTCAAGGCATTCATGCTGAAGGAGACTTGTTGAATGGCCATTAAAATAATGGAAAAGTTCCTCTCCTCTCTCTCTCTCTCTCTCTCTCTCTCTCTCTCTCTCTGTGTCTCAACCTGATCTTCAATTTTCCAGCTTCAGCTTAAATTCTTCATTTCTCAATAAGCACTTTAAGGCCACGATGATGTTGAAGTTCCGCAAGCCTCAATCAACTCTCGCAACCTCTGAGCTAGCTTCTGTGCAAGCCATCCATGTTCAAATCTCTGCACTTATGGCTGCTTTTGAGCAGATTTATTAGAGTGAATGTCCCGGACTCTCTCCTTGCTGCAACAGCGTTGATACCTATAGAAAGTCTGCTCCTGATTGGCTAGGCCTCTGAAGCTGACTCTGATAACTATTTTCTGCAAAGAGGGATTATATAAGACTACTTGGGCTCAATAAGAGTTCCAGCTTGTATTGGATTCACAAATGAGGAGCCTAGGCAAGTAGATGATAAGAAAATGAGTTATAGCAGTGGATAGACAGTCAGTCAACTACCATTTCACTCCATTTGGGGACCCATTCTATCTTGGCTTGTTGACCAGTTTTGCAGCAGTTTCTTCTGTCATCGCCTTTGAAAGTTGAAATATTTGATGCAGATTCCAAATACGGATGCGAAGAGGACCACAAACACCACATGCATGACAGCCACAACTCCCAAAAAACTTCGATTGAAACCGAAGTAATCTCTGATGAATTCACTCACAACCTGTGGCCCTTGACCAGGAACTTCTACCACCTGATCATCCAAGTCACCCAACTGACTAGTAATGAGCCCATACAATGTCCACGCTACTGGCGTTCCCCAGTAGTACCATCTCCACCAGATTGGAATGGCCTGGTAAAAATAACATCGGAAACCGTAATTCATCTGACAATAACTGTTAATGAACATGACAAATGCTGTGATTCATCTGATAAAATTACTATTATAAACCTCCGTCGAAATTGATGTGTGAGCAAGTTAAAAAGTACTTGCACTACAAGAGGACTTGCCATAAAAGCACAGCAATGCTACTGTATAGCATCTGAAATGCATTCTGAAAGGCCATTGCAAAAGAATGATGATGCACTGCATTGCTCATTTTCACCATGCACTAACAGAGGTGCATCATACACGTCCATGCACAGCCAATCCCTAAACCCTAAACCCGAAACCATAAACTCTAAATCCTAAACCCTAAACCCAAAAGCAAGTCAGTGTGCATTTGAGACCATCCACGTCTTCATCAAATGTCAAGCAAATGTCAAAAGAAATGCCCAACAGTGCTCCAGAAAAGAATGCACAATTACACATCTAAAGAGAAAGATATCAGATGTCTTAGCATATAAAATGTCTGCAAGCAACACTAATGGGCAAAGCAGCACGGACAAGGACAGAGAGTCCCTTGCTAGTAGCTACAATAAATAACCTCAAAACAACAAAAAGAGGAGAAGAGAATTTTTTAACGTCGTAGGAACAATCCCAAGAGACCTCAAAGATCTATCCGCCGATGGGTGTTGAACTCAAGACCTGTTCTTCAAGAGGGAATTGTTTAGCCAATCTACCACACTCGGGTGATAAAAAGGTTATTCCAATTTCCTCTTCTTATTTAGAGAGACACACACCCCCATGAGAAAGAAGTTTTAATGTCGTAGGAACAATCCCAGGAGACGACAAAGATATATCCAAAGAATTTCAAGCTCAAGACCTGTTATTCAAGAGGGAATTGGGATAACCAATCTACCACACTTGGATGATAGAAAGATTATTCCAATTTCCTCTTCTTATTCAGAGAGACACACACACCCATGAGAAAAGAAGTTTTTATCGCTGTAAGAACAATCCAAGAGACCTCAAGGATCTATCCTATAAGTGTTGATTAAAGACCGTGTCTAATAGGTCTTCTCCCCTCCAGCCCTCCTTGCTGCACTGTCCACATTGAAACCTCTTCTTTTCTGAGTCATATTTTCTCATTGGAACCAGAAAAATCATACGCTTACCTCTCTCTTGCCCTCCTATGGGACTATCAGTCTATTAATAACACAAAGACTATAGTTTTAATGAATATTTTTCTATTTACCCATATGGGGTTCTGGAACTTACCGGTCGAGGTATCAGAAAGCCCGCAAAAAGGTTCCAAAGACCATAGCAGCCCGAAGCGATGATGGCAGCAAAGTGATGGCTGGGAGTCACAGCAACACACATCATGCCATAATAGGCAAAGTATAGGAAGCTAAGGAACATGAGGAAGATGAACCAAAGAAACTTTGCCGCTGTCCACTGAAAGCCCAACATTGAGTACACAATAGTCGTATAGAGTATCGTCTGAACTAGAACATAAGGAATCTCAATAGCAGCCTGTTCAGACAATGTTAGAAGAAAGGTAAGCAACTCCACCATAGATTTCATAATAATATGAAAAATAATGGAAAAATGGAAAAAAGCATTCATTCATTTGGCTAAGGTACCGAAGTTACTGGAATCTTGAGACATATTTGGAGTCTGGACTACTGTAAAAATTTGGGAAAATTACCAAAATGCCCCTGAATTTGTGGAAATTCCCAAACTTCCCCTTAGTTTCAAAAATTCCCCAAATACCCCTCATATTTAGCAATTCCTGCCCAAATTTCCCTTAAATTGTTACAAAATTCCCAAAATACCCCTTGTGAATCTCACAAACATCTCTAGAAATATTATTCCTTACGACTTTTTACAGGAAGATCGGTTCTCCCTCCATAGAAGATGATAGAACTAGGACTTCCGATGGTATTGTGGGCTCTTCGGATGAAACAGTTCAATATTTGTACACACAAATGCCACACTGTGTGAGCTCATTGGTTGATTTTTTTGTCTAGGACACTGAAAGATAGATCTGTATCATCAAATTGAATAAACAACGTGATAAATTTCCTGCAAGGATATTAAACAATTCTTTGGTAATTTGAGAGGTTTTTTGGTAATTTTCCCAAAAAAAATCTAGCTAAACATGTGAATATTAACATAAGAGTGAGCAGAATTCTACACATGAGCAACAAAAGCCTAAGCTTACCTGAGCAAAAGCATAAGGTAGAGCAGAGTACATTCCAGCTGCTCTCTCTCGATAATAAACTGTTCGCTCTATCCCAACGACAGGGAGAATAGATGAAGAGTTACTTATCCCAATGAATAGAGTTGCTGCATACATGCCGCCCATTATGTTGAAAAGATCTTGGAAAGTTCCTCTGTCCAACAACAAACTCTGGTTATCCTTTAACAAATGTAGACACATATTCTGAAAATGGGCATGCAAAGTATTCCAAAGAGCTTACGTCTTGGATCCGAGTTTCCAGTACAGAGATCCAAACATGATTGAGCTGACTGTTGTGAAGAAAAATCGCACAACATTATAGTAAGGATTGCGCCAATATGATTTATGTTGCTTCCAGAGACATGCTAAGCATTGCATGTAAAAGCTTTGAGAATAAACTGTTGGAAAGTGAAGCTCTTCTGTGCCTGGTTTGGGAATGCTTAACTCCTTAATAAGTGCTTTGTTTTTTCTGGCATAAGCACATTAAATCAGAAAGATACTTCACAAAATCCTGAAATAGAGATGGTGGCAGGTGTCCATGTCATTCCTACTCCAGATAATATTTTAGCAAAGGATCATATTTTATCATATGTTGTTCATTAAGAATAATATAAAACAAGATGATCTAGCTATAAGAAATGAAAACATTACGTGCGTTCAAGGCCTAATTTAAAAACCGCATATCTGTAGATTATTCACGAATATAGCACAACCTTTTCTAGATCAATATGTGCACGTCATCTTTAGTTGCTACCCTTCTTTATGGGGTCTGTATGTTAAAAATGTATAAAAAATGGGGCTAGATAACCCTTTTTGTTGAGCTCACGTGCTATGTTTATATATTTGTGAGAGACTCCCCCCCCCCCAACGGGCTGAAAACTCAAGTTAATACCCTACATATGAGAATTACGTTCCCAAACAAGAGAATTGGTTGAAAATTGGCAAATCAAGGTCTTTCAACAATGCATTGAACCTGTCATTCTTAGCTTTAACTAAGCATCTTTAGGAGTAACAATCAGACCAATGCATAGAACTTACTCATATAAAGAGGAATTTTGGAAGATTTCCGCAAAATCGACACCCAAATTTTTCTCTACTATCTGGGAGCTAATCTCCAACATCCATGTTGCAGGATTGGATCCTTCCTTGATCTTAGGCACACCTGGGATGCTCTGAAAAAGGAGGAGGGTGGGTATGCTGCAACGTTTTACCAAAAGGCTCTTATACAACACCAGCTTAGTACCCTTACCTCAAAATATTCTATCAGGTCACAAGAGTGATGCCCAAGAGAACCACTGTAGATAACTTGACCTCCCAGCTTCATCAGAAGCAGCTAACAAGGAAAACAACAGTCGACGATAAGTAGCAGACAATGGTCTCATTCAAGAGGTTAGAAAAGATGCACAACATAGATGTATAGTCTAGGGAAACATAGATGTACAACAATCAAGAGCTTAAACCTTTTAGTAACATGACCATTGTATCATCTTTCAAGAATCAGTAAGACAAAAGGGCATCTGCCTACCTCATCTAGGGAAACATAGATGTGCAGCATCAAGAACTTAAACCTTTTAGTAACATGACTATTGTATCATCTTTCAAGAATCAGTAAGACAAAAGGGCCTCTGCCTACCTCATCAAATGCTTCAAAGATGTCAATGCTGGGTTGATGAATGGTGCAGACTACTGTCCTTCCTGTGTCCACAGTATTACGGACTGTTCGCATCACAATAGCAGCAGCTCTTGCATCCAAACCAGAGGTGGGCTCATCCATAAATATGATCGAAGGATTTGCAACGAGTTCAACAGCAATAGTCAACCTTTTTCTCTGTTCCGTTGATAGTCCATTCACACCAGGAAGCCCAACAAGGGCATCCTTAATAGCAAACAACTCCACTAGCTCCATCACCTCCTCCACAAACATCTGGCAACAATTAGAAAGCATTCACATGTGTATATGTAGTATACTTCCCATGCATACTCGCTCTCCTCTTGAATTTGCTAGATTCTTAGTCTAAAAAACAACTTGAGGAAAGTCGAAAGGAATGAAACAATGAATATTAGACCATAGAATGACTTGAAAAGAAACTGGAAGTGCCCTTTGACCTTCCAATTCTCTCTCTTTCATCTTCCATCTTCAAAGGTACTTTCACCCTTCAATTCATGCTCATTCATTTATTGTTGGGTTCTTCGATTGTAAACAAATGGGGGGTCCTCTTAGATAGAATGTCAGATTAAAGATGTACATTATGCAATTAGACCTTACCATTCTTGTTTGGGTGTCAACATCCTGAGATAAGCGAAGCCAGGCTGAGTAGATGAGAGACTCATGTACTGTAACATTGGGTGAATGGATGTCATTTTGTTCACAATACCCTGAAATTCGTGCAAAACTCTCCTGCTTTTTGGGGTAACCAGAGATGCTTATGGAACCTTCAATATAGCCTCCAGTTTTTCTCCCAGCTAAAACATCCATAAGTGTTGTCTTTCCTGCCCCACTAACACCCACAAGAGCTGTGAGCACTCCCGGTCTAAAGGCCCCGCATACATCTTGCAACAACTGCAATCTATCCTCTTGAACTCCATGTCGCGTCATCTCCTGTAGCCAGAAAACATCAACCAGTTACCACAGTGACACACAAAATACACCTTCGCTGATCCATTAAGGATATCTGATATAATCCTTAACTTACAGCAGGCATGTCCACATAGTAGTTTATGTTGTCAAAAGCAATTGACAATGGCGTAAATGGTAGTATCATTCCAGTCTTGGGAGCGACACCAGCAGCTTCCGCATCAACTTGTTCTACATGAGCACCATTTGAGCTTGCGCTTTGTACTCTCTCAAGGAGATCCACACCAGACCGTCTTGTTGGAAGCTCGTTACCTACTGAGACAGCAGAAAGGTGAGGTAGAAATGATCATTGAAGTATCTTAATAACGGCACAGTCTTGATGCTCACCTCCAGCATTGCGTTCTATTGACAATGTATGATCCAATGATACCCGCCTCTTCGATGTGTTGGACTTACTTTCACCTGTTCTATTAGCATGTTTCTCTTCAAGTGCTTCCCGAGACAATAATGCTTGGGGCTTGCTAAGTGCTGCAGAAGATACACCCATGTCATTCGCCTTAACTGACTACTTATTAGCTAAGATTGTGAGCAAATAAGGCTTTATACAATCATGAAAGAATGATATGAAACTGGATTTATCTTACGATTGAGATAGATCAAAGCCAGGGTAAATAGCACATAGAAAAGCGCAATAAATCCGCAAACTGAAGCACTGCCAATCCAAAACCAATCTGAGCTCGTAAACAATCCTCTGGACTTCAAAATTGCTGTGCCAATTGTGCTTGCATCAATGTTGGTATCAGTATTTGGCTGCAAAAAGAGCCATTTCACCATTGAAGAGCAGATATGGATTACTCACAGAAATGGGTAACATTGAAACAGATTACAAATTAAGTTTTGAATCTAACTTACTTTTGCCCAACGAGATGCCGTGAACTCATTGACAGCTATGGCATTTTGTCCATACATCAATGGTGAAACCCAATATCCCCACTCCCACCATTTTGGGATGCTATCTGCACAGTTTTGAACTAAATTAACCTCTTCTTCCCTGAAAGAGACGGATGGACGAGGAGTAAAGTACAATAACATTACCTTTTGAAACAACGAAACCTCCACATGAAAAGACCACAACCAATATGAAAGTACCAAAAGTGTTTGACACCACCATGTTCCGACCCACTGCAGCAATGGTCCGAAACAGTCCTAATGACATCTGATGGATGAGAAAAAGTACAAAGAATTGCCTGAAAAACCTGCAATTAGACAAAAGCCATAAGTCATCAAACCCACCATTGACAATGGCATAAAACCATATACCCACATGGTGTTGATGAAAATTAATTTTGGAGAGTAAGTAAGCGAGAATGGAGAAAAATCAAATGTTAAATTAACATCTTCAACAGCCCAAAATGACCTATGAGACCAAAAGTTACAACTGTATCAGATGTGATACAATTATATGAGATGAAGCATAAAAGGTAACATTCTAGATCCTAAAACAATCCGAGTAGGAAGGTAATGAAGCTGGTAGGCAAGTAGGATATAATCTCGAGGTTACACATTGTAGAATGGGCATATGGCAATGAGGACACTCTAATGAGGGGGGGGGGGGGGGGGGGGGGGATGATGAGAGAGAGAGAGAGAGAGAGAGAGAGAGAGAGAAATGAAATGTTATATTAACGTCTTCAAAAGGCCAAAGTGATCTATGAGACCAGAAAGTTACAATGTGGTGGATCTGATACAAAGTTAGAGTAACAAAAGTAACAAAATGACAAAATGAAAATACTATGCTATGGAAGCCTAAACTGCTAGGTGTGAACTAAGCAGCTAGCTGGGATAGCTAAATCACAAGAGAGATCACAAGAGATCCAGCATTGGTCGTTGGCGGATCTCATCAATCTCCTCCATGATCAGTAGTCTGACCGGGCGTCGTGCATGTCTGACCAAAATGATCCGGATCCTCTGACGCAGCCTCCGTCGATGTTGTGTAGTCCTCTGCAATCGTGGGCGTCTGGATCTCCCCATCTCGGTCGCTCGATCGATCAGTGTGCCTCTGCTGTAAGGCGACAAACTCTGCTGTGGTGGTAGCTCCTCCGGATGTCTGCGCAGCTCGAGCAAAAACAAGCATCTCTGATCCTCGTACCGCATGACTCTGGAGAGTGGTCCGAAGCCCTCTCTGAACAGGCAATGGAAGCGGCCATGTATCTCATAGTAGACGGGCAGTGGCATGTGTAGTGCAACTCTGTCTCACGCTCCATGTCACACAAGAGGCATGTCCTGGCCTCTGCCGGTACTCCACTGTATCTCCCAGTCTCAATCCGCAGCTGCTGTGAAGATGTGCGTATCTGGCCAATAGCACATCGTATCCCATGAGACATGTGGGTGTCCATGTATCTGGGCCTCGTCACAAAACCGTCCTCCGTAAGCTGGAGAAGATGCTCTCTGTAGAAAGCCATCTTCATGCCCAGATCCTGTACTGGCTGTATCCATGTCCTCCCGGTGTCTAGCTGAGTCAAGTCATGGCGGATGAGCCTCGTGATCTTGGACTGTGTAAGAGTCAGAGAGGGTGCATCCAGTGAGTACTGGAAGGGGGGCAATATGTCTATGTTGAACCCATGCGCCTGAAACCATGATGTCATCTCCCCATACCAGCATGTTGTATCTCCCTGCATAGGTTCCTGAAACTGAACCTGTGAACACATCCTCTCCAGTCTACCTAATGCTGCATGGGCTTTGGTCAATCTAGTCTCTGCTGCTCTCCTCAATGAAAATGCTGGTCCACTAAAAACAACTCCAAGGTAAGTGTAAGCATCTCTATACTCCACCATCTCCTGGCCGTACGTGAATGCCGCTGATGACCTCCTGATTCACTGTGGGAAGATATTAAATACCATGACCTTGGTTTTACCAAGGTTGACAAACAAACCACTTTCATGGGCAAACCTATGCAAAGCATCCAAGTGACGTTGCATCCCCTCTGGAGAGTCAAGATCAACACAATATCATCAGCATATAACAATCGCGGAATCCATGTCCCTGCCAACTGTGCACCTCTATCACCATCTCTCTCAATGTAGTCAGAAAGCTCATCCACATACATATCAAATAGAGCAGGAGAGAGCAGGCAGCCCTACTTCACCCCAATAGTGGAGTAAACCGGTGTAGATAGACCCTTCGAGGTGCGTACATGCCCCACTATTGACCTGTATAATGCCATGACCCCCCAAATGAGCTCTGTGGGTACTCCCATCTACTGTAATCTGCGCATCAATCTAGCTTTGGGTACTGTGTCAAATGCTTTGCGGAAGTCCACAAAGCTACAATAGATCCGTCTCCCATGTGATCTGCCCTCCTCAATGATGGCTCTGAGTGTCAAGATATGGTCAAGAATAGAGAAACCTCTCTTGAATCCTGCCTATCCGGATGCACGTATCCCTTCCCTCTCTGCCCATCTACTCAGTTGCTGCTCAAGAATGGATGCATACAACCGTGCCAATGTGTGTCCAACCATGATAGTACGATAATTCCCAGGCTCCATAGGGTCTCCTGACTTGAAGATAGGTACAATAGTAGATAGGCTCCAAGTATCAAGCAAGCCCTCACACATGGCACGGTTAAACATAGCTACTAGAAGCTCTGCTAGTAGATCTCTGGCATGCATGAAATGCTCAGCCACTAAGTCATCATGATCATATGCTCTCCCAGTCCTCATCCTGTCAATGGCCTTCTCCACCATCTCGGCGGTGAAAAAAGCACATGTATGTGGGCATGGATCGGGGGGGTCGGGAAGGGGCGGCTGTCCAAGAACTGTGTACAGAGATGATGCGTACTAGCCCCACGCCTCTGTAGAGGTAATGGCGGGGGGGGGGGGGGGGGGGGGGGAGTGCTCATGAAAGAGCCGCCATGCCTCACGTGAATTTTGACTCAGAAATAGCTGGTATAGATCTTGTTCTAGGTGAGCCAAAAATGCCCTCTTCTTCCGCCGCACTAGGCGTCAGAAGTCAATCTGTGACTGTCTGTGAGTGATGTCCCCCAAAAGCACCTATCTCTGAAGTCTGGCTCTAGTCTCACGCATTCCTCATCATACCAGTTGTTCTGGGGCATGCTCCCAGACCGGAGTCTCTGCTCAGGCTGGGTATGTGGGTATGCCTTTGCTGCTGCATCATGTAATGTCGGTGTCAGTATAGTAGTAAGCTCCTGCAAAGGTCGCCCTGGCTCCTCTGTGCACAGGAGTCTGTCGATCCCATCTATGTATACAGAGTCCGTCTCCCGCGTGAAAGTGTAGCGAGTAGGGGCTGCCACCCGTAGCCTGTGTGTAAGGTGCAGCAGAATGAATGTTTGCGCTTTTCTCAAGATGAGTGCTCCGAACTGAGCTCAAGGTTCCTTTTGTTCTTATGGAAGGTAGAGCCTTCCGTTCTTAATGAGAGAATGCTATGATCACAAACAAAGTGAATGGACACTATGCGTGCAAGTGTATGAGACTGAGAGATAGAGAGAGAAGAGAATACGACACCAGAGACGTTGTAAAACCCTCCTCCGAAGGCCCCACTCTCGTCGGCGAGAGTGGTCTACTTATGATTGCACAAACTGGTACAGATTGAATGCATGTGACGGATGCAAGTATAGGCTATGTCGATGATGACGACGGGGATGGCGAAGCCGATCTAAGGGCTGAAATCTGCAATCTTTTATCTGCTATCCAAAAACGCTATGGACTGAAATCTGTTACAATCCAAAAAAGCTGGTTTGGGGGCTGCTTTCTGATGATCGTCGCTGAAAATCTGCAGGTTTAGGGCTGAAAATCGCTGCTATAGATGGCTGAAAACGCTGGTTCGACGAGGCTTTACTGCTGAAAAACACCAGCCAAAAAGGGAGGGCGATCTGATTTGCAAAACGGTAGGGCTACCATCTCGAAACGCTAGGTGTTGGGCTTTCTTGCGGTGAGGATCTGTTGATGCAAAAACGCCAAGGACTGGGACTTGCTGGCGATGATGCAAATGCTGAAAACTCCGGATGCTGAGTCTTGCTTGGAGGGGAGAACCGCCAAGGTCTTGCTTGAGAAGTTGCCTGCTGAGCTTGGCTCCCGTTGCCTCTTCTTCCATTTAGTGCTAGTCTAGGTTTGCTTATATACAAACTTACTCAATTTGCCCTACCTACTTTCCAACAAAAGTCACTTAAAAATAATGAGTGAAAAATGTCAAAAATAGGTAAAATAGACTAAATGCACTGGAAAATTCCCCTGAACGATTCTGATGGATTTTGATGGGAATGCTTATGATCATGCTCTGTGCAACAAGAGGATATGCATCTACACTAAGTGACTGGGCATGCACCGTCTACGAATAGACTCACAAAAGTGCCAGATCACTTCCTATTCTAGTCTGACTTGACTGAACTGAACCCTGATCATGATGTAGCTTGTCCACGGACACATAGGGTTGGATGTGTCACGTGACACTGTGTGCTACACTAAACTGGAAAGAGATGGTCAACGACACAAGATCATGATCCACTGCCACACCAACAGGTCTGGGTACAACCGTGAGATCCTGGATACTAGAGATGAGGCTCGGCTGTGTCATGACATAATCCATTGTGCTGGCTCCATGTCTGTGTGGAAAGCATGTAAAACCCCCTGTAGCGGGAAATCTCTGTAGGCCATTCAAGATGGGCAATCCATGTGCAGTCCCCATGTCTACCAAGTGTCGTCCATACTCAGTATATTCCCCATCCTGTGATAGTCTGGATAGGCCCGTCTCTGCAACATCTAGCTCTCTCAGCATCTCCTCTAAAGTATCATAAAATACTGTCTCATGATGGGCAATCCTAGCATTGAAATTCCCTAGAATGATGATGTCACCATCTCTAGAGAACTCCCATATGTCATCATCCAAAATAGAAAAGGGGGACTGTCCTCTGGGTGGTGCATATACTGACGTACTCGAGGGGAAGTAGCAAATAGCGATGTAAAGATATCTGCTTGTCTCTGCTCTCAATCTCACCCACATGTACCTAGCTTGCTCATCCCTACGGGCTATATGTATCAATGGCTGCAACTCCTCCCTGAATAACACTGTCACTCCTCCTGAGCCCCGCCCTCTGTGCTCTGAACGTGTCTCCTTTCTACAAGTTGTCTCCCATCTGTATCCACTAACGTGAGGCCCAGGGGCCTGATGTGTCTCACAGTAGAAGACGATGTCTCTTCCTGTAAAACTATCCTCAAAAGCACCCACATCAAGGCGCATAGATCCATTACAATTCCAGGTGGCAACTTTGAGTGTGGTCCCATAGGTCTCACACCGTCATGTGGAGCGCCGCTCTACAATCACCACCCGACCATCTCTGTATAGCAGGCCGTCTTTCCCTTCTCCCTTGCCGCTTGAATCTCTAGCATTACCTCTCTCATATGCGCAAGCTGTGTGAGAGTGAGGTCATCTCCAAGGAATATGTCTGTTTTCTTTAGTGTAGGACGCCTCTTCCTTCTTTGCCTCCATGGATGAAAAACGCATGATTAAAGCTCTCCTTTGAAGTCTCCCCATTTCCTTGTGTCTTCTTCCCTACCCTCCATGCTTTTGTATGAGTAGCCTCACTACCCATCATGTGGAGAAGTTCTTTGACTTCCGCTTCCACATCATCTCGGTCTTTTAGACCGGTTACTCGTATGTGCAAAGCTCTAGTTTTTCTTCGCTGCTCTTCTTCTAGAGTCATGTTGATGATTGTAGGAGTGGGGACAGATGTGATTTCTTTCCGTTTCCCTTTCTTAGCGACTTCTATCCATTTCTCGGCCTCATCCGCCTTCTTCTGTGTCTTCGTGATCACATCCATCCACAAAGACGTCTTTACCACATTCTGTTTCTCCTCCTCTTTGATCATCCGTACATGCTCCTTGATGACCTTGATTTCCTCTCTCACAGAGGGCTGGAATTCCCCTTCCTCTAGTCCACCGCTTGCTCTATCAATCAGCTCTCGCTTGAGGGCTGAGACCTCTTCTTTGAGTGCTTGTGAATCCGCCTTAAGTGCTTGTAGCTCTGCCTGCAGGCCTTCTGCACCATCCTTCCGTATCTACTTTCCATTCTTTCATCTCCCTTTCCATTTGTGTTATCCGCTTGTTTGTACGCATGAAGGTTGCCTTTGTATGGGGCTTGCAAGCTGGTAAAGCACTTATGACCTCCATTTGTATTCGAGTTATGTATATAGAGTTGTTCTCTCTGATTACGCATACGTAGCTGTCCTCAGTTTTGCATACATGGAGAGAGCGAGAGAGAGAGAGAGAGAGAGAGAGAGAGAGAGATGAAAAATGAAACGTTATATTCAACGTCTTCAAAAGGCCAAAATGACCTATGAGACCAAACTAATACAATCCTTGTGGATCTAATCCAATGTTTGGGTACAAAAACTAAAAAGCTAAAATCATCAGACTGAAAATCATCACCATCATCATCATGCCCGAGGATGCCCGGCATCGGGCGTTATTCGAGAAAGTATTGCATCAGTCAAGCTGAAGGCCTTCGTCAATGTCCGCCTCTGTAAATAGTCGTATTGGGCGTCTCCCATGTCGTGCTAGAGTAGTCTTAATTCTCTGGTGGAGCCTCCGTCAATGTCGTGGTCGCCCCCATAGACGTGGGCGTCTAGCTCTCCCGAGCTCAATGGCTCTGTCCACTAATATACCTTTGGTAGAAGTGGGCTCTAAACTCTGCTGTGAAGCATGCTCATCCGGCTGCTGAGTCCCTGCTCTAAAGAAGTCAGTGATCTCCCTCTGTGAATGTCTCCGACTACCTGGTTTCCTCAAGAGACTCTCCCTCTATCTGCGTAGCTCTAGCAAAAACAACCCGAGGCACCTCTGATCCTTATATCTCATGACTCTAGCCAACGGTCCAAAGCCCTCTCTGTTAGACAGTGAAAGCGGCCTCGTATCTCATAGTATACCGGACAATGACAAATGTGATGTGTCTCTGGGTCTATATGACACAACTGGCATATCCTGGCTTCTGTTGGTACCCTCCTAAATCTGCCAGTCTCAATCTCAATCTCTAGTTGATGCGATGATGTGCGCATCTGACCAACAGCACATCATATCCCATAGGATAAATGAGTGTCCATATGGGATCACATATCCATACTCTGTTAGTTGGAGGAGATGCTCTCTATAGAAAGCCATCTTCGTGCCCAACTCTTGTACCGGCTGTATCCATGTGCTTTTGGTATCTAGTTGAATCAAATCCTTACGTGTAAGTCTAATGGTCTCTCTCCGTGTGAGAGAAAGGGAGGGTGCATCCAAGGAGTACTGAAATGGAGGCAGTCTATCCATGTTGAAGCCATGTGACTGAAACCATGATAGATTCTACCCATACCAACATGTTGTGTCCCCTTGTAGCGCTAGCTGTCGGGATGACTCAAGGGCTTAGCCAAGCATGTCTGTCTCTGGGAAGGTCCCATAAATTATGCATGAAGGAAACTAATCTAGTAAGGGCCTCAACTACAAGAGGGGGGGCAGCTAGCTCAGCTCGAATAATCTCATGTGGCACTGAGGCCTTAGCCTGAATTATCCCAGAGATCATACAGACTAGAGGCCTCTCCATACATCTCCATCCATCAGTGCTACCAGATATGCCGTGCTGGTCCACTTAGGGCCCCCAAATCTAAACCCCATAGAGCATAGCTGAAGCCACTAGAGTGTCAAAAAGCCACAGCTTCGTTTGAGGTTCCTAAAATTGAACCTGCGACCACATCTTCTCCAAACCTTCCAAGGCTGCATAAGCTCTCATCAGTCTTTGCTGCTCTCCTCAATGAAAACGCCGGTCCACTGAAGGCTACCCCAAGATAGTTGTATGCATTTGTATACTCCACCGTCTCCTGGCCATATGTAAAAGCAGGTGCTGACCTTCTGAGCCACTGTGGTGTGGTGTTAAGCACCATAACCTTGGTTTTCCCCAGGTTAACAGACAATCCACTATCGTGGGCAAATGTGTACAAAGCATCTAAATGAGACTGCATCCCCTCCAGGGAGTTTGAGATCAACACAATATCATCAGCATATAACAATAGTGGGATCCATCTCCCTGCCAACTGTGCTCCTCTATCACCATCCCTCTGAATGTAGTTAGCAACCTCATTCACATACATGCCAAATAGTGTAGGAGATAGCGGGCAGCCCTATTTCACCCCAATAGTAGAGTGAACCAAATCAAAAATCCCCTCTAGAGTGCGTACATGCCCCACTATTGACTTCTATAGAGCCATGATCCCCCAAATCAACTCTTTGGGTACCCCCATCTCTTGCAGTATGCGCATCAATCGAGCTCTGGGCACTATATCAAAGGCTTTGCGGAAGTCCACAAAGCAACAATAGAGCCAGCTCCCACGTGATCTCCAATCCTCAATAATGGCTCTGAGTATCAGAATATGGTCAAGAGTATAGAAACCTCTCTTGAAACCCACCTGTCCTGCTGTCCATACACTCTCTCCCTTTGCCCATCTACTCAACTGCTGCTCAAGGATGGACGCGTACAACCGTGCCAATGTGTGTCCAATCATGATAGTGTGGTAATTCCCAGGCTCCATAGGGTCCCCTGACTTGAAGATAGGTACGATCGTGGACAAAATCCAAGTATCAGGTAGGCCCTCGCACATGGCACGATTGAACATCACTGCTAGAAGCTCTACAAGCAAATCTCTGGCATGTATAAAATGCTCTGCTACCAAGCTGTCGTGATCATATGCTCTCCTGGTCTTCATCATGTCAATGGCTTTCTTTACCATCGCGGCCGTAAAGAAAGCGCGTGTGTAGGCATGGCTCTAGCGGATCTAGAAGAGGTGGCTACCCCGAGACTGTGTTAGAGAGATGATGCATATTGACCCCATACCTCCGTAGAAAAGATGACCAGTGGGGGTGAGTGCTCATGGAAGAGTCACCATGCCTCACTTGAAGCTTGGCTCAAAAACAACTGATATAAATCTTGCTCTAGCCGTGCTAGAAACGCCCTCTTCTTCCGTCGTACCAAACGCAGAGAAGCAATCCATGACTATTGTGACTAATGACTCCTAGAAGTACCTCCCTCTAAAGCGCGCTCTGGTCTCTCTGCACTCCTCATCATACCGGCTATTTTGGAGTGTGCTCCAAAACGTCGTCGCTGCCCAGGCTCAGTGTGTGGGTAAGCATCTACTGTTGCATCTTGTAGCGTCTATCAATATATAAGTGAGCTCCCCTAAAGGTCTCCTTGGATCCTCTGTGCATAAGCGTCTGTAGATACCATCTATGTAGACAAAATCAATCTCTCAAGTAAAAGTGTATCGGGTATGCGTAGGCGTCTGTGCCAATCGAGCTGTATTGAACTAGAATGAGACGGTAAACGTGAGGGGTGCATGATCTATTGGTACCCCAAAAGGCATGGGCCCAACTATAGAGTCCTGAATAGAGGGTATGAAACTGGGCTGAGCCAAAACATAATCCACTGTGCTGGCCCCATGTCTATGAGGAAAACAAGTGAGCCCACTCGTCGTTGGAAATCTCTGGAGGCCATTCAAGATGGCCAGTCCATGTGCAATCCCCAAATCTGTCATATATCCCCCATATCCAGTGTGCTCTTCATCCTGCGAACACCTGGCCAATCCCATATCATTGACATCCAATTTTCTCAATGTGAGAGAGAAATGAAATGAAATGTTATATTAACGTCTTCAAAAGGCCATCATGACCTATGAGACCCGAAAGTTACAAAGTGGTGGATCTGATACATAGTCAGAGTAACAAAATAACCTAACATCAGTAACAAAGATATATACTATGGGGTCCTAAGCTGATCGATGTGAACCAAGCAAAAGACTAAGCAAAAAATGGGCGGCTTGTTGGGATAGCTGAATCACAAGAGATCTAGCATCGCTCGTTGGCGAATATCATCAATTTCCTCCATGGTTAGTAGTCTGATCGGGCGTCGTGCATGCCTGGCCAGCGTGCTCCGAATTTTATGTCGTAGCCTCCATCGATGCTATGTAGTTCTTCGCAGTCGCGGGCACCTGGATTTCCCTAGTTCAATCGCTCGGTCAATCAGTGTGCCTCTGGTGTGAGACGAGGGGGAGCTCTGCTGTGGGAGTGGCTCTTGCGACTGTCCCGTGTCTGCTCTAAAGAAGTCTGTGATCCGTCTTTGAGACTGGCTAGCCTCGCCATTCATCAGGCTATCTCTGTGTCTACGCAGCTCGAGCAAGAACAAACCCAGACATCTCTGATCTTCGTATCCCATGACTCTTGAGAGTGGTCCAAAACCTTCTCTGAACAAGCAATGGAAGCGGCCTCGTATCTCGTAGTAGACGGGGCAACGACATGTATAGTGTAGCTCTGTCTCAGGTTCCATGTTACACAGGGGGCATGTCCTGTCCTCTGCTGGTACTCCGCTGTATCTCCCAGTCTCAATCCGCAACTGGTGAGAAGATGTGCGTAACTGGCCAATAGCACATCGTATCCCATGAGACAAGTGGGTATCCATGTATCTGGGTCTCGCCACAAAACCATCTTCCGTAAGCTGGAGAAGGTGGTCTTTGTAAAAAGCCATCTTCGTGCCCAATTCCTGTGCTGGTTGTATCCATGTCCTTCTGGTGTCTAGCTGGGT
Organism: Adiantum capillus-veneris; assembly: GCF_014529385.1. NCBI lineage: Eukaryota > Viridiplantae > Streptophyta > Polypodiopsida > Polypodiales > Pteridaceae > Adiantum > Adiantum capillus-veneris. The sequence goes on along the minus strand of NC_140958.1, from coordinate 52,213,684 downwards.
CAGGTCTTGGCGTATGAGCTTGGTGATCTCTGACTGTGTAAGGGTGAGAGATGGTGCATCCAATGAGTAATGGAATGGTAGCAGCCGGTCTATGCTAAACCCATGTGCCTGAAACCATGATGTCATCTCCTCATACCAGCATGTTGTATCTCCTTGTATGGCTAACTGTCGAGAGGATTCAAGTGCTATGCGAGCATATCTGTCTCTAGGAAGTGCCCATGTGCGGTTTATGAAGGAGACTGATATGGTGAGCGCCTCCACCACAAGTGGGGGGGCCGCTAGCTCTGCTCGGAAAATGGCCCGTGGTACTGATGCCTTGGCTCTAATGAGCCGCGAGATCATAGAGACGAGAGGTTTCTCCATGTTCCCACATCCATCTGAGCGACCCCTCCTCCCGTGGTGATCAAGTGAAGGTCCCCATATCTCGGTTCCATAGAGCAATGTTGAAGCCACCAAGGTGTCAAAGAGCCATAGCTTTGTCCGGGGCTCCTGAAACTGAACCTGCGAACACATCCTCTCCAATCTACCCAATGCTGCGTGGGCTCTAGTAAGTCTGGTTTCTACTGCTCTTCTGACTCAGAATGTAGGTCCGCTAAAAACCACTCCAAGGTAAGTGTAAGCGTCTGTGTACTCCACAGTCTCCTGGCCATATGTGAGTGTAGGTACTGATCTCCTGATCCACTGTGGGGTGGTATTAAACACCATAACCTTGGTTTTACCTAGGTTGACAGACAAACCACTTTCGTGGGCAAACGTATGCAGAGCATCCAATTGACGTTGCATTCCCTCTCGGGATTCGGAGATCAACACTATGTCATCAGCATATAACAAAAGTGGAATCCATGTCCCTGCCAACTGAGCACCTTTATCCCCATCACTGTCAATGTAGTCAGAAATCTCATCCACATACATACCGAAAAGAGTGGGAGAGAGCGGGCAGCCCTGCTCCACCCCTATAGGAGTGAACCGGTGTAGAAAGTCCCTCCGAGGTGCGTACATGCCCTACTACTGATCTGTACAATGCCATGATCCCCCAAATGAGTTCTATGGGTACTCCCATTTCCTGTAATCTGCGCATCAGTCCAGCTCTGGGTACCGTGTCGAAAGCTTTGCGGAAGTCCACAAAGCTACAATAGATCCGTCTCCCATGAGATCTGCCTTCCTCCATGATGGCCCTGAGTGTTAGGATATGCTCAAAGAGTAGAGAAGCCTCTCCTGAATCCTGTCTGCCCAGTTGCACGTATCCCTTCCCTCTCTGCCCATCTACTCAGCTGTTGCTCAAGAATGGATGCATACAACCGTGCCAGTATGTGCCCAATCATAATAGTGCGATAATTCCCAAGCTCCATGGGGTCTCCTGATTTGAGGATACGTACGATTGTAGATAGGGTCCAAGTGTCCGGTAGGCCCTCACACATGGCACGGTTAAACATAACTGCTATAGGCTCTGCTAGTAGGTCTTTGGCATGCATGAACTGCTCAACTACTAGGCCCTCATGATCATATGCTCTCCCAGTCTTCATCCTGTCAATGGCTTTCTTCACCATCTCAACAGTGAAAAAGACACATGTATGTGGGCATGGGTCGGGAGGGTTGGGGAGGGGCGGCTGTCCAGGTACTGTGTACAGGTACTGTGTACAGGTACTGTGTACAAAGATGATGCGTACTGACCCCAGGTCTCTGTGGAGGAAATAGCAGGGGGAGGGGACTGCTCATGAAAGAGCCGCCACGCCTCACGCGAGTCTTGACTCAAGAATAGCTGATATAGATCCTGCTCGAGTCGAGACAAAAAAGCCCTCTTCTTCGGCCGCACCAGGCGTCGAAAGTCCATCTGTGACTGTCTGTGAGTGACGTCCCCCAAAAGCACCTCCCTCTGAAGTCTGGCTCTAGTCTGGCGGCACTCCTCATCGTACCAGCTGTTCTGAGGCATGCTCCCAAATCGGCGGCTCTGCTCAGGCTGGGCGTGTGGGTATGCTTCAACTGCTGCCTCATGTAATGTCTGTGTCAATATAGTAGTTAGCTCCTCCAGAGGTCGCCCCGGGTCCTCGACGCATAGGCGTCTGTAGATTCCGTCCATGTATACAGAGTCCGTCTCCCTTGTGAATGTGTAGCGAGTAGGGGCTGCTACTCGTGGTCTATGTGCTGCACTGAAATGGAAGGAGATGGTCATTGACACCAGAGCATGATCCATGGCCACCCCGACCGGTCTGGGCCCAACTGTGAGATCCTCGATACTAGAGATGAGATTCGGTTGTGCCATGACATAGTCCACCGTGCTGGCTCCATGTCTGTGTGGGAAGCATGTAAAGCCTCCCGCAGCAGCAAATCTCTGTGGGCCGTTCAAGATGGCAAATCCATGTGCAGTGCCCATGTCTATCAGGTGTCGCCCATACTCAGTATATTCCATATCTCAGTATTATATGATTACATGCAATATACAATATGCTATATATAATCCTATATACTACATATATTATAGAATATATATTATATATAATTTTCAATACAACTATATAGTTTATATTATATTATATATAATATATCGTTGGAATAGTTTATATCAGTATTATATGATTACATGCAATATACAATATAATATATACTATATGCTATATATAATCCTATATACTACATATATTATAGAATATATATTATATATAAATTTCAATACAACTATATAGTTTATATTATATTATATATGTATATTATGATGTATAGTATCTAGTATACAGTTATAGTAGTATAATATATATACATATATACACTATATTGCATATCATACTATGTCCTGCATATACTAGACATACGTTACATATATTATATATAATATACACTCTATTGTAGTGTTTATAATATAATAGTATACGTTATATACTATTATAATATGTAGTATATACAATATATACTATGTTATATTATGCTATATGCTATATAAGATATATCATGTATATTAAGTATATAGTAGATAGTATAATTTTATATACATAACATATATAGTAAGTAATATATAGTAGTGTAGTATGCATACATAGTATATATAATATGTCATATATTACGTATAGTATGTAGATTGCAAGTGCCTCACGTGAATGCATGTGCTGCCCAGCCTTAGTGGGCAACACACTCTATTGATTCTACCAAGGTTGCTCCCACTGTGGCCAGCTTTGCTACACACAAATGCAAAGAAAATAGCAAGGCATCCCTATCTACAGGTGATGGACAAGAGCAGATGAATACATAGACATGGGGGCATACTTGGACACGAAGCCTCGTTCGGGCCTTTGTTCTCCTATGACGACTACTTGCCTTGCTCGGCCATGTGCTGCCTACTTGCTGGCCTTATTCCAATGGTTGGTGCCGTTCCAGTAGTGCCGCTCTCTATTCCTCTGGGTGGTGCATAAACTGATGTACTCGGGGAAAAGTAACAAATAGCTAGATAGAGGTATCTGTCTGTCTCTGCTTTCAGTCTCACCCACATGTACCTAACATGCTCGTCCCTGCGGGCTATATGTATCAGTGGCTGAAGATCCTCTCTAAATAACACTGCCACTCCTCCCGAGCTCCGCCCTCTATGCTCTGAGAGTGTCTCCTGTCTGTAGGCTCTCTCCCACCTATATCCACTGATGTGAGGCATGGATTGCCCAGGGGCCTGGTGTGTCTCAGAGTAGAAGATGATGTCTCTTCCAGTAAAGCTATCCTCAAAAGCACCCACATCAAGATGCATAGATCCATTGCAGTTCCAGGCAGCTACTTTGAGTGTGGTCCCATAAGTCTCGCACCGTCATGTGGAGCGTCGCTCAAGTATTACCACTTTTCCGTCTCGGTAAAAAGCAATCGTGCCTTTTCCCCTTGCCGCTCTAATCTCCGGCATTACTTCCTGCATATGAGCGATCTGCGAGAGGGTGAGATCGTCCCCAAGAAAGATGCCAGTCTCTTTAAGAGTTGGTCTTTTCTTCAAGAATGACTTCTTTGCTTCCATGGAGGGAAAACGGAGGATGAGTGCTCTTTCTTTTGAGGTTTCTCCACTGCCTCCATTTTTCTTTATGTTGCCCACTCTCCATGCCCTTGTGTGTGTCGGCTCATGAATCCCCATCAAGGCTGTGAGTTCTTTTACTTCTTCGTCCACATTGCCTTTGTCTTTAAGACCGCAAATTCTCACATGTAAAGCGCGCACCCTTCTCCTCTGCTCCTCCTCTAGTGTCTGGTTAATGATGTTGTTGGGTGTGGACGTGGGCGTTATCTCCTTGTCTTTTCCTTTCTTGGCCACCTCGATCCATTTCTCGGCTTTGTCCGCCTTTTGTTGGGTTTTGGTAAGAACATCCACCCAAGAAGTCGTCATTTCTTTGTGCTGTTCTTCTCCCTCTTTGATGGCCCGTACTTGTTCCTTGATCGTGTTGATTTCTTCAATTACTGAGGGTTGCAGTTCGCCCTCTTCCAGTGTATTTCTTGATCGGGCTTCGGCGAGTTCTTTCTTGAGTGACGTGATCTCTTCCTCTTGGGTCGTCACTCGGTCTTCCAGCGTGCTTATCTTGCTCTCTTGGATCAACATACGTCCTTCGAGAATGTTTATTGTGCCCCAGAGATTGCGGTTCATCTTGGTGATGGTCTCCGTCATTTCCTTTTTGCATTTTCGAATAGCATCCTCTAGGGGGTCGGCTTTTTCGTTCGTCTTCCTCATGTTTGATCGCCGTCCGCAAGGGGGTTAGATGCATGATCATGCGCGTGTGCACCCACCCTAGCAGTTGGCGCGGCACCGGATGTACCTGTGCACCCACACTTGCGACGATCGCGACGAGTGGCGGAGCGCGAGGCGGTGTGGCTAGGTGCCCTCAATATGTTCAGTTGTGTGTGTGTGCGTGCGCGCGCCTCGAAAACAATAGTGAAGGAGGGGGAGGGGGATAAAGGTTGGTAGAAATGAAATAAAATGTTATACTAAAGTCCTCAAAAGGCCATAATGACCTATGGGGCCCGAAAGTTACAAAGTGGTGGGGGCGGGGGCGGGGTTATAAAAAAAATAATAATAATAATAAAATAAAAATAAAAATCCCTACGCGTAGAGGATGGACATCCTACGCGTGAAAGGGAAAGAGGGGGGGTGGGGGGGGGGGGGGGGGGGCAGGGGGAGCACAGAGAGAGAGAGAGAGAGAGAGAGAGAGAGAGAGAGAGAGAGAGAGAGAGAGAGAGAGAGAGAGAGAAATGAAATGTTATATTAACGTCTTCAAAAAGCCAAAATGACCTATGAGACCAATCTGATACAAAATAGTGAATTTGATACCATGTCTGAGTACAAAAATACTACTAGTAGAATCCATCCTCATCTGCACTCTAGATGTCGAGAGAGTATGGCTTGAATCCTCTGTTGTAATCTCCGTCGATGCTGTGTAGCACCTCTCCTCAATCATGGCTGTCTGGATCTCCGTAGCTCCAATGCTCAGTCCATGAGAGTGACAGTAGTGTTCGAATGAGTGGGGGCCGAGCTGTGCAGTGATGACTGCTCCTCTGGCTGTCCCATATCTAGTGAAAAGAAATCTATAATCAGTCTCTGGGACTGTCTCTCTCTAGCTCTCCCCAGTAAAGTGTCTCTATATCTGTGTAACTCAAGTAGATATAGCCCAAGACATCTCTGATCCTCATAACTCGTGACCCTAGAGAAAGGACCAAAACCCTCTCTGAATAAGCAGTGGAAACGGCCCCGAATCTCATAGTACACTCTGCAATGACATATGTAATGTAGCTCTGTCTCTAGCTCTAGCTGGCATAAGTGGCATATCATGTTGTCTGCTGGTATCCCTCTAAATCTACCAGTCTCAATCTCCAGCTGATGTGAAGATGTGCATATCTGACCAATGGCACACAGCAAACCATGAGACATGTGTATCCATGTAGCTGGGTCAAATCACAAACCCATCTCCCATGAGGTGGAGAAGATGCTCTCTAAAGAAAGCCATCTTCGTGCCCAACTCCTGTGGCGGCTCTATCCATGTCCTCCTAGTTTCCAGCTGGATCACGTCCTAACGAATGAGTATAGTAATCTCCACCCGTGTAAGAGACATCGAGGGTGTCTGAAGAGAGTACTGGAAAGGGGGCAGCCTGTCCATGGTGAAGCCATGCATCTGAAACCATGATGTCATCTATGCATACCAGCATGAAGTGTCCCCCTGAAGAGCTAGCTGTCTGGAAGACTCAAGGGCCAATCTATCATATTTGTCTCTAGTAGTATCCCACAAGTTGTGCACAAAGGAGACTGATCTGGTAAGCGCCTCAACCTCCATAGGAGGGGCAGCTAGCTCTGCTCAAATGATAGCATAGGGTACGGAGGCCTTGGCTCTGATCAGTCGAGAGATCATAGATACCAAGGGCCTCTCCATACGTTTCCAACCATCCTGGCCTACAGAAGGTCCCCATATTTGCACCCCATACAACATAGCTAAGGCTACTAGAGTATCAAAGCGCCATAACTTTGTCTGAGGTTCTTGGAACTGAACCTACGAACACATCCTCTCCAAGCCTCCCAAGGCCGCATAGGCTCTAGTCAGTCTAGTCTCTGCTGCTCTCCCCAAAGAAACCCTCGCCCAGTGAAAACAACCCAAGGTAAGTGTATGCATCTGTATACTCTACAATCTCCTGACCATATGTGAAAGTCGGTGTTGATCTCCTGATCCACTATGGTGTGATGTTAAACACCATAACTTGGTTTTACCAAGGTTTATAGACAATCCACTATCCCCTGCAAAACTGTGTAATCCATCCAACTGTCGCTGTGTCACAAACTGCTGACGCGTCAAAAGCCCTGAAGAATGGAGTCAACTTGCAAATGCCGACTGAGGGGCATAAACCCTTAGAAGAACAAGTAAAAGAAGAAGAAGTCCTACCAACTTATGGGGACCCCGTCCGATGGGGCCCCAAGTGACATAAAGGATTAAAATAAAGCAAGACCCACACACGCACTGAAAGTCTTGCGTGACAGCTATACAAAAATTTCAAAAATTGCACTGACATGATGACGTGGTAGACTGTACGGATTTTCGCGTTTTGCGTTGACTGCTGCACGAAATTCCATGATTTCCGATGGCAGATTTTTGGCATTTCTTTTGGACCAAAAGCTTTTGAGTTTGAAGGCTTTTCATGGAAACTGCTTTTCATAGGCCAGGGGCCTTTAAACGTGTGATAAGAGCTCATTCTCTGGCATGCTTCTTGGAAAAGGTGCAGAGTCTGGCGTACCAGCTTGTACTGTGTTAATGCAATATAAAGAAATACCAAAAGGGGCATCAAGGTTTGGGGCCAATACTCTCTGGGGTGGAATTCCGCCACTTCGTGTCGCGTGTCGTCTCTCTCTCTCAGTTCAATTGTTATCGAAGTGCTAAAAGTCTATTCAGTCTGTTCTTTTCTATTGGCACGCTGTGTCTGTCTTGTGACAGTGGTATTAGAGCATCAGGCGTGTGCTTTTCTAAAAGCATACCAGTCCCACAAAGAGCAAACAGAGCTATTGGGATTTATTTTCAGTCTTCGACCCCGGACTTATTAGCTAGTGGTATAGGGCGCATCGGGCGCGCTCTCGTCCTCATCGCTCTCTTACAGGGCATGAGCCATAAAGAACCCAAGACATGGATTCAGCAGAATATTTATAGTTTCTGCTCAACGAACTCCACGACATTCTTTCACGGCATCCTCAGCAGAATCTTTCGATGCTGTAAAGTTTTCAACAATTTTTGAACTGCATGTTACCCCCTCTGATGCCCCAGGTGGTACCTCCTCCTCTGGCATCAAAAAATACGAGAGCTTCCAACTGGCAACCTTCTCAGCCGTCTTTTCCGATCGGGGGAGTTTTCATGAATATGGTGCAACCATCTGACCCTAATCCAGTGCAACCGCCATTGCCCCCACCTCCACCACCACCGCCGCCACAAGGCTACAATGGTGGAGCCCATATGGATACCCTTATTATCCATACCCGCGATATGCACCTAACCAACCCAAAGATTTCAAAGATGGCGGCACGACAGTCAAATTTTTACTTTTTCCGGGGTGAAAGATCGGAAGAAAGCATTGGAGTTCCTATAACAATTCGACAACATCTATGCTTTGGGGAACTATACAGAAGAATCCAAGATTTCTTGAGCAGCGGGATTTCTTAAAGATAATGCTATGCAATGGTGGAGTTCAATCCCAACAACACCACATGCTCCAAGGACCTTGCAAGCTTTCAAGACAATTTTTGCATGTAGTTACGTGACTTCTATGTTTGAAGTACGAATTTTGGCAGAGTGGGGCAACTTGAAAATGCTCGAAACCATGGACGAATATAACCAAAGGTTTCTCGACGTGTACCTTCCGGTGTCCTTCTTTAGATCTGTTCCCTTGGAGGCGGAATGTCAGTAATACACCATTGGACTACCATCACCATTGCAGGAATATTGTCTATCCAAGCAAGTCCCTACCATGCAAGAACTTATGAACCATGCCGCAGTCGGCTACAAACTGATGAAGGGAAAGCTAGAGTTTACCACATAAGAATCTCCGGCCACTAACCACAATTCTCGGCAACAACGAACAAATTCTCGAGTCCTGAAAATCAACCGCACATGCCTCGTTTGACGCCTCAACAACGAGACACCTTACTACAAGAAGGCCGATGCTTTGGATGCTTTCAAACACGGCATAATCATTCTAGTTGTCCCAAACACACTGATAGACCAAAGGAGCCCACGCCCGCACCAACAGTCGACAGAACCCCAACGCCACCTCTTGCTAAGAGAGCTAGCCCGCTGTTGGACTAGTTCCTGATATTTATGGCATACGTCTTGAGAGTACAAATGAATTGTGTCGTTCATATGGCAAAGTCAATGGCTTCAAAGCCCTTATTTTCTTTGACCCTGGAGCTACAAAGAACTTCATCCATCCAAAATTCTTAAAGCAGATACACTTTGATTATGATGCAGAGGGTGGAGAAATGAAGCTAAGCTAGCCACGGGGAAAACTCAGAAAGTGGTACCGCTCATTGGTGCTCTTCAAGTGACTATTCAAGATTATCATGGAAAAGCTGATTTCCACATCATAAAGTTGGGCAATTGCGACGTTCTCTTGGGCATGCCTTGGCACGACAAGAATGATGCGACTCTCCAGGTTCGGAACCGAACCATCACTGTGATGCAGAAGGACAAGCCAATCGTTCTCAAAGTTTCGGTTGTCCGAACAAAACCTCGAATGAACTCTCTACTTGTTTTTCTTTATAGCTAGAAAATATTGTTTGAAAATTTGTTTGAAATGGATGGTATCTATTTTGAACTTGTCTTGGTGCCGATTTGAATTGTTTAGCTCTAGTTTTAATATTGGTTTCAATGATTTGTGATTTTACTCCTAGGTGGAGAAGTAGAAATATTGTTTTAGTATTGTTTGAACCTCGGAACAATGCACGCCGATGCCTGGAGAGCGTTCCATTGTATGCTAGAAAACCTCCGAACGACGCATGCCGATGCCTAGGGAGCGTTTGGTTGTATGCTTGTAAAATAATTGTCGTTGGGACTCCCGGCCCGGACCTTGATGGTTATGTGGAAGGAGTATTAAGAAGTCTGAGCAGTGGTTACTCTCAGCACCTCCAAATGACATAGGCTGCGATCTGGGGGGTACTTGGTTGTAAAAGGCCTCTATATCTCCTCGCCCGGACCTTTTTAGGTTATGCGGGAGGAGTGATCAGGGAGTCGTTAAATATCTCCCGGCCCGAACCTTGTTAGGTTATGCGGGAGGAGTGTTCATCGGCGACTTTATGTTTCTATGTCTTGTAACATGCATATGTGAGCATTTGTGTTGCATTGTGATGTGCCAACCACTGAATATTCCTAATTTGATGAGATTGCCTGGGTATGTAATTTTAGTGCATCAAGACACCCGTGGAAGGTCAGTGCGGTCTGGGTGTGATGGCTAATTTTACTACGCCGGAATATCAAGAGTTCCGATCTGGACGAAAGGAGAAGTCAACTCCTTGATCAAAAGAGCCGAAAGGAGAAGCTAACTTCTTAACAAAAAGAGCAAACTGATTGTCCCTTGGAATGACCCTCGAAAATTTTTGAGCTAACTTGAGTTGTTTTGCAAATATGTTGTAATCGCCGACAATTACTCTCTTTCAAGAAGGGGAGAAGTCACAAACTACTGAAATGTCAAAGCCTTGAAGAATGGAGCCAACTTGCAGATGCCGGTGGAGGGGCCTAAACCCTAAGAAGAACAAGTAACAGAAGAAGAAGTCCTACCAACTTATGGGGACGCCGTCCGATGGGGCCCTAAGTGACATAAAGGATTAAAAATAAAGCAGGACCCACACACAATGAAAAAGAATCGCGTAGCAGTTGATGATGTGGCAATTGTACGAAAATTGCGTTGACATGATGACGTGGTAGACTGTACGGATTTCCGTGTTTTGTGCTTACTGTTGTACGGAACTCCGTGATTTACGCTAGCAACTTTTTAGCATTGCTTTTGGACCAGAAGCTTTTGAGTTTGAAGGCTTTTCATGTAAACTGCTTTCATAGGCAAGGGGCCTTTAAATATGTGCTAAGGGCTCATTCTTTGGCATGCTTCTTGGAGAAGGTGCAGAGTCTGGAGTATCGGCTTGTACTATGTCAATGCAATATAAAGAAATACCAAAAGGGGCGCCAAGGTTTGGGGCCAATACTCTCTGGGGTGGAATTCCGCTACTTCGTGTCGCGTGTCGTCTCTCTCTCAGTTCAATTGTTATTAAAGTGCTAAAAGTCTGTTCAGTCTGTTCTTTTCTATTGGCATGTGGTGCTCGTCTTGTGACACGCTGCATACCCTCTAATGAGTCAGAGATCGAGTCAGAGATCAACACAATATCATCAGCATATAACAACAATGGGATCCACGTCCCTGCCAGTTGGGCATCTCCGAGAGAAATGAAATGAAATGATATATTAACGTCTACAAAAGGCCAAAATGACCTATGAGACCAAATTAATTACAATGGTGAGTCTAGTACCTAGTCTGGGTACAAACAAAGAAAACTACAAACTAGACACCGAGATAGGAGTGCTACCAATTCCTATGGGTGGCTAGTAAGCTGAGCAATGGTATAATGCGACAAAGGTACAAAGTGGGGATAAGTGTCACCATGATACAATATAGCAATAGCATGAAGCCTATCTTGATCGACACTCTGGGTGTTGTGCTAGAATCCTGTGGATCCTCTGCTGCAATCTCCGTCGGTGCTGCGTGGCTCCCCTCCTCAGTCGTGGTCGTCTCGATCTCCCCAACTCTATAGCTCGTTCAATGAGAGTACCACTGGTGTGTGTATGGGTGGGAACCGAGCTCTATGGTGGTGGTGGCCCCTCTGTCTCTGTGGTACTCGGGCTGAAAAAATCTGAGATGCATCTCGGGGACTGTCTCTGTCTATGCCCTCTCAATAGAGAGTCTCTATGTCTCTGTATCTCAAGTAGAAATAATCCGAGACATCTCTGATCCTGATATCTCATGACTCTACCTAACGAGTCAAAACCATCTCTGAATAAACAATGAAAGCGTCCCCGTATCTCATAGTAGACTGTGCAGGCACTGCAGTGACATATGTAGTGAGAGAGAGAAATGAAATGTTATATTAACGTCTTCAAAAGGCCAAAGTGACCTGTGAGACCAGAAAGTTACAATGTGGTGGATCTGATACAAAGTCAGAGTAACAAAAAATGACAAAATAAACGATGGATCGCATCAATCTCCTCCATGGTCAATAGCCTACCGGGTGTCGTGCATGTTGGGCCAAAGTGATTCGAATCCTCTGATGCAGCCTCCGTCGATGCTGTACAGTCCTCCGCAGTCGTGGACGTCTAGATCTCCCTAGCTCGATCACTCGGTCGATCAGTGTACCTCTGGTGTGAGGCGACGAGCTCTCCTGTGGTAGTAGCTCCTCCGGGTGCCCAGTGTCTACTCTAAAGAAGCTTGTGATCCGTCTCTGAGACTAGCTAGCCTCTCCCCTCATCAAGCTCTCTCTATGTCTGCGCAGCTCGAGCAAAAACAGACCCAGCATCTCTGATCCTCGTACCGCATGACTCTGGAGAGTGGTTCGAAGCCCTCTCTAAACAAGCAATGGAAGCGGCCATGTATCTCATTGTAGACGGGACAATGGCATGTGTAGTGCAACTCTGTCTCACGCTCCATGGCACACAGGAGACATGTCCTGGCCTCTGCCGGTACTCCACTGTATCTCCCAGTCTTGATCCGCAGCTGGTGTGAAGATGTGCGTATCTGGCCAATAGCACATCGTATCCCATGAGACATGTGGGTGTCCATGTATCTGGGCCTCGTCACAAAACCGTTCTCCGTAAGCTCGAGAAGATGCTCTCTGTAGAAATCCATCTTCGTGCCCAGCTCCTGTATTGGCTGAATCCTCCTGGTGTCTAGTTGAGTCAAGTCCTAGCGGATGAGCCTCGTGATCTCGGACTGTGTAAAAGTCAGCGAGGGTGCATCCAGTGAGTACTGGAAGGGGGGCAATCTCTCTATGCTGAACCCATGCGCACGAAACCATGATGTCATCTCTCCATACCAGCATGTTGTATCTCCTTGCATGGCTAACTGTCGAGAGGACTCAAGTGCAAGGCGGGCATATCTGTCTCTGGGAAGTTCCCGCATGCGGTGTATGAAGTGGGGGGGCAGCTAGCTCTGCTCGAGTAATGGCACGTGGTACTGAAGCCTTGGCTATAATGAGCCGCGAGATCATAGAGACCAAAGGCTTCTCCATGTCTTCCCGTCCATCAGTGCGACCCGTCCTCCCGTGATGATCCAATGAAGGTCCCCATATCTATTGGATCCCAAGTACATATAAAGCATCAATTGCAAAAGAACTATCACTGGTAACAATAAGCATAACCTTACCAACTCTCTTAACTGTGGCACTTCTTTAACTACCCTTCTCACCACCTCTTCCTTAACAAGAAGGGGATTCTCCTTGTAAGTCAATAAATCAGCTAGGGTAGCCCTTGTACTGTCTTCCACTAAAAAAGAGAACTCAAACTCTTGCAGCTCAATTACCCATTTTTTACCACATTTGACATGTTAGTGCCATTAATTAATTGTGGCAAAAAGGCGTAACTAGTCAAGAAAACAAAAGGTCGTGGTAGCAAGTAATGACAAAATCGTCGACAAGCAAATATTACACTGGCCATCACTAGCTCTACTTCCGAGAATTTTCTCTCTGCTACCAGCTTCACTCGGCTTGCACAATACACTGGCCTCATATAATGGCTGCCCTTCCCCTTTTGCAATAGCATGGCTCCAATGGCATCATCCCCTACTGATGGATTTACATAAAACACTTGCTCCCAATCAGGAGCCTGCATGGCTAACAACCCCCCTAACACCTCTTTCAACTCTTGAAACACTTCTTCACACTTGTCATCCCATTGCAATGGATCATGCTTTGCCACTTCTTGTAATGGATAAAGGAGTTGCGAAGACAATGGAATAAACCACGCAATGTACTTCACTTTGTGTATAAAGGTTGCCAATTGCTTTGTACTCGTAGGTGATGGAAGAAGAATAATAGACTTAACCTTGTCTAGATCATATATACCTAGATGAATCAAGGATAAGCCCAGATTCACCCTTAAAGGAAAGTGCAAGGTATAGACCCATGGTAGTCACCCACGAGACAATATAACCATCAGCTCCATCATACATAGTATTGACTAAATACCACGACATCCCCACTAACGTCGTCAGTGCCCAATAGTGGGTGTAGAACTAGGTACTAACATATGCTCCCAAACACAACACACACCACACGCACACACACATGAGCATACATCAATACAAAGTTCAACGTACTGAGTTTCTGTCATGACTCCGGAGATCAAGGGCAGACTCAGCCAAAATGAAGCCTAGCACTAAAAGAAGCATTAAATCGAAAAAATTAGCACAAAAATGAGGTAGTTGATAGGGCATACGCACCACAAAAGATAGAAAGATCAGCCTCAATGCCATTTTCTGACACCATATGGCTCAATAACTTCACCCTTGGCTGTCCTAGATGACATTTCTTTGGATTTAGTTGTCCTTCACATTCATCATATCGAGCCAATACCTTCTGTAGCTTCTCATGGTGTTCAGCCCTACTATTGTAGACACAGAAGTCGTCCATAAAAGCTTTAACACAACTACCAATGAATGGTTCCAATACCCAATTTGCTCTCTCTTGATAGAAAGATGGTCCATTTGACAACCCAAATGGCAATACCGTGTAACAATAGCAGCCCCATGGCGTAATGGAAGTTGTCTTTGTTCGATCTTTAAGAGCAATCTTGAATCTTCAATTGAAAATAGCCTGAAAAACCATCACACACATTGTACCTCTTATAACCTGCCACTGAATCCAAGATCTGATCGATGAATGGGAGAGGATATGGATTCTTCTTAGTGGCTGCATTTAAGGGTTTAAAATCTACACAAATCCTCCACTTTTCATCCTTCTTTGGATTGACTACTACTAGACTCACCCATTATGTGGTCTCCACAGGGACTATGAACCCTGCCTTCAATAACTTGTCCACCTCTTCCCGCAAGGCTTCCATTTGCTCTTGACCCATCCTTCTTAGCATTTGCCGCACTTCTTAGCATTTGCCGCACTGGCTTAGCACCTTCTTTCAGCTCTATATGCATCTCTTCGTCCTTGAACCCTCTGATCTCTTCATATGAAGTAATAAACAAATCAGGAAAACTAGCGAGCATGTGCAAATATATCTCCTTCTCCACAGCTGAGAGATCTCCACTGATCATTTGTATCATCAATTCCTGCTTCTTTGACAATTCAACCTTGGTTTGCATCAGCCCTTCAATCACTTCATAAGGCCCTTCACTTTCATCTTCAATCTCATTTGCAAATACAACTAAACCAGATTCCTCGATGTCTTTGTCCATCAAAAGAAATGCAACATCAACATCCTCATCACTGCTGGTAGTATTATCACTGTCCTCATCAGTCATTGTGGAATAGTCTTCATCACTAGACTCATCCTCATCTTTATAAAGCTCTTCCAATTGTTTCCTTGTGTCCATATTATATAGCTTCTTGGCACCTGTCTTTCCATAGAGGCTAATCGTACCACGTCTCCAATCTTGAACAGCTCCCACTTCACGTAACCATGGTCTGCCCAGTATAACAGGATATGCTCACAACCCCGCTGGCATCACATGAAAATCAACCACCGCCTTTGCATCATACACCTCCACTTCTAAGCTCTTTACAACACCCAAACATTTTACTTTTTGATGGTTTGCCAATCTAATTCGAAAGCCTCACAACCCAGTCACTGTAAGACCCATCTTTTCAACGCATGAGTGTGTTATGACACATATTTGGGCTCCGCCATCAACATAACCTTGTCCCAGAATTTTTCTTTTGTGCCACACATCTACTATTGGGCAAATGTCTGGTAGCTCATCCATCGCCAACACCTTCATTGAACCTCTCTCTGGCTCTTTCTCCATTGGGTTAACCATCCTCTTCCACTATTGCTTTAGCTTAGGCACCATCTCTATAAGCTGTCCAAAAATAACATCTGCCTTTCTGCTTGTCAGATCCTCCTTCAAGTCATAGCTTAATTGCCCATCCCCTAGTGGAAAATCTGAAACATGAAACTTGCAACGAGCCCTCCTTTTCCTCTTGGCCTTATAAGGCATCTGTGTCCACACCTGCTCTCTGCATGCATCCTGACGCTCTAACTGAGGCTTTGCAGACAGTAGATCACGATAGAAGTCAGTAGCAACTGCACGCATGTCCTCTGGCTCTAAAGCAACTGACCTGTCGGGCCTCCTCAATTGGCTGACCTTGGCATGTGAATGTCGGGGTCCCACTGCCTCACAGAAAGCGCTTGTCACTCTGTCACCCACCTGGGTCCACTGAGATGCCTGTCGACGGAAAGCAAACTCATGGCGCCTCTCCTCTGTGCTGACGAGCTCCTGGCGAGCCTACTGTAACTGCTCCTCCAACCAAGGACTGTCTGGATGCTGCTCTTGCATCCTCTGCAAGGAAGTAACGCCCCGTCGAGGACGCTACTCCTCCTCTCTCGCTGCAACCAGGCGAGCCGAAGACTCCTGAAGAAAGAATCGACTAAGCTGAGCAAGTCCTGAGGCCACTCTATCAACAGGAGAATCCTGCATGTCTAAGCTCTCTGTCAAAGAGCCTCCACTCGCTCTCTGAGCACAGAGTCCAGCAAGACCCTCTCAGGGATGCGTAGCATCGTGCTCCCCCTCCTCTGTCTATCAGTCACTGTAAGGATCATTGGTGCATGGTCCGAAAAGGAAGTCCGTGCCAGAATGCCAACTGTCCCATCCAAGTCACAGAAGTGGTCACTAGTGTAGAAGCGATCTATCCGAGATATATTCACGTCTCCCACTCCGCGGTCCGAACGAGAGAAGACCAAGCTGTCCGGGGACCTCACAAAGCTAGAATGCTGCCACATCTGAAACCTGCAGTCATACAAAACCTCTCCCAAGCTGCCAGCTCAACTCCATGCACAGTAGTATGGCTACCACCAATCCTGTCAGAGGGGTCCTCCAACATGTTGAAGTCACCCTCTATGCACCATTGCTCTGTCTGCAGCAGAGACTCAACAATCTGAAACCAAAACTCTGCACGTGCACTGGCCACATTGGATGCATAGATGTTAAGGAAGCCCACGAGACAACCCTGAACTTGCATAGTGATCCATTGAGCCCTGCCTGGCACAATAATCCCTCTGTCCACAATGGCCTGCTGCAAAGAATCCGCAATAGTCATACATACCCTACCCTGGATGCCTCCAAGTCCAAATGCAGTTGACCAAAAAGTCTCATATCGTCCACGCAAAAGCTAACCACAACGTCTAATGCGGCTCTCACAGATGCTCCTGTAGCATAAGAAGGTAAATCTCTCCTCCCACAAGGAACCGTTGAAGCTCCTGACACAGTCGGTCTCTCTGACGCTGAAACTGGCGCCCACCTAATCCCTGTACGTCCCATGAGACAATTCTCATGGGGAGCGAGAGAGAACTGATGTTGCCGCAGCAGCTAACCGTGTTATCTTCGAGGCAGGCTTGGATGGGGAGTAATTTGCATCCGAGCGTCCTCGAGATAGGCGTGACTGCAAAGAGTGTCTAGCCCAAGCCCAAGTAGACCGAGCCGTGCGTAAAGCAACCTGCTCTGTCTAGGAGTCCTCATGTATGTATATATAGCATGGTGGGCTCTGCGTGTCAGCAAAAAAGTGAACCACAATGTGTCTACATCTTGCTGGCGTCTGGAGGTGTCACAACAAACTTGGCCAATGGCCAAAGAGTCTGAAGCAAGTCTATAACCCCTAGGTCTCCATGTGAGAGAACTCAAGGGCCTGTGTCTGCAACCACTCCAACACTGAGTCTATAGTCCACTCAACCTGTCCCTGCTGCATAGGGGAAAAGAGAAGCCAACCGTTGAGTCCAAGGTCCCTATCCCCCTAGCTGCAAGGAACAGTACATGAACTCTGAAGCAGGCTGCCTCAAGGTCTGGTGAGGGGTCGCCGAGAAACCATGTAAAGTCGTAGGCAAAGAAATCCCAACGACGAAAAATGTCGAAGCTCGTTAGACCACAAGGAACTGTAGCAAAGGGAGACGTCTGCACCAGAGGAGGGGGTCGTAAGAAAGGTTGTCTCTCTCTCGCCAAGCGACCCGTTGCAAAGGCGCTGCCAAGAGATCTCCGAGCAGCCGAAGAAGCCTTGCCCCCTGGGACGGCTGTGAGACTGGAGAGGAAGGAGGTGAGGGAGCAGGGGGAGAAGGGGGGGAGAAGGGGGCGAGGGGAATCGGCAAAGGTAGGAGGGCGAGATGGAGAGGCAGAGGGAGAAGGAGGAGGTGGGGGAGCGTAAGAGGGGGGGAACTCGGGGGAAGGAGGGGCTATCGAGGGCGAGGCTGAGGTGAAGGCTGGAGAAGGGACCTCGTCTTGCTGAAGAGGGTCGAAACGGTTGCCCATGGGAACCCACTACTGTTGGGCAGGAGCCTAAGGACCACTCTGAGTGCAAGGCTGGTGCAGTGGCCCCTGCCGACATTGACCACGAACCTGCTGCCAGCCCTCCTCTGCTTGAGCCCCAAGCTTGAAGGGTGGCTCTGGCTGCGTACTCTGTGACTCTGCCTGCTGCTCCTGGCCAGCCCTTGAGTGCTAGGGCTGGTGGGTGTAGTTATGTCAGACTTTGTAAATAATTAATCTATTTACGAGAAAAGAATTATCTAATTAATTGTGTGCACATCAAAATAGATCTAGCAATTCTGGGGCCTCAGGTGCGCCCAAGCTTGGGACAGAGCACCTCAGGGAGACCCTAGCAAAAAATACCCTGAAGCCCTAGTTATTGGGAAAACGGCTTTTTTGTAAGTTTTCGCCTTTGCATACATCTCTTTTTCAATGTCACCCCTCAAGAAGCTCAGCTCCGCCTGAATCATCACCTGTACCTTCTCATACATTAAGTCATCTTTGACTCTAGACAATTTCTCTGCTCTCACAAAACCTGGCGATAGTGTACTCTCTCGAAACCTCCGCCTAAATGTCGCTTTTGATTTAGGCGGGGTTTCATAAATGTTGTCATCCCCGTTATCGACTTGTTGGTCCATCCTCAAGCTCCCGAACAATTCCTTGCGAGAGAGAGAAATGAAATGAAATGATATATTAACGTCTACAAAAGGCCAAAATGACCTATGAGACCAAACTGATTACAATGGTGAGTTTAGTACCAAGTCTGGGCAAACAAAGAACACTACAAACTAAAAACTGAGATAGGAGTGCTACCGACTCCTATGGGTGGCTGGTAAGCTGAGCAATGGTATAATGCCATAAAGGTACAAAGTGGGGATAAGTGTCACCATGATACAATATAGCAGTAGCATGAAGCCTATCCTCTCGATCTCCCCAACTCTATGGCTCGATCGATGAGAGTACCACTGGTGTGTGTATGGGTGGGAACCGAGCTCTGTGGTGGTGGTGGCCCCTCTGCCCCTGTGGTACTCGGACTGAAGAGATCTGAGATGCATCTCTGGGGCTGTCTCTGTCTATGCCCTCTCAATAGAGAGTCTCTATGTCTCTATATCTCAAGTAGAAATAATCCGAGACATCTCTGATCCTGATATCTCATGACTCTATCTAACGAGTCAAAACCATCTCTGAATAAACAGTGAAAGCGTCCCCGAGAGAGAGAGAGAGAGAGAGAGAGAGAGAGAGAGAGAGAGAGAGAGAGAGAGAGAGAGAGAGAGAGAAATGAAATGAAATGTTATATTAACGTCTTCAAAAGGCCAAAGTGACCTATGAGACCAGAAAGTTACAATGCGGTGTAGCTGATACAAAGTCAGATTAACAAAATAAATTAAACTAGGATAACAAAATATCAATACTGCGGGATCCTAAACTAAGCAGTACAATGTGAAGACAATATGGGAGGGGAGTAGAGAGATCCATCTTCATCTACACTCTGGACGACGAAAGAGTATGGCTCGAATCCTTTGCTGAGAGAGAAATGAAATGAAATGAAATGTTATAGTAACGTCTTCAAAAGGCCATAGTGACCTATGAGACCAGAAAGTTACAAGGTGGTGGATCTGATACAAAGTCAGAGTAACAAAATAACCTAATCAACAGCACAAAACAAAGATATATATTATGGGATTCTAGATAGGTCGATGTGAGCTAAGCCGAAAAACTAAGCAAAAATGGGCGGCCAGTTGGGATAGCTGAATCACAGAAGATCTAGCATCGGTCGTTGGCGAATCTCATCAATTTCCTCCATGGTTAGTAGTCTGACCGGGCGTCGCGCATGCTTGGCCAGCATGCTCTAAATCTTTTGACGTAGCCTCCGTCGATGTTGTGTAGTCCTGCGCAGTCGTGGGCGCCTGGATTTCCCCAGTTCAATCGCTCGGTCAATCAGTGTGCCTCTGGTGTGAGACGGGGGGGAGCTCTGCTATGGGAGTGGCTCTTGCGGCTGTCCCGTGTCTGCTCTGAAGAAGTCTGTAATCCGTCTTTGAGACTGGTTAGCCTCGCCATTCATCAGGCTCTCTCTGTGTCTGCGCAGCTCGAGCAAGAAAAATCCTAGGCATCTTTCATCTTCGTATCCCATTACTCTTGAGAGTCGTCCAAAACCCTCTCTGAACAAGCAGTGGAAGCGGCCTCGTATCTCGTAGTAGACGGGGCAGCGGCATGTATAATGCAGCTCTATCTCAGGTTCCATGTCGCACAAGGGGCATGTCCTGGCCTCTGCTGGTACTCCGCTATATCTCCCGGTTTCAATCCGTAGCTGGTGAGACGATGTGCGTAACTGGCCAATAGCACACCGAATCCCATGAGACAAGTGGGTATCCATGTATCTGGGTCTCATCACAAAACCATCTTCTGTAAGCTGGACAAGGTGGTCTCTGTAGAAAGCCATCTTCGTGCCCAGTTCTTGTGCTGGTTGTATCCATGTCCTCCTGGTGTCTAGCTGGGTCAGGTCTTGGCGGATGAGCTTGGTGATCTCCGACTGTGTAAGAATGAGAGATGGTGCATCCAATGAGTACTGGAATGGTGGCAGCCTATCTATGCTGAACCCATGCGCATGAAACCATGATGTTATCTCCCCATACCAGCATGTTGTATCTCCTTGTATGGCTAATTGTCGTGAGGACTCAAGTGCTATGCGAGCATATCTGTCTCTGGGAAGTTCCCATGTGCGGTTTATGAAGGAGACTGATCTGGTGAGCGCCTCTACCACTAGTGGGGGGGCCGCCAGCTCTGCTCGGATAATGGCCCGTGGTACTGATGCCTTGGCTCTAATGAACCGCGAGATCATAGAGACGAGAGACTTCTCCATGTTCCCCCATCCGTCTGTGCGACCTGGCCTCCCGTGGTGATCCAATGAAGGTCCCCATATCTCAGCCCCATAGAGAAATGCTGAGGCCACCAAGGTGTCAAAGAGCTAGAGCTTCCTCCGGGGTTCCTGAAACTGAACCTGCAAACACATCCTCTCCAATCTACCCAATGCTGCGTGGGCTCTAGTCAATCTCGTCTCTGTTGCTCTTCTGAGTGAGAATGTGGGTCCAGTAAAAACCACTCCAAGGTAAGTGTAAGCGTCTGTGTACTCCACAGTCTCCTGGCCGTATGTGAATGTAGGTGTTGATCTCCTGATCCACTGTGGGGTGGTATTAAACACCATAACCTTGGTTTTACCAAGGTTGACAGACAAACCACTTTCGTGGGCAAACATATGCAAAGCATCCAATTGGCGTTGCACTCCCTCTGGGGATTCGGAGATCAACACAATATCGTCCGCATATAACAAAAGTGGAATCCATGTCCCTGCCAACTGTGCACCTTTATCCCCGTCCCTGTCAATGTAGTCAGAAACCTCATCCACATACATACCGAAAAGAGTAGGAGAGAGCGGGCAACCCTGCTTCACCCCAATAGTGGAGTGAACTGGTATTGAGAGTCCCTCCGGGGTGCGTACATGCCCTACTACTGAACTGTATAATGCCATGATCCCCCAAATGAGCTCTGTGGGTACTCCCATTTCCTGTAATCTGCGCATCAGTCTAGCTCTGGGTACCGTGTCAAAAGCTTTGCAGAAGTCCACAAAGCTACAATAGATCTGTCTCCCATGAGATCTGCCTTCCTCGATGATGGCCCTGAGTGTTAGGATATGGTCAAAGAGTAGAGAAGCCTCTCCTGAATCCTACCTACCCAGTTGCACGCATTCCTTCTCTCTCTGCCCATCTACTCAGCTGTTGCTCAAGAATGGATGCATACAACCGTGCCAGTGTGTGCCCGATCATAATAGTGCAATAGTTCCCAGGCTCCATGGGGTCTCCTGATTTGGAGATAGGTACGATCGTAGATAGGCTCCAAGTGTCCGGTAGGCCCTCACACATGGCACGGTTAAACATAACTGCTAGAAGCTCTGCTAGTAGGTCTTTGGCATGCATGAAATGCTCAGCTACTAGGCCCTCATGATCATATGCTCTCCCAGTCTTCATCCTGTCAATAGCTTTCTTCACCATCTCAACGGTGAAAAAGACACATGTATGCGGGCATGAGTCGGGGGGGTTGGGGAGGGGCAGCTGTTCAGGTATTGTGTACAAAGATGATGCGTACTGACCCCAGGCCTCTGTGGAGGAAATAGCGGGTGGGGGGGGGGGACTGCTCATGAAAGAGCCGCCACGCCTCACACGAGTCTTGACTCATGAATAGCTGATATAGATCCTGCTCGAGTCGAGACAAAAAAGCCCTCTTCTTCCACCGCACCAGGCGTCGAAAGTCCATCTGTAACTGTCTGTGAGTGACGTCCCCCAACAGCACCTCCCTCTGAAGTCTGGCCCTAGTCTGGCGGCACTCCTCATCGTACCAGCTGTTCTGAGGCATGCTCCCAGATCGGCGGCTCTGCTCAGGCTGGGTGTGTGGGTACGCTTCAGCTGCTGCCTCATGTAATGTCTGTGTCAATATAGTAGTTAGCTCCTCCAGAGGTCGCCCCGAGTCCTCAGTGCATATGCGTCTGTAGATTCCATCCATGTATACAGAGTCCGTCTCCCTTGTGAATGTGTAGCGAGTAGGGGCTGCTACTCGTGGCCCGTGTGCTACACTGAATTGGAAAGAGATGGTCATTGACACCAAAGCATGATCCACTGCCACCCCGATCAATCTGGGCCCAACTGTGAGATCCTCGATACTAGAGATGAGATTCGGTTGTGCCATGACATAGTCCACCGTGCTGGCTCCATGTCTGTGTGGGAAGCATGTAAAACCTCCCGCAGCAAGGAATCTCTGTAGGCCGTTCAAGATGGCCAATCCATGTGCAGTGCCCATGTCTATCAGGTGTCGCCCATACTCAGTATATTCCATATTGTGTGATAGTCTGGAAAGGCCCGTATCTGCCACATCTATCTCTCTTAGCGTCTCCTTTGAAGTATCATAAAACACTGCCTAGTGATGGGCAATCCTAGGATTGAAGTCCCCGAGGATGATAATGTCACCGTCCCTAGAGAACTCACATATGTCATCATCCAAAATAGAGAAAGGGGATTGTCCCCTAGGTGGTGCATAAACTGATGTACTCGGGGGAAAGTAACAAATAGCTAGATAGAGGTATCTGCATGTCTCTGCTTTCAATCTCACCCACATGTACCTGGCCTGCTCGTCCCTGCGGGCTATATGTATCAATGGCTGCAGATCCTCTCTAAATAACACTGCCACTCCTCCCGAGCCCCGTCCTCTGTGCTCTAAGCGTGTCTCCTGTCTGTAGGCTGTCTCCCACCTATATCCACTGATGTGAGGCATGGATTGCCCCGGGGCCTGGTGTGTCTCAGAGTAGAAGATGATGTCTCTTCCAGTAAAGCTATCCTCAAAAGCACCCACATCAAGACGCATAGATCCATTGGAATTCCAGGCAGCTACTTTGAGTGTGGTCCCATAAGTCTCGCACCGTCATGTGGAGCGTCGCTTCAGTATTACTACTTTTCCGTCTCGGTAAAAAGCGATCTTGCCTTTTCCCCTTGCCGCTCTAATCTCCGGCATTACTTCCTGCATATGAGTGATCTGCGAGAGGGTGAGATCGTCTCCGAGAAAGATGCCAGTCTCCTTAAGAGTTGGTCTTTTCTTCAAGAATGACTTATTTGCTTCCATGGAGGGAAAACGGAGGATGAGTGCTCTTTCTTTTGAGGTTTCTCCACTACCTCAATTTTTCTTTATGTTGCCCACTCTCCATGCCCTTGTGTGTGTCGGCTCATGAATCCCCATAAGAGCTGTGAGTTCTTTTACTTCTTCGTCCACATTGCCTTTGTCTTTAAGACCGCAAATTCTCACATGTAAAGCGCGCACCCTTCTCCTCTGCTCCTCCTCTAGTGTCTGGTTAATGATGTTGTTGGGTGTGGACGTGGGCGTTATCTCCTTGTCTTTTCCTTTCTTGGCCACCTTGATCCATTTCTCGGCTTCGTCCGCCTTCTGTTGGGTTTTGGTAAGAACATCCACCCAAGAAGTCGTCATTTCTTTGTGCTGTTCTTCTCCCTCTTTGATGGCCCGTACTTGTTCCTTGATCGTGTTGATTTCTTCAATTACTGAGGGTTGCAGTTCGCCCTCTTCCAGTGTGTTTCTTGATCGGGCTTCGGCGAGTTCTTTCTTGAGTGACGCAATCTCTTCCTCTTGGGTCGTCACTCGGTCTTCCAACGTGCTTATCTTGCTCTCTTGGATCAGCACACGTCCTTCGAGGATGTTTATTGTGCCCCAGAGATTGTGGTTCAACTTGGTGATGGTCTCCGTCATTTCCTCTTTGCATTTTCGAATGGCATCCTCTAGGGGGTCGGCTTTATCGTTTGTCTTCCTCATGCTTGAGTGGTAGAGCGGAGGCGGTACGGCCCGGGGGTGAAGACGTTAGTTACGAGAGAGAGAGAAGGAAGGGGGGGGGGATAAGTATGGTAGATATACGGCCCGGGGGTGAAACCGGTAGTTACGAGAGAGAGAGAGAGAGAGAGAGAGAGAGAGAGAGAGAGAGAGGGACGGGGGGGGGAATAAGTATGGTAGATAGAGTGGGTGGAAGGGACGAGAGAGAGAGAGAGAGGGGGGGGGGGGAATAAGTATGGTAGATAGAATGGGGGGAAGGGGCCACGAGAGAGAGTGGGAGGCGGGAATAAGTATGGTAGATAGAGTGGGGGGAACGGCGGCGCGGGGCGACGAGTGCGTGGATGCAGTGCAAGGCGGGCGCGAGGGGCAGAGGCGGGGGGGCAGGGCGCAAGCCAGGCAGCAACGAGCAGCGCGCACGAGCAGCACAGAGAGAGAAGGGAAGGGGGGGGGGGGGGGGGGGGGGGGAATGCAGAGCGCGGGAGCAGGGGCGGCAACAGAGCGGGAGGGAGAGAGGCGGCAGCAGAGCGCGTGAGCAGGGGGCAGCGGAAGCTGGAGCAGGCGGCAGAGAGAGAGAGAGAGAGAGAGAGAGAGAGAGAGAGAGAGAGAGAGAGAGAGAGAGAGAGAGAGAGAGAGAGAGAAATGAAATGAAATGAAATGTTATATTAACGTCTTCAAAAGGCCAGAATGACCTATGAGACCAAACTGATACAAAAGTGGTGAATCTGTTACAATGTCTGGGTACCTTAGTACTAAAGTACTAAGTATGAAAAGTGTGAAAGTGTGAAAATAAATGTGAAAAACTAAATACAAAGTAATAAATAAACTTCTTAGGAGCATTCTAGGTGTCTGGCTAGAATGCTTCTAATCCTTTGTTGTAGTCTCCTCCGGTGAAGTGTGCTTCTGCATCTTGGTCGTGGTCGTCTCGATTTCCTAAGCTCAGTCGCTCTATCAATTAGCGTGCCTTTGGTATGACTGTGGGTACTCCTTTGTGCTGGCTGTTGGCCTCTTGCTTCTCCTTCCACTCCTGCTTCTCTCGATCCGAAGAAATCTGTGATCGGCCTCTGAGGCTGTAGTGCTCTTTGTCTTCTCATTAGATTATCCCTGTGCCGATGTAGTTCCAGTAGGCACAAGCCTAAGCATCTTTGATCTTGGTATTGCATGATTCTATCTAGAGGTCCAAAGCCTTCTTTAAAGAGGCAATGAAAACGCCCCCGTATCTCATAGTATACTGTGCAGTGGCATATATAGTGTAATTCTGTCTCCGGCTCCATTCCGCATAACTTGCAAATTCTTCTCTCACATGGGATTCCCCTAAATCTACCAAATTCAATTTTTAACTGGTGTGAGGATGTACGAATCTGACCAATAGCACATCTCAAACCATGAGACAGGTGGGTATCCATGTAACTCGGGCGAATCACAAATCCATCTTCAGATAGTTGTAGAAAGTTTTCTTTGTAGTTGGCCATCTTCGTGCCCAATTCTTGTGTAGGGTCTACCCATGTCCTCTTAGTATCCAACTGTATAAGATCCTGTCGGATGATTTTATTAATCTCCATTCGTGTAATTGCCAGTGATGGGGCCTCAAGAGAGTATTGGAAGGGGGGTAATCTTTCCATACTGAACCCGTGTCTCCGAAACCACGAGGACAGTTGCGCATACCAGCATGATGTATCCCCTTTCATTGCTAATTGTTGAGAGGATTCGAGGGCCAGTCTAGTATATCGGCAATTATTTGTATCCCACAAACCATGTATAAAGGACACTGATCGAGTAAGAGCTTCAATTTCTATCGGAGGGGCCGCTAGTTCCGCTCGGGTAATCGCGTGTGGTACGGAGGCCTTGGCTCTAATCATTCGGGAAATCATAGATACCAAAGGTCTCTCCATTGACTTCCAATTATCCTGATCCACAGATGGTCCCCAAATCTGGACCCCATAAAGCATAGCCGAAGCCACCACAGTATCAAAGAGCCAAAGTTTTGTTCGTGGTTCTTGAAACTGCACTTGTGAACACATCCTCTCCAACCCTCCCAAGGCCGCAAAGGCTCTGGATAATCTAGCATCCGCTGCTTTCTTAAGAGTAAACTTCGGTCCTGCAAATACCACCCCAAGGTATGTGTATGCATCTGTGTACTCTACTGTATCGTGGCCATATGCAAATGTAGGTGCCGATCTCCTGACCCACTGCGGTGTGGTGTTAAACACCATAACTTTGGTTTTACCCAAGTTTACCGACAGGCCACTGTCCTCTGCGAATTTATGTAATGCATCTAGCTGCCTCTGCATTCCATCTGGTGATTCTGCTATCAATACTATATCATCTGCATACAACAACAAAGGGATCCATGACCCTGCAAGTTGAGCCCCTCTGTCACCCTCTCTATCAATGTAATCTGATACCTCATCTATGTACATACCAAATAAAGTAGGGGACAGTGGGCATCCCTGCTTTACTCCAACGGTGGAATGAACAATGTCGGAATCCCCTTCTGGAGTACGTACATAACCAGTTACTGACCCGTATAAAGCCATGATCCCCCAAATAATCTCTTTGGGGACCCCTAACTCTTGCATCCTGTGCATCAATCTGGCCCTTGGTACTGTATCAAAAGCTTTCCGAAAATCCACAAAGCAACAATACATCCTTCTCCCGTTTGCTCTTCCTTCCTCAATAATGGCTCTGAGCGTAAGAATATGATCTAAAGTGGAATAACCCCTTCTGAATCCAGCTTGTCCTGTTGCTCTTATGCCCTCATTCTCTGCCCATCTACTCAATTTTTGTTCAAGAATGGATGCGTACAGTCGGGTCAAAGTGTGACCTACCATAATGGTGCGGTAGTTCCCGGGTATCATAGGATCCCCTGACTTGAAAATAGGTACGATAGTAGATAATTTCCAAGATTCAGGTAATCCTTCACACATGACCCGATTAAACAGCCGAGCAAGGACTTCTGAAAGTAGATCCCTGGCATGGATCAGATGTTCTGCTACTAAACCTTCATGATCATATGCTCTTCTTGTCTTCATCTTATCAATGGCTTTTTCCACCATTTCCGTAGTAAAGAAAGTACTAGCAGCAGGGCATGGCTCTAGCAGATCTGGTAATGGAGGCTGTCCAGATACCATATATAATGATGTTACATATTGACCCCAGATCTCAGGAGAAGTAATCGTCGGAGGCGGTGAGTGCTCTTGAAATAAGCGCCATGCCTCATGTGAGTCCTGACTCAAGAAGAGCTGATATAAATCCTTCTCTAGTTTGGCTAAAAATGTCCTTTTCTTGCGACGTACTATACGCCGAAGAGCAATCCGAGACTGCTTATATGTGATGATCCCAAGTGTAAGCTCTTTCTGGACCTGGATTCTCGTCTCTCTGCATTCCTCATCATACCAACTGTTTTGAGGCATGTTCCCAGCTCCTCTCTTCTGATCAGGTTGAGTATGTGGGTATGCCTCTTGTGCTGCTCCATGTAGTATCTCTGTTAACTGAGAAGTAATCTCCTCTACAGTATATACTGGCTCGGCTGCCCGCATCCTATTATAGACCTTTTCCACATAGACTGAATCAGTTTCTGGCGTGAAAGTATATCTTGTGTGTGTCTTCTTCCTTTGTACTTGAGAGGCATTGTATTGGAAGGAGATTGATAAGGTCAAGAGAGCATGATCCACTACAATCCCAACCGGTCTGGGTCCCACCTTAAAGTCCTTGATACTAGAAATAAAGCTTGGTGAAGTCATGACATAATCCACTGTACTGGCCCCATGCCTGTGTGGGAAGCATGTGAATCCCCCAAATAACGGGAAATTCTCTAGACCATTAAGTATGGCCAAACCATGTATGGTTGCCATCTCCATGAGATGTCTCCCATATTCAGTATGTTCTTTATCCTGTGAGTTTCTAGTAAGCCCCCTTTGTGATAAATCCACTTCTCTGAGCATTTCCTCAGAAGTATCATAGAATACTGCTTGAGAGTTGGCCGTTCTGGCATTAAAGTCTCCTAAGAGAACTATGTCTCCATCTCTACAGAACTCCCATATGCCATTATTCAATATGGAGAAAGGGGACTGTCCTTTAGGTGAGGAGTAGACTAAGGTACTTGGAGGGAAGTAGCATATAGCGATATATAGAAATCTACCTGTCTCGGCTCTCATTCTCACCCACATATACCTTGCTTGCTCATCTTTCCTGATAATCTGTAGTAGTGGTTTCAGCTCCTCTTTAAATAAGACTGCTACTCCTCTTGACCCCCGGCTACCTTGTAGAGATCTCTTGTCTGGTCGACCAACTGTTTCCCATAAATAACCCTTCACATGTGGCATACGCTGTCCCGGTATCTGGTGTGTCTCTGAGTAGAAAACTATGTCTCTGTCCCTAAAGCTGTCTTCAAAGGCACCTACATCTAGCCTATATGACCCATTACAATTCCACGCCGCTATCTGGAGCGTCGCCCCATAGGTCTCGCACCGTCATGCTGAGCGCTTTTCCAAAACCACTACTTTCCCTCCTCTATAAAAGGCGATTTTCCCCTTTTCTCTTGCTGCCCTGATCTCTGGCATCAACTCTTGCATGTGTGCCACTTGTGCCAATGTAAGGTCATCTCCCAGGAAAATACCGGTTTTCTTAAGAGTTGGCCTCTTCTTTAGAAATTCTTTCCTTATTTCTATATTCGGGAAGTGGAGAATAAGTGCCCGGTCCTTTACGTTTCCCTTCTCATCGATTCCTTTCTTGCCCACTCTCCATGCACTTGTGTGAGTAGGCTCTGTGATGCCCATGCATTGTAGCAATTCCTTCACTTCTTCATCTACATTCTCTCTGTCTTTGACTCCTATGACCCGCACATGCAGAGCCCGATTCTTCCTTTTCTGCTCTTCCTCAATGGTCATATTAATAATGGTAGAAGTAGGTGTGGTCTCGAGCATCTGGGCCTTCCCTTTCTTCGCATCCTCAATCCATTTCTATGCTTCATCAACCTCTTCTTGTGTCTTAAAAAGACGTTCCGCCCATGAAGATGCCGTTTTCGATTTTTGTTCATCTCCTTCCCGTAGAGTTTTCATTTGATCTTTCATGTCCTCGAGCTCCTTAAGCACCGAAGGTTGGTCGTCTCCCTTCTCCTTAGTTGCAGATTTGCAAGCCACAAGTTCTCCTTTTAGCTCCTCAATTATTGCATCTTTTTCCCCCATGTGCTTTTCAAATGAAATGTTATATTAACGTCTTCAAAAGGCCATAATGACCTATGAGACCCGAAAGTTACAAAGTGGTGGATCTGATACAAAGTCAGAGTAACAAAATAACCTAACAAGAGTACAAAACAAAGATATATACTATGGGGTGCTAAGTTGATCGATGTGAACCAAGCAAAAAACTAAGCAAAACAAATGGGCGGCTTGTTGGGAGGGGGAGAGAGAGAGAGAGAGAGAGAGAGGAGGAGGAGGAGGTCGAGCCCTGTTCTGTCAACTGCCCTATGGCCCCTGCATGCCTGCCCTCAGATCGCAGCCTATGAGCTGCATTTCAGGAGCCTGCTGGCTCACTGCCCCTTCACTGTGTGCTGCCTGGTTTGCTGCCTTTGCCTGTGCGCAACTGCCCCTCTGTTTCAGTTGCCCTGTGCGTTGCCCCTGCTGACCTTTTAGTGAAGCCACCACGGTTTTGAGAGAGAGAGAAATGAAATGAAATGTTATATTAACGTCTTCAAAAGGCCAAAATGACCTATGAGACCAATCAGTTACAAAATAGTGAATCTAATACCATGTCTGGGTACAAAAGAACTAGAAAAGAACTAGAGAGAGAGAGAGAGAGAGAGAGAGAGAGAGAGAGAGAGAGAGAGAGAGAGAGAGACCTCTCAGCTTCCGGTGCAAATCCAATAACATAGTAAGTCAAAATCACCCAGATGCCTGACTCCAAAATGGATAACGGAATTCTCATAACCAAGGCTGGTAGTGAAAATGCCCAAGCTGGGTACATCAGCATATCCCTTTGCTTGTAGAAGACGGGAAGCCGAAAAATTGTCATAGATATCTCAGCAAAACCATTGAACATGACATTCACTAGAGCAAAGAACAATGCACCAAGGTAATTATTCCCATCTCCAATTGTCTCATCATTAAGTGTAGTTCTCAGAAAGACCGTCATTGTAATCACTGCAACCAGAGAGATCTGTAATTCATAGCACTCCAAAATATGAGATTTCAATGCAATAGATACAGCCATTCACAAAAATACAGACAAAAGACCAAGGAAAGGACCTGCACTGTCTTGAAGACGTAAATAGCCACATTGCGTTTCATGAGCAACCATTCTCTTGCAAAGCAAGCCCTTAAAAGTCCGCATTTATCCAATCCATACTTCCTTGTTGTAAGAGAAGCAGGATGGCTCTTTGATTTGTCATACGGTCTAGAAAGATTTTCTGAAATCCGTTGTCCCACATGAAAGTTATTGAAGGCTTGTGAAAACTCAACCACTGGCACATAAGAATAGGGTCTGCTTGTGTCTGCCCAGTACTGTTGTTGATCTTTCCTTGAAGTAACCTATGATAAACAAGGTGAAGAATCACATTGACATTCTAAAACAGAAAAATGAAAAGGGAGTCATCTAAGTCTTTAAATGAAAGAACCCTTTATAAACTTAAAAACAAAGAAGATCTGAATGCTTCACATGCAACAGTCAAATGTATGCCTATGTCCCTTCTTCGCTAAGGCCTGTTTTAGAAAACCAATAATGTAGATGTGAGCATAAATAAAATGCCAGAGAAGGTGCAATGGGTATCATTTAACTGCAAATAATGATGTTATCTTATGATGCAAACAGCATTGCCATGCCTTGATGGTTTAGTTAAGTATTTTCCTTACCTCTTGCAAAAAATCAGCCACACTCTTTCTCTCAGGACATTTGAAACCCATGTGCTCAAAGAATTCCTCCACCAGCTCACGAGGCCCCTGATACACGATTTGCCCTTCTGAAAGCAAGATGATATCATCAAAAAGCTCAAATGTTTCTGGAGCTGGCTGAAGCAACGAGACGAGCATTGTCCCATCCATGACGTGTACACTCTGGCGCAGACATTTCACTATCTGGAAAGTTGTTGAGCTATCAAGACCAGTGGAAATTTCATCCATGAAAAGGGCTTTCGCAGGGCCCACTAGCATCTCACCTGCAAGGTAAGCACCACACTAACAAACCATTAATGTGAAAAGGTTAGCATTAAATATGCTCCTGCTCCCTTCTTGGCCACTTAAAAGTGTAAATGCATCTAAGAAACAAGTATTTACCAGTAGTTAGTCGCTTCTTTTGACCACCAGAAATGCCCCTTCGCATCTCATCTCCAACCAAAGTGTCGGCACAAATATCTAGTGCTAAAATCTTTCAATAATGTCCAAGAGAGTTAGCATAACGTGAGCCACTGAGTACTGATGCAAAGAAAAAAAAACACCCAACTCGAATACAGTTACTCAAAGCACTAGTCCAACCATACCTTTAATATATAATCGGTTACAAGACTTGTCTCTGCACCTTCTACAGCTGTTGCCTGGCAAATAAGAAACATAAAAGTACATTAGCATGTATAAAAGGCCAATGTATTGGCCTACTAAACCAAACAATAAATGAAATGTAATGTATTTCTCAGCTAAGACAAACGAAAAAACGAGCCTAAAGCTAAAGGCAGATAAATTGTCGATCTTAATAAGAGTACAACCATATTTCAAGTATACAAGATTTCGCTGAAATAATATTTCAATGGAGTATCTCTCTTATGGGAAAACATGGCTCTTTGTGGCTGAGATTGCTTGGTATCCATCTCCTATAGTTCTCAATGATAGACACGGTCCATCTATGAAGTTTCACCCAATTGTCATGCCTGACTGCTATATCCTGAGTAACACGTCTCGAAGATGAAAGCCCTCCCTGATGTATCCCTGCTCATATTAGAGAACCTAGCGTGTCGTCAGCAACAATACTCATCCTCGGCTATGCGACGAGGAAGAAGTTGGAAACGGTACTCTGCCATGCCCTGCGCAGTCGCTACCCATTTGCTGCTGGAAATCTCTGGAATCTGTAGGCCATTCAGGATGGCCAGTCGACATGGGGACTGCAGATGGACCGGCCATCCTGAATGGCCTACAGAGATTTTTAGTAGAGAATGTGTTCGTTTGTTTTCCTCACACAAACATGGGGCTAGCATGGTGGACTAGCTCAGCCCAGTTTTATACCATCTATTCAGGCCCCAAACCTGTTGGGATAGCAGTAGATCATGCCCTCCTAACATGTACAGTTTCATTCCAATTTAGTACAGCTCTATTAGCCCAGGCATCTATGCATACTCGATACACTTTTACATCGGAGACTGATTCTGTCTACATGGATAGTATTTACAGACGCCTCGCCACAGAGGAGCTGGGACGCCCATTAGAGGGGCTTACTCAGATATTGACAGAGACTTCACATGATGCAGCAGTAGAGACATACCCACACACCCAATGCGGGCACAGACAAGGTTCACGGAGTATGCCCATGAGCAGTTGGTATGATGAGTAGTGTAGAGAGACGAGAGCCACACATCAGAGACAGGTGCTCCTGGGAGCCAATACTCATAGACAGTCACAGATAGCCTTCCGACGCCTAGTGCACTGGAAGAAGAGGACTTATCTTGCTCGGTTAGAGGAAGAGTTGTACAAGCTATTCCTTAGCCAAGACTCAGGCAAGGCATGGACATTTTTTCATGAGCATTCCCAATTTCCCCCCCCCCCCACCAGCTATCGCATCAACCAAGATTTGGGGCACATATGCAGCATCTCTGTACACACTTCCAGTGCAACAGTCTCTACCCAACCCTCCAGAGCCATGCCCACAGACATGCACTTTCTTTACCGCTGAGATGGTAAAGAAAGCCATTGACAGGATGAGGACCATGAGAGCATATGATCACGATGGATTGATGGTGGAGCACTTTATAGATGCTAGAGATATGCTTGAAGAGCTTCTTGCAATAATGTTCAACCAAGCCATGTGTGAGGGTTTTCCAGATACTTGGAGCATGTCTACTACTGTGCCTCTCTTCAAGGCAGGAGACCCCATGATACCGTGGACTTACCGTATGATTGGGCGCACGCTAGCTAGGTTGTATGCATCCATTCTTCAGTAGCAGCTGAGTACATGGGCGTGAGAGCAGGCATTCGGCATGCTTACAGGGAATGGCCATTTTCAGGTCTCCGTTCCCCGTTCCCATTCTAGGTTCCCGTTCCGTGTTTCAGACGTGAGTATGCGTAATAGGGAATGGCATTTCATGCCAGTTGCCGTTCCATGTTCCCCCATTTGATCTTCCGTTCCTGGTAACTATGGCATTCAGGCATCAGGAAAGTTTCAAGAGAGGTTTTTCTACTCTTGATCATATAATGACACTTAGAGTCGTTATTGAGGAAAGCAGATCACAGAGTAGGAGGATTTATTATACCTTTGTGAATTTTCCCAAAGCATTTGATAGGGTTCTCAGAGCTCGACTGATGCAAAGACTACAGGAGATGGTAGTACCCACAAAGCTGATCTGGGGAGTCATGGCTTTATACAGGATAGTCCTGGGGCAGGTTCGTGCACCCAAGGGGTTATCTGAGCATAGCCACTCCCACTGTTGGAGTGAAACTCTCCCCTACATTGTTTGGTTTATATGGTTTGTATGTAGATGAGGTTTCATATTACATTAAGAGGGGAGGTGACAAAGGAGCTCAGCTAGTAGGGACCTGGATCTCATTACTATTGTATGTAGATGATCTTGTGTTGATCTCAGATTTGCCAAAGGGGATGCAGCGACACTTGCACATTGTTGCTAGTGATAGCGGCTTGTCGGTGAACCTTGGCAAGGCCAAAGTTATGGTATTCAACACCACAGCACAGTGGGTCAGGCGATCTGCACCGACCTTCATAGATGGTCAACGAGTATAGAGACGCATACACTTACTTGGGAGTGGTCTTCAATGGTCCAAAGTTCTCCTTGAGGAGAGGAGTAGAGAGCAAACAGACAAGAGCATATGCAGCTTTGGGGAGCATGGAGAGGATGTGCTCGCACATTTAGTTTCAGGAACCTCAAACAAAGCTCTACACATTGGTTACTTCAGCTATGCTTTATGGGGTGCAAATATGGGGACCATCAGTAGGCCATCATAGCCGAGCTGGTAGTAATGATGGATGGAGATGTATGGGGAGGCCTATGGTCTCTATGATTTCCCGGATGATTAGGGCCAAGGCCTCTGTACCGCACGTGATTATTCGTGCAAAGCTTGCTGCTCCCCCGCGGATCATAAGGGCATTTACCAGATCCGTCTCTTTTATACACAGTATCTGGGATCTCCCCAGAGGTAAATATGCTAGTCTTCTTGACAGCTTGCCTCACAGGGAGACACGTCTTGTTGGTATGCACAGTTGACATCATGGTTTCAGCTACATGAATTTAATTGGGCAGAGTACCCCCTTTTCCAGTACTCGTTGGATGCACCCTCCTTGTCCCTCCCAGAGACCAAGATTACCCACCTCATCAAACAAGATTTAATTCAGCTAGACACCAAGAGGACATGGACAGAGTTGACATGAGAGCTTGGCGCGTAGATGGCTTTCTATAGAGAGCATCTTCTCCAGCTCACTGAGGATGGATATGTGATCAGACCTGCCTATATGGACATTCATTTATCCCATTAAATACTATGTGCTATCGGTCGGATGCGCACATCATCATATCACAGATTGAGACTGGCAAATTTAGGAGAGTTCCAGCAGAGGCCAGGATTTGCCAGTTGTTCATATAGAGCCAAAGACAAAGTTACATCACATATGTCATTGTCCTGTATACTATGAGATACGAGGTCGCTTTAATTGTCTATTCAGAGAGCTTTCGACCATTGGCTAGAGTCGTGAGATATCAGGATCACAGATGCCTCGGGTTGTTTTTGCTAGAACTGCATAGACACAAGGAGAGTCTCTTGAGATTAGACAATGGGAGACATTTAGAAATGGCGATCACTAAATTCTTTAGAGCAGAGACTCGGCACTCAGATGAGCAAGCTTCACAGCAGATTTCAGAGTCCATCTATACCATAGGCATATTGACTGACAGAGCCATTGAGCTTGGGAGAGCTAGATGCCCACATCTACGAGGGCCACCCTACATCGACGTAGGCTCCATCAGAGGATCGGGACTATTCTTGCACAACATGGGAGATGTCCAGTAAAACTATTTTCAGAGGCGGACATTGACAATACTCTTCAGCCACCGATGCAGTACATCTTCGGACAGCGCCCGATGCCAGCCATCCTCGGACACTAATGTTCATTTAAGCTTTTATTTTACTTCATTTTATTTTGTACCCAAGACAATGTATTAGATCCACCAAGATTGTATCAGTTTGCTCTCATAGGTCATTTTGGCCTTTTGAAGACGTTTAATATAACATTTCATTTCCCACAAAAATAGGTGCTCAAAGTCACTAGAGGTCCAAAAGAAAGAAGCTCATTCAATCATATCTGGTCCTCAAATATGCAAGACCCATTAGGGGTCCAGAACTTTCCCGAAACATATTCGTGTTTCTTTTAAATATCATAGTACATCGGTCATCTACAAGTGTAATGCTCCTCTATCTGCAGCCCCCTCTTCCAGAGCTTGCAGTTCCGATCCTCTACGTATACACTCCCATATCCCTGTGTCTATACTCGACTGATGTGATGAGGTACAAGACTATCCAATCATTGAGAGTGATGCATGTGATAGTTGAGCATTCATCAACAGCAAGATGAATAAGAAATCTTTAATAAGCTGAATGAAATGACTCCGCTAGTCTGCCCATCCTCATCCCCTAAGCCAAGTCCTCTTTGCAGGCAAGCTAGACTGCTCTATCAACTGAAATATTTAAGCTTGGAGCACAACTAGCTTCAATGAGTTCCATTCTAAGGCTATATTATCAAGTGAAAGTCAAAGTTGTTTTAATTTCTCTCGGGTTAAAACTCCTCTGGTTATATGTATGCAAAAAGAATGCAGTCACTTTGACCACCTTTTTCAATTGATTACCAGAATTACATCAATTATAGTAGACACTTAGCTTACTTTCATAAACATGTCAATATCCGGATCTGGTTTGATTCCAACCTCCCTCTCTCGTCGCAAGAGCTCCATCAGCATGTCTAAATTAATTAATGCATGTTTAAGTTACTCAGGCTTGGATAATCTGTGAGAGGCATTGAACATGGAAAAGGAGGAACAAATCCAGCCTACCATATCTTGACCCGACTCCTTGACATCTACCACAGAAATCCAGTGTCTCTCGAACAGTCATTTCCCCAATCTGCAAATCATGCTGACTGATATATGCTGCTGTTCTTTGAGGTACAAAGTCCGTTAGATCGTGTCCATTGTAGCTAACACGACCTGACACCTGCATAAAGATAGTATAAACATCAACAAACATGGACATCAGACCCTAGCCACAAAACAGCTCTTCGTTTGTATCATAGATGATGAGTATGATGCTACTCTCACCCTGAGATTGGAATCCAGCTTTCCAGCAAGAGCCAAAAGCAGAGTTGTTTTTCCAGATCCAGGAGGTCCCAAGAGCAGAGTCATTCTGAGCACAAACTCACCGTGAACAAACTAACAGCACTTCAAAGATATTTATTATGACATGCAATAAATTTAATACCTACCTTGAAGACCTGATGATTCCACTAACATCGTGGAGGATAGTGAGGTTGTGTTTTCGAGATGGAACCAAATGCAAACAGCTCAAAAATCCCTGTTCTTTGCAAACAAGGCAAAACAGTCTTTCTCAATGCTTTGTGCATATTAGGGCAGAGGCAAGTCCAACAAATGTGAATTCCAATTTGACCTGAATGTAGTTGACAGTGAAATTGAGAAGTGTAGGGAGTGCTCTGCTGCCAACATAGACATCGGCGCTCATGTTGAGGTGTTCAAATCTCACTTCAATCTTTGGAAGATCGATTCCAACCCTGATCGTCAAGGTCAAAAACTACACAATCAGCTCTTCCAATCAGCTCTTCTAGGCCTCGATGGAATGAGTTCTGAAACATAGTCATAAATAAATTGTGCCTTGAAACCCATGGACCTACTAATGGTTGCAGTTTCCTCAGGTCTCAAGTAACTCAGTCCTAGCACTAAGTTCAATAAAGACCCTGTATGACATTAAATTAGGCAGTAACCAAGAACATCGCGGTCCATACCCTATGAAATTAACACCCTGCAATTGGGAAGGCTGTAATGTGATCCCAATTACCAGGTGAACAAACAGAAGCTGGATCATAGACAGCTCACTTTGCTTAGATGTACTATAAGAGACAGAACCAGTAACTTACTTGTCAATGCGATTCCGCAGCTTAAGAAGGAGACGCTCGTTGTCTTCCTCTGCAACACGAAGAATCTTCTGAATGAGCTGCTGCTTGTCAGCCAGGCCTAATTTTGTAACATCAACTTCCTCATATTGCACAGATCCTTCAGTCATGACCCGGGAAAGAACTGCCCGACGTAATCGATCATATGTGGGTAGTTTTTGAAGTGCAGCCCATCTCAGGGCCTCCTCCTCTTCTACCTCACGCTGCATGGATGCAGACCGTGAGAACACATTATCTGCGCTAAAAAATCTTCCACTCCAGCGCCCACTACTCTCACTACTGCGGTGGCGCGCCCGTGCATTTTCTGCTGCAGAAGAAGAGGTTGCCATGCCAGAGATTTGAAGAAGATTGACTGAACTTTGTCCTTTCCGTGTGCAAGGCCAATCCTTTACAGTCACTACTAGAAGCTTATGTGCAACAGAAAGCCGCGAAAAAATCTATATCTAAAGCAATGGCAAAGCCAATAGAGCTGATGAATACCTGCAATCGATGTGAGGGTGAAACACTTCCAGTACAAGCATGTACTAATGCATTCATAGGTTTCCATAACCTTCTAGAGTGGACTCTTTTGGAGTTGTCAAATCATCTTTGCTATATACAAAACCTAGCAAGAACAAGACTTTTGAATGTCTTGAGAAAGCTCCAAACCATCGTGCTCATGCATGGAGAGCCGCAATGATTATATTTAACATCAAAAGCTATTCTGCCTCGTCTTCATGTGTCATTTACAGGGAAAGCGATCCTGTCAGCAATGGCATTAAACGATGGCATTTCAGAGTCAACAAAAGTTTCAACAATATGCATTTACTGCTGTCTCCCTGTGAGAAACTCTGCAAGCTATTCACGATCATCATAGCCGTAACTTAGTAGGTTTCCTTGAAGGCGGAAATTCCTCTGTGTGGTCAATGCAAGCCCCATTGGCCGTCTAAGCGAGCTCGATATGACAGAAGTGTCGTTGTGAGTGTATTCCTCAGGAGGTGGGTAGTATAGTGGGCTGTCGGGGAAGGGAGCTCCATAGCGATGGCAAGCTTTTTAAAAATGATGAGGAACTGCAACAAGCGCGCGAGCAGGTAATGGCAGACGTGACATATTTACATTTAAAATTGTATATGTGCTTTTCACGGTTGGATAAGGGTATGGTCACGCGAGGCTTAGTTATTTGTAAGCCTCGATAATTGTGACTACGACAGGTATGGCAGTTCAGAACGTCACGGGGAGCAGCAGGTAGTGAGAGGGAGAGGTAGGCACGGACAGGAGAGAGAAAGAGGGGTGACCGGCAAGAGACCAGCATAGTTTGAAAACTATGCCTTTTTAGGCATAGTAACAATACTAAGCTGGTCGCAAGCTATATGCTATAAAAGATGGTATGTTGTTGTAACGGGCAACTAAGCCTCGCATGATTGTAGCCTAACTTGGATTAATATGCCCATTCCAATTCTCACCAATCATTATAATTTGTTGTTGGCATGTGGAAGTTGGGGTCATCTGTTCACCTGGATCTTTTATGCGCAATATGCTTATGCATACATTTTCATTTCAACTGCAATTTCCCTGAAGACAATACGCATTGCCACCTCTCTTTGGGAATACTAATTCACTTTTATGTATACCTTTCCTTTTTCCTCCACTTGAATGTATTTATACTGTATATAAAGCGGGGAGGAATTGTGGCCCCTCCCCCTAGCCACATGTCACAAGCAAATGAATCTGGCAAGTGTTCCCTGGTGCTTGATGACCCGAGCGGACAGTGCATGATATGTGGGGGAGAGAGAGAGAGAGAGGCTCCTGAAGGCGGTAGGTTGTCCTAGTTGTAATTAATTTTCTTAACATTAAAGTTGTTTGTGTCACAAAAAAGACAAGCAACCAATTCGAAGCCAAATAACATAAACGAGATAATGAATGGTTCTTTGGCAAGGTAAGTCTTTTCAAGACACCTCAACTACAAGGAAACACTAAGATGCTTATGTTACTTCGAAAACATAAGTCTAACAAGCAAGAATTAAAAGAACTTCAAAAGATTCTTACATGACAAAGATGTAGACAAGTCATCTTTCTTCTGTATGAGCCTTCAAGGATGTATCTGATTGTTAGATATATTTTGCCTATAATGTATCCCTCTTATTTGTTACCCCCTTGTGGTTTGTACCATCAAAGCAAGAATGACCCCTATCCTTCCTTAGGGGTGTTTGTATTTATTTCTCCTTTATTTAATTCAACTCAGTTAGTTCCCCAAAAAAACAAGTGAAAAAGTCACGGTGGCTTTCTAAAACAATAAGAAAGTGATAAAATCATTAGGTTAAGTTCAATTGGAATCAGTGTTCAGGAAAGGATTGCCTCAGCTTAGCCTTGAGCCGGTTGAAAGTCGAGACTAGCCGGTTGCAAACCATAGTGAAGGGAAGAAAAACCGATTAAATATGTGAGAAAATAGTTCAAAAATATTACAAATTTCAAAATTTATGCTAGTGTTTCTGTTTGCTTCTTTGCGAGGAGGAAACTCGACCGACGGCCACTTAATAAAAGAGACTTCCTCAAACACTAACTAGAATTAAGCTATATGATGCAAGAAAAATCAAGCCATGTGAGACTGTGAAATGAAAGATGAAATAAAAAGAACTCACTAATATATATATATATATATATATATATATATATATATACACACACACACACACACATATATACATACATATTTATTTATATTTATTTATTTATTTATATGTATGTATAGAATTTACTAGAATTATGCATGGTGAAGCTTCACTTTAACATTCTAAAACAATAGCTGCCAATGGGCGTAAAGATACAAGAAAGAGGAATCGGGTCCGATTGTTGCTCGGGGTGCAAAATAGCTAGTGAAGACCTAACCCACCTTTTCATGGGATGCCAGGCAATCAGTGGCATGGCTGGGAAAATATGCAAGTGGATTCAAAGGACATGGCAAATTAAGCTCTTCAAGACTGATTTATTCTTTGGTAGTAACAGGTTGGGAAGTCATGCTCTGCTTGTCTACACTCAAATAATCAGGTACTACTTCTTTCACCATATTTGGCAAGCAAGGAACCGCTGGGTGTTTGAGGGGGATCTAGCTGTCGCAAGCTTTTGTGAAATCATACAAGAGAGCAGAGTGATGATCCACAGGATTGGAGACAAACAAGCCTCATAGGACTAGTCTAGAACAATACATATCATGATGACATCTTGTAATAAGTAAATCCTAGGAGTAGTTGTGGTTTCTCTGTCAAGCAGAAAAATTGTAATCCTTTGACCCTCAAGGCGAGGTCTAAGCTCGAGGTTGGTGTATATTTTTTATGTTCTTAATACTATCCACTCACAATTGTGAGTTTTGCACACAAAAAAAACATTCTAAAACAATAGAATGCAAGAAAAGTTGTGACATGTAAAGATGTAAAACAATAGAATGCAAGAAAAGTAAAGACATGTTCAGATGCTAAATGAAAAGGTGAAATCAAAAGATCCATTTAATATTTTAAAACCAAAATAATATTTAAGGTAAGTCTCAATCATCACCAAAAACATTGAAAGGATGCCTAACTCAACTCTCCTGCAAGCTTCTTTTAGAAAGCCAAAAAAGGAATTTCCTATTGCGAGGTTTGGGATGAGGACAAAATATAAGGATTTGTTATGGAACACAAGCTATAGGAATTAGAATTCTTATAAAAGGACAAAGACATTGAATCCACATCACCAAACTAGCAAGGATGTAAGGTCGTGGTCACGCGAGGTGCAATTATCTCTAGTTGATAATTGTGCATACTTTGCTTAAGTTAGTCAGTTGTGTTTAACTTGGCCATCCTCGCTACTAGTTGGAGGTCAAGCGCGTGACACTAGCCAGTCTTCTTTGAGAGAGAGAGAGAGAGAGAGAGGAGAGAGGGAGGGAGAGGGAGAGGG
This sequence comes from Adiantum capillus-veneris, assembly GCF_014529385.1. NCBI lineage: Eukaryota > Viridiplantae > Streptophyta > Polypodiopsida > Polypodiales > Pteridaceae > Adiantum > Adiantum capillus-veneris. The sequence goes on along the minus strand of NC_140958.1, from coordinate 52,172,053 downwards.
AGAGTTTGTGTATCGATAACGACCACAAGATTTGCACTCCTTGCTTGGTAGATTGCAAAGTTGTCAGCAATATTACTCTACCAGGGCCTCGTGTGAGCTGTGTTGATTGCCACGATAACTAGGCTTTAAGGTACCGACTGTAGCCTTTTGCAACTATGTCAATTTTGGCAAAGTTACAAAAGGATAGACTCAATAGCATTGATGAGGCTCAGTTAGCAGCGTGTGACCATAATACAAGCTCAATCATTAGACCAAATAACTGATAATTGAGCCCCATGTGACGATTGCATAATATGTAGGCTATTGGCATAGATAGTAGTCTATGTAAAGAAGAGCATTGCTCCATCAGTAAACTTGATCTCAAGAAACTCACCTTAGACATGTGTATTCTTTGTCATGCTTTAGATATTAACATCTAATTTTCTGTTTGGCTATGATAGATGATCATTCAAGGCTACAAATTTTTAATACACCTCAACAAACAACTTTCGTCCACGCCCTTCCTTTACGACCGCAAACTTGATGTTATCATCAATCCGAATTCAAAAAAATGTTCCATCTAAGAGTTTTAGGCATTTCAAAGAGTACCTTGTTGGGGTAAGCCAAACCTGTGAACCACAAGCAATGCCTAGTTGTAAGGCTTGCATAAATTGGCTAGACCAGAAATACCTTAGGGCTTTCTGACAAGCTTTGTGGACTTCAATTGAGAGATAACTAATTCTCGCTCTCTCTCTGTGGTTGCATGTTTTGCATTCTTCATATTCGGTATTCACCATGCACAACATCCGTTTGGAGTATTTTCGTGAACTAAATTGGTGAACTCCAGAAGATTGCAAGGTTCTTTTGAATAACATTGGCAAACAGTAAAGGGACATTTCATCATCTTACCCCCACGCTTATATCTTTTTGACGCAATAACTCAGCATCAAAGTTTTTCTCCTCGCTACTGAGCGTGGGAATTCGCTCTTGTAAAACATGGCACTCGGCACCAGCCGGTTCTAGACGTTCCACGCCAGCAGGTGGCAAATGCCAATTTGGCAGCCTGCGTCACTTTTAATGACATCATGCGCCTCGTCACTGTTTGCCTTAATTCAGAAAAATCGTAAATGGATTATTCTTGTCGCCGCCTTCTCATTGATCCACGATGAGAGTGGACAGTCAGCCGACGACCTTCTACCAGTCAAACCTCATTTCGCAATTAAAAGCTTGGGAAAATTACCAAAATTCCCAAAATACCCCTCAAATTTCAGATATTTTGTCAAAAATTCCCAAAATGCCTTTCAAATTTTCCAAAATACCCCTAGTTGTGAGAGTAAATTTCTAAATAAATGTTTTTGTAGGTCTTCACAAGAAGAGTGATTGTCTATCGTACGAGATGCTAAAACTACAATTTGAGTTGGTTGCGTAGGCTTTGGAGATGAATTGCTTCATTATTTTTAGACATAATTGTCTTTTTTGCGACGGTAACTGGTGACAAATTACATGCTGAGCACGCAAAAACGGATCTCAATTGTCAAAAACGAATGAAGATTAGAAAATATTGAAACAATCCAACCAAAATAGATACAAGGGTATTTTGGGAATTTCCTCAAATTAGAGGGTATTTTGGTAATTTTCCCTATAAGCTTTAGCCACGTGGACGTACCCGGGGTCCGGCCTAAGGCCATGTCACACAGATGTCCTTGTTCAATCGGATTGCCACATTGGACAAGCTTGATACCAGCAATGGCTTTCGGGTCCCTCGCCTATGGCCATGTTAGATGTGCACACTGAAAAAAAAATTGGCTAGATGATGAGTAGCATATTAGATATAAGGGAAAATTACCAAAATACCCCTCAAATTTCAAAAATTCCCAAAGTACCCCCATAATTTGTCATAAATTCCCAAAATGCCCTTCAAATTTTCCAAAATTCCCAAAATACCCCTCGTTGTGAGAGTAATTTCTTCAAAAACAAAAAAATTTGTAGCTTTTCATAAGAAGAGTGATTGTCTACCATACAGGATGCTAAAACTAAAATTTGAGTTGGTTATGTAGGCTTTGGAGATGAATTACTTCATTTATTGTAGACATAATGGCCTTTTTTGCGATGTAATTTGTGACAAATTACATGCTAAGTACTCAAATACAGATCTCAGTTGTCAAACAAGAATAAAGATTAGAAAATCTTGAAGAATCCAACAAAAATAGATACAAGGGTATTTTGGGAGTTTTTGAATTTTGAGGGGTATATTGGGAATTTTCACAAATTAGAGGGGTATTTTGGTAATTTTCCCTAGATATAAACTTTAAGGGAATGCCATTGTGCGAAGCAACCAAGTCGGCAACGACAACCCCACAAGGCTATGCCTACTTGACATTGAGGAAGAGAGGGCGGGAGGAGTGACACATTGCACGTGTGAGAAAAACAAAGCATCGTCATTGCCTCTGCACCAAAGAGCCTCCCCGACTCTCTTTCGATTGTGTATATATACATATATATACTAGTATAGTGGCACCACCTCCGACAATGCTATGTGGATTTTCTTAGCTTAGACATGCCAACACTATCTCCATGCCAATGCCTTTGGGTAGGCTAGGCCATAAAAGACATGGTTGTCATGAATCCCATGTACCCAAGCTAGCTAACTTTTCGCTACAGGCTCGGATTGCATGTACAGTATGAGGCAATTGATTCGAATCATTGGAGAGGAAAGAAGAGCAACGACCACTGTCCATGAAGCCAAGGCGACAATTTTGAATGCCTTTAGGCTGCTAAGCAACCAGCTCCATGGCATCAGTCCATATGGCACTGGCTGTGTGACCTGAGGCAACGAGATTGTGCCCTCTAAGTGGCTCCAGTGAGGCCAACAATAGCCAGCCGTTCAATATGAATGCCCAAAAGAGTTGTTGCTCAGGCCCTTCCACCCCTCAAAAGTCTATGAAATAATCCAAGAACTCAACGGCATCGCCTCTGACAGGGACACCTTGCATAGTGCCACATGCCTTCGAGATGCAAGCCTATGTGATTGCATCTAAAGAGACACCATGGCTTCGCATCCGCCAAAAACAACCCATAGCTTCTTGGCCCTGCCTAAGTTGGCGGGCATATCCCGCTATCAATGCATTCCAAGAGACGAAATCCCGAACAAGAAGCTCCTCAAGAACTTTTTGTGCTTTATGAAGTGCATCACATTTGGCATAAATGTTGACGAAGGCAGTGCCAAGCAACAATCCCTAACTAACAATATCATCATGAATTGTTTTGCCCATATCAACATCTTGTATAATGCCACATGCCTTCAAGGTGCAAGTGTACGTGATTTCATCAGCAGAGATGCCCTCATTCTGCATCTATTAAAAAGAGCCTAGAGCTTCCTAACCCTAACCATGTTGGATGAATCCCACAATCAATGCACTCCATGAGGCAACATTGCCAACAAGAAGCTTGTCGAGGACCCGTTGTGGTCTTAGCATTGCACTTCACTTGACATACATACTACCCATCCTGCAATCAATGCACTCCATGAGACAACATTGCGGAATGAAGCTCATCGAGGACATGTTGCCCTCTGAGAAGTGCACCGCCCTCTCTCTGCATCTAGTGAAAACACCCGAGAGATTCTTGACCCTATTAAACATATCCATATCTTTTGCAATCTATGCACTCCATGAGACAACTTTGTGGACATGAAGCTCATCGAGTCGTCAAGGACCTGTTGCGCTCTGTGACATGCACAAACATATTGACTAATGTAATGCCTAAGTATGTGTTCTTTTCAAGTAACCCACTTGCTTGTCCTCTTCACTAATTCTCATTCCAGATCAGCAATGCCCAGATTTGAGATGATGGTATTCATTTGGTCAACCAAGTTTGATCATGTGGCGTATTTAGTGAGTACAATGCCAAACAACGCCCAAATACCATTGCCAATCTCATCCATCACGCTCCAACCAGAGATAAGAACCTCGGTAGCCTACCACTCAACCTTGCAATCTTGGCAATACTGTTGGAGCTCTCTAGTGTGTTGGCGTTGATACTCAACGGTGACAAAGGAGGAGGAGGGGACAGGGACCGAGGCAAATGGGTTGGAGAGTGTCAAAAGGAGAAGGCCTTGCCGAGAGAGGAGGTGTAGCCTCTCTCACATGCACAAAAGAGCATTTGAGTGGACCTTCTACTTGTGAACTTCTAATGGTATTCTACACGGGCAAAGATCAGACCTCGGCCGGGGATTGATGGCCAAAGAGGATGCCATTGTTGTTGTGTTGTGAATTTAGGAAGGAAACATGAGAGACTATTTGCTTCTACACTCCTACATCCACACCATCTCATGATGTTATCTCTCTCTCTCTCTCTCTCTCTCTCTCTCTCTCTCTCTCTCTCTCTCTCTCTCTCTCTCTCTCTCTCTCTCTCTCTCTCTCTCTCTCTCTCTCTCTCTCTCTCTCTCTCACAGTGAGCATTGCCCCGAAGGTGCCAAATAGAGGATATATTGACAAGTGTTGGAGGGGGAGGCCAGAATCCCTCCCCTCATTATATGTAGTATAGATAGATATAGGAGTATATATGGACCAAAAACCTGAGCCCTCTTTCCTTTCCACACGACCACATCTTGTTACTTCGTACTGTTTTCCTTTCTCGATAGATGGAGGACATAGAAACCATGTCCGCCCTCTCCTCTCTTGATTGTTCCGAGCATCGCACCACTCACATTGGAAGGGCTTCATACCAGCAATGACTTTCGGGTCGCTGGCCTAAGGCCATGTCACAATGATTAGATGTGGCACTTTTGAAAAAAAATTGGCCAAACAATGAGTAGCATATTAGATATAAACTTTAAGGGAATGCCACTAGCGTGGCATTTCCTAAGGTTAGTAACATACTTGTAATAGGTGGATTTGCGGAGCAACCAGGTTAGCAGCGGTAGCCACGAGGCTACACTTGCTTGACATTGAGGAAGAGAGGGTGGGAGGGGTGACGCATTGCATGTGTGAGAAAAACAGAGCATCATCATTGCCTCTGTACCAAAGAGACTCCCGACTCTCTGTCAATCGTGTGTGTGTGTGTGTGTGTGTGTGTGTGTGCGTGTACGCCGCCTCCGACAGTGCTATGTGTATTTTCTTAGCTTAGACATGCCAACACTATCTACATGCAATGCCTTTGGTTAGGCTGGAGAAGCGGCCATAAAAGACATGGTTGTCATGAATCCCATGTCCCAAGCTTGCTAACTTTCGTAATGGGCTTGGACTGCATGTACCGTGAGGTGGAAAAGGCAACCGATTTTGATTGCTGGAGAAGAGAGAAGAGCAACGACCACTGCCCATGAAATAAAAGCAATAGTTTTGAATGCCTTTGGGATGCTAAGGACAATGGGCTCCATGGCATCAGTCTATAGGGCATTGGCTGATGGCCTGGGGCCACGAGGTTGTGCCCTCTAATTGGATCTAGGGAAGCCAACAATAGTCATCCGTTCAATATGAGTGCCCAAAAGAGTTGGTAATTAGGCCCACCCCTTGAAAGTCTATGAAATAATCCAAGAACTATAGGCATCACCTCCGATGGGGGCACCTTGCATAGTGCCACATGGCCTCAAGATGCAAGCTTATGTGATTACATCCGAAGAGACACTCTAGCTTTGCATCCACTGAAAACAGCCCAAAGCTTCTTGGCCCTACCCAAGTTGGGCATATCCCGTGATCAATGCATTCCAAGAGACGAGATCCCAGACAAGAAGCTCCTCAAGAAACTTTTGTGCTTTATGAAGTGCATCACCAAGAACCAACCCCTGACCAAGGCAGTTCCAAGAACCAACCCCTAACTAAAAATATCATCGTGAACTCTTTTTTCCATATCAAAATCTTGTGCATTTGGAGAGATGCCCTCTCTCTGCATCTCTTGAAAACAACCCCTAGCTTCCCGACCCTAACCCTGTTGGACATATCCTACAGTCAATGCACTCCATGAGGCATCATTGCCAACAGGAAGCTTGTCGAGGACGCATTGTGCTCTGAGAATTTCCCTGCACTACCCTCTGAGAAGTGCATGTAACTTGACATGCATACGGCCCATCCTGCAATCAATGCACTCCATGAGACAACACTGCAGACAGGAAGCTTGTCGAGGACCTGTTGAGCTCTGAGAAGTGCATTGCCCTCTCTCTGCACATCTACTGAAATAGCCCAGAGCTTCTTGACCCTGACCCTTTTGGACATATCCATATCTTGCAATCAGTGCACTCCATGAGGCAACATTGGGGATAGGAATTTCATCGAGTTGTCAGAGAATCTAACCTTTAATTTTAGATTCAATAAAAATTAGCTATGTAAGGAGAGAGTTTTCCTTTAAGGAAGAAAGATAGCAAGGAGACCATAGGTTGTGTCAGGCTGATTTCTTCACACAAACACACATTAAAAATACTTTAACCATGCACATAATTCAAAGAAAACTACTAATCAACTTGATGAGGATCGAATTTTCTGGGAGCCGGTTCCCCCTCCAAAAGGACTTGTATTAATCCTCTCAAAAGAGAGCTTTGTTACAATACATGTTTGTGCTCTTGTGGAGCCTTGATTGAATCAAGAAGATGGTGTCCTCAAGATTCCATGGTATAATTCTCCTTCCCAAACCCTAAACACCCCAGTGGGGAGAAAGGAACTGCGAGAAAAGAGGAAGATGAAGGTGGAGAGAAGTATTCTTCAAACAAGAGAATTGATCTTCCATGCACACTTGCTCATGGGCAAGATCTTAGTATAACTTAATAATAGAATACTAGAGATGGAGAAGAAGAAACTTTCATTGTCTTGGATTTGCATCCATAGTCAAGAGCTTGAGCATAGAGTACGTCTCTAAAGCTCCCCCGAGAGAGAGAGAGAGAGAGAGAGAGAGAGAGAGAGAGAGAGAGAGAGCTTGCTTTTCCAACTTGGACACTTGATAGAGTGTGTGAGAGAAGCAAGAGCTTCAAAAATGCAACGAGCCCTCTCTTATATAGCTATGCTAGTGTGCTACTAGATTAGAATGCTTCACACTTGACCAATGAGGTGAGAACACCTCCTAATGCAACTCAAGCATGCCCAACACTTTGCCCCTCTTTCCTTGCATGCTAGAACTTCCTCCCCCCCCCCTTCTTGGGACTCATCTTAGTAAGTGGAAACACCACACACACTCAAACACACTTGTTTAAGTTCACATGAAGCAAGCATGTGATACCATAGACATGTGGCCTAGTCAAGCTTAGTAAACAAAGACTAGAGTCAACTTACTAAATGAGGAAGGGATGATTTAACTTAGTCTTTAGCTTTTCACTTTCATTTAATAAACACCATAAACTTATCTTTTAATTAACTACCTCATGTGCAAGACCTTTGCACAAACTTTTAAGGCTTATGAAGATGACCTAGGGCTACAACCTACCTACTAATTTAGGACCTACTAAATTAGGATAAACTTTTGGTAAAAGTAAAACCCACCCTTTGAGCTTTGAAACTTCCACCTCCTATGAAAAACCTTAGCACACTGCTTTGGAGGTGCCGTCAAGTTTCTTCCAAAACCTCCTAAATTTAGACATTTTATGGCAAGTTAGAATTTCATCTCAAGGCTTCCCAAACTTCAAAACTTAAAATATAAAGAGTTATTCTAATGACTTGAGCTTAGCATAGTCACTTTCTACTTTTAGAATACTATAATTTGTCTCGGCCTGTCTTGTACCTTTTGTCAAGGTTGCCTGGAATACAATTATCCTTCCTCGCCTTGTACCTATGACCGAGATAATTAGTTAGCGATCACCCTTGCTCTTTTATGGACTTTCCCTTTTTGGTCCCAAGCCTTGACCGGTTGGTCCATCAACACTTAATCAATTTCACTTGTTCTCTTTTTATTTTCTAAGGACTTAAGTGGCCAATTTAAGTTGGAAAATACTTTTAGAAAATTAGAAATTAATATTCATGACACGAGTCATCAAGGACCTGTTGCGCTTTGTGAAGTGCAACCTTAGTGCACCTCACTTGACATACATATTGAATAATGTGTTGCCTAAGTATGCATTCTTTTCAAGTAACCCACTTGCTTGTCCTCTTTATTAATTCACATTCCAGATCAACGATGCCCAAATTTGAGATGATAATTTTCATTCGGTTAACAACGTCTGATCGCGCGGTGTATTTTGTGAGTACAATTCCAAACATCGCTCAACAGCCATTGCCAATCTCATTCTTCACACTCCAACAGGAGATACGACCCTCGGTAGCCTATGTCGTTTAGCCTTGCAATCCTGGAAATACTATCGGAGCTCCCTTATGTGTTGGCACTGATACTCAACGGTGAGAAAGGAGGAGGAGATGGTAGGGGCAGGGGAAGACGTGTTGGAGAAGGAGGAACGTCAGGAAGAGAAGGCCTTGCAGAGAGAGGAGGTGTAGCCTCTCTCACAAGCACAAAAGGGTGTTTGAGTGGACATTTTTCTTGTAAACATCTAATGGTGTTGTACATGGGCAAAGATCGGACCTTGATCGGATTGAAGGCCAAAGAGGACGCTATTGTTTTTGTGTTGTGTATGTAGGAAGGAAACACGCAAAGAGACTATCTACTCCTACACTTCTGCATCCGCACCATCTCATGCTACTGCTCTCTCTCTCTCTCTCTCTCTCTCTCTCTCTCTCTCTCTCTCTCTCTCTCTCTCTCTCTCTCTCTCTCTCTCTCTCTCTCTCTGTGCGCACTTAGAGAGCACTACCCCGAAGGTGCCAGACAGAGGAGCTATTGACACGTGCTCGAGGGGGAGGACAGAATCCCTCCCCCAATTATATATATTATAAATAGATGTAGAAGTATAGATGGATCAATCTCTGAGTCCGCTTTCCGTTCGAGACGACCACATCTTTATACTTTGTACTTTTGTCCTTTCTCGATAGACGGGGGACGCACACATATATATTTGATTTGTCTCATAGGCCAACTTTGGCTCCAATAGATGTAAAAAGATCTTTCTTTCTTTGTTTCTTCTTCTCTCTCTCTCTCTCTCTCTCTCTCTCTCTCTCTCTCTCTCTCTCTCTCTCTCTCTCACACACACACACACACACACACACACACACACACACACATCAGATTTCTACAAACGCATCAAACTAGCAAAATTCATATATCCAAATCATTCATGCCATATTTTAGCATATGAAACAGCTTTAGAATTTGTAGCTACATTTGTAGATTTCTCCACACCCTTGTCATAATTGAGCTTGTACAACCCACAAGACAAGATACCTAATGCCACAATAGTATCACCTAAAGTGAGATCGTGAGCAGTGCATCCGTCATCCATAAACTTTACAGCAAGACCAAGTCTTGCTAATGCGCAAGTACAAAACAGATTCTTCTTAATCCCAGGCATAAAAATTACATCAAAGGGTGTGAATGATTCCCCATTAACTGCAATGAGTACAATCTTCCTGAGTCCTTGAATTGGATAAGAGGTATTGTTGACACAAGTGACGTAATTCCCATTGAGGAGAACATAAAGAAAAGTGAACAAGTCACGATGAGGTGTAAGATGCTTTGTAGCACCATTGCCTAAATACCACATATGTGAATTTGGAGCCTCAATCATGCATGCATCATGGACAAAAGGTTCATACTCACACTACACACAAAAAGCCCATTCTACATCAACAACACAATTTGCAGATTTTGTAATGGCTACATTTGAAAAAGATCCACTTTCTTTCTTACGTGCCTCTTTAGCCTTTAGTTTAGAACATTGCTATATCAGATGATCAATAACTTTGCAACAATAGTTGCAACATGGATTTTTCCTTTCTCTCTCAGCACATTTACTAGATGCATTGCTTTTATGTGAGGCATTTGCCAAAAATGGTTTGCTATTTGAAGAAGCATTTATATTGCTACCTCTGCTTTGTGCAATCACAAAAGCCTTATCAACAACAGCCTTGTCTTTTCTTGAAATAGCTTATTGTAATAGCAAAGTGATCAACCCATCAAACTTAATGGTATTATCATTGCCCTATGTAACAAGCATTAGAGTAGAATCAAAAGTCTGATATGTATCTGGTAATTCATCCAAGATAGTTTGCACAAGTGAATGGTCGGTAATGACCACCTACAATTATAAGTTGCAAATTGATATCTTTAATTTAAGCAAGAAAAGTGTCTGTTTCATCTTCCTCATGCATGATCTTTGATTCTAGCTATTTGCACAGGTACATTATGGTGCCTCATTGTGATCTGCATATAATCTAGCTAGAATGTCCAAAAGCTTGTTTTTCTATTTTGGCTAAATGAATGTGAGAAGTAATGGTGCACTTTACAAACAATGCAATTATTGCATGCATGTGCACATCTCTGCTATCCCAACAAGCATGTTCATTCGTAGGTAAAACAACACTAGCAGTAGGAGCATAACTACTAGAACTTGCAACATCCTCCATAGAACCTAGATTCATAAAAGTTGAGCGTACATCAAAACCTTTAACAATGTCCCATACACCCTTGGACACGAGTACATGCTATATCATGTAAGTTGATAGTTATCTCCATCCAGTTTGTCATCAATAATAGACAGCATCTCGAAAACATCATTGCTCAGGCATAATGAAAGATTGAACATGATGTAGAAAACGGCCAAACTAAGTAAATTGTACGTACTATATAGCACAAACCGTAGTAGACTATCAAGGACCTGTCATGCAAAAGTTTACAGTGGATAAATTTTTGCATAAAAGGACAAAATTTCCTATGTAGTAGTGGAAATGGAGACCAAAACGAGCCCAAATCAAAGTTCCAAGCACACCAAGCTCAACAAGCTATCCCAAGTATTTATCAACTTGTGAACGCTCATCAAAGCTCCCAAAAGTAAAACAAAAATGAGTAGGGGGTGCTAGCGATGTTGGCGACTATGCCTGGGAGGACACAACCTGCTTTGATATTAATTGTTGGAGTTAGGGTTGCAAGAATGCACACACATCTTGGAGATGGAGAAGAAGCTCAGGGCACAAAATGGAGAATGTACTACTAAGTGTGAAAATATAAGATAAGATAGCCCTAGAGTGATGGGCATATATACAAAACACGGGGATAAAAACCTCTGAGGAAAAAAAGTGCATCGGTGGTCCTAAGGATGTACACACGTCACTACCATATGCATAGTAGCATCACTACCATATACAAAGTAGCATCAGTACCATATACATGGTAGCATTAAGTACTCTCTTAATTATTGTGTATGCATACATGTGTCTGTTCATAGAGAAAATTATGCCAATTTAGCTTTTTAGGTTGTGTTCTTGCCTGCAAGGTTATTCACCTACAACATCCATTCAAGAGGACATAATGAGGCAAGTACAAGAATTGGTAGACAGAGGGATGGTGAGGCCTAACTCCTCTCCCTTTTGTTCTCCAGTCCTTTTAGTGCAAAAGAAAGATGGTAGATATTGCATAATTGTAGACTTTCCCTCTGCCAGGAAGAATCTTGATGAGTCATAGCACATTTGTTGATAACAAGTAGAAATTTTTGTTACCATATACATGTGGTAGTGATGTGTGTGAACACACTTAGGACTGCCGGGGCATTTTTTCCCTCTTTAGGAGGTTTTTTCCCCCGTGCATTGTATATACGCCCATTCATTCTAGGGCTATCTATCTTTCCATTGCACACTAAGTAATACACTCTCTATTGTGTGCCTTGAGCTTCCTTCGTCTTCTCCAAGTTGTGTGTGTTTTCCTGCAACCCTAATTCCAACAATTGGTATCAGAGCAGGTTGTGTCCTCCAGCACACGCCTGCTCACTTTCACCAGTTTATGTGAGCTTTGGCGAGTGTTCGCAGGTTGACAAAAATTTCGGGTGAGATCTTAGAGCTCAATATGCTTAGATTTTTTATTCAGGCTCATTTCGGCCTCCGTTTCCACTAAAAACTGCATAGGCTATTTTGTCATTTTGTGCAAAATTTTTGTCAATGCTTTTTTCTGCATAACAGGTCCCTTATAGTCTTGTATGGTTTGTGCTATATAGCACATGTTGTTCCCGCTTTGTTTCTCCTCTTTTCGGGAAGTTTTCACATCAAGTGCAACATTTACCATGGATGACAACAACACAGATGTGTTCAAGATGTTTTCTGCCGAGGACCAATTGAATGGGGACAATTATCCTATGTGGGCTTACATGATGCAACATGTTCTTGTGCCAAAGGGCGTATGGAATATTGTGCAGGGCATTGATGTACGTCCTGGTTCTGAGGATGTAGACAATGTTGAGGATGTTGAAGGTCTTGCTGCTGTTAGAGTTGTTTTGCCTATGGTAGAACAAGCTTGTTGGGATGTAAAGGATGAGTAGGCTCATGCATTGATTGTGTTGTCTGTAAAGCGCACCATTACTCCTCACATTCGTTCAATGAAATCTGCAAAACAGGCTTGGGATACTCTGGCTGGTCTTTATGCAAGCCGCAATGAGGCAAAAATTTCATTGCTGCGCAAAGAGTTGGAGTCAAAGATTATGCATGAGGAAGATGATATGGACACTTTCATTTGATGTCAAGGATATCAATGAGCAACTTATTTCTGTAGGTGAAGTCATTTCAGACAGTTCCCTTGTACAAACTGTTCTTAATGCCTTGCCAGACTCTTACCAAACTTTTGCTAGTACTTGGAGACTCATGACCCAAGGAAATCCTCAAGCTGTCAAGTTTGATGCATTGTGCACATTGCTGTTGCAAAAGTCACTTTCCAAAAAAAAAAGGACTAGACAGCGTGCAGTTGAATAGACTTTTATTGCTGCTCTCAAAGAAAGGGTGGTAACAACAATGCATCCGGTTCTTCTGCGAGTGGAAAATCATATGTTCCTAATGCTTTTGCTGGCATCAATTCGTTTGGAAATTTTAATGATAAGGGCAAAAAGAAGATGCGTTGCCATTATTGTAGAGCTAATGATCACTTGATCAAGCAGTGTCCTAAGTTAAAGGCCAAAGAGGCTAAGAAGAAAGAGGGCGGTTCCACTACAAATGATGGTTCCGCTACAAATGCAGCTATTGTTGAGTCTTCAGTGAAAGGAGACTGTCATGCTGATGTTGATGTAGAATGGGCTTTTAGTGCAGATTGTACCTATAATCCTGCTATCCATGATGCATGCATGTAAGTTGCTACAGATTCACATGTGTGGTATTTTGACAGTGGTGCTACAAAACACATTACGTCACATCGTGAATTGTTCACTTCTCTTTAGTCTCTCCCTCATGGGAATTTAGTGACTTGTGCTAGCAATGCCTCTTATCCAGTTCAGGAAGTTGGAAAGATTGTGCTTACTGCTACAAATGGCAGTTCTTTCACACTTGTTGATGCACCGTATGTACCTGGGATCAAGAAGGCTCTTTTGTCTATATCTACACTTGCTAGACTTGATCTTGTAGTCAAATTTGTAGATGATAGATGTACACTACATGATCTCAGTTTTGGTGATGAGATTGTTACATCTGGAATTTTATGCCGTGGGATGTTTAAGCTCACTTTGTATGACAAGTGTGGGCAGAATTTTGCAAATGAAGTTTTGGATTCAAAGGCTATTTCAGATGCAAAACTTTGGCATGCATGTTTTGGTCATTTGAATTTTGCCAGTTTGCTACGCTGCACTTGCAGAAACCTATTGCTTCTTTGCCGCCTCTTGAAGCACCTGTCAAACACGTTTGTGAAGGCTAAATTTTGGGTAAGATGCAGTGTTCTAAGTTTCCAAAGGATTGTTCAATTAGGGCCACATGCAGGTTGCAGCTTGTGCCGCATAGTGATGTTTGTGGGCCCATGCAAACTCCGTCCTTGTGCAATTACCTTTACTTTGTGACTTTCATTGATGATTACTCTAGGCATGCATGGGTATTTCCTCTTAAAGAAAAGTCTGAAGTATTTATGTGCTTCAAACAATTTCTGGCTATGGCTGAAAATGTCTCAAAATGTACTATGGGCACCCTCCGTTTCGATCGAGCGGGGGAGTATATGTCTCATAAATTTAATGCATTTTTGGCTAGTCATAGGATAAAACACCAATGTACAGTGCCGTATACGCCTCATCAAAATGGTGTTGCTGAGAGAAAAAATAGGTCTCTTATGAAAATGGCATGATGTACGGTCAAAAGTCAAGCTTTTGCTTCATTCTTTTTGGCTTGAGGCCATCATGTGTGCCACTTATGTACTAAACATGTGTCCTACAAAAGCTTTGCAGTCTATTACTCCATATGAAGCATGGCATGATAGAAAGCCTTCTATTGAGCACATGCGTGTTTTTGGTTGGTTGGCATATGCTTTGGTGCCACAAACACAGCGTAGAAAATTGGACGATAAGGCTATCATATGTATTTTTGCTGGTTATAGTGCTGAAAGAAAAGGTTATAGGTTGTATCATCCACAAATAAAGTGTATTCTAGTTTCACGAGATGTTGTGTTTGTGGAAGATTTTGTTCAACCCTTGTTGTCATGTACAATACTAGAGATAGTAATGTAAGCTCACAAGACATTTATGATACTTTGTTGCCTCTTTTCGGTGGTGGAAATATGAATGTAAATTCCAATGAGGCAAATGTATAGCCTATGGGGTTTTCTGAAAATGTTACAGATCAGCCTATTACTTATGTAGATGTACATGATGTACTTGATGAGGAAAGGGTTGAAAATGAGCAGGCTAGAGGTATGCCAAAATGGCTGGTGCATACATTGCATGACAGTAAACTGGATGCACCTTTGTCTAGGCGTACTCATTCAGGATCTTGCCATGCATCTTATGCATCAGATTGTTATGCTTTGGCTGTGTCTAGCTTACATGTTGTTGAGGAACCTCTATCTTTTGATGAAGCACATAATTCAAAAAATTGGATGGTTGCCATGCAATCAGAATATGATGGACTTATAGAAAATGACACATGGACTTTATGTGATTTGCCTCCTGGCAAAAAGGCCATTGGTATGAAGTGGATTTACAAGTTTAAACGCAAGCCGGATGGTGAGATTGGTCGCTATAAGGGTTATGCACAACAAAAAGGCATAGATTATGAAGAGACTTTTGCTCCCACTTGTCGTATGACTATTGTGCGTTTTCTATGTGCATTGGCAGCTCATTTTGTTTGGGATGTACATCAATCAGACATTGTTATTGCTTTCTTGGATGGTGACATATTTGAGGAAGTTTATGTAACGCAACCGATTTTGTCAAGAAAGGACAAGAGGACAAAGTGTGCAGATGTAAGAAGGCTTTGTATGGGTTGAAGCAATCTCTGTGTGCTTGGTATGAGAAAGCTGACACTCATTTGGTCAAACGAGTTTTTCGTAACAATCCAATAAAAAGCACATTGTATGTCAAGCGTGAGGGCAATGTACTTCTCATTGTTGTTCTTTATGTGGATGATTTGTTGATCACTGATCCCAATGAGGCACATATTGCTGAATTTAATGTTGATTTGAATGCTATTTTCAAGATGAAAGATTTGGGGCTGTTGCATCATTACTTGGGCATACAGTCTAAGGAGGGTGATGGTGGTATTGCCTTGTGTCAGAAAAGTTACATAGAGATATTGCTATGTAAGTTTGAACTTGAGGATTGCAAACCTATTGCCACTCCCATGGAAACAGGTTTGAAGTTGAGTCTACATGATGTTGGTGATCCTACTAATGTCACTATTTACCAAACTACTATTGGTTGCCTCATTTATGTATGCAACATGAGGCTGGACATTCAGTTTATAGTCTCACAAGTCAACAGATTTATGCATAGCCCAGGGTCTAAGCATTTGCACGCTGTCAAGAGGATTTTCGGCTGCTTGAGTGGCACTTTACATCTTAGATTGTTTTATCCCAAGGGGGGATCATTGTCACCAAACTTACATGCTTTTTCGGACATAGATTGGGCTGGTTGCTTTGACACTCGAGTGTCCACAAGTGGTTTTTGTTTCATGCTTGGCAGTTCATGTATATCATGGTTGAGCAAGAAGCAACCTACTGTGGCCACTTCTAGTGAGGCTGAGTACAGGGCAGTCTTCACAGCTACGGTTGAGTGTGTATGGCTCAGACGCCTTATGGCGATTTGGGTGTTGGACATGACACTGCCAACACTATCTACACTGACAGTCAAAGTGCATTGGCAGTTGCAAGGAACCTAGTTTTTCATGCTCGCACAAAGCACATTGAGGTGCATTACCACTATGTAAGGGAGAGGCTCTTAGCAGGAGAGATCAACTTGCCTTATGTGCCAATACAGGACAACCCTGCAGATCTTTTCACAAAGGCATTGTCTCGTGAGAAGTTCAAAGATTTCCACGAAGCTTTGGGCTTACTCCCCTTTGTGGACTGATCATGTCCTGAGGGCATGGCACTTCTCTTTACTCATGTGCCAGCTCTCGTTCACCGCATCACTCCAGGGGGGATTTGTTACCATATACATGTGGTAGTGATGTGTGTGAACACACTTAGGACCGCCGGGGCATTCTTTCCCTCTTTATGAGGTTTTTCCCCTTGTGCATTGTATATCTATCTATCTATCTTCATTCTAGGGCTATCTATGTTTCCATTTCACACTAAGTAATACACTCTCTATTGTGTGCCTTGAGCTTCCTTCATCTTCTCCAAGATGTGTGTGTTTTTTTGCAACCCTAATCCCAAAAATTTCTACAATTTGTGTTGCAATGTTGCTATTAGGAATCTCCTCCAATATGCTGGAGCAACAACAAAGCTTATATGAAGGTCGACAATGTGAAAGAATTGCACAACAACAACTTCAAGCTCTCACTAAACCACAACCAACTATTTATTTTGTAAGATTAACTAAGGCTATAAGTAACTCTCTCAATAGTCTACTTGTTAGGGTAGAATCCAAGTGGCTGGCACTCGCCAAAGTAGCCCATATTCATATTATCTAATAGAATGAGGGAGCACAACACGTTGTTGTACTGAGTTCCACCCACTCTCTGTCTCATCTCCTCCTTCTTCACATCATGCACACTCATCGCTCCCGTGCACTCTTCACTACTCTAAGAGGTGTTTGGCTATGATATCAATTGAGATAGATCAAAGCTATGGTGGATCAAAGGAGATGAACTCCATAGCTAAGAGAGAAATTGTGATAGAGAGGAAATTCAGGAGAGAACGTTCATGGCATATGTTTGAATAGTGCTACAAAGAAACCCATCTTTCTATTCATATTGACAACTTTAAAATAGGCTTTTACTCAAGATATTGAACACAAGATTTGATCCTTGACTGACTTTACAACAAGGATATTTAGGCTAGCAGCATAGATCATATGATCATGATCTTATGGGCTGATTAGAATTACGCTTGCATCTTCCTATGGACTCACAAAGAAGGTGGCTGGATGCAACTCCTCCCTTGCAAACCCGACGTAAGGCTAGGGACCAATTGCAACCCGCTGTTAGGGGTTCACAACCCTAATAGGTAATCATTACAAGAATGATGCAGTGTAGAGAAAAATGAGAAAGGAGACTACACATTACACCATGAAAACTGCAGACTGTATGAACACAAGAGACCATGGCTAAGCAAGAGAAAGTACTGCTTTACCCTGTATTCATCATCAACGCCCAACTACAGGCCCAAAACAGCAGTACGGCTGTAGGAATATTCCAAACTGCAAACTATAGGGTAGTTACATCCGAAAATTGTTCCTCGCCATCTGACCATTCGGTATTTCCAACTACCTAGGCATAAAGACCTTGTGTAAACATGCTCCTAAGGTTTAAAGCTAAGACCTTAGTCAAAAGTCCAAAAAGATAAATGCCATGAAACATCAGGCCCTAACACCTGGCACACCCGGTGGACAATGTTTCTCAAACATTGTGAGGACACACAATGCCTTGATCACAAACTTCAACATCAAGATGATCCTTCACTTCAGGCTGCTTTGAACTTTCCCCTTCACTTGCAGTTTCCTTACTATCTTTACCAAATCCTGCATCCACTTCAGCTTCAGGTGCTTTCATTACAACCTCTTCATTGAGTATCTCATCAACAATAGACAATACTGGATCTTTAAACTGTTGTGGTCCACCTTGAACATATGCTTCTTTAGCTGCAACTGCAAGTGGAATTGTGACTACAGCTTCAGCTAACTGTACCTGAGCTTCGATATCAATTTGCTCCATTATTGCAGGATCACCCTGAGCACTCTGTTGTTCAGCTTCATCATGTTTGTGCTGATCCTCTTGCTTTTGCAACTGCTCAAACTACTGTTTCAACTCATCATACTGCCTCTGCAATAATAAACTCTCCTCTTTGGCTCTTCTTCTTCTGCAAAGATCTGATATGGCTTACTGACCACATCATACACCATGACTTTGATTTTCTCCCAAACTCCCTTATGTACTCCATCACTTCAGTCTTCATTCTCTCCACATCTCTTGAATTGAGATACCTTATACAAAGTAGAAAACTCTCCTCTTCTTCAAGTGATTTCAGGTCTTTAGGCTCATTTTCATATTCAAGTACATATCCAAATTCAGTAGTAGCAGGTTCAGGGTCAAGTTCAGGTTCAGGTTCAAGTTTAGTTTTCCCTTCAAGAAGAATGAAGAAAGATTCAAGGTAGGATTCAAACTTTGCAACCATGAGACATTGCCTCTTGAACACATCTAATATCTCTGCATGTAGATGCAACACTCGAAGACCTGATTTAGACTCTTTCTCCTTGAAAATAGAAAGAAATCCACGTTGTAGCTGCAAAAGTGTCCAATCAATGATATCTCCCTGAAATTGAAAACTTTTGACTTCTGCTCCTTGAAAAACTTCCCTTATGTCATCAAGCATGAAGATATGAAACCAATGAGATATAAGAATATCAACATCATCTCCTCCATCAGTAACATCACATAGAAATCTAGAACAATCTCCAAGAAAACCCACTTCACCATCATCAAGAACTTGCAAAAGACTTGCATAATCATCGGTCAAAATCATCTCCTCAGCATCATAGACACCATTGACATGAGAAACTTGGTATAAATCAAGCTCATTATCAGTCTGCTTGCTTATTTCCTCTGCAAGTTCAACTTCTTTTGGAATTTCAACTGTCTCTGCAACCTTCACAGCTTCTGAAACTTGAACAGCTTCATTTGTACTTTTGACATTATTTGCAGGTGGTATATCATCTTCAATAATAAAAATGTGATTTGAAGTTGACTATTGTGTTCCTGCTTCCTCAGGCTCTATCACTGCAACTGCATCCTGCACTACACTTGAACTTGATTCTTTTGAACTTCATCTTGTATTTGCTCTTCCATAATAGTATCCATCTGTACGTGTACTTGATTTGAGCTAAGTTGCACCTGCGAATTCAGTTGATCATATTCTTGTTTTAAGTCATCATACTTCTTCTTCAGGTTCCTCTCATCTCCTTGTTCCCAAACATCCATCTTTGCATAATGTTCATTCTGTCTTAACTACAATAGCTGAATCTTTTGGCGCTTCACCATCACAAATTAAGGCTTCAAGTCTTCATATAGTTTCAACTTAAACAAAATTATCCTACTTTGCTTCCACTTTATACATTCAATCCATTGCAAACATTCAAACAAAAAGTTCACTTCCTGATTCATGTATACAATCTCCTGCAAATATTCAATCTCTTGCATATGTTCAATTCCTTGTAAGTACATTGTAGTGCTCTTTCCCTGTTGCAAGTATTCAATATACTGCAAACATGAAGCTTCTTGCACTTCAAAAATCTCCTGCAAATGAACCTGAATTTGAAATTTCTTGATTTCATATTCTTCCACAACATCCTTCATGCTTCTTTCATCCAAACCCTTTTTCCACTTGATCCATTTCCAAAAGAAAATAATTAGCAAATTCCAAGAAAGACTTCCACACCATTGAACACAAGTAGAAATTTGTTGCAAGCACCCCATGTTGGACTTCTCTAAACAAAAAGTCGCTTCAGTCACTTTGCTCCTGCATCCTTTAATTATAGAAATCAAAGATTGAACTCCATTCTTCACCTTTGAGAACCTGTAGTTTGCTTCTTCTTTGTCAAAAAATGCTTCTTGAATATCTTTGACAAGATACTGATCCTGTGAACACTTCTTGATTAATGATTTCTTCTCTTCTTGAAGTTGATCGATCACAAAAATGGCTTGATTTGTCACCACCTGATTTGAATATCTCTCATTCTTCAAATCTAATGAGAGATTGTTGATGATTATTGCTTGAGCAGTAATAAGACTTTGAAATTCATGAAATTCAGGAACAAAATCTCTTTGCAAATCAGTAAGTTTTTGTTCAACGACCTGCATTATGGAATTTTGTAAACCAGGGACCTTCGGCATTGAAACTGGTAATTCAAGGATCTGAAAGTCAAGATCCTTGTCTTCACAACCTAGATAACTCATATCCACTCCTAGAAATTGGCTTTCAGTCTTCAAAACTCCAAAAAATTCTTCTCCATCAACACAAACACCTTCCGAACTATCACCTGTTGAATACTCCTCATCAAGATTCATTAAAAACTGATTCATCACATTATCCTCATCAGTAGCACACATTATGTCTTTATCTATCTTCAGCTCTTCCACTTCATTACACTGAAATCTGATGTCTCCCTGAATTTCAACCTCTTCAAGATTGATGTCAAATGTTGGTATATGAGTTTGTATGGGATATTGGTGGCTTCTCGCGCTCACTCCCACTTGTATTCCCTTCTTCTCAATCAATAATTCTTCTTTTGGGCAACTCTCCTTCTCTTCCTGCAAAGAGGTGAGTCTCTTCGATGTGAGGTTTGGGGATAGCTGGCAATCCTCTTGGCTCCTTTGGCTCATGAGTTGCTCCTGGCTTCCTCCTTCTTCCTTCATCATATTTTGGACTATATCTCCCTTGCATTGAACAAACTCTCCTTCTTCAATCAACTTCTTCTCTTCAATAATCTGAGTATCCACAACTTTGATCCCATATTCAAAAACATCAAAATCAGGTTGAAAAACTTTAGGTGCTGAAAAATTAGATTCAGGCTTTGAAACTTCAGGTTTTGAAATTGCTGGTGTCTGAAAAACTGTTGGTACTTCAACATTGTGCAAACCCTTGAGTTTATTTGGAGTGTGGTTTTGGGATACTAAGTGCTCCTTTTGGCTTCTTTGGCTCTTAGGATGCTCCTTTTCTTCTTCCCTTTCCAACATCACCTTCTTGACTTCTTCAGGTTGGCTTTGTGCTTGAACTTCTTTCATTGATTAGGGACTTACACAAGTGAATTTGGAGAAGTTAAACATGATTGTACCTGATTTTTCCCGACCAAGGGGAACATTGGTGTTGTAACTCCCCACTCATCATCACTTTCATATTCCTCCTGAAACTGATCTTCATACTTCTCTGTCAAGACTTCAATTGCTTCTTGTAACACCTGTATCCTGCGCATACTAGAGCACGACTTTCTTCTTTTTCCTTCAAGACCTTCATGCCAGTCTTCCGCCTTGTCAAGAAGATTAGAAAAATCATCCAAATCCTCTTGTGCATCACATAGTTCCTCATGATCTGATGCATCTCGAAAACATCTGACAATTTGATACAACTTCTTGCACAGTTTATGCATACAATATTTGACACATACATCTTCCTTTTGACAGGGCTTGCACATGTAAGGGCATTCCTTTGTGCGGTGCTCATACTTTTGACAAATTGCACAATTTTTCTTCTTCTTCTTTGCCATTAATCACACCTCAAAAGAATAGAGAGAATTTGTACCTCTTTAAACCTTGAAACCGCTTAAACTGCATTGCAAACTGGAATTTCTAAAATCTGCAACTTGTAAACAGTTGAACTGCAAATTGCAAACTTCAAACTGCACATTGAACTGGAAATTGCAAACTTCAAACTTCAAATTGCCAGCGGACTGTAATTGCCTTAACTAGACAGAAACTGCCTGCAGAGAAATTGTCTGCACAGAAAACTGCACAGAAACTGTCAAGAACCCTGCAAACACCTGCAACTTGTCAGCAATTGTAATTTTGATTTCCCCTGGCAGATTCAAGAAGAAATCCTCCAAGAATTTTGATGTATAATTCTCAAACTCTTCCTGCAGGGTTACCCAATTCAAGAAGTTCTACAGGTGGTCGAGGTCGACTAACATGTCAAGAACCTCTTGAATTCTTGAGTGCCATATGGTTCAGGCTAAATTTGAACCAATTGCAAGAACCGCTTCAGAGAGAAGGTGGTGGTTAAAGCACGAGAAAGAAACTTGGCATCATAACCGAATCATCGCTTGCTTTGAGATTACTGTACTTCGCTCCCATGTCCATTAGAACACACACATCACGGTCGCCAAAGTGTTAGGGGTTCACAACCCTAACATGTAATCAATACAAGAATGATGCAGTGTAGAGAAAAATGAGAAAGGAGACGACACATTACACCATGAAAACTGCACACTCTATGAACACAAGAGACCATGGCTAAGCAAGAGAAAGTACTGCTCTACCTTGTATTCATCATCAACGCCCAGCTAAAGGCCCAAAATAGCAGTACGGTTGTAGGAAGATTCCAAACTGCAAACTGCAGGGTAGTTACATCCGAAAATTGTTGCTCGCCATGTGACCATTCGGGTATTTCCAACTACCTAGGCATAAAGACCTTGTGTAAACATGCTCCCAAGGTTTAAAGCTAAGACCTTAGTTAAAAGTCCAAAAAGATACATGCCATGAAACATCAAGCCCTAACACCCGCCTTCACATCCACCTACAATCCTCCACCAAAACCGGTTTGATTGTTGCTCCCACGACCTCCCACACACAATATTAGGAGTTGAGCTAAGCCACTAGCACAAATGAGCTTCCACGTGTGGGGGAGGGGAGCACAAAATTGTATTTAAGCCAGAGTCTCTCTCTCTCTCTCTCTCTCTCTCTCTCACACACACACACACACACACACACACACACACACACACACAAGTAAGCTGATTAGGAACTCAAATGAACTCGGATCCGAGTCATTAAGGGACCAAGATGCAACTTATATAAAGGGCTTTGAGCACTAATTAACTTGATGCATTGAGATTTAATGGGGTTATTGATTATAATACTATAGATCAAAGCGAAGGTAGGGAAGATTGAGCTAAAGCACACATAAAGATAATGCTAATTTACACAAGAATTGATCAAATAGAGTCAATTTGAGGAGAATATAGTAAATTAACTAGGGGATTTTTGTGCAAAAAGAAGGTAAAGGGTACACACACACACACACACACACACATGCGAATCTAGACCCCAACTAATCAAAAGTTAATTAACCAAGATGATTAGTGACCCATGGGACTAGTACCCAAGGACATAGTTATACTTGATTAATCTCAAGAATGATTAGAGGAAGTAATGAATACTGAACTAATACACCCAAAGCAATTAATATCCTCTTGTGGCTATGATACCACTTGCTAGGTTAGCGAGGGTTAATAAGATTAGCATTCACAATTAACATGAATAATTAAGAGAATACTTAATGACACAAGAGATAACCCGAAAGAAACTAGACATGCATTATTGAAGATGAACACCAGAATGTGTAGAAGAGATGATGAGTGGCAAGAGCATCTAAAGAGTAGTACAACCATGTGAGGGTATCGAGACTCTCAAGTCGGCTCATACACAAAGGGGTTGATCCATGAAGCCATCAGAATCCTTTGGCATCTTATACACTTCGGCTCCATCTACACCTCACTAAGGCCGCATGGAAGTCACATGACTAGGTGCCACACAAGCTCTAACTAGACAAGAGAAGATGCACATGAGGACTTGGTACATAGGCAAAGACCATACCCAATGGGGAAGTGACTAGAGGTCTAAACTCTACAAATATTGGAGATATACGTCCATAGCTTGCTTAAAGGTACTTGGACTTGGTAAAGGGATAATGTGCCAAGGCCACAAACATGGTGGAACGCCCATTAAAAACCTATTCTTAAAAATCCATTCTTCATTATTTACACGTAGTGAATAAGGGAACCCAACATAACTACTATAGAAACTACAGTGAGCTCCACCCTTTCATCCCTCTTTCTCCTCTCTCTCTCTCTCTCTCTCTCTCTCTCTCTCTATGTGCGTGCGTGCATGCACGCATCACTTTATGGTATCGTTCCTTCATAATTTGTAGACACAGAGAAAAAAATTTACGATTTAGTAGAATTTGGCAAAGAGTAGCTAACCCTATTGTATGGGAGTTTTTGAGTGAAGTTTATAGGAGGATGAGAGGAAAGATCTGTGCTAAGTTAAATTTTTTTCTTGAAGACAATATGTGGCTCCCATTCTTCAAGCCTCCAGTCCATCGCCATTTTCGGTTCTAAACTCCACCTATGTTTAAGTATCAAGCAAAGTTGTCCGCATTTCTACTTTCCCTTTTTTCTTGTTCTATTGACTCTTCAGGGCTATTTAAGAATGTCCGTGAAATGTGCTCTCCTTTTATAACTGAATGATTCCTACTAGAGGTGAAGTGTGAGAAGGGATGTGGACATGTTCTAAGCTTTCCAAATGGACTTAAACAACTCTCATCCTTGGGGTTTGGTTGAGTGCATTAAACAAGTTGGCCACAAATGATACAAAGTGTTAGGCCTAGGGTAAAATAGGCCAAGCCAAGGGCCAAGACACACTTGTGATATAGGGGGCCTGTATGTAGCAGACCAAGGGCCTATATATGGCATGGTTGGGTGGAGACTTGCATGTGCTAGTGAGGGCGAGCTTTTTGAAATGGGGCCTCTAAACCCAAACCAATGGGCCTACCCTCACAAAATGTTCGTAAAGAGGTACGCACACTACTTGGGGCACCACCTTCTTTTGGGAGTGGAGAAGGAAACCAATCAAAATAACATTTGCACTCACCCACTCAAGCAACACACTTTCACAACCCTTACTCTATGTACACTTTGGACACTTGACACCATTAACGATTATGCAACCCAATGCCGTGCATCAAATGTAAATATGCAATTTGTGGAATAGCATTCACCTTCTCCCCATAAGAATACCCATGATACATCCAAACTCCTCCTCTCTCAAGCACTCATCAAAAAAATCATGCGCACAAGACCTACCTCTCAAACACACAAGAGAATCACTTACATCGAACTAACACACTTTGCATAGAGAGCTCATCTCCATCTATGCAATGCCGTGACAAATAAAATCACCATGAGAGGTAGCCACATGCATATGTAATGAAGCAAATGAGAGTTGGAGTGAGAATTTTCTTTAGACTAATTGAATAAGTGTGAAGAAACAAACCAATGGTAAATTGAGAGTAGAACACTTACTTGATTTCTCGCACACCTTTTAAGGGGTAGACAGACGTTGGCTAACCATCACGAATTGCGACACTTGATTGTTTGAAGATGATTTAATGATCATTAACATAACCATGAGAGAGATCATGATGTATTTACAAGTTATTGAGGTGCTACAATGATTTATTGGGTTGATGGAGTAAGAGATTGTAGAATAGAAAGAGTGGAGGATAGAGTTGCACTTCCTCCAAAGAGGAGGGTTAGGAGGGAGGATGTGAAAGAGGGAGAGTTGGGGGTTTCTCTACTATTGATCAAGAACAACATGAAGTTGAAAATATAGGTGTGTGTCCTTGAGTCTCTCTAAGGGGGGCTATTTATAGTTGTGTAGGAGTGGGATTATGCTACACTTAATTAGGGTGAGTGATTAGCCCTAATTAAGTGTCCTTTGACCACTCATTGAATATTGTACATAAAATGGACTATTTATTCACCAAAAATATCATTTTAGACCGTGAAGGCTCCATAGGGGTGCATAATGTAGGTGGGTCCCACCATGAGGCCCTACGGGTGGCTCCTGCGGGGTATCTCAACTTGTTTGTCTTGGCATTTAGAAAGCATCTTTAGGTTGGTCCCATCACATGCAAGTGACCTTGAATACTCATTGCTCTTCTAGAAGATGAGTAGGGGCAAAATAAGATCTCACCCTCTTGATTTACTTGATTTACAGTTCCTTTTTGCTGCGAATCTGACAGATTTACACTATTTTGACCATAACGTTTTACCTATAGTTCGGAATGACATGCTTCAAAAGGAAAATTTGACCTTCTCAACATGTTTGATATGAATGTGGACTATTCTTCACGCCCATGCACCAAGGAATTCGGTTTGGAAGGTCCACACTAGTCTAGGGAACCTTTTGCTTCCAAGTCTTCTTGTATGGGCCCTTTGCTTGTATGCATCCAAGGGGAATCATGCTTTTTCAAAAGGGTATGATGCTTAAACAAATAGAGGAGGGCCCAATATTATTTGCTTGTGAAAAGAATATACAATTTGAGTCTTTTTGAAAGGAGAAAAACTATATGTATATTCTTAAGAGATATTGGGCCACCTATGTAGGGGGCATAGAAGACTTGTAGAGATGGTCCCTAATCTTTGGTAAAGACAAGTGGAGAGTTGATTTCCATGGTAATTTATCTATATGGGATGGAAGATGGATATATTATTTTTCTACTACTAATTTACAAGAGGTAAGAAAGTTTGGGGGTAGATAGTTGGTTATTGTATGCTTAATTTTATTTACAAAGCAAAAAGAAAAGGTTGGTAATATAAATATATGACTAAGGTGATATTTTTGGGAAGAGTACAATGTATGTATCGCCACAAAGGTTAAACAAAAAAGTGGGAATTTACTCTAGATAACTTAATAGCGTAGAAAAATATATACACATATGAGGAAGAGGACGTTGAGTAGGCTGAATAATGTTGCAAAAAGATGGTTACCATTTTATGCCACTCATATTAGCCCTCCCCCAAGCCTAGAGATATTCATATCTTTAGGAGGACGGTGTTGCTTCTTTCTCTTCTTCTTTATTTTTTCTTTTTCCTCTTTTAAGAAAAAATAAAAGGAGGAGCGACATGCACTCTTTTACTCCATTAGACTTGCTTTTCATTACCTCAATCCCATAAATCGGAGATGGGAGGGTTGCCTTGGGTATGCTCAGATTCCAAGGCTGGTTCTTCTTTGCACATCAAAGCTTTAAAAATAGGTGGAGCATTTGCCAAGCCAAAGGGAGCCATGCCAATTTGGAGCTTAGACGATGTAGGTGGATGACTTCCTATCAACGAATTGATACGTTGAAAGTAGGGCTTTAATCTCCATCCATTGACTCTGGTCTTGTGGAGTTTTCCTGATAAATCTGCTAATCTATAACTACCATTCCCAAACTTTGTTTTTATCATGAAAGGTCCCTCCCATCTTTGCAAAAACTTTTTGTCAAGTCGAGTATCAAGTCGGTTATCATAGCGAAGAACCAACATACCTTCCTTCAATCCTTTCCCCTTGAGCTTCTTGTTGATTTTGTCCCTTTGGTTTGTCGCTTTGGTGATGTAGTGATCAATGGACTCTTCTCTATTTAGCTCAAGTTGTTGGAGATCTAAGATCCTTTCATGTAGAACCTCTTTTGGTTTTTTTGCCACTCTTGCAAGAACGCGCAAGCTTGAGAGCTCTACCTCAATGGGGAGAAGTGCCTCCTGTCCATAAACTAGATGAAAAGGGGTGAATTGGGTAGATACCTTGAAAGATGTCCTATACGCCCAAAGAGCAGCCGTCAAATGGCGATCCCAATCATTAGGTCGGTCCACAACTTGCTTAGAAATGATCTTACATATCATTCCATTCACTTTTTCCACCAATCCATTGCATTGAGGATAGTAGGGTGTGGAATGCAGGTGTTTCACTTTTAACCTCCTCAAGAGATCATTCAGAAGGTCAACCCTAAAACCCGGGCCTCGATCTGATAAGATTTCTAGGGGTGTTCCAAACCTACTACAAATATGATCAAAAATAAACTTTGATACCTCTTCAGTTGTGATTCGGGTTGTGATTGTTGCTTCCGCCCATCGTGTCATGTAGTCAACACCCATGATGATGAAAACCTTCCGTGTAGAAGTACGAGGTAGGGGACCTATTGCATCCACACCCCACTTTTCAAAAGGGCCATAAGATATTATTGGGACTCGAGGCTCATATGTTAGTCGTCTATCCCCAGCAATTTGGCATTGCTCACATGCCTCACACCAATGTTGGACATCACGATGTAAGCTCGGCCAAATAAACCCTGCTTGTAAAATCTTCCTACTTGTAGTATCTTGAGAAAAGTGACCACCACAGACATCATCATGACATGAAAGAAGAATTTTCTCTATCTCTTGCACACCTAGTACTCTCCTCAAGACCAAATCTTTCCCTTTGTGATATAAATCGTCCCCAATCAACTGGTAGGGTGTGGCCTTCTTAACTAGTCTATGTCTTTGCACCTTGTCTAAGTGTTTGGGACACTCACCTGCTTGTAGAAAGAAAATAATGTCTTTTAGCTCCTCTTGACCTTGATATTTGGGTTCATATAGTTTCACACCGCCTACCGCCATTTGAAGCTTTTCATTTGCGAGTAAGTCTGCTTCCTTGTTATGAGTTCTCACAATGTGTTGTACCCGTGTTGCTTTAAAACCCTTCATCAAAGCTCTTACACTACTAAGCCACTCAAACAATGTACGATTCTCGCACCTCCAAGTCCCTTGGATTTGCCTGACCACTAGCAAAGAATCACCTTTTATAATAAGTCTTTGTATGCCTAATTCTTTGCATTCTTCTAACCCAAGGGTTAGAGCAACATACTCAGCCTCATTGTTGGAGTGAACATTGGGTAGAGTGATACCTTTTCTAACCATTACCTCCTTTTGTGGGTTCAAAATGATGATCCCCCCTACTGCTTTGTCTTGTTGGCATTGATAAGCTCCGTCAAAGCATAAAGTATGGGCATTATCAATCTCCTTCACTTTGAACTGTTTTGAGCCTTCCTCTCTTTGTAGTCGTGATCGTTCCCTTTCTCTCACTTTGTAGGTGAGAATGTCTGCAAGTCCTGCTCTTGTGCTATCTTCTACAAGGAAAGTGTATTCAAATTCTTGGAGTTCAAGCACCCACTTTGCTATTCTAGATGAGCAGCTCATGTGTTGTACTACATATGGTAGATTATGCTCTAAGGTGAGAAAAACAAATGGCACAGGGAGAAGATACGATCGAAACTTCCTTACCGCAAACAAGATTGCAAAGACCACTTTCTCCATTTCAGTGTATCCCTTCTCGGCCGGAGTCATCACCTTGCTTGCAAAATAGATCGGCTTCATGTATGATGTTTTATGATCTTTTTGCATCAAAACAACACCAATTGCTTCGAAACCTACACTTGGAGTGACATAGTAGGTCTCCTTTGGATCTGGTGGCATTAGGATTGGGAGAGAGCTAAGAATGCCCTTCACTTCCTCAAAACATTTTGCATGTTTCCTCCCCCATTCAAATGTAGATTGGTTTGCCAACCTATGCAAAGGGGCGATGGCTTCTGCTAGGAGATGGATGAAGCGAGACATGTACCTCACTTTGTGATTGAAGGTCATTAGCTCCTTAGTTGTTGTTGGTGGAGATAATGACAAAAGGGCCTCTACTTTAGAGGGATCCACTTGAATTCCTTGTGAAGAAACCACATGGCCTAGCAAAACCACTTGAGATTCACCGATATGACACTTCTCTGGGTTGAGTTGTCCCCCAAATTGATGGATCCTCTTAAGCCCCTCTTCAACCTTTTGGCAGTGAAGTGATCTACAACTATAAATACAGAAATCATCCATAAAGACTCTTATAGATTTTCCAAAGAATGGCTGAAATAGAAATATTGTGAATCTCATGAAGGTTCTAGGAGCATTGGTGAGCCCAAAAGGCATTACTCTGAATGCAAAACATCCCCAAGGTGTGATGAAGGTGGTTTTTGGTTGGTCCTCTTCTGCTATTCTAATTTGAAAATATCATGAATACCCATCACACACAGTGTAGCATTCATGACCTGCTACTTCATTCAAAATTTCATCTGGGAAAGGGAGAGGGAAGTGGTCCCTCTTTGTCACAGCATTGAGGGGTTTGTAATCCACGCAGACCCTCCACTTACCATTCTTCTTGGGAGTGACTACAATAGGTGATACCCATTCGGAGTTGGATACTGGATAGATGAAGCCAGCCTTCAAGAGTCGATTCACTTCTTGTAGGAGAGCCTTTTGTTGCACAGATCCTAGTCGCCTTAACTTTTGAGCCACGGGTTTGGTCCCTGGTTTCAATTCAATTCGATGCTCCATTACATCTACACCTCTTATTTGTGAGTAGCCAATGATAAACAAATTGGGATACCTCATTAACATATTGATGTAGGACCTTTTCTCCTCACAAGTAAGATCTTTTGCAAGCATCTTCTCAAATTCTTCTTCAAGGTCGTGGCATCTTTCATCCCCTTGTGTGTGATTGTCTGTTGGTTTTTCTTCTACGGAAACATCTTGGGTGTTGGTGTTAAATACAATTCCCATTACCTCCAAAGAAGACTCCTCTTCACTGGTTGATGCACTAGTTGATGCTTCCTCATCACTTGAGTAAGGACTCTCCTCCTCGCTCTCTTCATCTGCCATGGTTTCATAGTTGATATCTAGTTGCTGTCCTTCTCGCCAATCATACACCACCGGTTGACCCTTCTTAAGAATCAAACGACCACTTCCCCATTTTTGATCTGCATTCA
This sequence comes from Adiantum capillus-veneris, assembly GCF_014529385.1. Lineage (NCBI taxonomy): Eukaryota > Viridiplantae > Streptophyta > Polypodiopsida > Polypodiales > Pteridaceae > Adiantum > Adiantum capillus-veneris. The sequence continues at coordinate 52,141,513 of NC_140958.1, read as the reverse complement.
CAGCAATGAGCCAAGGCCTCCCTAGGATGATGGGATAGCCCTCCCCCTTAGCTGGCATGACATACATATCCACTCGTGCATCTATGTTACATACAGAGACTTTTACATTTTCAATGATCCCCAAACACTTCACACTTGAGTTGTTGGCTAGCCTAGCTTGACAATTAGAGGACTTTGTAATTTCAAGCCCTAACCTATTCATTGATTTTTCTGTGATCACACACATTTGAGCTCCACCATCAACATATACATTAGACACCTTTTTACCCCTTATGTAAGCATCCACAATGGGTTCCACATCTTTTTGTAGCTTTGAGGCCACAACCTTAATGGAAAGATTTGCTTTCTTCTTTGGAATTCTTGTACTTACCAACTTTGGCCATTGCCTTCTTACTTTGGCTGATAGGTGTAGAAGTTGAGGCCATGAAATGTTTGGCTTTTGGGTTTGTAAATCCTCCAGGATGTTGTAGGGCTCTAGCTCCTTTCCCAATGGGAAGTCGTTGATACCAATTTTCCTTCGCTTTGATCTTTTCTTCCTGCTACTTTCAGCTTCTTCCATCTTTGACTTCTTCTTCTTGTCCCTTCTGGCTGAATTTGTTCCTTCACTTCTCATGTCTTCATCCTTATCATGTGCTCTTGTGCGTTTTTCTGCCGGCATAACATCAAAGTTTAGAGTATGCTCATCTATTACCTCTTCTAGCTTGATGATGTTGACTCCTCTTTCTTCCTCCTCATGTGGGACGGGAGGTATATTTGCTGGTGGTGGTGGTCGACGAAGGATTTGTGGGCCTTGAGCTAGTTCTTGCTGCACAGTGAGAGGAGGCGGTCTGGGGGGATATATGTCTCCCGGAAGTCGCCTTGGATGTGGACAATTGTACATGCCATGGCCCATTTCATTGCAATTCCAACATCGCAACTCTTGAGCTTGTCTTCGTTGATTGCGATTCCCTTCTCTTGGTTGTCGTTGTTGAGGTAGACCCTGTACTAGATTCAGAGTGAGGTTCTCAAGCTGTTGTGTTAGCCTTTGTAAAACCTCTTGTTGAGAGTTATCTCCTATTTGTGAAGATTGTGCAAGAGGGGCCCTAATTGGTGCTTCCATGGTTCGTGAAGACTCCCTCTCACTCACTTCATTCAAACCCCTTGCTCTATGTGCTTGGAAGTGTAGTTTTCTAAACTTGATGATGGCTACCTCACGTGCTTCTTCGAAGGTGGATGGGAATTTTAGCTCTACTTTAGCCTTTAAAAGTGGATACAAGCCAACCATGAATCTCTCTTTTTTTAGAAAATTAGGTGCACCACCATGATTTTCTAATGTAGCCTCCCACCTACCCCATAGATTGACAAAGGTTGCTTCATAAGAGGGATAGTCTTCAAGTGATACCTGCTTATGTCCAATAAGACATTTCCATAGTCCTTCAGAAGTATCACCTTGCCCGAACTTGGAGAGGAAGCTTGCTCGCAGTCTCTCCCAGTTGGACTTGATTTGGGGTTGCAAGGTCTCATACCATGCTTTAGCTTTTGCTTTTAGAACCAACGGGAAGGCTCGTAGCTTTACTTCCTCTTCATCTCTCCCGGATATGAGATGTGCCATCTCCAAGTTGTCAAGAAACTCTTGCGCATCTTCCCCACTTCTTGCATAGAACGTGGGAAAAGAACTTGACATTTTGTTTAGACTTTTTGATTTAAAAAAAAAAAAAAAAGAAACTTTTCTCTTACGGGCCGCACAAGATTGTTGACACTATAAATTTGATTACATTAAAATGAAGACGTACACATCCATTGTTAATTCGTACTTTATCATAGGTAGAATAAATGGATTAATTGAAGCATTGATTTCATTGAGGCGAGTGGATCCAAATATCCTCCTTATGATAGATTGAAACCTAAACTTAGTTGCAATGATTATATAAATGGATTGCCGAGCAATAGGCCTAAAAGGTTCATTGTTTTGATCGTGATTCATGTGCTACTCCTCGTTGTTGGTTTGCAGACCTCGTTCCTTCATATGGCCCTTGAGCACCCCTTCACCACTCCTTGTTCCTGCCTTTAAAACAAAATGAACACGTGAACATCAAAAGAAGTTTCATAATTGATGATTGGAAGTATAATTGGATTGGGTGATGCCACTATTTCTCTAAGTCTTTCTGCACCAAACATAAAAAGAATGCGTTGCTGGAAAAATACTTTTCTATCTATGTGAACATTTACTCTAATGTGTTGTGCAAAATGAAATGGATAGATGGGACTCCATTGTTCATCACTAAAAATTTGAATGTAACTTGGAAATATGTTCCTCAGTGGGGGCACCACTTTATGAGGGCGAGCTTTTTGAAATGGGGCCTCTAAACCCAAACCAATGGGCCTACCCTCACAAAATGTTCGTAAAGAGGTACGCACACTACTTGGGGCACCACCTTCTTTTGGGAGTGGAGAAGAAAAACCAATCAAAATAACATTTGCACTCACCCACTTAAGCAACACACTTTCAGAACCCTTACTCTATGTACACTTTGGACACTTGACACCATCAACGATTATGCAACCCAATGCCGTGCATCAAATGTAAATATGCAATTTGTGGAATAGCGTTCACCTTCTCCCCATAAGAATACTCATGATACATCCAAACTCCTCCTCTCTCAAGCACTCATCAAAAAAATCATGCGCACAAGACCTACCTCTCAAACACACAAGAGAATCACCTACATCGAACTAACACACTTTGCAATGCCGTGACAAATAAAATCACCATGAGAGGTAGCCACATGCATATGTAATGAAGCAAAAGAGAGTTGGAGTGAGAATTTTCTTTAGACTAATTGAATAAGTGTGGAGAAACAAACCAATGGTAAATTGAGAGTAGAACACTTACTTGATTTCTCACACACCTTTTAAGGGGTAGACAGACGCTGGCTAACCATCACAAATTGCGACACTTGATTGTTTGAAGATGATTTAATGATCATTAACATAACCATGAGAGAGATCATGATGTATTTACAAGTTATTGAGGTGCTACAATGATTTATTGGGTTGATGGAGTAAGAGATTGTAGAATAGAAAGAGTGGAGGATAGAGTTGCACTTCCTCCAAAGAGGAGGGTTAGGAGGGAGGATGTGAAAGAGGGAGAGTTGGGGGTTTCTCTACTATTGATCAAGAACAACATGAAGTTGAAAATATAGGTGTGTGTCCTTGAGTCTCTCTAAGGGGGGCTATTTATAGTTGTGTAGGAGTGGGATTATGCTACACTTAATTAGGGTGAGTGATTAGCCCTAATTAAGTGTCCTTTGACCACTCATTGAATATTGTACATAAAATGGACTATTTATTCACCAAAAATATCATTTTAGACCGTGAAGGCTCCATAGGGGTGCATAATGTAGGTGGGCCCCACCATGAGGCCCTACGGGTGGCTCCTGCGGGGTATCTCAACTTGTTTGTCTTGGCATTTAGAAAGCATCTTTAGGTTGGTCCCATCACATGCAAGTGACCTTGAACACTCATTGCTCTTCTAAAAGATGAGTAGGGGCAAAATAAGATCGCACCCTCTTGATTTACTTGATTTACAGTTCCTTTTTGCTGCGAATCTCACAGATTTACACTATTTTGACCATAACTTTTTACCTATAGTTCGGAATGACATGCTTCAAAAGGAAAATTTGACCTTCTCAACATGTTTGATATGAATTTGGACTATTCTTCACACCCATGCACCAAGGAATTCGGTTTGGAAGGTCCACACTAGGCTAGGGAACCTTTTGCTTCCATGTCTTCTTGTATGGGCCCTTTGCTTGTATGCATCCAAGGGGAATCATGCTTTTTCAAAAGGGTATGATGCTTAAACAAATAGAGGAGGGCCCAATATTATGTTCTTGTGAAAAGAATATACAATTTGAGTCTTTTTGAAAGGAGAAAAACTATATGTATATTCTTAAGAGATATTGGGCCACCTACGTAGGGGGCATAGAAGACTTGTAGAGATGGTCCCTAATCTTTGGTAAAGACAAGTGGAGAGTTGATTTCCATGGTAATTTATCTATATGGGATGGAAGATGGATATATTATTTTTCTACTACTAATTTACAAGAGGTAAGAAAGTTTGGGGGTAGATAGTTGGTTATTGTATGCTTAATTTTATTTACAAAGCAAAAAGAAAAGGGTGGTAATATAAATATATGACTAAGGTGACATTTTTGGGAAGAGTACAATGTATGTGTCGCCACAAAGGTTAAACGAAAAAGGGGAATTTACTCTAGATAACTTAATAGCGTAGAAAAATATATACACATATGAGGAAGAGGACGTTGAGTAGGCTGAAAAATGTTGCAAAAAGATGGTTACCATTTTGATGCCACTCACTAGTCCTAAGTCTCTCATATTGGTATCAAATCCGGGTTGGAGGAGGGGAAGAACTGGATGGAGAAGCAGGAAGAAGTTGGGTTGCATTTATACGGTCGTGTAATGAAAATAATATGTATTATTTGGATTATACAACATTTCTCGAATAATATGCTGTAAAACATATAATCGAATAAAATTTTGATTGAATATTTCTTCGATCAAAGAACCATTAAACATATATGTATTTTTTTATCAAAGGAGCGCATTGCAGCTTTTAGCTTGACAGAGATACAGGTGACAAAGCAAACATGTATAATTGCATTTTTTAGTTTTATTTTTGAATTTTTTTTTTGGCTATGTGCTAGAGGTTTACTTCGTACACAGAATTAGTTTGCAGGTGCGTAGGTCTATTCCGAGGTTGCGTCGACATAGTCATACTCTGGAATAGATAGGACATTAGAGCTTTGTCTCACGGTTGTGAAGATCAATTGGTCACATTCCAGAGAGAGCCATAGGGAGTGTAGAATCCCACTCATGCTGTGTAGAGGTTCATTCCTTGCACTTCAAAGATGGAGTAGGGGTTTGTCATTTCGTGTTGTGTATGAGAATACTCACACTTCAAAAGTTTGCAAAATATACAAACATATCCAGAATCTTGCTATCCAATATAGTTTACTTTACACGTTAGAGACAAAGCTAAACAATAGTATAAATAAAGTATACACATTGCCACATTTGAAGAGTGAAGAGTTAACTTTTGTTTTACGTATCCAAGTCACCTAAGCAATAGTACCAGATAGTGAGTGCTAAGTTGAAGCTTTGCTTCTCTTTTCATCATTGTCTGGTATACTCTCTACGTGTGCTTTCTAACTATGATAGATAGCCTTTTTCAAGATGTGATGATTAATGGTTTCACTATTGTGTTTTGTTAGAGATTTTCTCACACTTCAACAGTGACCAAATTGATTATTTAATTTTCAATCAATTTAATAATAGTGACCACTCTTGTGTTAGAGCTAGTAGCACGTACTGTACACTTTTTGTAGTCTAATAGACTACTTTCGTGTGATGTAAGCTTCTAATGATCTCTGTTTAGCAGTGTCCACACTTTTGAGTTTTTAACTCACATAGTTGAACTACTTTTTCATAACTTTAACTTTTAGGCATCTGTTTTCTAAATCGAATGTACATTTATTTAATTATTGATAACAAAATCTTATTCCAAAATCCTAATCATTAAAAATTGTATATATTTCATTTATTGTAACAAATCGTTCACTTTAAAGCTTTCAAAGTCTTGATATTAAACATTTTCATATTTCAGCATGTTTGAAATTTGAATTATTCTCTTGGTGTTAATATATCATTGTTTATTTCAATAGCCATGTCAGAGATGAAGCTATCACGAACACATAAAAAAAACCATCATTAAAGCTATCATTTGCTATCTACATGGTGTGGAAGAGAAGCAGTTGCCGCGTCGATGTTTTGAAATTGCAGAGCCTTCTAGCTTCAATGACTTTGTCAACACATTGCTTTGAGTGCTTACAACAATCATTTCCCACAATATCATTTGATATTGCAATTTTCAGTGGCGGTCAATTGCGGAGGCTTGTCAAGCAAGTTTTGGGCCAATCTTGGTTGCTTTTGATGCTCTCCAAAACCCAGAAGTCCGCTCTCTCCCTTCAGTACCTGAAAGAATGCAATTGGGTCATCAATTACATGCAAAAATGAAAGGAAAGAGCAAGCTAGAAGGCCCTAGAAAAAGATCGAGCCAACCACCGAGAAAGAAGTGGCAACTCTTGCTCAACCGGTCAATGTAGAAGTAGTAGCCCAAGGTGATGATCCATTAGTATTGCACCTTCTACAAGATCAAAATATTTTCTACTTGCAAGCTCCCCAACTTAGAGAAGGCAGATGGGCATATGTCAAGCAAGTTTGTGTATTGCATCCTGCCTTCTCAGACCTTGTGTATGTAGCTAAAGTATTCAAGATTCACCCACACATGCCAACTGCTTCACAACAAGCCATGGAAGAAGTCATTGCTTTAAATATCCAGCACTGAGGTATAATCTTGCCACTTGGCATTGTGCGTCAATCCCCACGGCCAATGCTTATCTTCAGATGTTGGAACATTAGCCATGTGGAGCAGTGGATACAAGCATGTCACTTGGATGGAAGCAAGCTTGCCATCAAAGAGTTTTTGCAAACAATTGGTAGTATAGAGCACTTCCAAGACAATATCTTGCACATTGTCAATGCTCTACTGCAAACATGGAAGTTCTTGCATCACCATGATTTTTTGCACAACGAACTTCACCCTCGCAACATTATGTTGCATTTTGCTAACAAAGGTGTTTATTGCGGCACTTCTAGCTTATTCCTAACTACGAAGACATTTCCAAAGCTAACTTTTTGCACATGAAACTTTAAATGTTTTATCTCTACCAATGTATCCTTAAAAGTCCTTGATCTTTTCAATGGCCTTTGACATATACCATATACCTTTCCAAATACAAAATAGTCTTTATCCACCAAGCGTAACAAGTCCACAAAGGGTTTAGTAATATTGACAACTTTTTCCACATTTCTCTAGAACACTGGAGAATTGACAAGTTGATGAACCATTAATGCTGTAGTTTGGTAGTTGGGATATTTGTTAAGCCATGTATCCCATCGCCTGTCGAAAATTGTCTCTACCAGTGCATGTTGAACATCTTTTAGTGTTAACAATACATAATATGCAGTAGCAAACCGAGTTGCACAAAAGATTTGTAATGCCTTGTTAGGCGACTTGGTTCTGAACAGAGCATATGAAAATTAATGCTCTCTAATGAACTTTACTATTATGAACAGAGCATATGAAAATTGATGCTCTCTAATACAACAAAGTAGTCTTTATTTTTTCAAGTTTGCCAATGTCTTTCAGAAGCAGATTGCACCTTTGTAATTTGCAGCATTGTCGGTGACAATGTCTGTCACATTCTTTGGCCCTCCAGTTTTTGACATAGCACGTTCATAGATCTTTGAAAGGAAGGGAATGGTTTTTTCCTTCAAGGATGTGTCAATGGCTTCTAAAAATATCGACCATCGGGGACAAATCAACATCACATTGAATTAAAGGTTTTTTTTTACAGTTGGTCCATCCATCCAAAGCTATAGTACATCCAAAAGTAGGAACATATTCCAACACTGCACGTTTGAGCGTGCTTTCTATCTCATCTTTGACTTTGTCAACATACTAAGTGCACATTTTATTATAATCTAACATTACAAATTCTTTTTTGGTGATGCTCATCAATACATCTTTGAAGATAGGGTTCCACACTACATTGAATGGAATACCACATGCGAGAAATACTTGTGTCCACTTCAAATGCATCATGTATATCCTCTGTTTATCAAAAGCTTGATGGAGTTTTTGATCCATAGATAACCCTCTTCCAATACCATCGATACAATTTCTCTTTGAATTAGATGCATTACTAGATGAACCTACGTCAAAGGATGACGTATCATGTACTCCACTCTAGAAACAAGGATTAAAGGAATTTAGCTCTCTATTCTCTCTCCCCATTGGATTCCTCTCCTCATTCGTACTAGGTTCTTCTTCATCCATTGAATCTGCTCTTCCCATAGTACGACCGCTTTTGCTTACCCCTATACTTTTGCCCTCAAGGACAGCCTTTACTTTTCGTACATAACCCGGAAATCTTTCATATATGTCTCGTGGAGGCAAGGTACAATGCTCAACATTGCCCAACATTTTAAACAGATGCTTTTTGATCATTGCAACATTGCCACTGAACACATGGTGATAAGGCTTGCACTTCAATCGAGATGCAGTTCGTCCTGGCACTATTTCATGCACGTACGTCTACTCATGGCCATGAACCATGATGCACAAAAGAGATCTATAAAAAATAGACAATTATAAATTATAAATTAATCCTTTTTATTAATCACACGTGAAGTATACAATTTATCAATTGATTATGCCAAAAAATTGAAAGTACATAGTCAATCGTATCCAACAACAATTTTGCATTGTATGAACATATCCAAAAAGAGAATATAATTCATTGTTTAGTTATTTGGAATAGATTTTGAATACTTTACACCTACAAATGATAAGAAATACCCTAAATAATATTTTGTCGCATTGGATCATCTCGAAGTGTGAGCATAATACTTTAACTCAATGCGGTGGTCATTGGTTACCAACGATCAATTTTGGATTGTAGCTACATTATCATGATATTTTACAAATCACATTGGTAAAAAAAATCCGTATTGATCATTGCATATCTTCCTGAAAGTCTGAGCAAATAGTCTAACACAACAAGGTGATGTCATCATTGTAATAGAAGCACTTCTAGCGATACAAGATAAACATCAAGTATGGCAAAAAAACTTTAATTGGAAATATACCCAAAAGTGTGAGTAGTTGCTCTAATACAACAAGGTGATAACATTATCTTAGTTGAAGCATTTCTAACCGTACAAGATAAGCATCAAATACGGTAAAAAAGCCTCCATTAGAAACTTCGTCAACATTCTACCATGTGTGAGTATATCACTCTAACACAAAGACTCAGAGGAATTCTTAGTTCCTAAACCTTAATCTAAGTGAAACAACTGATTATCTTCAGTGCGAGTAAACACTTTTACTCTAGCACAAAAGTAAATAATCACTATTTATGACACACACCCATCTTCAAGTGTGAGTATATACTCTTACACAATGATAGATGGTTCCTGACCTAATTTTCTTCTCTTTAAGTGTGAAAAAATTCCAACACAAAAAGAGCAAGTTCTAATTTTTATAGTGATTCAAAACTATTAAATTCAAAAACTAAAAACAAAAAAATATATAAATCATAAAATTAAAATTTCAATTAATTTTAACTAAAAATTATTTCTATATTTCTATATTTCTATATTTCTATAAGTATTTTATCTTTAGAGAGAAGATGATTACTTTTATCAGGTAGCTCAATGTTTGGTTGTGTGAATGTTTCCTAAGAGAGCTCCGATGGTTGTATATATATATATTGATTTCTTCGATTGAAGTACAAGGAGATAATACGGAGAGCCGAATTCAGTGATGTGTCACCGTATAATACAACCGTTTTATACCCTCTAATGTATTATGCGGGCATTAACGCGTATAATACGTTAAGCGTTTCACGTATAATGCAACTTAGGAAAGAAGCATGGCCTCTCTCAACATGGTCTCTCTCAATCTCCCTCTCTCCTTCTTGAAGAAGCATGGATGCATGGCCTCTCTCGGCATGGTCTCTCTATTGATCTCTCTCTCCTTCTTGAAGAAGCATGGAGGCATGGCCTCTCTCGGCATGGTTTGTCTCTCGATCTCTCCTATGAAGCTCCCTAGGTTGGCTTGACAGAGGAAGAAGGAATTGCAGACATGGCCACTTAAGAGGGAAAAGAAGTCGGGGCCAATGAGGATCAAATCACCTGTAGTAGGTAGGATTGACCATGGAACTTCGCGACACCAATGTTTGCATGGCTTTGGAGATTTGATGTTGCAAGGTCAACCTCCATGCAAGTCAAGGCCCTAGAAGAGTTTTGATATGCACAAGCTTTCATGGAAAAACAAGGTAAAAGTGAGAAGATGACTCTCGAGCAACGGTATCCACTATAAAGCAGTTTCCCTCGAAATGAGCCATATGGGCTCCAAGATAGGGAGATTGATTGGATCAAAGCAAGTTTATCAACATATGTCTAAAAAGAACAAGGCGACTTCTTTAAATTTTTTCTTAGTTGACCAATCTTAGCTGATGCATGTAAAAAAGGTTGCTAAGCAGTAAAGACAAGTCAGGCACGACAAAGGTATTCTATAGGGCCAACTATTTATTGCAGTTCAAGAATCCGGAAAGCATCTTTCTCTCTAGTTCGTAGTTTTGGATTTGCTAGGGCAAGGCTCCTAGGCAAGTTTTGTGAACTTGATGAGGTCAGAAACGATCATGATCAAGGGTAATTGGCAATGGGTGCATGCAAGCAGTATTGGGAAACTCAGGTACACTTTGTTTGTGCAGATACCTCACAAATACTATAGGTATTTTTATGCTTCCAGTATGGTATCCTACTAGACAAGGTCAAAAATTAGCGGGGTTACTTTTCTTTTGACTCTCTCCAGTATGACAATGCCATAAGATCAACCACAATAACTCAATCATGTTTTAACTAAGGAGCATGGCTCCGTAGGAGACTATTTGTGTGCATGGCCTGTGCAGGTATACTAAAGTGTTCAGATTTCATAACCTCTAAAGTTTCTGCCTTCAAGAAGTTAAGAAAGATGGGCCAACCATAAAAATTTGTTGAAAATCAAATCTATAAGTTGAATTCAACACAGACTATCACACCATGGGGTGATTCAAGCAAGTCGATAAGCAAGTTCATTTTAAGGTTTATTGTTTTGAACTTATAAATATTAAAGAAATTTCCACATAGTCATCTTGGCAAGCAAAAGTTTCTATGTTGGAGAAAGGTTTCATAGTTAGATGCAGTTTGATAGCTAATTTTCATGAGCTATCTACTATCAATATTGGGCAATCTAAGGAACTTTTATGATTCTCAATAAGATACACGATTTGGCAAGGTTGATTCTTTGCAAAACTTGACAAGGTCAATTTTCTTTTGCATTGTTTATCTGTATGAGCATCTGTTAGCTATGAGCACAGGCTCCACCTTGTCTTATCTTTTGATGTGTGTGAAGAAAGGCTTCAATTTCAGGCATATTGTATGGACGCTTCCAAAGTTTGGAATATGCTATTAGCATACGAACTTGCGAGGGACTTTGCAACAGATATGAATGCTTTTTTACTAGAGGTTTGTATGAACCAAGCCAACTCTCTCTCTCTCTCTCTCTCTCTCTCTCTTTCCCACACACAAACACACATGAGGAGAGGAAGGAGAGCTAGGTATGCATAGCGACGCCCATAGCGACGCCGATAATGATAAAAAATAAACCGAGAGCGCCAAAAACTCAGATCTCAGATCTGAGTTTTTGGCGCTCAAGCGAAACAAGTAAACCCGCGCTCTGCCTCTCTCTCTCTCTCTCTCTCTTTCCCACACACACACACACACACACACACACACACAAACACACTTGAGGAGAGGAAGGAGAGCTAGGTATGCTCCTTCCCTCTCCTCTCTCTCATGTTCCCTTCCCCTCTTTCTCTCTCTCCCTCTCTCTCTCTCTCTCACACACACACATTGTGTCTTTGAGAGAGAGAGAGAGAGAGAGAGAGGGAGAGAGTACATGCAGGCATAAACAAAAAACACATATACATACACACACACACACACACACATGCATAAACAAAGAATGCATACACACACACATTGAGAGAGAGAGAGAGAGAGAGAGAGAGAGAGAGAGAGGGAGAGAAGAAGAAAAGAGAGAGGTAAGGGGAGAAAACAAATAGAGAGAGAGATAGATAAAAAAGGTAGAGGAAATATGAATGAGATGTTATATTAAGATTTAGGGTTAGGTTCGATTTAAAATTACATTTAAGATTAGGTTAGATTAAGATCTAATATTCAATTAGATTACATTTAACTTATATTTAAAATTTATGCTAAATTTAAAATTACGTCAGACTTAAGATTATGTTAAGATTTAAATTAGATTTAAGATTAGGTTAGATTACATTTAGGTTTAGGTTAGATTTAAGTTTATGTTGAGTTTAAGATTATGTTAGATTTATATTTACGTTAGATTTAAAATTAGGGCAAGATTTAATACTAGATAGGTTAGATTTAAGTTAGATTACATTTAGGTTTAAGATTTAAGATTAGATTAGATATAGGTTTATGTTGAGTTTAAGATTAGAATATATTTAGATTTATGTTAGATTTAAGATTAAGACAAGATTTAAGATTAGCTAGGTTAGATTTAAAATTAGATTAGATTTAGATTTAAGTTAGATTACATTTAGGTTTAGGTTAGATTTAAGATTAAATTAGATTTAGGTTTATGTTAAGTTTAAGATTAAATTAAATCTAGATTTATGTTAGATTTAAGATTAGATTTAAGTTAGATTTTAGGGCATGTCAATGAAGGCTTTGCCCCAAGAGCAAACACTAGGTACACAACAATATGTATATTCCCATCAAAATTTGACACCTATTAACTCACCCACTAACCATGTTGAATTAGCTAAGAATCACCATATGTTCAATCAGGTTAGATTTAAGATTAGATTTTGGATTTAGTTTTTATATTAAACTCTACCTTCGGGATTACGGAAAAAAATTAGAGTTAGACAAACGGTGATCCCTCTCTTCCTCTCTAGATGCGACCTTAAGTTGGAAATCTTTCAATGACATGATACTCAGATTGGAGGCCAACATGTAATGTGCTAAGTACTCCCTCAAACAAGTATCTGTTGGGATTAAAGCCCAAGTGGCCTCTTATGCGGATATGGCCGGCCGCCCGCCTAACTCACTTACCTCTAACTCTTTGTATATACTAACATATTCTTTGTGAATACGAAGGATTTGGGAGATAACCCTTCTAACATCTCTCTGCGTACTGTACTGTGTAAGCTCACTGTGTGTGTGTGTGAGAGAGAGAGTCGACCCACGCTCCGCTCCGCGACTTCAATTGGTATCAGAGCCTTGGTTCAGTGCGGATTTGCGCAATCGCGCGCGCGCGCACTTTTCCGGCAGATTCTGGATCCGGAGTTCGAAAATTCACACTCGGCGTTCCGGGAGCGTTTCCAGCAGGCGACCTGGGGTTTTACCCCCCTTTCGAAGCCGTTTATGCCCTCAGAATTTCGTTCTGAGCACTACAGCAGAAGATAGATTTCAGCCGCAAAGAAATCCGTCTTGTGTAGATTGGCAAGCAGGAGGTGGTCGACATCAATATCGACATCGACATACATCACTTATTCGTCTTCAGAGCATCATCTATAGACCAGAGGCCAGTTTACAGGGGAAACTCTGCCGGATTTTTCTCAGGAGTAAACAGTTTGGCAGATATGGCATCTTCTCACAGTGAGACTCTTTACAACATAAAGAAGCTGGATGGCACAAACTTTCCATTCTGGAAGAAGCAGATTTGGCAGGTTTTGGTGCAGAAAAAACAAGTGAAGCCACTGAAGCTCAAAGGGGAGAGACCAGAATTTATGGCTCAAGATGAGTGGGAAGAGCTTGACGAGTTAGCTTGTTCCACAATCATGTTGACACTGGCAGAAAATGTTTACTTCAACGTAGCAGAAGAGACTACAGCGTATGGCGTATGGCAAAAGCTATGTGATATGTACGAGAAACAAAGTGCTGCTTCTCAGATTTACTGGCTCAAGAAATTGGTGGATTTGAAGATGAAGGAAGGGACAGCCATGTCAAATCATCTGAATGAATTTCACTCAATTTTCAACCAGTTAACAGCACAAGAGATAGTCTTTCCAGATTCAGTGAAGGCTATGTTTCTCTTAATCACTTTGCCAGACAGTTGGGATACTTTTCGTACAGCGTTAAGTAATTCTGTCGCGCCAGAAGGTCTTACAAGTGCCAATGTAGAAGGCAGCTTGCTCACAGAGGAAGTGAACAGGAAGAACATTGACAAAGGCAAAGGCAATAGTGCTTTGGTCGTTCGAGGGAGACAACAGTTTAAAGAGAAGAAGGGTAAGAAGGCACAAAACCGAAGTAAGTCTCGTGATTCGAAGTCAAAGGATGACATAGAATGCTACCATTGTGGCAAGAAGGGTCACATGAAGCGAGACTGTACGAAGTGGAAACAAGAAAAAGGCAAAACAAAGAGTTTTGAGCAAGATGAAAAGAAGAGTTCAGTGAAGATTGAAGAGGTGAATGTCACAGGATCTGGTTCAGACAGTGATTCTGGTATAGCAGCTGGTGACATCTTCCTTACAAGCAATCTTGATTCTGTTTTCTTGACTGCAGAGGATGGACATGCTATGAGTGATTGGATTATCGACTCAGGGGCATCTTTACATGTTTCTCCGCACAAAGAGTGGTTTACATCATATGTGGCTACTAAAGACTATGTCAGACTTGGCAATGAGCAGGTTTGTGACATACTTGGAGTGGGAGATGTGCAGTTGAAGTTTCAGAATGGCTCTTCTTTATGGCTCAAGAATGTCAGACATGTTCCAGCAATCCGAAAGAGCTTGATTAGTACAGGGAAGTTGGATGATGCGGGTTATGTGACAGTTTTTGGGAACAGCGCTTGGAAGATCTCCAAAGGTTCGATGACTGTAGCACATGGCAGCAAGTCAGGAACTCTGTACACTTTACATGTTTCAGAGGTTAAAAACCATGTAATTAATGTGATTGAGCAGCCAAGTGTGTCACTGTGGCATCGTAGGTTGGGACATATGTCAAAAAGAGGAATGGAAATACTTTCTCATTATGGTTATTTGCCTGGCTTTTCATTTCAAGATTTTGAGTTTTGTGAGCATTGTGTTTATGGTAAGCAAACACAGGAACCGCACAGATCAAAGAGGAATCGTAGGGACGAACGGTTAGCTCTTGTACACAGTGACCTATGCGGACCAATGCCTAGTTTGTCACTAGGGGGAGCAGCGTACTTTTGTACATTCATAGATGACTATTCTCGCAAAGTATGGGTTTACTTCTTGAAGCACAAGGATGAGGTGCTCAAGGTCTTTAAGACATTCTTGCAGCTGGTGGAGAATCAGAGTGGTCAGAAGCTGAAGTGCTTGAGAACTGACAATGGTGGAGAGTACGTTTCCAAAGCTTTTCAAGACTTTTGTTAAGAAAAAGGGATTAAGCGGGAACTTACTGCACCATATAATCCTTCACAGAATGGGGTTGCAGAACGTATGAATAGGACCATACAAGAGAAGGTCAGAAGCATGTTGTCAAATGCTGAGTTGCCTGATGGATTTTGGGCGGAAGCAGTGGCTACAGCAGTCCATTTGATCAACAGGTCTCCTAGTAGGGTTCTGGATAAGAGTGCAGTGGCCGAGATGCTATGGACAGGCAAGGCACCTTCGTATAAGCATCTCAGAGTCTTTGGTTGTGAAGCTTATAGCCATATTCCTAAGGAGTTCAGAAATAAGTTAGAACCAAAGAGCAAGAAGTGTATATTTCTTGGCTACGGAGAATCGGGCGAGATGGGTTACCGGCTTTGGGATCCTGAGTCCAGAAAGCTTATTCGTAGCAATGATGTGCATTTCAATGAAGCCAAGTTTCACGCTAAGCCAGAGAAGACAGAGGAGATCAGAAGAGTTGTCTTCAGGGAAGATGGACCTAGTGCTAGCACATCAAGACAGCATGGTCAGGCTCAGGAACAGCCTATAGTGGCTAGAGAGGCAGAATCAGTTGTGGTGAGACGTTCTGAGCGTGTCTCCAAACCACCTGATCGTTATGTGCCATCTCTAAATTATGTCATGCTCACAGATTGCGGAGAACCATCTTGTTACAAGGAAGCATTACAAGTGGTTGACTCGAAAAAATGGCAGTTGGCCATGCAGTCAGAGATGACAGCTCTGCATAAAAACCAGACATGGAAGTTGGTTAAATTACCACAGGGCAAAAAGGCTCTACCTTGTAAATGGGTTTACAGGTATAAGATCACCGCTCATGATAGTCAGCCAAAGTACAAAGCAAGGCTTGTTGCCAAGGGCTTTAAGCAAGAACAAGGCATTGACTTTGATGAAGTCTTCTCTCCAGTGGTCAAGATGACTACATTGAGATGCTTTCTTGCATTGGTTGCTATATTGGATTTGGTGTTGCACCAAATGGATGTCAAGACAACGTTCTTGCATGGTGATTTAGATGTGGAAATTTACATGCAGCAGCCAGAAGGGTTTGTTGAGAAAGGCATGGAACATTTGGTATGCCAGTTGTTAAAGAGTCTTTATGGCTTAAAACAATCACCGAGGGCATGGTACCATAAGTTCCACCAGTTTATGCTTTCTCAAGGCTACAAACGTAGTGAGTTCGATCACTGTCTATATACAAAGAAGGCTAAGGATGGCAGTTGGCTGATCCTTATTTTGTATGTGGATGACATGTTGATTGCTGGCAAACACTTGGAAGAAATTTCAGCTTTGAAGTCAAAGATGGCAAAATCGTTTGACATGAAAGACATGGGTGAGGCAAGTCATATACTTGGTATGCGCATTGAGAGACACAGATCAAAGAAGTTGATTTGGTTATCTCAAACAGAGTATATTGACAAGGTTTTGCAACGTTTCAATATGGAGAAGGGAAAGGCATTGAGTGTTCCATTGCCACCATATGTGAAACTTAGCACACAAGATTGTCCTGTGTCTGAGGAAGAAAAGGCTGAAATGGATAAGATTCCATATGCGTCTGCAGTGGGTAGTTTGATGTATGCAATGATTGCTACACGTCCAGATATTGCATTTGCAGTGGGAGTGGTTAGCAGATATATGTCAAATCCCGGCAAGAAACATTGGGAGGCAGTGAAAGGTATCATGAGATACTTAAAACATACAAAGAGTATGCGCATATGCTATGGTAGTCAGGATTTGAGTGTCAGAGGATACACTGACTCAGATTATGCAGGAGACTTGGATAAGAGGAGATCTACATCAGGCTATGTCTTTACATTGGCTGGAGGTGCCATATCATGGCGATCTCGATTACAAGATTGTGTTACGCAGTCTACTACAGAAGCTGAGTATGTTGCAGCAAATGAGGCATGCAAAGAAGCTATTTGGCTTGGTAGATTGGTTGCAGACTTGGGAATCAATGCAGATATGCCAGAGTTATATTGTGATAGTCAAAGTGCTATACAATTGGCAAAGAATCCAGTGTTCCATTCGAAGACTAAGCATATTGATGTGAAGTATCACTTCATTAGGGAAGTACTTGAAGACAAGCAGATACAACTGCTGAAGATCCACACCAAGGACAATCCTGCTGATCTACTCACAAAGGGACTTCCAGGAGAGGGCTTTGTGCATTGTCGTGAGTTATTGGGCATTGGATAGATGGCAGCCATGTAAATCTTTGTACATTTATGTTCATAGATTTACAGTTACTTAAAGTGCCACATTGGACTTTAAGTGGGAGGTTGTTGGGATTAAAGCCCAAGTGGCCTCTTATGCGGATATGGCCGGCCGCCCGCCTAACTCACTTACCTCTAACTCTTTGTATATACTAACATATTCTTTGTGAATACTAAGGATTTGGGAGATAACCCTTCTAACATCTCTCTGCGTACTGTACTGTGTAAGCTCACTGTGTGTGTGTGTGAGAGAGAGAGTCGACCCACGCTCCGCTCCGCGACTTCAGTATCTGCTGTGAAGAGATGTTAAGATGCCGTGAATTGCTACAGCTAGAGAAGAGGCAAAGGGGTTTTGACCACTACATGCACTGTCATATAGACGTGGGTGTGTAGATTTCTCGTACCCACAAATATAGGCATTGATTAATAAAGACGGCGATTATAACCCGGTGGTTCTAATCTCCGTGCACCTCTAGACCGAGGTATGCGGATATCGGACATGACTAGAGAGTGTGAGGTAGTTGAGAGAGAGAGAGAGAGAGAGAGAGAGAGAGAGAGAGAGAGAGAGAGAGAGAGAAGATGGAGGACGCCAATAGAAGATTAACTTTATGTCAAGGTTATAAGATTTTTTCATTCATTATGAGTAGTGAAAAGGATGTGGGGTCATCCAACCGAAACACCTATCTCTCAACAAGGATCTTATGTCCTTGTAATCAATGCAAGCATGCTGTGCGACGGACAAGACACGTTTCTTTGCAGCACATTCGCGAATTTAGCGAGTTTGATCCATCTATTATAGATTGAGCCGTTGCCAATTATAACTCGTCGGACTCTGACGCTGGCCAACAGGCAGTAATCTTGTAACCCAATAGACGCGTTTGCAGGTGCTTTGGTCAAGCAGCATACGTGAGGCCACAAGATGTAGCCTCTGACAGCTCTGAGGATGATCATGCAGACCATATTCCCAAAAAGACAATGTTTGAGCCCGAGATCGATGAAATGATCGAGATGATCATGGATTCAAAAAGGCTTATCTATGATGATATGAAAATTAAAGTCGATACGCCATTGTATGATGGAGCATGTGTGTCTAGATTGAAGGCGCTGGTGCACCGAGTTTTTGTCGACATAGGGGGAAGCCAGCAGGCAGGTGCCTGACCCTAGGCTGGAGAATGGTATCGCACTTTGGCAGGTATCAGATGCATTTTTGAGCAGGTTTCGCAGTGATATGTATGTTGGATGAGGTACTTAGCAGGCCAAGGGTATCTTCGAGTTCTCCTAGTCCGAGATTAAGGTTGCTAAAGGGGGGTGGGTTTCCTCGTTAGAAAGTAATGATGTATCCACAATGGTTGCTCAAGTTCGGCGGACTCAAATCTTTTTAGGTGCTTGAAGTCCAGTTTACTACATCTCGACGATCGAGAGCTATTGCCGAGGAGCCTCCTATGTGATCCTCTCATAGACTAGTAATCAAGGAGGTCGATGCTTGAGTTTGAAGGCAGAATTCAAAGGTCGGCATTCTATGGCGTGTGCAAGGGGGCCAAGCCCAAAATATTTTAAGGCTCTTAATATAACAAAAAAGCAACGGGTTGCAAGCTGTAGTCCACGAGCTCGCTATGCAGGGAAGGGGCACCCACCTGTATGGTTTGCATGAGGAGAGGCCGCCACGGGCATGAGAGTGGGGCCGCCAGTGGGGCAGGTAGGGGAGGCCAGAGCTGCAGGGCAACGCAAAAAAAAGAGAGCCAAGGGCGGCCATAGCACAGAGGGCGGGCCATCTTGGAGGTGCAGACCTAGGGCCTGAGGGACAGCCAAGGTAGGAAAGGAGCCGCCAAGGGCTGCCAGAAGCCAGGAACGGAGGGGGCTGCATGAGGAAGGGCTGCCGAGGGTGGCAAGACAGAGGACAAAAGGGCCGCCAGTGGAAAGGTGGGCCAGTTGATGGCTGAAGGTGGGCCATGCAGGGGAGGTGGCGGGCCTGAGTTGGGTGCCATGCAGCGCTGCAGTGCAACGAGGGGATGCAGGTGATGAGCAAGGGAAAGCGGCCAGGGGCTCACGGAATGGCAGGTAGGGGAAGGTAAAAGGCCGCCATGGGTCGTAGATTGAAGACTCATCAGGAGAGGAGGGTCCGAGTGGCCAGCTCGGGGAGCAGTCGATGCAAGAGAAAGGCCGCGAGGGCTGTTGTAGACAGAGGAGGCAAAGGGGGGGCTCTTGGGCCATGTAGAGATTCCAAGGCATGAAGATGAGGAGCCTGTGTTGAAAGCAGGGTGCTGCAGAGACAAGGTATCTGTGTGTGTCATCGGAGGCATGAAGAGAATGAGCCGCCAGTGAGCTGTTTGAAGGGAGGTCGCAAGCTACAAGATATGCAAACAGGGTTGCCATAGTTTGAGGGAGTTGAGGGCTTCATGGTCAGCACGGTAAAGCAAGAGGTGGAGCGCCATTTGCAGGCAACCGTTCATGCATGAAAAAACACTGCCTTGTGCAAAGCGAGATAAAGAGGGAGTTAGAGCCAACAGAGGGAGGAGACAAGATTGCTTCAAAGCTTATTGACAACATCATTATACCGGAGAGTTTTTTAGTGATGATGCACATCTTGTTTAAATGTCTTTTGATTGTCTGAATTCAGTCTTTTGATTGTCTGAATTCAGTCCCAGATTCACCTTTGAAAGAAAATGCAAGGTATAGACCCAAAGTAGTCACCCACAAGACGATATAACCATTAACTCCATCATGCATAGTATTGTTTGCAGAATAAAGATACAAAACTGACAAAAGTAATTGGACG
The DNA here is from genome assembly GCF_014529385.1 of Adiantum capillus-veneris. Taxonomy (NCBI): domain Eukaryota; kingdom Viridiplantae; phylum Streptophyta; class Polypodiopsida; order Polypodiales; family Pteridaceae; genus Adiantum; species Adiantum capillus-veneris. The sequence goes on along the minus strand of NC_140958.1, from coordinate 52,121,405 downwards.
AAAGTAAATCAATGACAATTATACACATCATAGGCAAAATCACTTGATTGTTAAGCTTTGAAAATGTAATAGTTACAACACAATTGTCATTATTGAGAAAATACATGGTTTTCCAATAGTTACAAAAAGACGTATACACGTCATCTCATTATACATGCTATGAAAAAAGGAAACTAATGCTATCTGGCTACGGCTAGACTGATGTCATCTAATCAGACATCTCATCGCGCTGTCATGCATTTTTTGGATAAGCATGAAGTCACTAGGTCATGCCAAAAAGCTTGCCCACTAGCCTCATGTATATATGTGTACATAGCCATGCAACTTTTGGAAGTGGCCTTGTAAAAATTCATGTACAAAGGTGTGATTTTGCCAATCTTGAATGCTAATGTTTTGGGTTGTTTGAGATTCCAAAATATGGTTTTTAATAAGTGTTTTCAACTGTGCTTTATAGCTTGTGAATCGGACTTGTACATCATGAGTTATGAGCATCCGAAGCGAGTGGTCTCAACTTACAAGGTGATTGCAGGTGCAAGCGAGAAGGGTAACTAGGCCAACTTGGGGGTCTAAAATTAGAAATGCTGAAGTTTTATATTTCTAGAGATAGTCAAGGTAAAGGGCTTCGAGCCGTGTGTTACAGTGTCTCATTCGGTGACCGGAGCAGGAAGGTATATCTCGGGGAAATTGTCTGAGAAGTCCCCTCATGCTTTGGGAGAAGCTGGAAATTTTTGGAGAAGTTGGGGAGGTGGGAGGATGGTTCCAAGTGGCAATGGAGTAATCCCACATGGGGGAGAGAAAGTGGAAATTGGAGGGTATAAGGGGGGGAGTGGGTACCCCCTAAGGTTGTGTCAGAGGGGAAAATGGAGCTTCCTTGCCTTGCTACTGGGGGCTCGTAGCTGTTGGGGGAGGAAAGGTATCCATTTTGTGTTCCCACTGCCTGGACAGGCACCTAGCCTTGTTTTTGGTCCCCAAACACTTGCCCCCACCCCATTCCTTGGTCAAATAATCACCGACAACTCATTTTTCACCCAAAAAGGCCAAAATTGGACCAATTAAAAGGTGCCCAAAGAGAGAACCATGTCGGCTAAGAGGAGAGAGAAAATTCCTTGGAATAAGAGCCAAAAAAATCCACTTTTTAATAACTGCAATTCTCTGCACACCCTTTTTCCTAACAGAGACTAGGTTTTTTGGAGCTTTTGAGAGATACCCCAACTTCAAAAGCTTGTAACTCTCTCATCTGTTGTCGGAATCAAGCATATGGATACTCTACGGAGGTCTACACAACACGAACTTCATCTTTATGGTCTTTGTTTTCATCAATTTTAATCATGGCTTGGTTAAAACTGTTTTCCGCCCGACTTTACAGGTGTTCGACATAGGTGTTTTCCGTAGCTTTATGGTGTTTCCTTCCGACGGTGTGGTGTGTGCAAGGCTATAGAGGTTCTCGTTTTCCTTCTTGTTTGCATGCTAACATCTTTTTGGTGCCCCACAGAGGAGCAAGTGCTCCTATGCTCCCGTTCCTATGAAATATGTCTATTCTGCAGGCAGCGAATGTAAAAGGGATTTTGTGTGATCACACGGTCGTGTGTCTAGAGACTGGGTCTCATTACATGCGGAAGCTCTGGGTTTCGGATTCGACTAGCAAACCATGCCAAAGTGAAATGTTTGAAAATGATCAAGAATTTGGAAGTTGAAGTCTTTAACGTGAAGATTATGGTGAACTTTCATGTTATGCTAGCTGGTCTGGGAGCCTTTCCTCTCATTTTGGGATGACCTTGGTTGAGAGTTGTTGGTGCCGTGCAAGATTGGGGCAAGGGCACAATCGGTGTGCATAGCAAGTAGGGTGAAAAGAAAGTGTTTGATATGACTATCAAACAACCTATGGCACTTGAAGATGTGAGTGAGAATGATGAGTCCAAAACTCCCAGTGATGATAGTTCTGAAGACTCAAAAAGTAGCACTACTTCGAGTTCCAGTGATGAAGGTGAAGTGTCATTCTTGTTGTTGTACGAAGAACAAAAAGAAATTAGTGAAGTGTTGCAAACATCAGGGAATATAAATGCTTCAAGCCGTTTAGAGCAACTTGAAGAGTTGATGCAACCTAAACAGGAACTGCCAATGAAGAAAGAGTTGATTCAAAATATGTTGAGTACTAATTTGACACAAGGAGAAAGAAAGGAGTACTTAGCAATGTTGGACAGGTTTCCAAATCTTTTCATTACCTCATATCAGGAAATAAGGGGTTTTGTCGGGGATCCTGTGAAATCGAGCTAGTTGAAGGGGCAAAGCCAATACGGCACAAATTAAGAAGGACGGGTAAGGTGTTAAGTATGGAGCCTGATTTACCCTTGTAATTTTCTGTGGTAAAAGCGCACATTTGTAAGGCCCCCATTATGAAGAGAAGCCATCGTGCGTGAAGGAAAATCACTTACCGGAAACCAAAATTTTCACGGACAAGAATCAGGGGCAACTTTAGAGGCCTCGGGGGCGGAGGCCCCCGAGACTTTTTTTTTTGCCGGAATATTCTTTTTCGCCGGAATATTATGGCCGGACGACGGTCTTCTCAAAGGCGGCCACACATGGGCGGATTGGAGGGTCCGATTTGGACTTATTCGCACAAGGGCAGCTACACATGGCTGCCTCTCATAAGAGAGGGCAGCCCTTTTCGTCTATAAAAGGAGGCCATTTTTACACACATTTCATAGTGTGAAGTTGATACAACAAGGTGAGTGTGAGGTGGTGAGAGTGAAGCAAGGCGGGAGCTCTATCAAGGGTTTAATCCCTTTGTAAACTACTACTTCTTTTGAAGTGCTAAAGCCATTGAGTGGCTACTTTCCCGTGGACGTAGCCCACATTGGGTGAACCACATATATCGTGTGTATACTCTCTCTCTCTCTCTCTCTCTCTCTCTCTCTCTCTCTCTCTCTACTCTATAATCTCTTGTGTGTGAAATCTATCTCTCTCCATTAAGTAATCTACTCAAAAATCTATTTAGCTACGTCTTATTTCCTAACAACTGGTATCAGAGCAAGGTTTGCTCGTAGCTAAATTATCTCAAGGAAAGGATTCCTTGAATTGAGTGGGAGTTATGGCGGAGGAAGGGAAGCTCAAGATTGAGAAGTTCAACGGCAAAAACTACCAACATTGGAAGATGCAGATTGAAAACTATCTCTACCAGAAGGACCTCTATTTGCCTCTAGGCGGTCTTGCGAAGAAGCCCGCAACAATGGCAGATGAAGCATGGATTGTCCTTGATCGAAAGGCACTGGGAACAATCCGGTTAAGCTTGGCGTCAACGGTGGCCTTTAATGTTTCGGAGATGAAGACCACGGAGGACTTTATGAAGTCACTTGACGACTTCTACGAGAAACCATCGGCATCCAGTAAGGTATTTCTTATGAAGCGCTTGTTCAATCTAAAGATGGCAGAGAATGGTTCAGTTGCAGAACACCTAAATTACTTTAACACAAACATAAGTCAACTTCGATCGGTGAAAATCAATTTCGATGACGAAGTGCGAGCTCTCCTTATACTATCATCTCTACCGGATAGTTGGGACAACCTTGTGATGGCTGTAAGTAATTCTATCTCTGGTACAAATACTCTTAAGTTTGATGATGTTGTGGGTGTTCTCCTAAGCGAGGAAATGCGAAGGAGAAGCATAGGAGAATCATCAAGTGCCGCACTATCAGTGGAAACAAGAGGAAGGCCTAAGGAGAGGTTCAAAAACCAAAAGGGTCGTGATCGCTCAAGGCGGAGCAAGTCACACACAAAGTCAGTTCTTGAATGTTGGAACTGCGGCAAGAAGGGCCACATCAAGAAGGATTGTTGGTCCAAGAAGAAGAAGGAGACAGAGTCTCAAGACAACAAGCCAACATCGGAGGCCAATGTGGCAGGTAAAGTAGAGCAAGATGCTCTAATTCTCTCATTAGACAATGTGTCTAATTCCTGGATAGTAGATTCCGGGGCTTCATTCCATGCGACACCACACAAGCAACATTTCCAAGACTACACCAAAGGTAATTTTGGGTATGTATACTTGGGAGATGATGAAGCTTGTGAGATTGTCGGCAAAGGTACAGTTTCTGTCAAAACTGCTAACGGAAATGAATGGAAGCTTAAAGATATTAGGCATGTTCCTTCTCTTCGCAAAAAATTGATCTCTACAGGACAATTGGACGATGAAGGTCACAACATTGCATTCGGAAACAAACGGTGGAAGATCTCAAAGGGATCTTTGGTGGTTGCCAAGGGAGAAGAAGTCGGTACACTTTACTTGTGTACTGTTAGCACGCAACCTTCAGCTTGTGCAGCAACTACAGAAGTTGACAGTGCGGTGTGGCACTATAGACTTGGGCATATGAGTGCCAAAGGAATGCAAATCCTTCAAACAAAGAAGCTTCTACCAGGTTTGAAAGAAGTGGACTTAGAGTTCTGTGAAGATTGTGTTTATGGTAAACAAAAGAGGGTAAAATTTCAAAAATCAGGAAATGAAAGAAAAAATAAAAAACTTGAGTTGGTTCATTCTGATGTTTGGGGTCCTGTAAGTACACCATCACTTGGTGGCTCATTGTACTATGTAACATTCATAGACGATGCGACTAGAAAAACATGGCTTTATGTCATGAAGAATAAATCCGATGTATTTTCCATATTTCAAAGGTGGAAAGCCTTTGTGGAGAATGAAACAGGTACCAAGGTTAAATGCCTCAGATCCGACAATGGAGGTGAATATTGCAGCCAAGCTTTTGAAAGCTTTTGTGCTAGCAATGGCATTCGGAGGCAAAGGACAACCCCAAGGACACCTCAACAAAATGGGATTTCGGAAAGGATGAACAGGACAATCATGGAGCGAGCACAAAGCATGCGGCTACATGCAGGCCTACCGCTTGAGCTTTGGGCGGAATCTGTAAGTACGTCTATATACTTAATCAATCGGTCACCATCAACGGCATTGGATGGGGGAGTTCCAGAAGAGACATGGACAGGTAAACCGGTGAATTATGCATTTCTCAAAGTGTTTGGGTGTGAGACTTTCATGCACATAGATAGAAGCCTAAGATCAAAGCTAGATGCAAAGTCCAAAAAGTGTTTCTTCATTGGCTATGGAGAAGGTGACTTTGGGTATCGCCTATGGAATCCTGAAGATGGTAAAATCTTAAGGAGTAGGGATGTAATTTTTAACGAACAAAATATGTACAAAGATTACTTAGAAAGAAAACAAACAAAAGAAACAGGTGATGAGTACATGGAGCTTGAGGATGGTGAAGACTCAAGGATTGCAAACGGTGACAATGTGCAACAACGTCAACCAAATGAGGAGCCTCAACCTATTCCCCAAAGATCTACAAGAGCAAGTAGACCTCCAGAAAGGTTTGTTCCTTCCTTCAACCATCTCTTGATCTCAGATTCTGGAGAGCCGGAATCATACGAAGAAGCTATGCAACATGAATCCAAAGAAGAATTGACGAAGAGCATGCAAGTGGAGATGGACTCACTACATCGCAACCAAACATGGGAGTCGATTGAGTTGCCTAAAGGTAAGCGGGCACTTCAAAACAAATGGGTGTACAAGCTGAAGGAAGAAGAAGGTGGGAAGAAAAGGTACAAGTCTAGGCTTGTGGTAAAAGGGTTTTCTCAAAAGAAAGGTATTGACTTCAATGAAATATTTTCTCCTGTTGTAAAAATGAACTCAATTAGGCTTGTCTTAAGCCTTGTGGCTACTCATGATTTAAATCTCGAGCAAATGGATGTGAATACGGCATTCCCTCACGGTGACTTAGAGGAGGAAATCTACATGCTTCAACCAAAGGGGCATGAAGTAAAAGGTAAGGAGAAAATGGTTTGCAGATTAAAGAAGAGCTTGTATGGTTTAAAGCAAGCATCAAGACAATGGTACTTGAAGTTTGATCGATGGATGTTGGATCATGGATTCACAAGATGCAACTCGGATCACTGCGTCTACACGAAGAATTTGGGAGATGGGAAGTTCATCATCCTAATGTTGTATGTTGATGACATGCTGATTGCAAGTGCTAACATGCAGGACATCAAAGACCTAAAAGAGGAGCTGTCTAAATCTTTTTCAATGAAAGATTTAGGTGCTGCAAAGAGGATACTTGGTATGAAAATATCAAGGGACAGGACGAAGAAGACAATAAAGCTATCTCAAGAAGATTACATCAAGAAGGTACTAGAAAGGTTTGCAATGCAAAATGCAAAACCAGTTTCTACACCTTTGGCTGGTCATTTTAAACTAACGAAGGATATGTGTCCAAAGACACAAGAGGAGCTAGCCTATATGTCTAAAGTTCCATATGCTGCAGCGGTAGGTTCTCTAATGTATGCTATGGTCTGGACAAGGCCAGACATTGCACATGCAGTGGGAGTTGTGAGTAGGTTCATGGCAACCCCGGTAAAGAGCATTGGCAAGCTGTGAAGTGGATACTTAGGTATCTAAAAGGGACAACAACAAATGCTTTGTATTTTGGAGGAACTGATATTTTTCTAGAAGGATATGCTGATGCAGATATGGCAGGTGACAAAGACACTCGAAGGAGCACTACTGGCTATGTGTTCATGGTTGGAGGCACAGCAGTAAGCTGGGCTTCAAAGCTGCAGAAAGTGGTTTCACTTTCTACCACGGAAGCAGAGTATGTAGCAATGATGGAGGCAAGCAAAGAAATTCTGTGGCTTCACAGATTCTTAGAAGAGCTTGGATTCAAACAAGACAATTGTGTCTTGTACAGTGATAGCCAAAGCGCTATCCATCTTGCAAAAAACTCAGCCTTTCATTCAAGGACAAAGCACATTGAGGTGAGATATCACTTCATACACACTCTTTTGGAAGAGGGACAACTAAAGCTAGGAAAGGTGCATACAAGTGAAAATCGTGCAGACATGTTTACAAAGGTGGTCAACAAGGAGAAGTTGAGCTTTTGCTCATCTTCAATCGGCATTCAAGGATAAGAAGCCAGAATGGAAAGCAGCCACAGGTTTGGTTTGGAGATCAGTCTCCAAGTGGGAGATTGTTAAGTATGGAGCCTGATTTACCCTTGTAATTTTCTGTGGTAAAAGCGCACATTTGTAAGGCCTCCATTATGAGGAGAAGCCATCGTGCGTGAAGGAAAATCACTCATCGAAAATCAAAATTTTCATGGACAAGAATCAGGGGCAAGAATCGCGGGAATATTCTTTTTCGCCGGAATATTATGGTCGGACGGCGGCCGGAAAGTGGTCAGAAAACAACCGGTCGGTTGGCCGGTGGCCGGTAGTCAATGGCCGGTGGCCGGTGGCCGGTGGCCGAATTCAAAAGCGGACTTGTCTTCTCAAAGGCGGCCACACATGGGCGGATTGGAGGGTCCGATTTGGACTTATTCGCACAAGGGCAGCTACACATGGCTGCCTCTCATAAGAGAGGGCAGCCCTTTTGGCCTATAAAAGGAGGCCATTTCTACACACATTTCATAGTGTGAAGTTGATGCAACAAGGTGAGTGTGAGGTGGTGAGAGTGAAGCAAGGCGGGAGCTCTATCAAGGGTTTAATCCCTTTGTAAACTACTTCTTCTTTTGAAGTGCTAAAGCCATTGAGTGGCTGCTTTCCCGTGGACGTAGCCCACATTGGGTGAACCACGTATATCGTGTGTACTCTCTCTCTCTCTCTCTACTCTATAATCTCTTGTGTGTGAAATCTATCTCTCTCCATTAAGTAATCTACTCAAAAATCTATTTAGCTACGTCTTATTTCCTAACATAAGGAACAGATGATGTGAAGCAAGTGTTGGAAGTATGAAAGAATAAAAACCCTAAACTAAAAAATTTATGCTTCAAAGTGAAGGCGTTGCTCAAAAAACTTGAAGCATGGAGTTTGCAGCATATTGAAAGGTGAAACTCCACAGCATATTGAAAGGTCTCTAAATGAAGAAGCTCATGATACTGCCCAAGGGATGATCAGTTGTGTGTTTGTGGTAAATGCACATGCCCCTTTATATCATGGGAGGGAAATCTTATCAAAGGAAGTGGATTTTCTATTGACAGGTGTTCTACCTGAAGGTTTGTCGTCTTCTAAAAAGTATGCATTCATAAGGAAAGCCTGTGCCATTTTCAAATTTATTCACAACATTAAAAGGACCTTTCCATTTGATTTGAAAATTCTTCTGAAAGGTATTGTCCAACTTACTATTGTATGGCAACACCAAATCACCCTTTTCAATTTTCTTATCCTCTACGCATTCATTGGCTTTTAGTTGAGCCTTCCTTGACACTTCCTCATAGTAACCCAAAGCTAAAACTCTATCCAATTGCAAGCATTGTAAATCCAATAACCTCTTCTGCCATGCATTTGTTTGCTTCTCATCTTCCAATGACAATAACTTGAGAGCAGGAATTTCCACTTCAATTGGCAATAAAGCCTTCTTGCCATAAACCAAGTGGTAAGGGAAAAATCCTGTGCTCGTCTTGATAGCAGTTTTGTAGGCCCACAACGCACAAGGCAACTCTGAATCCCAAGTTTTCCCATGTGTTTGAGTCATCTTTGTCAAGATCTTTACCAACTCTCCTTTGAACCTCTCATTGAGACCATTACATTGTGGATAATAGGAAGAACTGTATCTATGCTGTATATTGAGCTTCTTGCATAAGAAATCAAACAACTCTCCTCTAATCCTAGTCCTCTATCAAAAAGCAGCTCTAGTGGCACACCAAATTTGCAACATATGTACTCATAATTTTTTTTTTCCATATCCTTACTAGTAACCTGTTTGACAGCTTTGGCTTCTGCCCATCGTGACAAATAATCCACTGCTGTCAAAATATAAGCATTTCTTTTGCTAGTCATAGGTACGGGTCCAATAGCATCAAGACCCCCATTTTTAAAACACATCAAAATCTAAAATTGTCTTCTGCAACTCAGGCTTCAAAATTCTCTTTCCCATCCCTAGCAAGGCAAACATGACTTGCACCAATGATTAACATCCCGTTGAATACTCGGCCAGATATAACCTTCTTGCAAGACCTTATGCAACATGATCTTCATAGCAAAATGGCCTTCACAAGATCCCTCATGATTTTCTTCCAGAATTTTGTAAATCTCTTCCTTCCAAGACACACGACGCAAAACCAAATCACCTCCTTTCGTGTAAAGCACATCATCAAGCATTTTGTCAGTTGACAGACTTAAATGGTGCACACCATAAATATCGTGTCAATGGTTATAGATTGAAGAAATATCTGACACGTTTGATGACAATTGTGACTGATGAAATGATATCAGTAAAAGGAGACAATGTTGAGACATCTGAGGATGTAAATGAGGTTTCTGGGGATGAAATGAAGCAGTTGTTCACCATAGGGACCTCTGCTTGTCATGAATGACTAAGCGGGCAAGGGGAGCTTGGCAAGTTATGTCAGGCATTTTTTGGATAAGCATGAATTCACTAGGTCATGCCAAAAAGCTTGCCCACTAGCCTCATGTATATATGTGTACATAACCCTGCAACTTTTGGAAGTGGCCTTGTAAAAATTCATGTACAAAGGTGTGATTTTTCCAAGCTTGAATGCTGATGTTTTGGGTTGTTCGAGACTCCAAAATATGGTTTTTAATAAGTGTTTTCAGCCGTGATTTATAGCTTGTGAATTGAACTTTTACATCATGAGTTATGAGCATCTAAAGCGGGCGATCTCAACTTAGAAGGGGATTGCGGGTGCATGCGAGAAGGGCAACTATGCCAACTTGGGGGTCTAAAATTAGAAATGCTGAAGTTTTATATTTCTGGAGATAGCTGGAAATTTTTGGGGAAGTTGGGGAGGTAAGAGGATGGCGTCAAGTGGCAATGGAGTAATCGCACATGGGGGGGAGAAAGAGGAAATTGGAGGGTATAAGGGGGGGAGTGGGTACCCCCTAAGGTTGTATCAAAGGGGCAAATGGAGCTTCCTTGCCTTGCTAATGGGGGCTCGTGGGTGTTGGGGGAGGAAAGGGTGCCCATTTTGAGTTCCCATTGCCTAAACAGGCACGTGAACTTCTTTATGGTCCTCGGACACTTGCCCCCACCCCATTCCTTGGTCAAATGGTCACCAACAGCTCATTTTTCACCCAAAAAAGGCCAAAATTGGACCAATTAAAAGGTGCCCAAAGAGAGAACCATGTTGGCTAAGAGGAGAGAGAAAATTCCTTGGGATAAGAGCCCAAAAAAATCCCTTTTTAATAGCTTCAATTCTCTGCACACCCTTTTTCCTAATAGAGACTAGCTTTTTTGGAGCTTTTGTGAGATACCCCAACTTCAAAAGCTTGTAACTCTCTCGTCTGTTGTTGTAGTCAAGCATATGGATACTCTACGAAGGTCTACATGACACGAGCTTCATCTTTATGGTCTTGGTTTTCATCAATTTTAATCATGGCTCGGATTAGGACTGTTTCCCGTCCGACTTTACAGGTGTTCGACATAAGTGTTTTCTGCAGCTTTATGTTGTTTCCTTCCGACGCTGTGGTGTGTGCAAGGCTATAGAGGTTCTTTTTTTCCTTCTTGTTTGCATGCTAACAGCATCCAAGCGGAATATCTATCGGATTTTGCAGAAAAAAACAATAAGACTTTTTGTAAGTATAAACATATAATTACAAAACAATCTATTTTCTTAGCTTATCAGTTAAAATACAACAAATGTAAAAGAGTCAAGTGAAATACTAACCATGCCGCCGCAAGAACTCAGAATGTCCATCAGCCTTTCTGCCTACGTACTCGCGCTTGTACGGTGTGGGGTCACGTCCTGCCATCTGCCACTGTTCAAAACGTACAAAGAATCCATTATGTTAGAATATAAAAGTACAAATAGATGTAACTACCAAACCTAAAGAACAATACAAAAACACTTACAAAATTGACCTTAAATGATGCCCACCCGTCGCTCTCCAAGTGGTGCGATCTCCCTGCCTCTACTTGTGCTTTGGATGCCTTCTTTTGTTGCTTCCACTTGTCAGGATTCTCATGTGCTGCTCGCTTCGCATTCTTCCAATCCTCTTTGGCCAGCCAATCTAGTCTGTTCCACCCATGCTTTACTGATTTTTGTACTTCAGAACGCTTGTGCTTGCAGTATTCGCACATTCAAACCGTCATCGGGTCTTCATTGAAGTGCTCATCCCGACTTGACATGGGAAACTCGTCATGCAGCATGCAGATGACTTTGTCTTTTAATTCATTTGACACTTCACTCCAGGTGTTTAGTATGTAGTGTCTAAACACCTAAGAGCAAGAAACGTGCATGCCCGAGATCACCTTCTTGCCTTTGTCATCCAAGATGATGCCGCCACTGATGTCGATCGAGTACGGCAAGCCCTCTCGCCTATGACGCGTGACCTGGGTGTCTCGGCAAGGGTCTCTAGCGATGTCTCGATGGGGGTACGGACGTTAGGTATCTCCACTGGAGTTTGGGTCTCAAAGCGAGGAGTGTCGAGACTGGGGTAACTCTTCGGAGGAGTAGCTAGTGGTGTGTAGCCAGGAGAGGGAAGGAGTATACTCGGAGTGGAAGCAATGACAATTAAACACAATTTAAATTTCTCAAGTATAACATATAAACAGGATTGGACAAAAAGCCACGTGAATACAATATATATTATAAAATGGAGCAAAATTGTTCAAATACAATGTTTATGGCTTTAAGAGGTCTCTCTATCATCCTCGCATAGCTCTCCGTTTAGGCAGATGTCCTCCGTTTCATTTTGTAGATCCTCTGCATGCACCCATAGAGAGTAGCAGCTTGATGTTCGTCTGGAACCACCTCAGTGGCTTCTGACTGAGCATCTTCTCCGGTCTCCTCCATTGATGCCGTTGTGATTGGCATATGGTAGCCCTCATACGTCCGTGCACTACAAGGGGCTACCTCTATGACATACCACCAGTTTGATGCAGACTTTGTAGGATGAAATATCACCTGCCAGAGCCACATAACTTACATGAGAGCTTCCAAGCACATGACTTCTAAAATGGGATGTTAAATATTTACAGACTTACTTGTTCACAATGCTCAGGTAGTACCAAAGTATCTCTTAGGTCGGTCCATTTTTTTATTGAATCCACCTCAAGGAAACCAGACTCTCCTCTGCGCACAGTAGCGTTGCGACCCTCCATGTTTATCTTGAACCATTGCACGTCGAACAAGTCGACAAAAAATCCTCTATAATCAATCTTCAAAATCTCTTGTAGCATGCCGAAGTAAGTGAGTTCCACCACCACAGGATCTGCATCAGAGGACCGTCATCGACTAAACTGTTCAAATTTTTCCATGATTCCACAATCTTGTGTAAAACACTTTTTGTCAATCCGTTCCACCCTAAAATGTCGACCTTTACACCATGCTGCTGTGTATGACTTATACTACAACCAACAAAGATTATGAGTGGCCATTCAAACATCTAGAAATTCGCTAGTCGTACATTGCAAACTTACCTTGGTCACGTAACCCCGAGAGTACTCCCGCTCCCCCTTAGTCACTTCTTCATCGCATTGTTGTGCGCTTTTCAATTGGTTGTGCAACCATCTTAAGCTCATGAATGTTGCTAGGCTCTCCAAACCCTCCAGATAATGCATCGACGGTCGTCTTCCCCGTCTCCACTCGATTCGTTCCCTTTGTCTCTCTTGCTTTGCATCCTCGTATTGTGAAATCCGCTTTTGCATCACTGGATTGAGAAGCATGCAAAATCGATTGATTTTAGCCTCTAGATCTTCCGTCATCTTCTTCTCAACACCGAGATTGCACATGAAAATCCCAGATATGTGCTCATCATCTATGGTTCACCATAGTGTGTATCGGGCTTTATCAAATCTGTCTAGCCACTCTCCAATGTAAACTAGGGACTCTGATACCAGCCAACCTTCTGCCATGCTACCCTCCATATGTGCCTTCTGACGCACATATCCCTTGAGCGTTTTCATAAAATGTTCTAAAAAGAACATCCATCTGAAATGTACTATGCCAGCTATTTCCACCTCATCAACTATGTGAATAAGAAGATGCACATGAATGGTTAGCATGGTAGTAGGAAAGTGTTTCTAAAACACGCACACAACCTCCATAGCGTTTAGTTTCGTGAATCGTATGAAGTCTACATTGATCTCCTTTTGTGAGATCCATTGCACCAACTTTGTAAGTTTGTAGATTGTGTTACGGTCGTCAGGAGACAAACATCCCTCAATGGCCACCGGTAAAATAAACTGCAAAACACGTCTAGCAATGATATTAAAGTCCACACATGAATTTGTTACACAATTCCCATTATGATATATTCCACTTCAAACATACCTAACACATTTTATGCCAGTCGTGTGACTTCAAACCGGTAAGCTTTCCTTCTTTAGTGAAACACGTTCGAAGCAAGTGCATTGCGCCAATGGGGGTCCGCATAGATCGAATGGTCTCTTTTACTTTGCATTCTTGGGCTCCTGTCAAAATCCATGGCTCTTTAGGGAGTTTTATCGATCCATCAGGTGCTTTCATCGGCCAATATTGCTCCATATGATCCACATTTCTAAGGTCAACCCTGGCTCCCGAAGTATCTTTCTTGCCAGTCAGATGGTTCCACAGCAAATTACCCACATTCTTCAATATGTGCATTGGATCGAGCAAGTGGTTGATCATGATTCCGGGCCAATATGATAACTCGTACCATAGAGAGAGTCTCTTCATCCCTGGGGGCAAACCGTCATCACACATCTCCTTCTGCTCTAACCATGCTTGAGCAGACATCCTTGGTGGCTCTCTTCCCAAAAAGCCGTTGCGTAACTCATGATTCTCTAGAAGATACGCTTGGTGGCCTTTGTAGAGTTGTTTCTTCAATGAGGGCGCCCGATGTGCATTAAGTCTAGGTCCACATGTGACACATGCTCTGTATCCGCCTGTTTGAACCCCTGCATGTATACACATGACAATAGATAAGCTTGAGAAACACCAAGATTTATAGTGTTTGAATCTGAGTGTAAATCACCCGAGCATTCTTTTAGTCTGGGATAGTCATACATGGTCCATATTAGAATGCCTCTGATCAAAGCATTCCGTCGACCTGTGTGTCGGCTCATATCCACCACTTTTGTGCCAATCCACAATTGTTGTAGCTCTTCAATAGTGGACGAAGATACACATCCATATTCTTCACTTTATACCGCCCCGGCACAATCAAGCTTAGAAACAGGTGTCCCTTCTTGGTAGGCAACCACGGGGGAATGTTGTTGACGATGACAACGGGCCATACATTGTAAGATGTTGATCTATGAACAAATGGATTTACGCCATCCATAGCCAGGCCTATGCGCAAATTTTGAGCTTCCCTGGAAAAATCCGGCCATGTATCGTCTATATGTTTTCAGGCTGCGCAATCTGCAGGAATCCGTAGTATACCATCCGAAGATCTATTCTCCTCGTGCCATGATGCTAGGGTGGCCATGGACTTACATTCAAAGAAATTCTTGATGCAAAGAAGCAGAGAAAAATATTGCAAAACCTTTTGTGGAATTTTTTGTCCGTGGAAATCTACTCGATATCTCTCGGAATCACATTTCGGACACTTCTCCATGTCTATGTATTCCCCTCTGAAAAGAATACAGTCGTTAGGACAAGCATGAATCGAATTGTAATCCATCCCCAAGTTTCATAAGATCTTTCTTGCTTCCTCTCTGGAATCTGGCAGTATGTGCTCTTTGAGCAATCTACACAGTGAAAAAAATGTGGTACACTTGTGTAAGTAATCTATCAGATCATTATACATTTAGTGTCACTCCATCCAAACTTTGCCTGCATGTTGAGAAGAACCAAGAGCGCCTTCAATCTCTCTAGATGTATAATGATCCGATAGATTACTTGTGTAAGTAATCTATCATATCATTATACATCTAGTGTCACTCCATCCAAACTTTGTATGCATCTGGTGTGACGCTAGAGTCACTCCATCCAAACTTTGCCTGCATGTTGAGAAGAACCAGGAGCGCTGGGATGGGAAAAATGGAACAACACACAGGACACAAACTCGATGCCTCTCTATAGCCCAGCAGGTATTGAGGCGGTCCGGGGCGGGCAACAAGAAGAGCGGCCTCTAAAAACCCTTCGAGGCTCCCATGCTGCTCAATTGGGGCTGGGGCAAGCACAATCAGAGACAACAACAACCCACAGCCCGAAACCAAACAAGAAAAGGGGCACCACCTAGTTGTAGATGCGAACTAGGACGCACGTGATATCTCCTTGTACTCAAACGCACAAAGAGAGGGGAATGCAAGATAGCCACACACACCAAACACAAACATTCACCACGCCAGAGAGAGGTAAAGCGCACAAATCAACTTGAGCAACTCAGTCTTAGCCTTAAAGACTAGATGCACACAAAGCTTGATGAGAAATAGAGAGACAACACAAAACTTGACCTTGTTGCCAATACACAAATTGTCTTAGGGTCACGGGAGCCCTCTCACTGAGTACCTTCGTACAATTTAAAGTTTTGGCAAACAATTCAACAAGCCCTCAAACCACCAAGCATGAAATGGCACAACAAACTTCAAGGACAATATACCTTCAACCACCTGATGAGCCAACTTATCAAGTCAATTTGGAGAGAAGAGTCGTAGTTGCAGCATACAATTGCACCCAAAACTATGAATCTTATTTATGGACAAGAGTAGGCTAGAAGTGTGATTGCAAAGTATAGTATCACTCCACTCCTCTAGATGGCATAACTAACTTCAAGCTTCTCCATGCACCTATGTGTAGTGATGGAATAGAGCACTCACAATGCACACACTCTACACAACTAGGCTTGAAGAGTGGTGTGTTATGTGTTGAAAATGGTGTGGTGTAGTGTGATCGTGTGATGTTTTACAAGGGAGAGAAGGGCTCTATTTATAGGTTTTAGAAGCCCCGATTAGGATTAGTCCTAATCAAGTTTATTTGAAGGAATAAAAGATTATGCATATTTTTATTTTTTTTATGAGGGTGGGTCTCTCTTGTCCTTTGAGTCACATGGATGTGGGCTCAAGGGAAGAGAATTATTGAGGATGAAATGAGAGAGGATTGAGTGAATAATTGGGGAGTGCCTACTCTAGTAGAGGGTGCATTTTACAATAAGGTTAGTGGTTAGTAGTTAGTAATTATCACTAAAAAATATTTACAAAATCATTCACCAAATGGTGAGATATATGATGAGAAAGTTAGAGAAGGGATGAGCTTGTAAAGAGAGGTTGAAGCTTTGGAGAAGTTGACATTCATCTCTTTACAGCACCGGAAGAAGAAGCAGTCAGCATGGCGAAGCAGCGCGTGTCGATGACGCTATGTTATTTCAAACCTTGGAAAATTCATGATAAAAGCCTTCATTTGCAGAGGTTATCCTTGGATTTTTGCTGATTTTTTGAAGTTCTTTACAAAGTTGAAGAGAGTATGGTAATATGGACATATATGTAGAGAGAAAGGGGGACACATAGGGTGTAGAAATGGAGGATGAAGACTATGGAGGTGTGAGAGAAGTGGCAATGGTGAAGAGGGTGAATTAAGACATGGGAGTTGCAGGTTTGGAAGTGGGAAGGAGAGAGAGGAGTGTGTGTGAAAGAAGAAAATGATAAAGTGGAAGAGGGAGTGTGGCTGCATAGCATGGGCAAACTGGGGTCCACCAATAAAATCATAGCTCACAGATCGTAGCTCAAAAAAATATGAAAAAATTTAAGGTGAAAGTTCAGCTCACGAGCTACAACTTTTGTTTTTATTACCTTTTCAAATTCGGGGAGCATGTGATCTTTAAAAATTCAGCAAAACCGACTGTTTTTTCCACTGCACAAGGTCCTTGTGAGGTCCTTCTTTGGATAATTCTTTTGAATACCTCCAAGAGTGAGATCCCCATGGTGCATGCATGCATGCCACATACCCTTGACCTTATTTGTTAGGTCTATAATTGAAGATATTGTTGAGATCATGATATAAGTGAATAGTACAACTAAGAAAATCAAATATTGAGGGGTCTAAAAAAATATGTATATGTCAAATATAAATAATATAGGTGAAAAAAATATAAAGGGGTCAAAATAAATCTCTCTCATTATAAGTCTACCATAAAAAGATGAATATTTTTTGTGGTCTAATTTATGAGAGTAATAGAGAATAGATGTAGGAAGGAAAAATGACAATAGTGAAAAAATATACACATAAATAAACTAGTTTTTTTTTGATTTTTGTTGGGATGGAGTTACACCAAAAATAAGAGAATCTTGGATGAAATTATTTTTATATGGAATAAACAGTATGCAAAATGGTAAGAAAAAATATGGTAATGGTGAGTCAATGTACATAACATAAATAACACACCTAAGTATAAATATTTAAATAAATACCAAAATAATTATAAAAAATCCTTTGATTTAGGCCCTATATTCAATGAAATATTTACACACAAATGGGCCATACTATTTTTTTATTTTTTTTGCTCAACTAACCCAGTGACTAGCTAATTGAGGATTTTTAAGAAAATATGGGGAAAGTCCCCTAACTCACACACGCCTATGTACAGTGAAATGGTAGGGATAACCAAAATGTTTGAGTAATTTGATAGGGTGAGGTAGCTTACTATGGCAATTATGGAAAGCCGAAAAAACGGCTATCAGTATCTAGCACCCCAAGCCACACAGAAACACGTACACACGCACACTATCCGCCAACCTTAACACCATGGACTCGTCTATGAGCAACTTCGAATACACACAATCACCTTTACTGACGCACACACCAATCCACCCAAATCTATAAACACACTCACACCGGGAGACCTCGTAAGCCTCGACTGCATACAAAATCACACTCAGTCTGCAACCACAATCAATCTCTCTCTCTCTCTCTCTCTCTCTCTCTCTCTCTCTCTTATCTTGGATTCACTTAGGTTTACTCTATTCTGGAAACATTCTATATGGTTGATGGGTGGTAGGGCATTCACCCAAAAAAATTTACTTTCGAGCATCGCTATAAGCGTCTCTATATAAGGTACTGCTACGTCACTATAAGCGTCGCTATAGAAAGACTATAACCGTCGCTATAATTGTTGCTATATGGCGACGGTTATAGAGACATTCTCGTAGCGACGGTTATAGAGACGTTCTCATAGCTACACTGTTAGCAACGCCGGGGAGTATAAAAACCCAATGTATTTTCGTCGCTAAAAGTGTCACAAGTACACATAACCTCTTGTAGTGTGAGCCGAATTCAAGCAACAACAACTTGCCACAAAGTGACAACAAGGTTAGCAAATTTCAAGTTCTTCTTGTCTTTTGTATTTTAACCTTTATTTGGATCAAATATCTTGCTATGTAAAGCAAAGTGCTTTGAAGGACTTAACGAGAATCACGAATTCTAACTCGTGCCAAGATATTACCCAAGGATTTCGGAATTCAGGGCATTGGCACCATGTTTTGGAGCATTGACAATAAGAGGATATAAGCTCACATTTTATGTTTGGCAATGTTGAATTGAGATGTATCGATGTGAATACCAATTATGCAAGGCACATATGATTTTGGCTCAAACTATTGAGACTGTCATTGAAGCCAAGGGCTTATCAGCTACGCCATTTAGGAAGAGTTGAGGATGATATATTTGCCTGTGATCATTGTATATATCTACAATGGTGTGCACTTTACATCATTGGTTCTATGTAGAAGGTGCATGCAATACAGATGATGCTTTCTGTGGATAGCAAGTGGGTATGGCCACCCTATCAATCAACTAATTCATTGATGACATGAATCGACTAAGAGAGCCTCCAAGCAGGTAATCTCTTGTTTCAAACACCAAAGAACTAATATGACTACATTCTTTTGGGTGTTGGAAAATTCTTTGAATCTTTTCATGGAGAGATATGATTACTTCAAGATCTAGTTGTGAATAAGATTCCAACATGAGAGGATTGATCGTTTAATTTATAGCACTGACTGTGACTATATGAATGGTATTTCCAGGGGTTATGACCCAACTAATGCCAAATCACTCCATGAGTGTTGATGGTCATTGATTGATCTCTTCATACTCTTACTTTCACGGAAATAAGTTCTCAATTTTCCAAGGGGTAGTAGATAAGTTCAACTTCCCAACTTGATTACAATCATTATTGGACACGATAGACAGTGTTGGTGACCATTAACTGCTAGTTTAAACAGTTTTCATGCAAAATCTAACCAAGGGGTTTAAATTGCCATGGCAACAACCAAGGTTACTAGTTACACATTCATTTCTTTTCAATAATCTTTCATTTAGTGTTTCACAGGTCAAAGACATATTAGGTCTTTGAAGATGCCTTTTTGTAATGTATCTTTTAGGTTGTATCTTTTAGGTTTGGATAGTGCAACTTGACTTTGGGTAAGTGGATGCTATTTCAATTACCTCCAGGTAAGTCTATGATTTGGTGTCATTTCAGAAAAACTATTTACTCTCCTCTTTCATGTCTACTATGAGCATCACTTTGCCATGAGCATTGGCAATTATAGTAATGAAAATGCAAGTTTGGATTAGTTTTTTCTAAATGCATCCACACTAGGTGTTATGGACCCTAATGCTTAGCAAAGGTAGATTTGGAGCGGCATGCAAATTTGTGAAAATCTTATGAGGCATTTCCCACTCTATATGTAGTACCTCCATGAGATTAATCGTAGGTCTACCAATCACCATTAGAGGTCATGGATCGGTTTGGGTGCTTGCAGATAAGTTGACTAAATATTGTACAATTTATTCAGTTCACTGTTCAATCTCTAAAGCACATTGGTCCTTGATAATCTATATAGATTAAATAGCTTACTCAAAATATTGGGACTCATTATCACCCACATTTTCTAGTCACTTTTGGAGGACTGTCTGTAAACGGTTGAGGAGAAATAACTCAATATTAGTAGTGACAATCCTCTAGAGACGGATAGACACTTTTACAAGCTTGTGCTAAAGGACATGATAAGCGCGTACATTAGCACAAAGCAATTCAATTGGAAACGTTATCTTTCTAGTTGGAGTTTGCTTACCACAAGGCAAAACATGTTGCGTCTAGGTATAGTCCCTTTATGTTTTGGTCAGGTTCCCAACCTCGATCACTAGTAGGGGTTGTTTACTGATGAGAACTAATAGCAAGTCAAGGAATTAATCTTTGCTGTTAAGTTGTGTCATCATGCTACTTTCATGGGAAGTTGAGAAGAAGTATTCTTTTAGACACCTCTTAGTGTGGTAACTCATTTTAAATACTCTAGTAAGTTATAAATAGAGTTTATACACTATGTTGGTTATAGGCCGGTTATACAAACGGTTGGAAAGGGACAACAATGTGGACAATCAAGATGTTTTTCTTGGTTGCATTGGGCGTTCTATTGAATCGTGTATCAGTCAAATGAACATCTGAATTTGTGAGGGATGTCACTGTGGAAAAAATTAGTGTTCTTACAAAGATATCACCACTTTTGTCTGTAAGGATGAAAACACTTCTTCAAGTGGGGAGTAATGTCAGGCTTAAGGTAAAACGAGCTAGATCAAGGGCTAGGACACACATGCAGTACATGGGCTCTATATTGAGCAGGCCAAGAGCCTATATATGGCATGGTTGGGTAGAGAGTGCATGTGCTAGTCCCTAGTCCCTTATACAAAGGGCCACTTGTCCCTTTTGATTATCCACACACTATTTTTTTTAACTCACCTACTCATTCTATATCTCAACTCTCATCCTGGGGTTTGGTTGAGCATATTAGAAAAGTTGGCCACAAGTGGGGTAGAGGTCCACTTGATTACCCACACACAAGCCTTTTATTAAGTCATGTACTCATTCTATATTTATCAAATGATAACAACTCACTATCACACATTGTTCCTAAAGCGCTCGCTCATATTGTGTGTGTGTGCATAAAACACTTCCATGCCAATAGCGCAAGTACATTATGAAGTAGATTTGGCACAATGGGACCTAAAAGTTTGTAAAATATCTCATGGAAGGATTAACCTCATGTATGGGATAAATGAGAACTCTTCAAAACCTAGTATCAATCCTACCTATGACATTGTGATATCAAAGGTGGTAAGGGCGGAGGCATCCACACATATGTGAGGTATCAAGAGATACCATCAAATGATCTAGGGTTCAAATCCCCTTTTAATGGATATGAAGTCAAGTGATAATGTGATGATTTTTATGCAAATTTCCCAATTGCTAGTTTAATAGAAGCCACACTTTAATAATGAGTGTGGAAACAGGGCTAAGGACCGTTGGAGAACCCCAACCGATACAAACAATAGTCGAAATCAAAACTTGGTAGATTCAACATGAAAGTATGTTGTCGGTGCATAAATTAATTTGCCAAACGAGCTGAATCAATTGATCTTATTGAAAATAACCACTTTTTAGGCATTCCTAAAGACATCAAATGTGAGGTAGAAGCTATTGAAGGTGGAATTGACCAAAGAAACTTCTAATGTGGTCAAAATTGTAGGAAAGGGGAAGAAGCTAGATCCAAACTTTGTTTGAAAGAGGTAGCATGGCCCTTTACCACACTCTATAGAGACAATGGCTTCCATCCATACAGATAAATTTAGGGTCTTTTTCATGTATGTACATTCTCACATCCCAAGTAGATCACAAGCTTGACTCTGAAACTAGCAATTTTTTTTCTTTTCAACTATGAAAGGGACAAATCCTTCATATTTTGACATAAAAATTGGCAAAATTTATCGCGGGTTTGGAAAAATTATTTTTGGTGAACAATGCAAGCTACTTGCCAGCATTAGGAAAAAGTGTGCCTCAGCTTAGCCTTAATTAGTTTAATAAATCAAAACAGTCGATCGAGCTGAGGTAGAAAGGGAAAAAATTTGTTTGAAAATTTCCTGAAACTAGTGTAAATTACCCCCAGAAAATGGGTTATTTTGCAAGATTTCCACTTTGGATCTGCTCGAGAGCGGATTTTGTATGTTTGTGAAAATTATTTTTCCCGAACACCGTTACTTGCTCTCATGAACCTTATATACACCAAATATTCTTCAACAAGAATTGCATTGTTGATATAAACATTTGCAATTTTGATCAATAATCTTTTTTTTCTTTTTGATCAATAATCTTACACGCAGTCAAAGGGAATGCCTTATGATTGGCTTTGTATACCTTTGTAAAAGGGGCTCCATTCTCAATACTTAGGTCATGGACCCCTAACTTTTTGCTTGAAAAATAAACTAGCACACTTCCTACTACTTCCGTTTATGGAGCGTTTTGCTTCCAAAGAACTTAAAGTGCCAAAACGTGAGACTTTGTTTCAAAACAAAAATAAGACCATGTTTTTATAAGCGGGTGTGTGTCAAGGCTCGAGAAAAGATAGGTTTGCTTTATCCAAAACCTGCTCAAATCAAAATATCGCCGCCTTAACTTTTTCCAAGGAGGCTTCGAAGCTGTCTCAAATTTCAAGATTTTAAGTCAAAAAGTTGAACTTTATATAGTATTCCCTTCTCAAATATGATTTTCAACTTCTCAAAAAGGAAAAAGGGATCCAAAGCCGGTTCCATAAAATCATTGTCTCAAGCCTTGCTGTGTATGTATGTGTGCACGTGCGCGCGTGCACGTCTGCACATATTTCTTTCAGCTTTGCAAAGACAAAACAACAGTCCAAAAAGACGAGCAATGCAAGCTACTTAATTGATTAATAAGGTTATTAGGCCGAGGACAATGAGGGAACATGACACAAATTACAATTTGCTTTTTTATGCCATCTTTCAATGATAGGAGGTTTGACTTATCAATGTTTAACTATACTATATATTAAGGAGATTGGTTTTCCAGTGCCACGTGTCATAATTTGCTTTATCCGGCAGTGTGGCCCTGCATCTCCGGCTACAGTGAGGACAGTGCGCACGCAAGGGGGGGGAGAGAGAGAGAGAGAGAGAGAGAGAGAGAGAGGCGGTCGCCACACTAGTGTTCAATAAATTTTGCACGTTTAGAAACAATAACAAACGAGGTAGGAGCACTAACGACCTTATCATGATCAATGAAAGAGTCCCTTGCAAGAAGCTTACCCACTTTGGAGGCTTTTAAAGTAGAAAAAGGACCAAGAAGACCAATAATATTGTTCTGAAATATATAGAAAAGCCCTTCAACCTGATTTGGTCAAAATCGATTGTCTCACTTTTTTAGCAAAGCCTACAAAATCCCTTTCTTCGTGTGCAAGCTAAGACTAAAGCGGAATCTTCTTCTTCTTTTATTTTATACAAGTGTGTGGCCCGTCCTATGGGCGAGGGAGGAGGGAGGCTGGAGCTCCCTTTGTGGGTGGACAGAGAGAGATCTTTTTCTTGGCACCCAATCCACTCTGTCATGGCCTCCCTTTTTTTCTTTGTTTGCCTTGGCTTCCACTCCCCCTTCCAAGCCCTCTCCTTATGCCACGTGGCAACATGGGCCTCCAAGGTGAATTAGATATAGTTTAGATGTATTTGATGGCCTTTGAGAGGGGAATGGATTTCTTCATACATGTGGATCATGTTTATTGTTTAGAAATTTAATCCAAGATTTGTGGGGGCTCTGCAGGAAGTGCTCACATGTTCCGACTTGTAGTGTAAATTTCTTGGTTCATATTAAAAATTTAATCCAAGATTTCTGGGGGTGCTAAAGGAAATGCTCACATGTCCCGATTTGTAGCGTAAATTTCTCAATTGAAATTGAAAATTTATGATTATACTTTCACTCGACCTTGATTTCCAAGGGCAATTTTTGCTCATTTTAGTTATAAATCCCAATGAGTACCTTAGATTTTTGTATAAATCCTGATTGTCCAATTGCCTTGCCTTAAAATAACATGGTTGAAAAAAAGGATTTTTCTGAGCAATGCAAGGAGGAGGTCTTACCATGACTCTATGTACCATAGGGTGTTTAATGAACCCCAAGAGGTGGGATCATCGGTGAGCCTATGGTAAAACTTTGATGGCATTGTCTAGCCCCCTCCCTCCCAGTTGGGTCTCTAACCCACAACCTCCTCGTTGATAGGTTGATGCCATAACAATGTGGATACATGCTTTTTGTTGCTCTTGTAGCCGCATTGCTTGGTTTTAAAGTAAACTACCCCAAACTTGGACCCATTGGACGGGGACCACACGCATCATGGTAATGGTCCCCATTTCAACGCCCTGGATACCTGCTTGGAGTTCATTCAAGACCAAGTGGTATATAGTGCTGAGGGAGGATTTGGCAAGGATTCTTAAGTCAAGGATATATTGAGACGGTGAGTCCAGATTGCTTAAAAATGCTAAATAGCTTACAAGTCAAAGTTGACCAGCCTCGATCAATAATCTATAGATTGTTTAAAAATGCTAAACGGCTAGCAAGTCAAGCATGACCAACCTTGGCCAATAATCTATAGACACTTTGGTTTGAGGTTAATCTAATGAGCTTTAAATTATTTAAACATCTAGCTACTAATGGCAACTACCACTATCGAGAAGTGTATAGATAACGACTTAATCACTCACTCGCTCCAATCCATGGTTTTATTATAGGGGAAGATTCCCTTTGCTATGGATTTTGTGTTCGAGCTTGATGCCACAACCCTCAAACAAAGTCCTCACAGCTAGCTCACTTCACCTCCAATTGTACATCTTCCATGTAGAAGACTCTTAATTTTTTTAAAAAGAAAATGCATGCACCTTTCCCTTCGTGCACTCGTGTTGCCTCCCACCAATTGCATTCATCTGCATAGCACCAGGCTACCTTACCCACCACCTGCCCCCCTACATTTTGTAGCTACCTTGAGCGCTTCTTAGGTCCTCTCTTCCATGACCACCACTTGGCCCTGTGCGTCCTCTTTTACCCTTCCCTTTATTTTGCTATTTGATCCAAATAATGGGGGATCTCTTGAGGTTCCCCTTCACAATCCACGATTGTGCCCACCTACACAAGCAGAGCAATTGCAATGGAAATCCGAGTTCTCTTCCACGTAGTTTATTATCTTTTTTAATGACAATGTATTTTTAAAAGTAGAAGATTGTCCAAAAGCTTTTACAAAGATGAGAGTAGGCCATTGTTTGATAAGAAGGATAGATGGATAGATGGCAGGTGCAATGGTTATCAAGTAAGAGGTTTAGGATCGACTCAGTAAGGTGAGGACAATTTTGGACAAGCATGCCTTATTGAATGCGTGCTTAAAGGTAAGCTAGGTTGGTTGATAATAAAACTTGACAAAAAACACAAGCAATGAAAACATAAGGATGAGTTCTCCCCATCTTGTTGGAATTAGGGTTGCAGAGAAACGCACACAGCTTGGAGAAGACGAAGGAAGCTCAAGGCACACAATAGAGAATGTGTTACTTAGTGTGCAATGGAAAGATAGATAGCCCTAGAGTGATGGGCGTATATAAAATGCACGGGGAAAAAAACCTCCTAAAGAGGGAAAAAATGCCCTGGCGGTCCTAGTGTGTTTACACACATCACTACCACATGTATATGGTAACAAATCCCCCTTAGAGTGATGCGGTGAACGAGAGCTGGCACATGAGTAAAGGGAAGTGCCATGCCCTAAGGACATGATCAGTCCACAAAGGGGAGTAAGCCCAAAGCTTTGTGGAAAGCTTCAAGCTTCTCACGAGACAATGCCTTTGTGAAAAGATCTGCAAGGTTAACCTGTGTTGGCACATAAGCCAAGCTGATCTCTCCTGCTGAGAGCCTCTCTCTGACATAGTGGTAATGCACCTCAATGTGCTTTGTGCGAGCATGAAAAATTGGGTTCCTCGCAACTGCCAATGCGCTCTGACTATCAGTGTAGATAGTATTGGCAGTGTCATGTCCAACACCCAAGTCAGCCATAAGGCGTCTGAGACATACACACTCAATCGTAGCTGTGAAGACTACCCTGTACTCAGCCTCACAACTCGAAGTGGCCACAGTAGGTTGCTTCTTGCTCAACCATGATATACATGAACTGCCAAGCATGAAATAAAAACCACTTGTGGACACTCGCGTGTCAAAACAACCAGCCCAATCTGAGTCCGAAAAAGCATGTAAGTCTGGCGGCAATGATCCCCCCTTGGGATAAAACAAGCCAAGATGTAAAGTGCCACTAAGGTAGCGGAAAATCCTCTTGACAGCCTGCCAATGCTTAGACCCTGGGCTATGCATAAATCTGCTGACCTGTGAGACTGCAAACTGAATATCCGACCTCGTGTTGCATACATAAATGAGGCAGCCAACAACAGTTTGATAAAGAGTGACATCAGCAGGATCGTCAGCATCATGTAGACTCAACTTCAAACATGTTTCCATGGGAGTGGCAATAGGTTTGCAATCCTCAAGTCCAAACTTACATAGCAATGTCTCTATGTAACTTTTCTGACACAAGGCAATACCACCATCACACTGCTTAAACTGTATACCCAAGTAATGATGCAACAGCCCCAAATATTTCATCTTGAAAGTGGCATTCAAATTAGGCTTAAATTCAGCAATATGTCTCTCATTTGGTCCAATGATTAGCAAATCATCGACATAAAGAACCACAATGAGAAGTACATCACCCTCACACTTACATACAATGTGCTTTCTGTTCGACTGTTACGAAAGCCTCGTTTAACCAAATGAGTGTCAGCTTTCTCATACCAAGCACGAGGAGATTGCTTCAACCCATACAAAGCCTTCTTACATCTGCACACTTTGTCCTCTTGTCCTTTTATGACAAAACCGCGAGGCTGCGTTACATAAACTTCCTCAAATATGTCACCATTCAAGAAAGCAGTAACAATGTCTGATTGATGTACATCCCAACCAAAATGAGCTGCCAATGCACATAGAAAACGCACAGTAGTCGTACGACAAGTGGGAGCAAAAGTCTCTTCATAATCTATGCCTTTTTGCTGTGCATAACCCTTTGCAACAAGTCAAGCCTTATGGCGATCGATCTCACCATCCGGCTTACGTTTCAACTTGTGAACCCACTTCATACCAATGGCCTTTTTGCCAGGAGGCAAATCACATAAAGTCCATGTGTCATTTTCTATAAGTGCATCATATTCTGATTGCATGGCAGCCATCCAATTTTTTGAATTCTGTGCTTCATCAAAAGACAGAGGCTCCTCGACATCATGTGAGCTAGACACAGCCAAAGCATAACAATCTGATGCATAAGATGCATGGCGAGAGCCTGAACGAGTACGACTAGACAAAGGTGCATCCAATTTACTGTCACGCAAAGTGTGCACCAGCCATTTTGGCATACCTCTAGCCTGCTCATTTTCAGCCCTTTCCTCATCAAGTACATCATGTACATCTGCATCAGTAATAGGCTGATCTGTAACATTGTCAGAAACCCCCATAGGCTGTACATTTGCCTCATTGAAACTTACATTCGTATTTCCACCACTGAAAAGAGGCAACAAAGTGTCATAAATGTCCTGTGAGCTTACGTTACTGTCTCTAGTACCTGACAGCAAGGGCTGAACAGAATCTTCCACAAATACTACATCCCGTGAAACCAGAATCTGCTTTGTTTGCGGATGATATAACCTGTAACCTTTGCTTTCAACACTATAACCAACAAAAATACATTTGACAGCCTTATCATCCAATTTTCTGCGCTGTGTTTGTGGCACCAAAGCATATGCCAAACATCCAAAAACACGCATGTGCTCAATAGAAGGCTTTCTATCATGCCATGCTTCCTATGGAGTAATAGACTGCAAAGCTTTCGTAGGACACCTGTTAAGTACATAAGTGGCACACATGATGGCCTCAAGCCAAAAAGAATGCGGCAAAGCTTGACTTTTGACCATACATTGTGCCATTTCCGTCAGTGACCTGTTTTTCCTCTCAGCAACACAATTTTGCTGAGGTGTATAAGGCACTGTACATTGGTGTTTTATCCCACGACTAGCCAGAAATGCATTAAATTCATGAGACATATACTCCCCCCCCCTCGATCGGAACGGAGGGTGCCCATAGTACATTTCGAGACATTTTCAGCCATAGCCAAAAATTGCTTGAAGCTCATAAAAACTTCGGACTTTGCTTTAAGCAGAAATACCCATGCATGCCTGGAGTAATCATCAATGAAAGTCACGAAGTAAAGGTAATTGCCCAAAGACGCAGTTTGCATGGGCCCACAAACATCACTATGCACAAGCTGCAACCTTCATGTGGTCGGAAGTGAACCATCCTTTGGATACTTAGAACGCTGCATCTTACACAAAATACAGCCTTTAGAAACATGTTTGACAGGTGCTTCAAGAGGTGTCAAAGAAGCAACCATATCAGATTTCTGCAAACGCAGCAAACTGGCAAAATTCAAATGACCAAAATGTGCATGCCAAAGTTTTTCATCTGAAATAGCCCTTGAATCTGCAACATCATTTGCAAAATTTTGTCCACACATGTCATACAAAGTGAGCTTATACAACCCACGGCACAAAAGGCCAGATGCAACAATTTCATCACCAAAATTGAGAGCATGAACTGTACATCTGTCATCCACAAATTTGACTACAAGTCCAAGTCTAGCAAGTGCGGATACAGACAAGAGATTCTTCTTGATCCCAGGTACATAAAGTGCATCAACAAGTGGGAAGGAACTGCCATTTGCAGCAGTAAGCACAATCTTTCCAACTCCCTGAACCGGATAAGAGGCATTGTTGGCACAAGTGACTGAATTCCCATGAGGGACAGACTCGAGAGAGGTAAACAATTCACGATGTGAGGTAATGTGCTTTGTAGCACCACTGTCGAAATGCCACACATGTGAATCTGGAGCAACTGACAATCATGCACAGCAGGATTGTAAGTGCACTCTGTGCTAAAAGCCCATTCTGCATCAACATGAGCAACACAGTCTCCTTTCACAGAAGACTCAACAATGGCTGCATTTGCAGTGGAACCAGGATTTGCAGTGGAACCACCCTCTTTCTTCTTAGCCTCTTTGGCCTTCAACTTAGGACACGACTTGATCAAGTAATCATTAGCTTTACAATAATGGCAACGCATCTTCTTTTTGCCCTTATCACCAGAATTTCCAGATGAATTGCTATTAGCAGAAGCATTAGGAACAGAAGTTTTGCCACTCACAGCAGAACCATAAGAAGTGACCGCATTGCTGTTACCACCCTTTCTTTGAGAAGCAATAAAAGCCTGTTCAACTGCACGCTGCCTAGTTCTGTTTTTTTGGAAAGTGCTCTTGCAACAGCAATGTGCATAATGCATCAAACTTGACAACTTCAGGATTTCCTTGGGTCATCAGTCTCCAAGTACTAGCAAAAGTCTGGTAGGAATCTGGTAAGGCATCAAGAACAGTCTGCACAAGGAAACTGTCTGAAATGACTTCACATGTAGAAATAAGTTGCTCATTGATATCCTTGACACCAGCAAGGAAAGTGTCCATATCATCTTCCTCATGAATAATCTTCGACTCCAGCTCTTTACGCAACAAAGCAATTTTAGCCTCATTGCGGCTTGCATAAAGACCTGCTAGAATATCCCAAGCCTGTTTTGCAGATTTTGCTGAATGAATGTGAGGAACAATGGTGCGCTTCACAGACAACTCAATCAATGCATGAGTCTGTGCATCCTTTACATCCCAACGAGCTTGTTCTGCCGTAGGCAAAACAACTCTAATAGCAGCAATCCTTGCAGCAAGACCTGCAACATCCTCAACATCGCCTACATCCTCAGAACCAGGACGTACATCAATGCCCTGCACAATGTTCCAGATGCCCTTTGACACAAGAACATGTTGCATCATATAAGCCCACATAGGGTAGTTGTCCCCATCCAACCTGTCCTCAACAGCAAACATCTTAAACACATCTGTGTTGTTGTCAGCGGTGGTAAATGCTGCACCTGATGTAAAAATTGCCCGAAAATAGGAGAAACGCAGCAAGAACAACACGTGCTATATAGCACAAACCGTAGAAGACTATGAGGCATTTGTTATGCAAAAAACGGCACTGACAAAAATTTTGCACAAAATGACGAAATAGCATGTGCAGTATTGCTTGTAGTGGAAACGGAGGCCGAAATGAGCCCGAATAAAAAATCTGAGCAGACTGAGCTCTACCAGATTGCCCGAAATTTTTGTCGACCTGCGGACGCTTGCCAAAGCTCACTGAAATCGGAGAAAGTGAGCAGGTGTGTGCTGGAGCAGCTGGCGACTAAGCCCGGGAGGACGCAACCTACTCTGATACCAATTGTTGGAATTAGGGTTGCAGAGAAACGTACACAGCTTGGAGAAGACGAAGGAAGCTCAAGGCACACAATAGAGAGTGTGTTACTTAGTGTGCAATGGAAAGATAGATAGCCCTAGAGTGATGGGCGTATATACAATGCACGAGGGAAAAACTTCCTAAAGAGGGAAAAAATGCCCCGTCGGTCCTAGTGTGTTCACACACATCACTACCACATGTATATGGTTACACGTCTCGCACATGTATATACATACTAAAACCTAATCATTAGACTAATGAGCATCTTAGCTCAAGACATTGTAAAATTAGATAGTGCCCAAGTTTCTTGGCCTTGTGTATGGGGTGATGCTCTTGTATTGCATCCAATGAAAACAATTTAAAGCTTCCTTGGGCTTTCACAGGTATAATTGCATTTAAAGAGACTACATTTGAAGAGAGACCCTCACCCCACATTCTCTAATAGCCCATGGGTTCTTGACTTGCTCCCACTACCATCCATAACATTCTTTGAACAAGACAATGATCAATTTCTCTCTACCAATGTCCTTAAGACTTATGCTACTTGTGATATCATTCCCTTGATACCTTCTTTAAACCATACAAGCTTCGCATGAGCTTACACACCAAGGTCTCCTTACCCTTAGCAAAATATCCCTCTTGCTACTCCAAATAAATGTCCTCATTGAAGATACCTATGCAAGAACACTATCTTGACATTCATTTGGACCAACTCCATTTCCTCTTTGGAAACCAAAGCAAGTACTATCCACAAGGTAGTTATTTTGGCATCCTTTGGCAACCACTCTAGCCTTATATTTAGGCTACCCACCACCAGTGGGTTTGATCCTCAGCTTATAGACCCATTTACAAGGCAATATATTTTTCACTTTAGGCAAAGGTACTAAGTCCCAAGTCTTATTCTTTTGCAAAGAATTAATCACTAATTGCACACTCATCTCCCACTGAAGCTTGCCATCTTTGTAACATAGCCTCAACATAGTAGGATGGCTCTTTGCAATCTATTAATATGACATAATTTAGAGATAGAACACATCTCTCCATAGGCAAAACACTCTCCTAGACCTCCTCAACAATGGTTGAGAACATTCACCATGTGCTTTCACTTTGAATCATAGTTGTACAAATCCCAATACTAGGAACGACTTCTTATGCATCTTGCCATAGGATTTTTCTTGAAATAAATATCATTAGTGTTTTCTAGAAAGAACTTCTTATGCATCCTGTCCTAGGATTTTTCTTGGATCATAGTTGTACAAATCCCAATACTAGGAATGACTTATTATGCATCTTGTCCTCATTGAAATAAAATCATCACTTTGAAGGATTTTTCTAGGCGTTGGATCCCAAAGATGGTATCCAATCTTGCTTGACTCACCATAACCAAGAAATAACTTCCTTGACTTTGGGTCAAGCTTGTTACACATTTCCTTTGGGCTATGGCAAAACACTTCACAACAGCTAAAGACCCTAAGATGTACATAAAAGGGAAATTTTCCAACCCATATAATTTATGGAACTTTCTCACCCAAACCCAAGTATAGTGATCTATTGATAAGATGGATGACTATGGCAACAACTTAACCCCAAATCCATCAGAAAATGTGCATTGGACAACCTACTTCTCACTTTATCTTAAATTGTTATATTCGTCCTCTTAGCTACGCTCTTTTTTTATGGATTATAGGGAGAAATCAACTCTCTTTTGGATACCCTTTGACAGAATGGAAAATCAAAGATGCTAAAGCCAGGAACATGGAACAAGACAAGATAGTCATTCCCTTTTCGCTCATGGACCGACTGGTGACGCCACAAGGAAATACTTGGCTACTTGGTAATCATGATTACATGGTTTTCAATACAAGAGACATGCGACATATAAAATTTCCCATACTTGGGGCCGACTTCTCTCTTCTATTTCCCTTTCGGTACCACTTTCTACCACTTACACATGCACACACCTATATGTAATTCTTGCTTCTCAAACCACACACAATCTTCTCTACATATAACACATGGAATGCAAAAGGTTAGCATGCTAGGAGAGACATTCCCTATGCACACACCTCTAATCACGCTTTACAGACATGCATATAGAGAAGAGGAGTCTCTTGATGCATAGCAAGCAAGTTAGAATATGCACACAAGAGGGTTCGTGAGTAGGAGTCTAATTAGTGATGAAGAAGGAGATGGAAACCATAGCCAAGCTCTCCCAATCTCTCATCATCTTAGAAAGTATGTACACATTGTAGCGTTTTGACCTTTATACATAGGGTTGCTAAAATGTTTTGATGCCCAACAACTAATGAGCACTGCTAATCAAAGATTCATCACCTAAGAAACTAATGGTAGTGATTATACAACTTGGAACTCATCTAGGATCTTTAATAATCATTATAAAAAACACATTGCTTTTGTGCAGCAATCAATTTTCCAAGGAATGTTATGCTGAGAATGTTACATACACATAGAATGTGTATGTGTGTAAATCAATTCCGTAAGCTCCAAATAAAAAAATTAAACCATAAAGTCAAGAACCCATAAACTCATTTGCATCAAATCACAAGCAAATCAAGTAATCAATGCACCTACATTGAAAATATGCATGTGTAACATACTAAAAATTTGTGAATGTTAGTAAAACTTAGATACAAATTAGTCAAATTTAGTGTAAATTGTGAGTGAAATTAATGTGTTAGTGAAAACATAGCTAAAATTAAGAGAAAAGGGAGTGATAATCATCTATGAAGTGGGCAAAATGACCATTTTCCATAAATTTTCCTCTTCTATTTCCACTAATCCTACCCAACTAAGCTCCTAAACTAGCATGAAAATTAAAAAGTTGCTCTTCTCAATCTCCAAAGTGAGCTCCTTTAACTGAGGCAATGTATATCCCCACCAACAATGTGGCAAAAAGATTGTGTAATTGTAGTACAGCAAACACAAAGAACAACAACCACCCTAAATTTTCAATCCAAGGATAAGCATAAATTTAGGAAGTGTATGGAAATAAATCAGGTGAGTGAGAGATCATCATCCAGGGACATGAGGAAGAGGACTTTGTGAGTAAAGAAGACCTTCATCTCAACCTACCACTCTACACACACACACGTCAAGATTTGTGATGTCTTGCTACTCCTACACACACCCTCTATTACAAGCACACACATGAAATGGAGGAAGAGGTGAAAGCAATGCCTAGGTAACAATGTGCACACTCTATATACACATGCTTGGAGGTTACCTAGGATGCATAGGCAAGCAATCATGCTCATACCTTGGCTAGATTAGCAACACACACACAATCAAACGGTTGGTTAGTACAAAATGGGCTAGTGAGGAAAAAGAAGAATAACAAACTCCATAGCTCTCTCTTCTGAATTAGCTCAAAATGTGATGTTCACATTTACAAGTTACCCTTTTTACTTAGAGTTTGATTTGGCAATGCTCGAGGGCCCAACACTTTGAGTTATTTGCAATTAAAACTTTTAATTATCTAGGCTTTATAATCCGACATTGCAATTTAAAATTGGAGTTAGGAAAGATCCCATTTGACATTACAAGGTGCCATAATTTCCAAGGTGCTTAGTTTCTTGGAAATTTGGTTCATTAAGGTTGTCCTTTGAGTGCAATATCCTATCCAATTGATTCCCATGCTTGATTACTTTATAATTATTATGTGAATGATATGAATCAATCACATGGATTGGTTTTATGTACTCATTTTGTGAGACAAGCCTATGCTGGCCACTCTATGTTTACGCCACGTAATCATCCCTCTATGGATGACTATGTGCTTTGGATTTGTATGCTTTTGCAACCAATTTGCATCTCATTTTTTTGTAAACCAAAGTTGCTTATCTTGAATTGTAAGGGTTTGCATGCTTCTTTGTGGCTTGGTCAAACTATGGGGCTTACCAACATTGTTCATCGGTTGCGACAAGTTGCATTATTGGAAATTTTGCACTTGAGCTCTACACGTGTTTTTGTGGATTGTACAATTTGTTTTGATTGCCTATATCTAATTCTTTTTTCCAATTCTGCATTGTCCATACAACTCTTGATCTTTCATGTAAAAAATTTTAGCATTTTTTTGGTTAAAAAATGCATCATAAGAAAGCCTTGTGCTTGCTCTCCTTGAAACAAACGTGCTCTCCTAGGCATCTTAGAGACTTGAACATTTTGAATATACACACTCATTAGCTCTCTTGAAAGGCTGTGTTATCGATTGATTTTGCTACTCAAAAGCAATTTTTGACTCAGCTATTGGAATGTGTGTGCCTTGTTGGAGTGCTTTTCAATAAGCAAAAAAAGACCAGCTGGATGCCATTTCCATATTCTTAACTTTATCAAAATCAGTTTGATAAATTTTCAATTCTTTAGAACCAGTGTTTAGCCAAAAGATACTCAAATCCATAGAAATTTTAAAGTAGCCTCTTGTAACGAGTCTGAGCATCCCAAAATGTAGTATCGATATATTCTTACCAAGCTCTTGGTCAAGAGGATCCCTTTAGGTCATACAAAATTAGCTTGTGCTCAGGTATGCTTTATTTTTTCTATATACACCAACCTGTATTTGAGATGGTCCAAAAAGTAAAACGCCAAAAGTACCAACTCATTCTTTGAATAGACGCTTCCAAGTTCTCTCAAAAGACTCTCAAAAGAGATTTAAGGTGATTCTCTTTGAGATGCCATGCCATTTTTTATTACTTGTAAAGCTCCTTGTCCTTGTAAGGACGCTATTAACTCAGTCAAGTAATGTCAGCACTGAAGTGATTCAATATTAGATTAAGAAATCAACAGACAGAACATACCTCAACATCATAGTGGGACCTAAGAGGGTTTAGCATCAAACCAAGAATCCATGAACAAAGAGCTTCCTTTATGTATACCTTTAGTTAACACCTTAGGTCCTATCATTGATATCCAATATCCAATATCCAGACAGTTGTAAAAATAATACAAGTTAACAATCTTTGCCATTTGGGGCAAGCAAGACACAATCCAAGATGCAGCTCCCCCTTGGTTCGTTCACTCCTTATTCAACAGTCCATAGTGAAAAAAATGCCAAAATGAGGTAAAACATAATCCTCCCAATCACTTCACATTAAGATTTAATCATCAAAGATGTCCTTCCGTGAAGTGGACATGGTGGGATGAGGTGAATTCCAATGGTTGATGCCAAAGTGGTGGTGCAAGAGCTTGGAGTTGCAAGCTTTGCTCCTACAAGAGGACCACCGGCGCCAACAAAGTGCACAGTCACTTTTTCCATCAAGTAGGCCAAGAGCTAAGGTTTTGCTCGCACGTCACCCTTGAAAGAAGAGCGGAGCTTCTTGAGAAGCTCAAGGTGTTTAAAGCCGCCGGGCGACAAAGAGAGGCCGACGTGTTGCCTCCACCATGACAAGACCGAGAGAGCAACCGGCGCCGATGGAGGTGGAGGGTGGCTCCAATTTTGAGGAACCTTTGAGTTCTCAAGCACATCATCATGCTCCTTCCGCATTGTGTCTTTCCATTGTCAATCGTTGTCACGTGCACATCTAACCCTATGTGCATGTTCAGGTTAGCCTCTGAAGTGTTCTGGCACCCTTGTGAGCATGTGCACAGGCAGTGCATGTCCAAGCACTTAGAGTAGTTGCATATCCTCTGATTGCACACCCAGTACCACCCAACATATGCATTGTCCAATCAGCATGTCCAAATTCCGATCAATTTAGGGGCAGAATATATTACAAACAATTTGACATTTTATTTATGAAAAGGCACCATTTTCCAGGGTCATGGGGCTGTAGGGGAGCTTGCTTGACCCACCATGAGATGGCTATATAAGGGGAAGAGGGGGCGCTCACTACAGGCAGAAGAGGCAACGGAAGAAGTTCCAACAACTTGAAATGCATCTTCTCAGCAAGACCGACAGAGAGCCCTAGCATTTTCTGTTGCAGATCAGCCCCAGCGTTTTCTGGCATTCTCTGTTGCAGACCAGACCTAGAGTTTTGCAGTTTCCGTCGTCAGATCCAGCCAAGTCAGGTAGCATTTTCAGTTTTCAGCCCTAAACCTTCAGCCCCTAGCTTCGCAGATCTCACATACTCGCAGTTGATCCTCGCCGTACCGTCGGATCAGCCAGCGTTTACAGTTTCAGCCCGCTGTTTTCAGATTTCAGAATCTGTGTTTTCAGCGCATTGTCGTCGAGTCGTCATGGCCATCCTCGCCGTCAACTTTTCCAGATTTCAGCATTTCAGCTCTTAAAAGGAACCCTTAAGCACAGTTCGGAGCACTCATCCTGAGCACTATCAACATTCACTTCCCCTACACCTTACATTGGTATCAGAGCTTTTTGGCATTGTTTTGTATCACTCAAGGAAAGAACCACAAGAATTTTTTTGCTTGTTGCGGTCGCACGTAACCCAAGGCCACTTGGTCGTGTCGATTCCTAATCGTGTTTTTGAAGAGTGACAGGAAACCCAAGAAAGAAGGGCTAGTCCAGTCTCCCCTTGTTCCTCTTTTCACTCATTGAGAGCGGACCGTGCACTTAGCGGCCGGCCAATCGATGTGAGGTGAGAAAAAGCAACTTTGGTGTGAGAAGGGGTGCGCCCGTAGGAAAGAGTCGAGCTCGGGTAAGAAAAAAGCCTTCTCAAACACCGATTGCAAGCTAAAGAACTCAAGAACCTCAAGAACCCAAGTCCCTCAAGAACTTTAGTACCCAAGATCTCAGTGTATAGTCATCACCCGAAGCGGAATGGATACTTTGCGTGAAGGTGATGAGAGCGGAGTTGGTGAAGAAGAAGTTTCTACACCAGGAGGATTGTTCCTCGATCCTCCTCCATCCTCATCTACGACATGGATTGCACCAAATCCTATGGAGGCTTTGGTCAAGTCGATGATGGACATGATGCTAAAGAAGAGGCGCAACGTGCCACCATGGATCGCGACTGCGAAGAAAGAAGGGCAGCTATGGAGCTTGAGCGTGAGCAAGCACGCGAAGCTCGACGCATAGTGGCTGAAGAAAGGCGAGCGGCTATAAAGTTGGAGCGTGAGGCGTAGATAGACCAACGCATGCAAGAGTTGGTCCTACAGGTACTCACCTCGAACTCCGTGCCAATCAAGGATGTGGATGGTTCGTCAGGTAGCACAAGTAGAGATGCGGACTCCAACAATCTAATCATTGCGCAATTGACGTTCAGCAAGTATGACGTATGACGGTAAGATGGATGCTAATGTTATTCATTCTTGGTTGCATCAATTTAATGCTTACTTTGCGACGACTAAGAAAACAGGAAATAGCAAAGTTTTTACGGCAGTCATGTATCTTGCCGGTGATGCCATTAATTGGTATCACGCATGGCAAGAGGCACAGTTGGCTGCGCACCTAGAGAAAGCCGAGGAAGGCATGCCCCTTTCTTTCAATTGGGCCGACTTCCAAGACAAGCTCAATGCGTGGTTTATGCCACCTCAGTACTTAGCGGGGTTGAAAGAAGATTGGCGTAATCTCAAGCAAAAGGGTATGCCAGTTATGTCTTTCTCTAACCGTGTTTTGCAGCCCGGCGCCCAATTACGCAAATCGGATGATGAGCGCAAAGAGGCATTCCTTTCCGGGTTAGACGAGTATATCAAGTTTGATGTCGAAGTACTCGGCCCCATAGATCTCAACAAGGCAGTAGCAATTGCTCCCGCACAGGAGATGAAGCACAACAAAGGAAATCCTAAGGAGAACAAGTTTTCTCACAGTACCTCTAAGACTCCTCAGAACCCACACAACAATAAGAATGGTAAGAATGGTAACTCTTCTAGCCCATCTTCCTATAATCCTTCAGAAAAAAACTCTCAAAATGAATCTAAAGGTAAAGCTTAAACACCTGCTAAAACTAAGCTAACGCTATATGAAAAAGCTGCACAAGGAATTATAGGAGGATACATAATGCTAGAAGAACAAATCATTTATGCAAAGGAAGGTCGATGTTATCAATGTCACGTCAAGGGTCATATAAAGAAGGCATGTCCTAAGACAGCACCACCTAAAGAACCCAAAACACCGACAACTACCCCAAGCACTTTAGTGAACCAATCGGATTCTCCACATGTTTCTGACACACACATTGGTGAGTCTCTCTTTAAATGTTATGGTCATGTGAAGGGTCAACATTTTGTCATATTGTTTGATTCAGGCAGTATGCATGATGTGATTGGTGACTCTCTTGTAGAGAGAGCCAGCTTGGAGGTTAGCCAGACAACTCCTCTCGAGGTGTCGGGCTTCGCTCCCGGTATGGACTCTCTCATTACACAAGAGTGCCTTGATGTGGTATTCACTGTTCATCAAGCTTCCTTTCATAGAAAATTTGTCATGTCTCCTCTCTCAGATGTGATATAATTTTGGGCATTAGATGGTTTCATGAGCATAACCCTCTCATTGATTGGGCAGACAATACACTCACTCTAAATGCAAAAAGTGACTCTCCCATGATCATTCGTGGCGAGGAGAATCTGCATTCTTTACCTCTCATTTCTCAAGTGCACGTGAAGTGTGAATTATGGAGAGGAGCACAAGCGGCATTCATCTATGCCTGTCCACTTACTCAAAGCCTCAAGGCTCCAGACAAATATTCAGCTTTGTTTACCAAGTATGAACACCTCTTTTTGCAGGATGATCTTCCACCCCGTCTCCCTCCCAAGCGGCCAGAGGACCATCGCATCGAACTCACGGAGGGAGCACAGCCAGTCAGTAAGGCTCCCTACCGTTTGAACAAGACCAAGAGGAAGAGTTGGAGCGGCAAGTCAGAGGCCCGGGGATACATACACCCTAGTGTAAGTCCTTTTGCTGCTCCTATTTTACTTGTCCGCAAGAAGGATGGTTCGTCTCATTTGTGTGTTGATTACAAGGCTTTGAACAAGATGACCGTCAAGAACAAGTTTCCGATGCCTCGCATTGAGTATATCCTCGATAGGCTCAATGGGGCAAAGGTTTTCAGCAAGGTTGATCTCAAAAGTGGATACCATCAGGTAAGGGTATTTAAATGTGATATCTACAAGACCGCCTTTCGCACAGAACGAGGGCAATGGGAGTGTAATTATGCCTTTTGGGTTGACAAGTGCCGTGGGTACATTCAACCGTCTCATGGTAGGCCGTTTTGGCGATATGATTGACATGTCTGTGTATATCTTTCTTGATGATAATCTCATTTTCTTTGCATCGTGGGAACAACATGAAAAAGACATAGAAAGGGTTTTAGCCCGTTTGGATGAGTGTCAGTTGTACATTGCAGCTAAGAAATCTGAGTTTTATTCTCATTGAAGTTACTTATCTGGGTTATATCATTTCTACAAAAGGTGTCAAGCTCGATCCTGCGAAGGTAGAACAGGTTCGTAATTGGGATTTGCCCAAAATTGCATATGACGTGCGTTCTTTTCTTGGTTTATGTCAAGCATATAGTTCGCACAGAGAAATTTGCATGCATTGCTGCACCCATGACAGATGTTTTGAAAGGGGTGAAAACTTACCGACAGCGGGTGGTTTTGCCCGAGGCAACCGTTGAGGTTTTTGCAGCTCTCAAGGTTGCGGTGACAGAAGCGCTGTCTCATCCTTGCCTCTTGGGACGACCCCTTTGAGGTATGGACGGATGTGAGCAATGTCGCCATAGGTGCTGTGCTTCAGCAGCATGGCTGTGCAGTTGCATTTCTCAGTCGGAAGTTAAATACCGCCGAAAAGAATTATTCAATTTATGACAAAGAACTTTTGTCTGTCATTCACTCTCTCAAGCATTGGAAGCATTTTCTGTATGGTAGCGAGTTCACAGTTCGCACAGATCATCAAGCCCTCAAGTGGCTCCAGTCTATGCCTAGTGCACATTGGAGTGATCCCCAAGCATGGTAGTCAAATTTTTTCGAGCAATTTGGTGGTTTGATTGAGTATGTGCCTGGTAAAGCTAACCCTGTTGCAGATGTGTTACGTCGCAAAGGACAGATCCTAGCTCTTGAGTCAAGATCCATTGTTTTTATTCAGGGTGTTGCTTTCCACAGCATGAAGAAACAGTATGCGGATTCCGAATTTGGTAAGCAACGGTTGCAGGCTCTTGCTCCCCAAGGGCCAAGCAACTATCTCATTCGTGAAGGTTTGTTGTATTTTCGTCACAGCCATATTGCACGATGCTCATGACTC
Organism: Adiantum capillus-veneris; assembly: GCF_014529385.1. Classification (NCBI taxonomy): domain Eukaryota; kingdom Viridiplantae; phylum Streptophyta; class Polypodiopsida; order Polypodiales; family Pteridaceae; genus Adiantum; species Adiantum capillus-veneris. The sequence goes on along the minus strand of NC_140958.1, from coordinate 52,081,082 downwards.
TCTCACAGGTTGTAAGGTGCAGCAGAAGTGAATGTTGAACTTTGCTCAAGATGAGTGCTCCGAACTGTGCTCAAGGGTTCCTTTTACTTACGAAAGGGAGAGCCTTCCGTTCCTTAAGTGAGAGAGTGCAATGGACACAAACAACACTGTGAATGAAGGTACATGAGACTGAGAGATAGAGAGAGAAGAATACAACACCAGAATGTTGTCAAACCCTCCTCCGAAGGCCCCACTCTCTATGGCGAGAGCGGTCTACTATTGATTTCACAAATCTCTACAATGCTTGGACTAGACGACGATGAGGACGACGACGAGACGGGCTGAAATCTGAAAACACTAAGGGCTGAAATCTGCAAATCTTTATCTACTGAATTCCGACCCTATGTTGATGACAACAGCGATGACGATGATGCAACGACGACGTGCTGAAAACGCAGATGCTGAAATCTGTGTTTTCCGGGTTGAAACTGTGAACTTCGATGAATTTGATCGCGCGGCGAGGATCTACTGCGGGAAGGTGAAATCTGCGAGGTTCGGGAATTCTACTGCGGAGTCTTGACGCTGAAAACTGAAAACGCTGGTGCTACTGTGGATCTTGTCGCGGAGAATCTGCAAAACTAAGGGGTCATGCTGATGCAAAAACTCTAGGGCTGAAAATTGTCTTGCTGTGGAGAACTGCTAACGCTAGGGCTGATCTGCTGTTCTGCGACTGCTGGGGCTGATCTGCAATATAGAAACGCCAGGGCTGGTCTATCATGCAAAAACGCTAGGCCTTGCTGCTGATGCAGAAAATGCTAGGGTCTCTTGTGGGGGTCCTGCTAAGAAGGTGCCCGTTGAACGCGAAGTTCTTGCTGCCTCTTCTGCTGGAAAGTGCTAGCGCTAGCTTTACTTATACACTTGCTTGCTAAAATTGCCCTGCCTAGTTCCCAACAAAAGTCACTTAAAAATAATAAGTGAAAAATGTCAAAAATAGGGAAAATAGGTCTATGCACTGTAAAAATAGGTCTATGCTCACACTCTATGGCTGCCATTCTTTCTTGGTATTCACGATCTATGGTTGCCATTCTTTCTTCGGCCGCCGAGCGCGCTTGCTCACGCTCACGCACAATAGCTGCCTTTCTTTCTTCGCGTTCTAACTTCCTATCCATCATCATCTTGTCGAAAGCCTCCATAGGAGTTAGTGCAATCCTTGGCGTAGATGGGGAAGGGGGAGGGTTGGAAAAACCTCCTGGTGGGGGAAACTCTTCGTCGCCACTCCCATGCTCACCACCTCCATGCGAAGTATCCATTCCACTTCGGGTGATGACCATCCACTGAAGTCTTGGGTTCTTAAGTTCACGAGAAACTTGGGTTCTTGTAGTTCTTGAGGTGCTTGGGGGTCTTGAGGTTCTTGAGGTTCTTCTTTAGCTTGTAATCTGTGTTAAAGAAGGATCTTCTCTTACCCGAGCTATACTCTTCCCTGCGGGCGCACCCCTTGGCGGCCTTGCGCTCTTACCAAGGTTGCTTTTTCCCACCTCACGTTGATTGGCTAGCCGCTAAGTGCACGGCCCGCTCACAATGAGTGAGAAGAAAGCAAGGGGAGGCTTGGGTTTCCTGTCACTCTTCAAAACACGATTAGGAATCGACACGCCCAAGAAGACTTGGGTTACGTGCGACCGCGACAAGCAAAAAAAAATTCTCGTGGTTCTTTCCTTGAGTGATACAGAACACTGCCAAAGCTCTGATACCAATGTAAGGTACAACGGAAGTGAATGTTGAACTTTGCTCAAGATGAGTGCTCCAAACTATGCTCAAGGGTTCCTTTTACTTACGGAAGGGAGAGCCTTCCGTTCCTTTAGCAATGAACACAAACAAAGTGGTGAACACTGTGAATGAAGGTGTATGAGACTGAGAGATAGAGAGAGAAGAATACGACACTAGAATGTTGTCAAACCCTCCTCCGAAGGCCCCACTCTCTATGGCGAGAGCGGTCTACTATTGATTGCACAAATCTCTACAATGCTTGGACTTGCCGACGATGAGGACGACGACGAGATGGGCTGAAATCTGAAAACGCTAAGGGCTGAATTCTGACTCTGTGTTGATGACGACGATGCAACGACGACGCACTGAAAACGCAGATGCTGAGATCTGCGTTTTCTGGGCTAAAACTGTGAACTTCGATGGATCTAACCCTGCAGCAAGGATTTGCTTCGGGAAGGTTAGATCTGCGAGGTTCAGGGATTCTACTGTGGAGTCTTGATGCTGAAAACTGAAAACACTGGTGCTACTGGGAATCTTGTCGCGGAGTATCTGTAAAATGCTTAGAGGTCATTCTGATACAAAAAAGCTAGGGCTGAAAATTGTCCTGTTGTGGAGAACTGCTAACGCTAGGGCTGATCTGCAATGCAAAACACCAAGGCTGGTCTGTCATTCAAAAACGCTAGGCCTCGCTGCTGATGCAGAAAACGCTAGGGTCTCTTGTAGGGGTCCTGCTAAGAAGGTGCCTGTTGACGAAAAAAAAACACGGCGCTCGCTGCAGCTCGCTCCCTCCCCTCTTCTTCGCCATCGTTGCCTACCCCTCTGCCCCTGCGTAGCACCCCCGCCCTCACCTCCCCTGCGCAGCCAGCCTTGCCCACCCCCTGCGCAGCCAGCCTTACCCGCCCCTTGCGTTGTCCAACCTGCCCGCCTGCTGCCGCGCCCGCTTCCCAGCCCACAGCCCCTCCATTCCGCTGCCTCTCTCGCCCCCCAAACTCCCCCCCCCCCCCCCCCCCCCCCCCCCCCCCCCGCCGCTTTCTTCGCTCTTTGTCTTTCTTCCCGAAGGTTTCCTTCAGCTGGCATTGGCAATGCTATTTTTTGGACAGTGCTCGTCAAGGTTTGTTTTGCGACGAAATCACTCTATCCACTTCTCCGACACAGCAGTAGACACAGATGGAGGCTCCATCTCCGCCACAGAGGGACTCTTCCGAAGCCCCCATGCCCGACCCCACTGAGCCCACCATTCGACTTGCTCTCTCACCGACAGAGCAAGCGAGCCTAGCCGCAGAGATAGAGCGCTTGCAGGTGACTTCTGTCATCTGCAAGATTCTCGGCATCCGACCCAGCAGAGGAGAGCTGCGTGACCTTCTCCAGGCTTGCCTTCTCGCAGGGGTAGGCAAGATCTTGGACGTACAGATACTCGGACGAGGCTACTATCAGATCGAGTTTGAGACCTCCGAGATGGCATCCAAGGTTATCGCCATGAGTCCATTGACCATCCGAGTGGCTCGAGCCCACTTTCGACAATAAAGACATGGTTTTGACCCTGCTTCGGATGTTCTGGTAGAGGAGGCAGACATCCCGATCTCCGTCTGCTTTCCTGGTTTGCGGAGGGAGTACTTACGACTTTTGTCCAGGATAGGCTCAGCGATTGGGACTGTCCTGGAGACACCTCGCACGGCAGTCTCAGTAGCTGCAAGGGCGGTTGGCATTTCCTCAATTCGCGTTCTGGTCAGGGACACTCACACGCTCCCAAAGGTCATTCTTCTGCTTTGGGTGAGTGGGGGTTGGTTTAGACAAAGCGTGGAGTATTCAGGCCTCCTGAACCAGTGCTTCATTTGTCGACAGATGGGCCATCTCGCAAAGGCCTGTCCACGGAGGAGGCCTCGTCCTACATGACAGACTCAGCCCCAGCCTGCAAGGGCTGGCCAGTAGCCACAGGCAGAGACAGCGCACACATGCAGAGCCACCCTCCGAGCCTGGGGCTCCAACGGAGGAGGGATGGCAGCAGGTCCGTGGTCGATGACGGTAGGGGCCACAACGACAGCCTGGCACTCAGAGTGGCCCTCAGGCGCCTACCCAGCAGCAGTGGGTTCCCACGAGGAACTGTTTCGGTCCTCTTGAGCAGGATGAGGTCCCTGCTTCAGCCCCCACCTCAGCTTCACCCTCGACAGCCCCCCCCCCCCCCCCCGAAAAAGAGTTTCCCCCCTCCTCATCATCCTCCCCCCTACCTCCTGATCCCGCCGCCTCTTCGCCTCTCCCCCCCTCCCGCCCCTCTACCTCTGCCGCTCCCCCCCGCCCCTCCTCTCCACCTCTTCCCCCTGCTCCTACTCCCCCCCTTCCCGCTCCAGTTCCACAGTCGACCAAGGGGACAAGACCATCTCCGGCTGCTAGGAGATCTCTTGGCAACGCCTTTGCCACGAGTCGCTTGGCGAGAGAGGGACAGCCTTTCTTGCGACCCCTCTACAGGTACAGTCGTCTCCCCTTGCAGCTATCCCTCGTGGTCTGACGAGCATCAACATTCGGCGCCCATGGGACTTCTTCGACTACGACTTTACTCGTTTTCTTGGCGACCCCTCAACACACCATGAGGCAGCCTGCTTCAAGGTCCATGTTTTGTTCCTTGCAGCTAGGGGGATAGAAGCCTTGGACTCAGCGGTTGGCTTCTCTTTTCCCCTTTGCGGCAGGGACCAGACTGAGTGGACTCTCGACTCGGTGTTGGGGTGGTTGGACACACAGGTCCTAGAGTTCTCTCACCACATGGGAGAACTAGGGGTTACAGACATGCTTCAGACTTTGTGGCCATTGGCCAAGTTTGCGATGACCGCTCCAGATACAGCAGGATGTAGACACATTGTGGTTTACTTCTTTGCCGATACGCAGTGCTTGCCATGCTATGTACACATTCATGAGGACTCATGGACAGAGGAGGTTGCTTTACGTACGGCTCGCTCTACTTGGGCTTGGGTCAGGCACTCGTTGCAGTCACGCCTATCTAGAGGACGCTCGGATACGGATTACTCCCCATCCAAGCCAGCCTCGAAGATAGACATTTAGATGCTGCGGCAACATCTGTTCTCTCTCGCTCCCTATGAGGATTGTCTCATCGAACGTGCAAGGACTTGGTGGGCCCCAATTTCAGCGTCAGCGGGGCCGACTGCGTCAGGAGATTCAGCACTGCCTTGTGGGAGGAGAGATTGATCTCCTTATGCTATAGGAGCACCATTTGTGTGAGAGTCGCATTAGACGTTGTGGTCAGCTCTTGCGTGGTCGATATGATACTTTTTGGTCAGCTGCTTTTAGACCTAGAGGCATTCAAGGTGGGGTATGTATGACTATTGCGGATTCTTTGCAGCAGGCCATTGTGGGCAGAGGGATTATTGTGCCAGGCAGGGCTCAATGGATCACTATGCAGGTTCAGGGTTGCCTTGTGGGCTTCCTATGGCGAGTGCACGAGCAGAGTTTTGGACACAGATAGTTGAGTCTCTGCTGCAGGTAGAACACTGGTGCATAGCGGGGGACTTCAACATGTTGGAGGACCCTTCTGACAGGATTGGTGGTAGCCATGCTACTATACATGGAGTTGAGCTAGCAGCTTGGGAGAGGTTTTGTATGACTCTGAGGGTCTCGGATGCATGGCAGCACTCTAGTTATGTGAGGCCCCCAGACAGCCTAGCCTTCTCTCGTTCGGACCGCAGAGTGGGAGGAGTGAATCTATCGCGGATAGATCGCTTCTATACTAGTGACCATTTCAGTATCTTGGGTGGGGCAGTTGGCATTCTGGTAGGGATCTCCTTCTCGGACCATGCGCTAGTGATCCTCACAGTGGCAGACAGGCAGAGGAGGGGGAGCACGATGCTTCGCATCCCTGAGAGGGTCTTGTTGGACGTTGCACTCAGAGAGCGAGTAGAGGCTCTCTGGACAGAGAGCTTGGACATGCAGGATTCCCCTGCTGAGAGAGTGGCCTTAGGACTAGCTCAGATTAGTCGTTTCTTTCTCCAGGAGTCATTGGCTAGCCTTGCTGCAGCGAGAGAGGAAGAGCAGCGTCTCAGACGAGGCGTGCTTCCTTGCAGAGGATGCAGGAGCAGCATCCAGACAGTCCTTGGTTGGAGGAGCAGCTACAGCAGGCTCGTCAGGAGCTTGTTAGCACACAGGAGCGGCGCCATGAGTTTGCTTTCCAACGACAGGCATCTCAGTGGACACAGGTGGGTGACAGAGTGACTGGTGCTTTCTTCGAGGCAGTGGGACCTCGGCATGCGCATGCCAAGGTCAGTCAGTTGGGGAGGCCCGATGGGTCAGTTGCTTCTGAGCCAGAGGACATGCGTGCTATTGCTACAGACTTTTACCGTGAGTTACTGTCAGCAGAGTCTCAGTTAGAGCGTTAGGATACATGCAGGGAGCAGGTGTGGGCATAAATGCCTTGCCTTGTGACTGAGGAGATGCGTCAAGGCTTGAGCCGCCACTTCAGCTTGAGGAGTTGCACACGGCTCTTTGTGCACTTCCCCGTGGTAGCTGTCAAGGTGAGGATGGCTTGACTCCCAGTTTTTTCTTGGAGTATTGGGACTTGCTTGGCCCAGATCTCTGTAGTGCTTTCCAATACATCTTGCACACAGGAGAGATGCCTGACAGCTTGAGTGAGGGTCTGATCTACCTCATTCCCAAGGAGGGTGGCTCCTTGGATGAGATTCGACAGTGGCGCCCCATCACCATCCCAACTCAGCTTACAAAATTCTTGCCAAGGCTCTAAGTTTGAGGATCCAGCCACTTCTAGAGAGCCTTATACATGGGACTCAGCCAGGTTTTGTCAAGGAGCACAATATCCTTGACAACATCTTTACTTTTTGAGAGGCTTCTGCCTTAGCGCGGCTCCGTGGTGAGGATCTGGTGATTCTTCTTCTCGATTTTGAGAAGGCCTACGACAGAGTTGACTCGGACTTTCTGGAGGGCACTCTACGTGGGATGGGCTTCTCAGATGCTTGGATCAGAGGGGTGTCAGCTTTGTACAGACGGGCACACAGTCAGGTACTCTTGTCAGGAGGTAGAGGTGATCATTTCATGCTCACACGTTCGATCAGACAGGGCTGCCCTCTTGCCCCCTTCCTCTTTCTATTTTATACTGAGGCGATGAGCAGGCTTTTGATGTCGCAGCAGGTTGGTTTACGAGACTTAGCACTCCCTATTCAGGGGGATGAGCTTTTGGACGCTCAGTTTGCTGACGACTAGGCCTTGTACTTGGATGGCCAGGAGGCCAACCTCCACAGCTATGAGCAGGCTCTTGAGACCTTCTCTTGTGCATCTGGCGCATTGATCAACTGGAGAAAGACAATGGCTTTCTCGGTTGGTAGTGCTCCTGTGCCCGATTGGATGCCAGGTGTGGGTTTCAGGTGGATTCCCCCAGGGACTGCACTTCGGTACTTGGGCTGTCAGGTTGGTTTGGACTTGTGTCCCGAGCAGCAGATTGCTCCCCTCCTCCTGTCTATCAGGAGGAAGTTGCTACATTGGAGCTCCGCACGACTTTCTCTAGCTGGCAGAGTTGCAGTGGCCAACCAGGTGTTGTTGGCTACTATGTGGTACATCACTTCTTGCTGGATCTTCTCGAGTTCTTGTATCAGCCAGGTAGAGCGGCTGATCAGGAACTTCCTTTGGTTAGAGCGAGACACACTGACAGCCCGGGCCAAAGTGGCTTGGCAGGTCATCACTCTTCCTTGTTCACGGGGAGGTCTAGGGATCATAGACCCAGCACAACAGAGCAGAGCCCTTCAAGGGAAGTTCCTTGTCCGAGGTCTTCTTCCAGGTGAGGAGCCTTGGAAGGAGTTCTTGTTACAGCGGCTTCGTGCTAGGGTGCCTCAGGCAGGAGGCCCCTGGCAACCTTCGACCAGATGGATCTTCACAGAGATGCGCAGAGTTGGTTTGAGCAGGAGACTGGAGGATCGCTTCGCTGTGGGGTTGCTTCGATCTTGGGAGCACCTGCGACGAGGCATGGAGCAGCGTCAGCCTACTTGCACAGAGGAGCGTCTGCAACAGTCCCTTGTTTGGAACCCCATGGTTAGCACTCAGAGAGGCCACTTGGTTGGTAGTCGGCCTCATGTTTCCTGGGGTCCCATGGCAACCGGTCCAGCGCGCTCTCTAGGTGACTGGTTAGAGTTTTCAAGCTTGTCAGAGGAGTTGCAGGGTTTCCAACTACAGGGCATGAGAGGGGTGCAGAGCATGTGCCAAGACATCTCAGAGGCAGTTCCAGCTGAGTGGCTCACACCTGTCGAGCCAGTAGCACCCAGGTGGATGGGAGCCTTCACACGACTGGAGGTTCTCATCTCAATCCGGGACTGCTCAGAGACTGTTTGATCCCTTTTTTTCGAGTTACAGGGTGAGGGACGTTTACAGTGAGTTGCAGTAGAGGCCTCGCAGGTGGCAGAGTGCTGTTTTCAGAGGATCCGAGTGGTGGGCATCTGTGGGAGGACTTGTGTCATCGATCCTGACCCATCAGCTCTTGAGACTGGACACTGGAGACTGTGGGCTTGGGAGTGTTGTCCACTATCACGAGTACAGTGGGATCCTGGAGAGTGGCTTTGGAGGGACCCTTTCTCTTCTGCAGACCACCCAAGTGTCCCGTTCTTTCAGTACACTGTTCGACTCGGACGTCTCATACTAGTAGCACAAAGAGAGGCCCGCCCCGCTGCAGCACCTCATTGGCAGGAGGAGGGTCTCACAGCTGAGTTCTTGGCTGCCTTTTGGGAGAGGTTGTGGGACTCCAGATAGCCTAGGTGAGTCACCTTGTTTCAATGGCTGGTCGCACACAGAGCTACAGCAGTTGGGAGCTGGCTAGTACATAGTGGTCTCTCGGCCGCATGTGCAGCTTGTGACCATCTTGTGGAGAGTCAGCGTCACTGTCTTTGGGACTGTCCTTAGGCACAGCAGGTGTGGCTTCGCATTCTTCGGCTGATGCCCGATCTCTCCACGGCTCGACAGTACACTTGGGGGGCAACGGCTTGGTCCACTCTCACGGGCCCGGCACTTCAGTTTGAGCTATCTTCCACCAGCAGGATGATAGTGATGCAGGGGGGGCGACCTACACTCCATCCTGCCACAGAGCTTACTCCACAGGAGTGGTGCAGTGAGAGAGAGGAGTGTTGGGAGCTCATCAGTGGCCTGATACTCTGGTTCATCTGGCGGGCCCGTTGCTTCCGCATCTTTGGGGCTCGCCCTGTGCCACCAGCAGAGACTGTTCGCGATCTTTGGCTAGAGCTGATCCACACTCTCAGAGGACAGCTCGAGAGACTACAGGGTAGCTCCGACCGCATGTGGGAGCGCAGAGAGGCTTTCCTTCAACTCTGGCATCCTGGGCCTTTCTACACCATGGTCTAGGGTATACTTCGATGGCACTACCGAACACTTGTGTAGCTTTTCCCTCCTCCCATCTCTTGATTTAGCCTCATTGTACATATGCTGTTTTTTCATTGGGAGAGTCTCCCCATCATGGTTGTTGTAGCCCTCTCTTGAAGAGGTGGTTGTAGCCCTATGGGCAGTTTCATTAACTAATAGAAGGATCTTTTTCTCGGAAAAAAAAGAAGGTGCCTGTTGAACGCGAAGTTCTTGCTGCCTCTTCTGCCAGAAAGTGCTAGCGCTAGCTTTACTTATATACTTGCTTGCTAAAATTGCCCTACCTAGTTCCCAACAAAAAATAAGTAAAAAATGTCAAACATAGGAAAAATAGATCTATGCACTGTAAAAATGCTCTTGATGGGTTCTGATGGAAATCTGATGATCATGCTGTGTGCAACCAGAGGATATGCATCTAATCTAAGTGTCTGGACATGCACGGTCTGCGAACAGACTCACAAAAGTGCCATATCACTTCCTAATCTAGGCTGACTGAACTAAACTGAACCCATGTCATGAAGTAGCTTGTCCACGTACACATATGGTTAGATGTGCACGTCACACAGGTGGGCACATGGGATAGCGTAACCGCGAAACGTTTTAGATCCGAAACGTTTCACCCCGAAAAGTGGCGTTTCACCTTGGGCTAAGGCCTCACTGAAACGTCTGACCGAAACGCCAATTTTGTGTATATATAGAGTTATGTACCGACAAAATAGGTGTTCATAGTGCAGTGAGTAAAGACGCATGCTATGTTAACCTAAATTCTCTAAAGGCAATTTTTCATTTCACGCGTTTTACTCCAGGCGTTTCACCTTGCAGGTGACACGTTTCACCCGTTTCGCATTTCACGCCTACTGAAACGCGTTTCACGGTTACGCTGACAAGGGAATGAACACCACTTTGGAAAAGATAGAAAGATCCTTTTATTGGCCAAAAATGTGAAAAGATGTGTTTCGTTATGTCACACAGTGCACCATTTGTCAAAAAGTAAAAGCTCCTTGGAGTAAGCAGCAAGGCCTCTTGCTACCATTGCCTATTTTCGACGGGCCATTTCATGACATTTCTATGGATTTTGTGACTAGCCTTCCACCTAGTTTGCATTCAAGGAACACTTGAAGTTTGACAATTGTTGACCGTTTCAACAAATTCTGCATGTTGATTTCTTGTAAGGCCACAGTCACTGCACAGGATGTAGCACGATTGTTCATTAAGCATTGGTACCCCCTCTATGGTTTGCCAAAGTCAATCATTTCAGATAGGGATGTTAAGTTCACGTCAAATTTTTGGCAAGCTCTCTTTGAAAATTTTGGCACAAAGTTAATTTTTTCATCCGCTTTTCATCCACAGTCAGATAGTCAAACAGAAATTTCTGGGGTCGTGGGGCTGTAGGGGAGCTTGCTCGACCTAGCATGAGATGGCTATGTAAGGGGAAGAGGGGGTGCTCACTACAGGCAGAAGAGGCAACAGAAGAAGCTCTAGCAACTTGCAGTGGATCTTCTCAACAAGACCTATAGAGAGCCCTAGCGTTATCAGCCACAAGATCAGCCCTAGCGTTTTTTGTTGCAGATCAGACCTAGCGTTTTGCAGTTTCCGTCGTCAGATCCAGCCAAGTTAGGTAGCATTTTCAGTTTTCAGCCCTTAACCTTTGCAGATTCAGCCCCTAGCTTCGCAGATCTCACCTACCCGCAGCAGATCCTTGCCGTACCGTCGAATCAGCCAGCATTTACAGCTTCAGCCCGCTGTTTTCAGCTTTCAGCATCTGCGTTTTCAGCGCATCGTCGTCGAGTCGTCGTCATCGCCATCTTTGCCGACATGGTGCTAGTATTCAGCAGAAAGTGAGCATTTTCCAGATTTGCATTTCAGCCCTAGCGTTTTCAGTTTTCAGCCCGTCCTCGTCGTTGTCATCATTGTCGTTTGACATCGTCAGCAATCCATTGCATCCAGACCATTGTACCAGATTTGTGCAATCTATAGCATAGACCTCTCTCGCCATAGAGAGAGGGGCCCTTGGAGGAGGGCTCTCTCTCTCTCTCTCTCTCTCTCTCTCTCTCTCTCTCTCTCTCTCTCTCTCTCTCAGCACTTTCATTCACAGTAGCATTCACTTTGTTTGTGATCACTGCACTCTCTCTCTAAAGGAACGGAAGGCTCTCCCTTTCGTAAGTAAAAGGAACACTTGAGCACAATTTGGAGCACTCATCCTGAGCACTATCAACATTCACTTCTGTTGCACCTTTTTTTTTTCCCGAGAAAAAGATCCTTCTATTAGTTAATGAAACTGCCCACAGGGCTACAACAACCATGAAGGGGACACTCCCAATGAAAAAACAGCATATGTACAATGGGGCTAAATCAAGAAATGGGAGGAGGGAAAAGCCACACAGGTGGACGGTAGTGCCATCGGAGTACTCCCTGGACCGTGGTGAAAAAAGGCCCAGGACGCCAGAGTCAAAGGAAGGCCTCTCTACGCTCCCGCATGCGGTTGGAGCTGCCCTGGAGTCTCTCTAGCTGTACTCTAAGAGTGTGGATCAGCTCTAGCCAAAGATCACGAACAGTCTCTGCTGGTGGTACAGGGTGAGCCTCAAAGATGCGGAAACAACGGGCCCGCCAAATGAACCAGAGTGTCATGCCACTGATGAGCTCCCAGCACTCCTCTCTCTCTCACTGCACCACTCCTGTGGAGTAAGCTCTGTGGCAGGCTGGAGTGTAGGCCGCCCCCCCTGCACCACTAATCATCCTGCTGGAGGAAGATAGCTCAAACTGAAATGCCGGGCCCGTGAGAGTGGACCAAGCCGCTGCCCCCCAAGTGTACTACCGAGCCATGGAAAGAGCAGGCATCAGCCGAAGAACACGAAGCCACACCTGTTGTACCAAAAGGCAGTCCCAAAGACAATGACGCTGACTCTCTACAAGGTGGCCACAAGCTGTACATGCGGCCGAGAGACCACTATGCACCAGCTAACTCCCAGCTGCTGTAGCTCTGTGTGCGACCAGCCACTGAAACAAAGTGATTCGCCTCGGCTGTCTGGAGTCCCACAACCTCTTCCAAAAAGCTGCCAAAAACTCAACTGTGAGACCCTCCTCCTACCAATGAGGTGCTGCAGCACGGTGAGCCTCTCTCGGTGCTGCCAGTATGTGACGTCCCAGTCGAACAATGTACTGAAAGAAAGGGACACCTGGGTGGTCTGCAGAAGAGCAAGGGTCCCTCCATAGCCACTCTCCAGGGTCCCACTGTACTCGTGCAAGTGGACAACACTGGAAGGCCCACAGCCTCCAATGTCCAGTCTCAAGAGCGGCTGGGTCAGGATCGATGACACAAGTCCTCCCACAATGCCCACCACTCGGATCCTCTGGAAGCAGCACTCTGCCACCTGCGGGGCCTCTACTGCAACTCGCTGTAAGCGTCCCTCTCCCTGTAGCTCGAAAACAGGGAGGGAACAGTCTCTAAGCAAGCCCGAACAGAGATGAGAACCTCCAGTCGCGTGAAGGCTCCCATCCATCTGGGCGCTGCTGACTCGAGAGGCGTGAGCCACTCAGCTGGTACTGCCTCTGAAATGTCTTGACACATGCTCTGCACCCCTCTCATGCCCTGTAGCTCCTCTGACAAGCCTGAAAACGGTAACCAGTCACGTAAAGAGCGTGTTGGACCTGCTGCCATGGAACCCCAGGAAACATGAGGCCGACTACCAACCAAGTGGCCTCTCTTAGTGCTAACCATGGGGTTCCAAACAAGTGGTTGTCGCAGGCGCTCCTCCGTGCAAGTAGGTTGGCGCTGCTCCAAGCCTCGCCGCAAGTGCTCCCAAGATCGAAGCAACCCCACAGCAAAGCGATCCACCAGTCTCCTTCTCAAACCCACTCTACGCATCTCTGTGAAGATCCATCTAGTCGAAGGTTGAAATTCCTAATCAGCCGCTCTACCTGGCTGATACAAGAACTCGAGAAGATCCAGCAAGAAGTGATGTACCACATAGTAGCCAGCAGCACCTGGTTGGCCACTACAACTCTGCCAACCAAAGAAAGTCGTACGGAGCTCCAATGTTACAACTTCCTCCTGATGGACAGGAGGAGGGGAGCAATCTCCTGCTTGGGAGACAAGTTCAAACCAACCTGACAGCCCAAGTACTGAACTGCAGTCCCTGGGGGAATCCACCTGAAATCCAAGTACAAGGCTGAGTCGTCAGCAAACTCAGCGTCCAGTAGCTCATCTCCCCGAATAGGGAGAGCTAAACCCCATAGACCAACCTGCTGCGACACCAAAAACCTACCCATCGCCTCAGCATAGAACAAAAAGAGGAAGGGGGTAAGAGGACAGCCCTGTCTGACAAAACGTGTCAACATGAAACGATCACCTCTACCTCCTGCCAAAAGAACCTGACTCTATGCCTGTCTGTACAAAGCTGAGACACCTCTGATCCAAGCATCTGAGAAGCCCATCTTGCATAGATGCCCTCTAGAAAGTTCCAGTCAACTCTGTCGTATGCCTTCTCAAAATCGAGAAGAAGAATCACCAGGTCCTCACCACGGAGCCGCTCTACGGCAGAAGCCTCCCAAAAAGTAAAGATGTTGTCAAGGATACGTGCTCCTTGACAAAACCTGTCTGAGTCCCATGTATAAGGATCTCTAGAAGTGGCTGGATCCTCAAACTCAGAGCCTTGGCAAGAATTTTGTACACTTAGTTGAGGATGGTGATGGGGCGCCACTGTCGAATCTCATCCAAGGAGCCACCCTCCTTGGGAATGAGGTAGATCAGATCCTTACTCATGCTGTCAGGCATCACTCCTGTGTGCAAGATGTACTGAAAATCACTACAAAGATCTGGGCCAAGCAAGTCCCAGTACTCCAAGAAAAAACTAGGAGTCAATCCATCCTCACCTGGACAGCTACCACGGGGGAGTGCACAAAGAGCCGTGTGCAGCTCCTCAAGCTGAAGTGGCAGCTCAAAACTCTGACGCATCTCCTCCGTCACAAGGCAAGGCATCTGTGCCCACACCTGCTCCCTGCATGCATCCTAACGCTCTGACTGAGACTCTGCTGACAGTAACTCACGGTAAAAGTCAATAGCAACTGCACGCATGTCCTCTGGCTCAGAAGCAACTGACCCATCGGGCCTCCTCAACTGACTGACCTTGGCATGCAAATGCCGAGGTTCCACTGCCTCGAAGAGAGCACCAGTCACTCTGTCGCCCACCTGTGTGCACTGAGATGCCTATCGATGGAAAGCAAACTCATGTCGCCGCTCCTCTGTGCTAACAAGCTCATGGCGAGCCTGTTGTAGCTGCTCCTCCAACCAAGGACTGTCTGGATGCTGCTCCTACATCATCTGCAACGAAGCAATGCCCCGTCTGAGACGCTGCTCCTTCTCTCTCCCTGTAGCCAGGCAAGCCAAAGACTCCTAGAGAAAGAAACGACTGATCTGAGCTAGTCCTCAGGCCACTCTGTCACCAAGAGAATCTTGCATGTCCAAGCTCTCTATCCAGAGAGCCTCAACTCTCTCTCTGAGTGCAAGGTCCAGCAAGACCCTCTCTAGGATGTGAAGCATGTGCTCCCCCTCCTCTGCCTGTCTGCCACTGTGAGGATCATTGGTGCATGGTCCGAGAAGGAAGTCCCTACCAGAATGCCAACTGTCCCACCCAAGTCACTGAAATGGTCACTGGTGTAGAAGCGATCTATCCGCGATGGATTCACTCCTCCCACTCTGCGGTCCGAACGAGAGAAGGCTAGGCTGTCTGGGCGCCTCACAAAACTAGAGTGATGCCACACATCCGAGACCCTCAGAGTCATACAAAACCTCTCCCAAGCTGCCAACTCAACTCCATGCACAGTAGCATGGCTACCACCAATCCTGTCAGAAGGGTCCTCCAACATGTTGAAGTCCCCCTCTATGCACCAGTGTTCTGCCTGCGGCAGAGACCCAACTATCTGTGACCAAAACTCTGCTCATGCACTCGCCACATTGGGCGCATAGATGTTCAGGAAGCCCGCAAGGCAACCCTGAACCTGCATAGTGATCCACTGAGCCCTGCCTTGCACTATAATCCCTCTGCCCACAATGGCCTGCTGCAAAGAAACCGCAATAGTCATCCATACCCCACCCTGGATGCCAAAAGCAGCTGACCAAAAAGTATCATATCATCCACGCAAGAGCTGACCACAACGTCTAATGCAGCTCTCACACAAATGGTGCTCCTGTAGCATAAGGAGATCAATCTCTCCTCACACAGGCAGCGCTGAAGCTCTTGACGCAGTCGGCCCCGCTGATGCTGAAACTGGGGCCCACCAAGTCCCTGCACGTTCCATGAGACGATCCTCATGGGGAGCGAGAGAGAACAGATGTTGCCCGCAGCATCTAAACGTGCTATCTTCGAGGCTTGCTTGGCTAGGGAGTAATCCGCATCCGAGCATCCTCTAGATAGGCGTGACTGCAACGAGTGCTTGGCCCAAGCCCAAGTAGAGCGAGCCGTACGTAAAGCAACCTCCTCTGTCCAGGAGTCCTCCTAAATGTGTATATAGCATGGCAAGCACTGCGTATCGGCAAAGAAGTAAACCACAATGTGTCTACATCCTGCTGTATCTGGAGGGGTCACCGCAAACTTGGCCAATGGCCACAAAGTCTAAAGCATGTCTGTAACTCCTAGTTCTCCCATGTGGTGAGAGAACTCTAGGACCTGTGTGTGCAACCACCCCAACACGAAGTCGAGAGTCCACTCAGTCTGGTCCCTGCCGCAAAGGGGAAAAGAGAAGCCAACCGCCGAGTCCAAGGCCTCTGTCCCTCTAGTTGCAAGGAACAGAACGTGGACCCTGAAGCAGGCTGCCTCATGGTCTACTGAGGGGTCGCCGAGAAAACGAGTAAAGTCGTAGTTGAAGAAGTCCCATTGGCGTCGGATGTTGATGCTCGTCAGACCACGAGGGATAGCTGCAAAGGGAGACGGCTGTACCTGTAGAGGGGGTTGCAAGAAAGATTGTCCCTCTCTCGCCAAGCGACTCGTGGCAAAGGCACTGCCAAGAGATCTCCTAGCAACCGGAGATGGCCCTGCCCCCTCGGACGACTGTGGAACTGGAGCAGGAGGGGGGGGGAGTAGGAGTAGGGGGAAGAGGTGGAGAAGAGGGCGGGGCGGGGGGGAGCGGCAGAGGTAGAGGGGCGAGGGGAAGAGGCGGGGGGGAGGATGATGAGGAGGGGGGGAACTTTGGGGGGGAGGGGCTGTGGAGGGTGAAGCTGAGGTGGGGGCTAGAGCAGGGACCTCATCCTGCTCAAGAGGACCAAAACAATTCCCCGTGGGAACCCACTGCTGCTGGGCAGGTGCCTGAGGACCACTCTCAGTGCCAGGCTGTCACGCTGTGGCCCCTGCCGTCGTCAACCATGGACCTGCTGTCATCCCTCCTCCGCTGGAGCCCCAGGCTCGGAGGGTGGCTTTGCATGTGTGCGCTGTCTCTACCTGTGGGTTGGCTGCTGGCCAGCCCTTGCAGGCTGGGGCTGAGTCTGTGGTGTAGGTCGAGGCCTCCTCCATGGACAGGCCTTCGCGAGATGGCCCATCTGTCGACAAATGAAGCACTGGTCCAAGAGGCCCGAATACTCAACGCTCTGTCTAAACCAACCCCCACTCACCCGGGCAGAAGAATGACCTTCGGGAGCATGTGATTGTCCCTAACCAGAACGCGAACTGAGGGAATGCCAGCCGCCTTGGCAGCTACTGAGGCGGTCGTGCGAGGTGTCTCCGGGACAGTCCCAATCGCAGAGCCTATCCTGGACAAAAGTGGTAAGTACTCCCTCCGCAAACCAGGAAAGCAGACGGAGATGGGGATGTCTGCCTTCTCTACCAGAACATCCGAAGCAGGGTCAAAACCATGTCTCCACTGTCGAAAGTGGGCTCGAGTTGCTCGGATGGTCAATGGACTCATGGCGATGACCTTGGACGCCATCTCGGAGGTCTCAAACTCGATTTGGTAGTAGCCTCGTCCGAGTATCTGTACGTCCAAGATCTTGCCCACCTTTGAGAGAAGGTGGGCCTGGAGAAGGTCACGCAGTTCTTCTCTGCTGGGTCGGGTGCCGAGAATCTTGCAAATGACAGAAGTCGCCTGCAAGCGCTCTACCTCTGCGGCTAGGCTCGCTTGCTCTGTCGGTGAAAGAGCAAGTCGAATGGTGGGCTCAGCGGGGTCGGGCGAGGGGGCTTCGGAAGAGTTCCTCTATGGCGGAGCTGGAGCCTCCATCTGTGTCTACTGCTGTGTCGGAGAAGCGGATAGAGTAATTTCGCTGCAACAAACTGTGACGAGCACTGTCCAAAAAATTAGCACTGCGAAAGCCAGTTGAAGGAAACCTTCGGGAAAAAAAGGCAGAGAGCGAAGAAAGTGGCGGTGGGGGGGGGGGGGGGGGGGGGAGGGATTATAGCGAGCGAAGACAGGTGCGGGGGGGGGGAGGTGTGGGCTGGCTGGGAAGCGGGCTGGAGGGCGGGACGGGGCTTGGCAATGAGAGAGTGGCAGCAGGCGGGCAGGGTGGACTGCGCAAGGGGCAGGCAGGGGGCTGGCTGCGCAGGGGGGCGGGCAGGGGGCGGGGCAGGGAGGGCGAGGGTGCTACGCAGGGGCAGGGAAGCAGGCAACGATGGCGAAAAGGGGGGGGGGGGGGGGGGGGGAGGGAGGGTGCGGGCAGCAGCAGCGAGCTCGGTCCTCGATTCCAATTTTCAGGGTTCACTTCCGTTGCACCTTACAATCGTCCCCATCGCCAATCCACCCTCAGAGAATTGGAATCCAAGATTGAAGGAAGAGGTGGATAGGACAGTGGCTTGCTTCTTCTACCACGACCACATTGCCTGTCATGTGGCTTGGTGAGCAAAATTTATAGTTGTATGAAACATTGCAATTTGCAAAGCCTCTTTGAAGTTTGATTGCATACTACTTGGATTCTCTATTTGTAAATTGTTATACGTCTTCATATTTCAAGCCTATGGTTACAAAAATTGGGGAGTATGGGCCCTCTAATGTGCCCCCATCATCGGAGACACTCCACATGACTTTGCTTGATAGGGATAAGCGGAGTGTAGAGCAAGCCACACAGACAACGAAAGAAAATTGGGCTACCAGTGGGGTCTCCCTCATTGTCGATAGATGGAGTGACACTAGCAAGAGGTCCGTCCATGGAGTGGTGGCCTATTCTCAAGAGGAGATGTACTTCATTGACTCCCATGATGCCTCTGGCAGTGTAAAGGCCACCGACGTGCTTGCGACTGAATGGGCGATGGCCATTGAGATCATTGGGCCCGAGAATGTGTTGGGCATGGTTGCGGATGGAGAGGCATCAAATAGGGCGGGCGGGGCTATCATCGAGCGCATGTACCCGCAAGTAACCTTGTTCTTTTGCATGGCGCATTGCCTCAACAACATTTTGAAGGACATAGTCATGGGTTGCACTGACCGTTGAGGAGGCTAATCATTTGGTCACCTTTGTCCTCAACCACCAAAAGGTGAGGCATGAGTTCTCAAAGTGGAGCTCTCTTTCCCTCTTGAAGTATGCGGAAACCCATGCTTGGCCGCTTGTCCAATTGTGGTGGAGCACTAAGAGGGCTATTTCTTAGTGATAAATACAACTTATTTTAATGGTTTTAGGCCCCATTGGTTAAGGTCTTCATCATCTTGTAAGTTGAGTATTTCTAACCCCCTGGTATTTCTAGGCCACTGGGCAAGAATTTGCAAGTTAGTAAGTCCTTCTGCTTCTGCTAGGATTTAGGCCCCTCATTTGGGATCTGTTCCATTGGTTGGAACTTGGTGGTGCCAAGTCACTGGCTTGTCACAGTTTATATGCAAGGTCCATTGCCTCTCAAAAGCTAAAAATGTTGTCAAAGATGCTACAATTATTGACAACACCTATACGAGTTAAGCGGAGTGGTTGAACCTCAACATCAAAGCCTTTGCTAGAGTTATGGGGGCTAATTTGAGAATCATAATGGGCTTCCATTGCGGAATGTCATCAACTGGCTTTTGGGAATGAGATGTATGATGCCCTCTACCAAACTTCAAGGTATGCTACTACGACATTCTAAAAAGCTAGGCATAGGTCAGACCCTAGGGGTCCTAAACTTTGAAAAGGCAGCCGATGTAAGACCATTTTTTCATGAGCAATTGCTGCAAGATAAAGCTTGAAGCACCTCTCCCAAACTCTCCACAAAGAGGCTACAACAAGCTAGCCCTCACCTCCGCACTCACATCCTATTGTACAAGAGTGCACAAGCACTAATGAGCCAGAGAATGATAGGGAAGACCAAGGTAGCATGACTTAAAGGGCCATTGTCTCAATATGGTGCAATCAGGAATAAAAGCAGAATGGCTGATTGACACTAGCACTGAGAAATGTGCTTCCAAGGAAGATATCTTGTGTAGTATTTTCTAGGAGAGAGTGTCGGTGGAGCTACCCCTTGTAGCAGCTGCCTCTTTCGTCCGCCAACAATGTGGTCAGGAGAGAACCTGTTATAGCATTTCTTGACTGTGATACTATTCTGCTAGCATAGGATTAATCATAATCTGGTAAGAAATGATTATGTACCGCTTTGTTGTGGTACTCAAGGCCCCTTGGTCAGGGTTGTGTTGGTTTTGGTATTTGGGGTCCATCTAGGCACCCAAGAACGGACGTAAGGATCCAGGGAATCCTATGAAAGCTTGGATGCATCATCTAACTGATTGAAGAATGAGATTCTTCCTGCATAATGCTTTAGGGTACTTGAATATACTAAAGAACTCATCATGTCAAGAAGGCATATCGAGAAATATAACCATCAGCATGCATGGGAAAAACCCTTGGTTGAAGACTAGCAGTAAGGCAACTAGGCTTCTGTCACAAACTTGGATATTAGCTAGGGATTTCTATAATTTCATCATAGAGGTGCCGGGTTGAGAGGAGGCCATTGATGTGAGAAGACGAACACAGAGTAGATTGGCGTGTGTCATGTGCTACGAAGTGTTGCCAAGTGTGTAGATTGCAGTTATCTTTGGGTTTCCATCCGACCCTTCGCCGGAAGTGATTAAAGAAACATCAGGTTCCTTGCAATAGCTAGCTCTGGTTGTCAGAATAAATAGTGGTCATGTGCTACAGAAAACTAATTTCCAAGAGCAACCTACATAACCAAACAGTCTCACATTTAGCACTGCAAGCACCACGATACTCCGCCTCTATGGAAGATAAGGCAACTGTAGGCTGTTTTTTACTGCTCCATAAAATCGCTTTTGATCCAAAAGAAAAGGTGTAACCTCTAATCGAATGTTGTTCATCTAGATCTTCACCCCAATCTGATTCACTGCATCCTTAAAGAGTAATCCTCAAGTTTGTACCTCCAGCATCAAACCAAATGCCCAACAACTGTGATTGTTTCAAATACTGCAAGATCTGAAGAACCTGCCGCAAACGAGACTTGGTGGGCTTTTGCATGAATGGACCAAGAAGTCCCACAGTGAAATGGGTATTCAGCAACCAAATAAGAGAACCAACCAGCTTCCAATACTTTGTAGCCCAAACTTGGATGGAAGCTTTCTCGCACACGGAGCATCCACCTATAGTCAAGGACTCAAGGCAGCCAACACACGTTGTGGGATTGCTTCTTTTGTGTGGAACTTGGAGATGGCTGGCTCTTAGAGTACGGTAAAATCGAAGCTGGTTGAAGAGTGCATCCTCCAGCAGATTAGAGTCGTTGCTGGCAGCAACGGACATGGCATAATAATCCTGATCCCTCGGAGATATGGCAGAGCCAGTCGCAGGTAGTGGGATCCTTGGGAAGTGCCTTTAAAGGGATCCTTTCTCCCATTCTCCATTGGTGTCTCATTCTTCTGAAGTATACAGTAATGTTGAGCCACCACATCCTGACAACTCAATGGATGCGACACCATCTACTGCAAAGCATTGGCGACATCAAGATCTTACCACCTACTTTCTTGCTGATTTTAAGACCCACCTTAGGGCAGGTTGACACCTGGTCAAGCCACCGTTGTGCAATGGTTGGTGCCTCACAAGACAGAGGAACTCGTGGGAGCTTATTAGCATACCATCACTTGTCTTTTATGGTGCAATTCTCGTCCGTTTGTATCAAGCTTCACTTTTGAGCATGTGAACAAGGAAGAGGCTAATCGTGCTGCACTTCAGATTCCAAAGGGGTGTCTCATTTGTTGCCCCTCCTTGGGAGTGTGCAGCACACCTTGACATCACACAATGGGAGGACCGTGGGGAGATCAATCACAGCTTCACCATGTACCTTGTATGAAGATCTTGTTTTGATAGATTTGAGGGGCATATGATGCCCTTGCTATGACCATTAGACAACATGTTAAGAGGTAAGCGACCAATATGATCACTTACACAAATAAAGCCGTTCATGAAAAGATCTGTTAAATTGCCTAAACTAGCAAGCAATTGGCGCAATGTGGATCAATGTTGGCCTTGTTGGTTACCGGGCAAACAAATACCTTTGTTGTCCCAACTTAGATGGTGTGAACCAAAGCACAAAAAAATGAATGCTCATAGAGCAGATGGAGGACTTTGCCAACACCGATGTCCACAAAGGTTACCTGCAAGCCTATGTTAGCCATGCTTTTTGGCTTGAATTTCAAGTAGAAGAGAGACTGATTTACTCTTTCCAAATACATGTGTCGTAACTGCAGCAATGAACTGGACGCTGTAAAAGCCTAACTTGCATCATACCAACACTCCAAAAATGCAATCACACTCTAAGCATACAGGTCGTTAAAACAAGGCCATAAATTGCACATCACATGAAGATTTACTTAAATAAGGTGAAAGCCTTGCGTTTCAATGTAGCCATTTAATGAAGGGACTGATTTACCAAGTAAACAAAGGCACAAAAAAATTGTACACCTTTCTCCTGGGCATGTTTTTATATGCCGAAAATCAGACTATATTGCAATATCAAACCACAGCTTTTGGCATGTAGCCTATCACCAATGAGAACAGTCATTGTTTACTTGTTTGAAAGAAAATGAGAGCTATAAATTGATAGAAGGTCCATAAAGTCTTTAAAGACCTGAGATTAAAGTGGTCTCGAGCTATCCCAACAGGGTGAGAACCTGTACCTGACTATAGTAGGATGAGGATGCTCCATAATACCAAGTGCCCACACTTTTATATCCAGAACCTTTCTGAGATGCCTGTCTTTTAAGACTGTGCAGATGAGAACCACTCTGAGCCAGGAGGAACAAGTGCATGGAAGCTTTGAATGAAGCAATGGCCACTTCAAAGGTCCTTCATGCAAAAAAGCCCATTGTAGCCAAAACTAACCAGCATTCATCTCACAATATCCGATCCTTATGAAGATTGTTTTGCTTGCTTGTCTGCTAACTTTGTGTCCAACAAAAGATGGTTTAGTAGACCATTGACAGCTCTGCAAGACCATTACCATTACCCTCCCATTAAATCTCAATTTCCTGCAAAAACTCTGCAATTAGAGAAAGAGCCAACAAATCTACTCACGCTTTTCTCATTTCTTCAATCTTTTGTTTATCAGTCTCATACATGTTCCGCTTGAACTGTTTCCTTATCATCTCTTTCAGAACCTCAGAGTTTCCTCTCTGCAAAACTTCCAAGTCAACAAGCCATCAAAAGAAGAAATTAAGCGCTTAATTTACTAGCATAAATGCATTCGTTTATTTGCTTACTAACTTTGATGCACTCAACTCATGATTTCCAAATGCAAGATGCGCAAATTGGTTTCTCGACATATATTAAAAACCAATTATAAAGCTCTAGCAACAGAAGAGTCCAACACACAAATACAAAGCAGGAAGACAAATACATCATTTGTGGGTAAACACACCCATTTTGGGTCAAAAATGGCTCAAAATGGCACATCACTTATGGTGCCGTGATTGTAAGCAAGGGGTGTGGTTGCTTATGGCTGATATCAGCACTTTCACCCTCTTTGATAAGGGATACACAAGGTTTTTCCATTGTGCACTAGTGCAGTCCCACCCTGCTTCTACCTTGTATTCGAGTGTGTGAAGATTCCAATTAGGGTTTTCTCTCATCAGATAAGTGCGTGGGCTTGCCTATGGAAGTGCCTGAGAGGAGACAAGGGACTTTTACCAAAATCCAAACAACCATCTCAATTGTATCACTGCATCATCTCTCTTTGGATCTAGGGCTTAATGATAACTAGAGGTTGAGAGAGCAATCGAGTGAACAGCCAGCTCCTCTAAAAATGCAGGAAGACTATACAGCTACAACAGGTCCTTTTGCACGTTTGGTGTGCCTTCTTTTTGAGTGAGGAAACGATGATTCAGGGTTTGGTCAGAATGTCAAGACTGCATTTGCTTGCTAAAAGGGGAAAGAAAATAGTAGAAACGTCTGCAAGCCAGTGTAGCTGCCTCCTGCAAGAAGTCCTTGTACTAAAATGCATGTTTGATGAAAACAAAATCCAAACGATGTTCTCTTAATACGTCAGCAAAGAAAGAAACAAAAAACACAAAGGCCTTGATGGTTATTTCAGCTCTTTGCCAAATTACCGCTCATGAATTTGAATTATCCAATCATCAATAGGCTCAAAGCAATAATTCTGAAGGTTTCAGGTTATGTAGTCTAATTAATTTTAAATATCCTTTTAGGTTTGATCAAGCTTTGGAGTTGCTATGTGGGTATAGTTTGATTTAACTGTTCAAAGTTGCAATTTACATAAACAGCTGCCTGTCTAATTGTACCACCAAAATGGGGTCAAGATAATAGGCTTTTTATATCTTCAGCTCTCCTTCAATTCTCTTGTTTCATGGAGCATCTACGTCGTCAAAATTGCTCTTTTTCTTTGCTTAAAATGAGCAAACCTGTACATTCAAACTAACAAAACGGCAACCACCTAACAAAACGGTCTTACAACATCAAGTCCACAGAAACAGAGAGTTGAAGCTTGGGCTTTAAAAACAGTAATCTGAAGTATCTTCAGTAGCAAAAAGCTTACTATCACAATCTTACCTTCCTTCCCTCCAATTCTGCCCGTCGCAGGCACTCACGAAAAAGCTGCAAGAGAGGTGAACGTTATTTATGCAGTTGAACACTAACAAGAGTTCCATGTCACACACACCAATTTCAGGGGGAAAAAATGCTAGGTAGTAAATTTCTGAGTCCAACTTGCACAGAGTTTCCAACATCAAACCCAAATGGAGAGAGAAGAAATATTCACTTACATCTGAAAAAGGCCTAAAAGACCTATGAGCCCAGAATATATTACCTCATCAAGAGAGACACGCGCGCGCGCACGCGCGCACACACACACACACACACACACACACACACACACACACACAGAGAGAGAGAGAGAGAGAGAGAGAGAGAGAAATGAGATATATTAACGTCTACAAAAGGCCAAAATGACCTATGAGACCAACTGATTACAATGATGAGTCTAGTACCAAGTCTGGGTACAAATAAAGAAAACTACAAACTAAGAACTGAGATAGGAGTGCTACCGACTCCTCTGGGTGGCTGGTAGGCTGAGCAATGAAATGAAATGAAATGTTATTTTAACGTCTTCAAAAGGCCAAAGTGACCTATGAGACCAAAAAAGTTACGATGTGGTGGATTTGATACAAAGTCAGAGTAACAAAAGTAACAAAATGACAAAATGAAAATAGTATGCTATGGAATCCTAAACTGCTAGGTGTGAACTAAGCAGCTAGCTGGGATAGCTAAATCACAAGAGAGATCACAAGAGATCCAACATCGGTCGCTGGTGGATCTCATCAATCTCCTCCATGGTCAATAGTCTGGCCGGGCGTCGTGCATGTCGGGCCAAAGTGATCCGGATCCTCTGATGCAGCCTCAGTCGATGCTGTGTAGTCCTCCGCAGTTGTGGGCGTCTGGATCTCCCCATCTCGGTCGCTCGATCGAATCTTGTCTTTCTAACAATCAACTGTGACAAATCACAATGGAAATGCATATGCTTGATGCTCAATCTTTTACTGTGTCATGCCAAGGGAAGAGACCTGGAATGTGAATTCCTTGAATGCATACTTTTCAGCTTTTTCATGAGAAATCCGCATACATCCATGCTCATTCATGATTGAATCGTGTTCATCGTGCAATATGGCATGCCTATGAAAAGGGATCACATAAGAATGGTGACTAAAATACAGGAAAGCATCACGAATGAAACACTCAAACAATGCGTGCTAACTAATCATTCGAACACATAATACTTCCTGTGGGGGTTCCTTGGACCTAGGCTCGAGAGCCAAGATCGGTTCTTCTTGAGGGGGTTCTTTGGACCTAGGTTCGAGAGCCAAGATCGGTTCCTTGTGATTGATCGAATCTACAATGAGGTTAGCTTCACTAGAAACAGTATCAATCAACCCATCATTATTGTGAACAATCACATTGTGGTCATACAAATCATCATGCTCGTAAGAAATCACATCTTGATCATGCAAATCATCATGCTCGTGAGGAATCACATCATAGAGCATCGGGAAGTCTATGTCTGCATTGCAACTGTGCATGTGATTGCATCCAAGGAAAGGTAGGGCAAGGCCTGATAAAAATCCCCACTACCCAACAGAAAAATGATATATGGAAATATATGTGGGCATCCGGACAAAAGTGGGCGGTCGGCCCCAAACTCGGACGACCGGACCAGGTACAACCTAGACTACGGGTGGCCAGCCCGGAGACATACTAGCCGAGAAGCCCAAGAACTGCCATAAGAATGCACGGAAGCTTGTCAATGCATGAACATGCAACCCAGTGTGGCCAGGTGACTAAGCTGTGTAAAAATCCACAAGGCGAGATGTAGTAATCTGCGCCATAAACTCCCTCCGAATCAAGGAAAGCCAGACTAAGCAGTCTGCACTGTGGAAGCTACCGTAAAGCTACAGCAGTCGCCAATAGACCGCACGGACCACCACCGGATGGTGTCCTGTCAATAGGTAGGGTAATCCAAGATGAGGGGAAAGCCAGACTAAGCAGTTTGCGCTGAGAAGGGCCTCTGAGAAGAGGTGTGGTCAGACCAAGCTGTCTGCACCGTAATCATCCTATAGAAGCAACGAAGCCAAACTGAGCAGTCTGCGCTATGAAGATCCTCTGAGAAGAGGAAAGGTCAGACCAATTTGTCTACGCCATCTTGCCTGTATGTCCTGCCTCCAATCCTCTGGTATCAACCAAAACAGAATCCGCGCCAACAACGCCACCAAACCGCATCTCGGTGTGGTTCTCAATGTGAATGAGTTGGGAGTGGCCTATTGCCCAGGTCGTGGGATAAGTCTGCTATAAGGTTACCGAGGGTGAGTGTAAGCAACTCTGAAGGTAGCAATCCAAATGATCAGGAGTGTAGAAGAGCAATTGCACTACCATCCAAGCCAAGCTCCGAGTGACTCTGGATGTAGTCGCAAAATGATGTCTGATCTCTCGCATCTTGCAGGTAAACTCTCAAAGAGAGTCTAAAGCATTGAAGTCAGAGTTACCCGGAACGCGGAACGGGAACGGCGACGGGCCTCCCTGTGGAACGGGGGAACGGGAATGGGCCGGAACGGGAACGGCCCGGAACGGCAGGCTAAAAAAACACCCAAATATTTTTTTTTTTAGCGTTATGTGTTTGATTACAAGTAGTATTAGAGTCCTTTGACTCTAATACCACAAAAAAACCGATTCGAAGACCATTTAACCTTATTATGACTTGATTGGGATGTGAGCGCGCCAGAGTACATAGCAGATGAACAACATAGCCAGATGAACAACAATGAGCAAACACAATGCCCATAGTACATACACAATGCTCAAATAATTGCAAGAGTAGTAGTCGAGATAACACTTTGGAATTAATTAGGCTAACATAGTAACAAGCCTCAAGGGCCGCCAGCGGCCAAGGTGCTACAAAAAAACCAAGGGGGCAAAGTTCAAACCAGACTTCAGTGACCACAATCAAAGACTGAAGGTGACAAATACCAATAAAGATGCTAGTAGCTACAAATGGCAAAGGGGGCAAGCTCAAGCAGCCAACAAAAAGGTGGATAAATGGCAAAGACTCAAGACTCAAGAGCCACTAGCCTGAGAGGCCTCCCAATCCGTAGTAGCCGGCTGTTAAATCATGCACATCCTCCCATTCCTCATCGAGGTCTAGGTCGGCTCGATCTCAGCACAGATGAAGTACCTGGTGTTGGTGGATGTGCATCTCCCGCCTGAGAAGGCCTCTTGCTCCTCTCCCACTGTGTAAAAGGGTCTGTCTGTTTGTCTGTACTCTTGCAAAGCATTTTCAAATTTGCGCTGACGAAGACAAGATCATTAGCCTTCTCCACTCCAAGCCGATTCTCTTCTTGGAAGCAATGTGGCTAAGGGTACTCCACAATTGCTCCAAGCATGAGGTACTAACTGACTGGCTGAGAATGGATCGCCAATCTCTGAAGCTCAGGGCCATCATAGCCATAGTCCTCCACAAAGCACTGAACCTATTTTCCTGCGATCAATTGAGATCTGGACTGCAAATGACCCTCGCATCTCTCTGTACTGTCTCAGTGATCTCTGACAATGCGTCGCCCATCTCTATCTAGAACATCTTGTTTAAGATTCTGTAAATTGGGTTCATGACTTCCTATCTGTCTCTTGCCCTGCACCTTGGAACTCTGCATCCACCATGTACGCTGCCCGTGTAAAGGAGAGGCATATGAATTCACCTCGAGCTGCAAAGCGCATGGATCTCCTCATATCGCTCTGCGTTTGGCTCAACAATGCGTCGCCCATCTCTATCTAGAACCATCTTGTTTAAGATCTCTGTAAATTGGTTCATGACTTCCCTATCTGTCTCTTGCCCTGCACCTTGGAACTCTGCATCCACCATGTACGCTGCCCCGTGTAAAGGAGAGGCATATGAATTCCACCTCGAGCTGCAAAGCGCATGGATCTCCTCATATCGCTCTGCGTTTGGCTCAAGCTGTGCAAGCTGCTCAATCATGCGGTCCATTGCCTCATAAATCTTGCCAATGCAAGGATCCATGCCATCCAGAACTCGAAGCAAATGAACCACCGGTTTACCTGTGCATCTAGACTCTTGAGCTCCTTCCAGAACTCAAGATCCTCTGCCTTATCCTTGCACAAAATCCCTGCAACTGTCTTTGCATAGGGGGAGGTGGTGAACTCATCACTGATGAAGGCCTGTCGGACCGCATTTTGACATTCAGACAGCCTGCGTACAAGAAGAAAGTTGAATGCGAAGCGGGTATCTGAATACTTTAGAAGCACTTTGCCGCCCGACCTCTTGAGGTACTCACTCCGAACCAAGTTGTGATTGTTGATGAAAGTAACCATCTTCACTGCATCAGCAATGATTGGAGCAATCCAGTCTAGCTTGCCGATGTCTTTCAGAAGGTTGTTCAAGCAGTGTGCCATGCAAAAGCACACTGTCACATGCGGATAGTGGCCCTCTATGATAGCTACTGCTGCCCTGTTTGATGCCTCCCCATCTGTGACAAAGGCCACCACGTGTTGCTCACCGATGGTTTCTATGGCCGCTGTCCACTCTGCAGAGAGGACATCGGCGGACTTGCCACTCTCAGTGGAATCATGAGAGTGCACAAAGTACATCTCTCCACTGGAGTATGCGACGAGACCATGGATAGATCTCTTCCTTGTATCGCTCCACCCGTCAGCAATGAGGGAAACGCCATGTTTTGCCCAAAGACGCTGAATGTTGAGGGTTGCTTGCTCCACGATAGCCTTCTCTCGATCGAGCAAGGTGGTTCGGAGAGCCTCTGAAGATGGCGGCACATAGCCGGTGCCATACTCTCCTATCTGTTGCACCATGACTTTCCAATACTCCGACCTATTTCGATCAAACATAGAAGAGGTTAGTATCAAAAAAGTGGAAACGACGATAACGGAAGAAATGAGAGAGAAGATTGATGAATCATAAAACAATGTACATACCTCGCTGCGACAAATGGGATATGGTCGTGATAGAAGAATCGGGCAACGGCCGCATCCACCTCTTCTTTCTTCTTTGGGTCCCAAGAGGTGGTAAGGGTCTTTTGGCGACGAATTGGACCTTTTGAAGATGCACCAACACCTACACCGGGTAGAGAGGAAGAAGGGAAAATGAGGGTCTTTGGATCAATACCTTTGCGTGCCGGCTTGGCTTTATGGTTGAATTGCCGATCCTTTTCCTCGAGCTCCTTCCTCTTCTCGATGGTTACGTTGGCACAAAATTTCACCTCATGTCCTGGCACTCGAAGAAAGTGTGCCCTCACTTTGTCATGCCCCCCTTTCCGCGTGTAAGAGCATAGCTTGCATCCCCATGCACGAGAACCTCCCGCCGCCGACAAGGTGCCCTCCGAGGTCACTTCATCCCACCACGACCATTCCTTCGCCTTTTGAGTGTTGCCCGCATGAACGGAGGGGGTTGAACGAGAAGAAGAGGCCATGGATGATGGATTATCCGTGAAAGAGAGAGCTTGATCTTGAACTTTGAGAGAGAGAGAGAGGGATTGAGAGAGAGAGGCTTGCCGCTTGATTCCGTGAGAGCTTGAGCCTTGAGCCTTGAAAGTTGAGGGTTAGAACTTAGAAGTTAGCCCAAGAGAGAGAGAGGTTGAGAGCTTGAGCCTTGAGGCATGCCGCGGCGCCACACTATGGCTTGAGAGTTGAGAGCAAGCTAGGGAGAATGAGCTTGGCTTGAGAGTTGAGAGCAAGGCTCAAGCAAGGGAGAATGGGACTTGAGGCTTGATGAGTGTGTGAAGAATGGGGGAGGAGGGGGGCATTATATACTTTTTTGACTGCTGAAAATAGCCGTTGGCTGCCTAACAGTCATTTTTTTCAATTTCAAAAACTACCGTTTATGGCCGTTGGGGCCGTTCCGACCGTTCCGGTCCGTTCTGTCCCGTTACAGCCCGTTCCGGGCGTCCCGTTCCGGGCGTCCCGTTCCGGTGACAGTTTCCAGCCGGAACGCCGTTCCGTTCCGACGCGTTCCAGAAAATCCCGGCCGGCCGGAACGCCGTTCCGGCATTCCAAGGCCCGAAATGTCCGTTCCCTGGTAACACTGATTGAAGTCCCACTCCAGTTTGTAGATCCAAGCAATGATGTCACGTGACACATCCAATCCTATGTGTCCATGGACAAGCTACAGCATGACCCGGGTTCAGTTCAATCAAGTCAGTCTAGAATAGGAAGTGATCTGGCACTTTTGTGAGTCTGTTCGCAGACCGTGCATGTCCAGACACTTAGATTAGATGCATATCCTCTAGTTGCACACAGCATGACCATCAGATCCCAGTCAGATCCCATCAGTAGCATTTTTATAGTGCATAGACCTATTTTCCCTATTTTTGACATTTTTCACTTATTATTTTTAAGTGACTTTTGTTGGAAAGTAGGTAGGGCAATTTTGCTAAGTTTGTATAAATAGAAACCTAGCGCTAGCACTTTCTGGTAGAAGAGGCAGCAGGAGCACCTTGCTCAACAGGCAACTTCTCAGCAAGACCAACACCCGCAGTAGCCCTAGCGTTTTCAGCCATCTAAGGACCTAGCGTTTTTGCATCAGATCAGCCTTGGCGTTTTGTGCACAGCAGATCAGCCCCGCGTCATCACGACACAGTAGATCAGCCTAGCGTTTTGCATTTGCAGGACCACCGGCGACAGCAGGACCAATTTCAGCCCTAGCGTTTTGCAGTTCCTTCGCGACGAAATCAGTAGAAGCACCAACGTTTTCAGTTTTCAGCCCTTAGACACCGCAGATCAAGTCCCAAACCTCGCAGATCTCACCTCCCCGCAGCAGATCCTCGCTGCACAGTCAGTTTCCGCAAGGTTTACAGCTTCAGCCCGGAAAACGCAGATTTCAGCATCTGCGTTTCCAGCGCGTTGTTGTCGCATCGTCGTCATCAACATAGAGTCAGAATACAGCAGATAAAGATTTGCAGATTTCAGCCCTTAGTGTTTTCAGTTTTCATCGTCGTCGACATTGTCGGCAAGTCCAAGCATTGTAGAGATTTGTGCAATCAATAGTAGACCGCTCTCGCCATAGAGAGTGGAGCCTTCGGAGGAGGGTTTTACAACGTCTCTGGTGTCGTATTCTCTTCTCTATCTCTCAGTCTCATGCACTTCCATTCACTGTGTCCATTCACTTTATTTGTGTCCATTGCACTCTCTCATTAAGAACGGAAGGCTCTCCCTTCCATAAGTAAAAGGAACCTTGAGCACAGTTTGGAGCACTCATCTTGAGCAAAGTTCAAACATTCATTCCGCTGCACCTAACATTGGTATCAGAGCTTTGGCAGTGTTCTGTATCACTCAAAGAAAGAACCACAAGAACCACATAATTTTTTTTTCTTGTTGAAGTCGAACGAACCCAAGTTCGCTTGGGCGTGTCGATTACTAATCGTGTTTTTGAAGAGTGACAGGAATCCCAGGAAAGAAAGGCTTGTCCAGCCTCCCCTTGTGCCTCTTTTCACTCATTGAGAGCGGACCGTGCACTTAGCGGCCAGCCAATTGACGTGAGGTGGGAAAAAGCAACCTTGGTGTGAGCGTAAGGCCGCCAAGGGGTGCGCCCGCGGAAAAGAGTCGAACTCGGGTGAAGAGAAGATCCTTCTCTAACACAGATTGCAAGCAAAAGAAGACCCTCAAGAACCCCAAGAATCAAGACCCACAAGAACCCAAGTTCCTCGTGAACTTAAGAACCCAAGACCACAAGAACTCACAAGAACCCACGACTTCCCTATTTTTGACATTTTTCACTTACTATTTTTAAGTGACTTTTGTTGGAAAGTAGGTAGGGCAATTTTGCTAAGTTTGTATAAATAGAAACCTAGCGCTAGCACTTTCTGGCAGAAGAGGCAGCAGGAGCACCTTGCTCAACAGGCAACTTCTCAGCAAGACCAACACCCGCAGTAGCCCTAGCGTTTTCAGCCATCTAAGGAATCAGGCAAGCCATTGGGCTGTTGAATGCTCATTGGACCTCTAGGTAGACTCTCCAATAGTCTTCTAGAGCTTAATTTCTATTGGTTTTTTTATCGAGCATTTTTAAATTGATTAGACTAATTTTACTCTAGCCTAATTCTCATTGGTCCACCTCTATGGCCATCCAATAGGATTGAGGGGAAGTTAGGGACAACTGGCCTAGGAACCTGCATGTGTCCAATATTCCCTTTGTGCATAGGGGAAGCCTTGGTGTATGTGTGTGTGTGTGTCTCTCTCTCTCATCCCCTACTAACAGAGCTCACCCCCTCCTTGCTAGGGATGTGGGAAGACTTTTTAGTCTTCCCATGACCATCCAAATTTCCCCTTGCTTTGGCCATTGGATTAATGAGTTAATTTTTGAAACCTTAGCCTATGGAAGTCTTAATGGAGTTAAACCTAGGTCTTTTAAGCCCCATTGCTCTTTTGCAGACTGTCCCCCTTTGGATCCCTATTTTCCCTCCTTTGGATCCCTGACGAGACCGGTATGGCAGCCTTACCAATATTCTAGCTTTTACTCCCCTGGTACTTCCCCATATTAAATGATCAGTTTAAAATGAGAATCATTTGGGAATATTTATATTAGTTTTTATGACAAGGGGAGACTAGACAAGCCCTTCTTTCCTGGGTTATTTGCCACTCTTCAAAAACACGAATTGGTTGCCTGTTATCTCAAGAAAGTAAAAAAGAAATGTGTGGATCTTTATGGTTTATTTGCCCGTAACATAGAGCGATGAAGACGTGAGCGCGCCCGATGTGCAATGGACTAAGGGTGGGAGTGGGTAATAAGTCCGGGGCAAGGACACGAAGATCCTTTGACAAAATAAATCTGAGAGAGGTTCTTTAGGTTCTTTTCTTGAGTGATGATCCCGAACACTACCAAAGTGTCACAAAGTGATGACGTGTTTGCCTGAGAGCAGAAACCCTAACTGCTGCTGCAAACCCTAATTCTGGAAACCCTAGCCCTAAAACCTGCAAACCCTAAAATCTGCCAAAAACCCTAAAACAGCAGAAACCCTAACTCTAACCCTAGGGCAGCAGGGAAATCCCGTGAAATGCGCAAACATGCTGACGTGGCACCGTACGGCATGGCCTGGAAGAGAGAGAGAGAGAGAGAGAGAGAGAGAGAGAGAGAGAACTCCATTGCTTTATTCTTGAAACTCAAGAGAGTTTGTAAGAGAAAAGATACTTTGCTTTATTTTCAGGCTTTTGATTGTGAGCTTTTGGGGCTCTACTTTTGGCATCCCTTGTAAACATTAAAATATGTGGATTTGGCTCCCACTCTGCAGAGCATATGGACGTAGAGTTTGAGAGTGAGACCCAACCACTCTCGTACTTTGAACTGATTAATACAAAAAGAAATACCGAAAGGGGCGCCAGTCTTTGGGGCCAATATCTCTAGGCACGAAACTCCGCCGGGCCAGTGCAAATCTATTGTGAACTGTGAACTGTTTTAAAGTCGTTATTTGGTGCTGTCGTGATTGATTCTTGACTTGGAGAGTCCAAGTCTGTTATAGTGGTATCAGAGCACGGACAATTTCTCTTCTACGGGAAATCCGATCCCAATTTTTTTTTTTCTACAGCACCTATGGCTTCACGCAAGGATCAGTCGACTCCCTCCGCATCCGGAGATGCAGGCACGGATCACAACGAAGATTCCGACAGAGAGTATGGCCCACCTCTGCCTACTCAGGCGGAGCAACGAGAGATGAAGCGTCGTCAATTGATCGGCGATGCAACAAAGATGATGCTCAGTTTTGCGAAGGACCTGAATTGGTAAAATATATGAGCGAGACTTCTTTTCAGGAAGTGCACGAACAGTGGCAGAAAACCACAACACCACCCCTGAAACCCGCTCTCAAGAAACCTTCTACTCACAAGACCTATTCAGAGAAGGAATTAGAGGTGGTTGATGCACGGATTGCTAAGCTTTTTGACGTGTAGAACAAAGCTAAAAAGCACGGCAAAAAGCAGAAGAAAGGCACTGACTTCCCCGGTTATTTGGGTCGTCAGTCGACATTTGATAAGGCAAAGAAACTAAAGAAGCGTGTTCGATTAGAAGGAGTACCCAGTTCTTCTTCTTCTTCTTCTGACAGTTCTTCTAGCTCTTCAGATTCGAGCAAAGAAGACAGAAAAGGCAAAAAGCGAAGCAAGAAACAACGCTTCGGAAAAGGCAAGAAAAAGGCAAAGAAGTCTAAATCTCGCCCAGTGAGTGACAGTTCTACAGAGGACTCGTCTACAGACAGTTCGACTCTAATGACGGCAACTTTTATGCGAACAAGAAGAATTTTTATAAAGCCAACCAGTATGACTTTCTAGAAGATAAAAGCAAGAAAGTCCGAGAGTTTAAGGAAGGTGGACAGTCGATCAAATTTGACAAGATGCTTCGAAGGCTTTGTCTTTTATACAGCAGTTTGACATCGCTTTCGCGGGCGGACGCTACTCAGAGCACTCCAAGATTCAAAGACCTGCCTCTTATTTTAAGGGGAATGCTCGAACTTGGTGGTCCACACTTCTTTTAAACAAGAGTGCGCCAGTTAAATGGCTGAAATTTAAGAAGCTTTTTATTTCTACTTGGTTGACTCAAGAGTATAAACGCGATATACGAGCTGCTTGGAACCATCTTCGGATGACCAAGAGAGATACAGTGGATGCTTATTGCGAGAGATTCTGGAGCTCTTTTCTACCCGCCTCTTCATTCAAGAAGATCTTGTTCAGAGAACAGATTGAGCCGTTTACCTTGGATCTACCTACAGAGATCCGAGATCGTCATGCGAAACGGGGCTTTGCCATTCACTCTGGCAGTCTAACCTACCCCACCGATGAGGTCATGACACAACGAGCCGAACAGACTTCAGCGAATGAAAGTAGAAAGAGAAAGAGCAACCTAGAAAAGAAGGATGCACGACCCAAGCTTACTCCGGAGGAGAGAGCTCGCTTCATCAGGGAGGGGAAGTGCTTTGGATGCGGGGAACATGGACATATCTCCGCGAAGTGCCCTAACAAGGCACCGAATGAACAAGATGAAGAAAGGCCAGAAAGTTCTAAAGCAACTGAGAGACGTGGCAGAAAAGCAAATAAAAAGCAGAACTGGTACCACATGGTGTGGGACCTGAACCGAATCAAATGAATGAAAGTACAAACTTTGCCGCTTTTGGGGCAAAGTGAAGGATCAGGAAGCTCTTTTGAAGGAGCCAAGGCCAACTTCTTTTCACTTGGAATTGGCGGCTCGATTTGGAACTACACCCAACAGGCTGAGGCCACAGGCGGAGGTAGTTCGAGTGGCACCCGACGGGATGTTGCCATTACACCGAGCATTGGCAAACTTCGTTTGCAATGACAGGGGTGTTCAGGGCACGTGAGTGACATAGAAACTCAAAATTCCTTGGTTCCACAAAAACTACGCCATGGTTGACTACCGGGCCGAGAAAGCGACTTTGACAAATGAAGGGCTCAGAGATTGTACTTGATGAACTTCAGTTTCTTTACTCAATTCTTTTGGGAGAGAACTTAACGATCAATAAAGGTCGAATATGTTTTGACCTGAACAAAAGAAGGCCAAGATTTTTTTTTCTCCACACTCATGCCGATTGCTTTTTAGAGGGCCTGAGGATCATACCATTGATCTGATACCTGGAAGCATACCACCGAACCGGCCACCTTACCGTGTGAGCCGAGCATAGAATGAAGAGATTATGAACCAAGTGAAAGACCTCTTGGAAAAGGGTCTTGTCCAGCCTGGTACTTCACCGTATTGCTCTCCAGTGTTGTTGGTTTTGAAGAAAGACGGATCTTGGAGAATGTGCATCGATTATAGAGCTCTTAACAAAATCACCATCAAGAACAGATTTCTGATTCCTAGGATCGCTGATATACTCAACAGATTGCACGGATCCTTGTGCTTTAGCAGGATTGATTTGAAGAGTGGATATCATCAGATCAGAATCGCGCCGAGAGACGTCTACAAGACAGCTTTTCGGACGACTTTTGGATTATTTGAGTTTTTGGTGATGCCTTTTGGCTTAACCAATGCTCCTGCGACATTTAACCGGATGATGGACAGGATTTTTCTTCGAGAGAACCAGCTATTTGTTGGCACTTTCTTTGACAATATCATTGTTTTCTCCAAGAATGAGGTAGAACACGGAGATCATCTGCTTCAGGTCTTTCAAGCACTACGAGATCACAAGTTAGTGATTAATGCAAAGAAAAGTGAATTTTTCCTACCAGAGATACACTTTTTGGGACACTGTCTCAGCAGCAGCATGAGTGCAAATGGATCCGGCCAAGATAGAGACTATACGTGATTGGCCCGATTTGAAGAATGTCAATGAAGTTAGAAGCTTCTAGGGACTGTGTTCGTACTACAGGCAGTTCATTCGAAAGTTTGCAGAGGTTGTTTCCCCTTTGCATATCTTGACACAGAAAGGAGTCCCTTTCTCGTGGGGACCCACAGAGGTGACTGCCTTTCAGACATTGAGAGAAATTGACTACGGGACCAGTTTTGACTTTGCCGGACTTGCAGAAGTCATTTGAAGTATATTGTAATGCTTCTGGTCGTAGTCTGGGTGCGGTCTTAATGCAAGAAGGCCATGTCATTGCTTACGAGAGTCGATTGTTCTCAAGGCCGGAGATGACAGCACAGATTTATGAGAAAGAGCTTTTGGCGGTTATCCATGCTCTTACTCACTGGCGGCATTACCTACTCGGAGCAGATTTTATTGTCTTTACAGACCATCAGAGTTTGCGCTACTTCTTGTCACAGAAGCAGCTTTCGGAAAAGCAGATGCGGTGGGCGAACATCTTGTCACAGTTTCACTTCCACATTGCCCATATGCAGGGACAGAAGAATGTGGTGGCAGATGCTTTGTCTCAGAAGCCGTTGGTTCTGGCTATTTCCGCGATACATCCTAGGAGCTTCGAGGATATGGTCGACCAGTATGCCACACATACAAATTTTGCAAACGTTTTCACACAGATACAGGATGGGGAGACAGTAGCGGAATATTCCATTCGGGATGGCTACTTGATGAGAAAAACCATGTGCATTATACAGCCGTTGAGGGAAAAGGTTATGACTGAATGCCACTGTCCACCTTTTACGAGTCATCGCAGCATTGCTACCACCATGAAAGGGGTAGAGAGATACTTCTTTTGGCCGAGACTCAAAAAGGATGTGGAAGAGTTTGTGCGCAGTTGCTTAGTATGCCAAAAGGTCAAGTTTGACAGGCATAAAGCACAGGGATTGTTAGAGCCTTTACCCATACCCACCCGCCCCTGGGAAAGTATTGCAATGGATTTCATTTTTGATCTCCCGAGAACACAGAGTGGTCACGATGGTATCTGGATTGTTATTGACAGATGTAGCAAACAGGCTCATTTCATTCCAGTGAAGAAAACAGTCAAGCCGAATCACTTAGCGAGACTGTTTGTGGCCCAGATCTTCAGATTACATGGCATGCCTGAGACGATTGTCTCCGACAAGGATCCCAGATTTACGAGTTTATTTTGGAAGCCAATTTGGGAGAACATTGGCACGCGATTGCAGTTATCGTCATCGTTCCACCCGCAGACTGACGGGCAATCTAAGATTGCCAATTTAGTGGTTCTAGATTTATTGAAGTCTTATATCTTGGATCAGAAGACTCAATGGGAAAAGTACCTACCTTTGGTGGAATTTGCCTACAATAACACGATACACTCTTCGACGGGGAAGGCGCCATTTGAGATTGTTGAAGGTGCTACGAAGGTTCCACCCTTCCTAAGCACGAAAGATAAGATTTTTGAAGCCGATGAATATACGCGAGAATTAGATATGGCTTTTGCCAAGGTTCGCGAGACTTTGCAGAAATCTCAAGAACGACAGAAAAAGGCAGCGGATCGCCATCATCACAACTTGAAATTGAAGGAGGATGATTGGGTGCTCTTACGTTTAGAGAAGGCACGCCTGAGAAAGAAAAAGGGAAAGGAGAGGCTTTTTCCAAAGCTTAGTATGCGATACTACGGACCTTTTCCAGATCTCTGAAAAGATAAATGATGTCTCCTTCCGACTGAAACTGCCTGATACATTGGAGGATTCACAATGCATTTCATGTGAATCTCTTGAAACCTTTCAAAGGTGATGTGCCTGATGATGGGGAGCCTGATGAGCGACCTGAAGTGGAAGAAAACGAGGAGATCCTTGTTCCTGAACAGATTTTGGCACATAAGGATACGAAGAATAAAGGTAAAGTCCGAAGGGGGTTCTTGGTTAAGTTCAAGAACTATCCTGCATTGGATGCGAAGTGGATGGAGGAGGAGGACCTAGCAGATACTCCTCAGATTGTGAAACTTTACCTCGAGGCTTTTGGTTTAGCATAGTCTACTCCAAATGGAACCCAGAATTCAGCTTGGCCGGAGATATGGTGCAGTGGGATGCACAAGAGGGGAGTTACTCCGCTCCTTTGTCAACAGATGCCTCGATTTTGATACTAAAGTCACTGATGTCTCTTTGAGCTTCAAGGATACTGAGAGCTGACAGTATTCTGCTGGATGACTTATGAAATGGAATTCCTGAATATGATACTGATTTGTTCTTGACTTCTTTTTAAGTGCAGGAACTGATAGACGACATGACTCCAGCATTTTGGTCTGATTGATCTCGAATAGACATGGTTGCAATAGGGGTTAGTCAATCGGACATTGATGAGGTCCTGATTGGATCTAGATGCGATTGCTAACTACATTGCCGATAAATCATGGTCTAAGATCCGAATGAATGTTGAGTGTCATGTGATGTCCTGTGATGTCTAGTGATGTCCTGTGATGTGACTGTCGATTGGTACATGTGCTAGATGTGTGTTCCTAGTATGTAGGTACTAATAGTCAGTGTCTGCTAAGACGGTTTATGACCTCTGCCTGTTTTGCAGGCGTAATCGAGGGTGATTACAATGCTTTCAAGAGGGGGGTATGTCACAAAGTGATGACGTGCCTGCCCGAGAGCAAAAACCCTAACTACTATTGAAAACCCTAATTCTGAAAAACCCTAACCCTAAAACCTGCAAACCCTAAAATCTGCCAAAAACCCTAAAACAACAGAAACCCTAACCCTAACCCTAGGGAAGTAGGGAAATGACGTGAAATGCGCAAACATGCTGACGTGGCACCGTACGGCAAGGCCCAGAAATCACGGCGGGAATTGCGTTGGGAAAAAATCTGCTTTTTGCTCTACGCAAATTGCAAGGGGAGAGAGAGAGAGAGAGAGAGAGAGAGAGAGAGAACTCCATTGCTTTATTCTTGAAACTCAAGAGAGTTTGTGAGAGAAAAGATACTTTGCTTTATTTTCAGGCTTTTGATTGTAAGCTTTTGGGGCCCTGCTTTTGGCATCCCTTGTAAACATTAAAATATGTGGATTGGGCTCCCACTCTGCAGAGCATCTGGACACAGAGTCTGAGAGTGAGACCCAACCACTCTTGTACTTAGAACTGATTAATACAAAAAGAATACGGAAAGGGGCGCCAGTCTTTGGGGCCAATATCTCTAGGCACGGAACTCCGTCGGGCCAGTGCAAATCTATTGTGAACTGTGAACTGTTTTGAAGTGGTTATTTGGTGCTGTCGTGATTGATTCTTGACTTGGAGTGTCCAAGTTTGTTACAAAAGAGCTCTAATACCAATGTAATGTGCAACGAAAGTGATTGATGGTGAATGCTTAGGATGAGTGCTCAATGCGTACTCAAGGTTCCTATAACTGAATAAAAGAGTTCCTTTTACTTTATGAGGGATGTGCAAAGACTAGAGAGAGAAGAGAAAGATACTGTGAGTGAAGGTTTTGTGAGTGAAGAGAGAGAAAGGACACCAGATGGGGTCCCAAACCCCCCTCCAAGGGTCCCCCTCTCTATCACTAGAGAGTTATTTGCTTTAGATTGCACCAATGTTGATACAATGGTCCTAGATGTTGAGATGCTGATGGGATCTTACTATAGATACTTGGTTCTGTGAGGCCAAGGACTGAAATGCAAAAACTTTTGTGAAAACTGATGGGATCTGCAAGTGTTGACGAGGCTATGGGCTGAAATCTGAAAACGATGGGCTGATCTGAGTGCTGAAACTGAAAACGCTGGTGTGACTTGCATATCTGCGACGATACGGCAAGGATATGGCTGAAAACGACTAACGCTAGGGCTCTGGCAATGTGGGCTGAATTTGGTACGCTAGGCTGATGCTAGGCAAAAAAGCTTGGATGCTAATGAAAAACACCATGAATGCTGAGGTACTGCGAGTACTTGGTGCTTGTACTAAGTGTTAGACTTACACCACTCTGCTGCTTCACAAGTCTAGGGCATACTTGTACGGATAGTATGTCGTCGGGCTGGCTACCCATAGTCTAGGTTGTACCTGGTCCGATCGCCCGAGTTTGGGGCCGGCCGCCCACTTTTGTATGGGCGTCCTCATATATTTCCATATATCATTTTCTTGTTGGGTCGTGGGGGGATTTTTCCAGGCTTTGCCCTACCTCCCCTTGGGCACCTATTTATGGGGCCAGGGGAGTACCCACTTCCAAACACATCTAATTGTATTCCAAACACATCTAATTGTATTGGGTCTTCTGCTCATGGTAGTCATGGGGGGCTGATCGCCCCCTCTTTCTACGCATAGTGTTTTGGACCTTGGTCTCTCTCTCTCTCTCTCTCTCTCTCTCTCTCTCTCTCTCTCTCTCTCTCCTTTCCGCGCACGCAACCTAGGGTCACTATATATGGGATTAAAGCTGGGTTTGGCAATGCAAACAAAAATTTCTAAAAATGTCACTTATTAATGAGTGAATAAACTCACTTATAAGAGGTGCTTCACATGCAGATAAATACCTAGGTTGGGTGCTAATGCAATTGTATGGGAACACGTCCCAGTGCCTACACATAGCAAACACTGGCTATGCTCATGTGCAATCAGAGGGTGTGCAACTAATCTAAAGTGTTTGGGCATGCATATCCTACATACAAACTCACAAGGGTTCCAAAACACTTTCTAGGCTATTCTAAACCGTAGCAGTAGGAGTTATCTTGTCCACATGCACATAGGGTTAGATGTGTACGTGACATGTGGACAACCCTACTGCATATTTCACAAAGGCTTTGCCTCGTGAGAAGTTCAAAGCTTTGGGCTTACTCTCCTTTGTGGATTGAAAACATACAATCTACACTTTCCTATAATTGAGGGCCAACTCATATCCACCGCAAAACTCCCAAGGGGGATTTGTTACCATATTATGGTAGTGATGTGTGTGAACGCACTTAGGAACGCAAGGGACACCTTTTTTTCTCTTTAAAGTTTTTTTTCCGGCTTGTATATACGCCCATCACTGTAGGGCAAGTCTTATCTTTGGATTGGCACACTCAATAATATTACTTCCTAACTTGTGTCCTCTGGAGCTTCTCCTTCGTCTTCTCCATCGTTGTGTGCATTCTTGCAACCGTATGTCCAACAAGACCAATATTTCTGTCCAAGAAGTGCTCTAGCCTTCTGGCCGTATTTCTAACAAGACCAATGTTTATTTCCAAGAAGTGCTTTAGCCTTCTGGCCCTATTTCTAACAAGACCAATGTTTATTTCCAAGAAGTGCTCTAGCCTTCCACTTATCCCAAAGTAAGAGTTTTGATGTTTTTCTTGGTTAACAAAATCTTGAGTGTGTTTGACCTCAGTAAAGATTGTAATGCTCTTGCTTGACCACCCATGCAATTCACAGCGAACTTTTGGAAGAGGAAAGCCAACCCTTGACATATGTAGAGTCTAGATCCCCTTTGCTTTGTTGGAAGAAAAGCAAATGCAAACAGCTTCCTTCCAGAAAAGTTAAATGGTGAGGATGCCTGACTGCATTTCAGCTCAAGGAGCTTCAAACATTTGCACCCTTAAGGATTTTTCCACAACGGAGTGCTCTTTTCACGCTTTTATACACTTAGTACTACACAACTCTCTCTCTCTCTCTCTCTCTCTCTCTCTCTCTCACAGAGACAAACGCGATGCATACCCGTCTCACATTGTCGAATGCCTTAGGTTCCATAAGAAAGGTGCAATCTGTCACCTGCTTTCGCTACCGGTAGCCTACAGGCGCTATATTTTCGAGAAGGGGAAATTACCAAAATACCCCTCTAATTTGAGGAAATTCCCAAAATACCCTCAAATTTCAAAAATTCCCCAAATGCCCCCGATATTTTGTCATAAAT
Organism: Adiantum capillus-veneris; assembly: GCF_014529385.1. Lineage (NCBI taxonomy): Eukaryota > Viridiplantae > Streptophyta > Polypodiopsida > Polypodiales > Pteridaceae > Adiantum > Adiantum capillus-veneris. Next base: position 52,038,871 of record NC_140958.1, on the reverse strand, counting down.
TCCCAAAATGCCCTTCAAATTTTCCAAAATTCCCAAAATACCCCTGGTTGTGAGACTAAATTTCTCGAAAAATAAATTTTTTTGTAGGTCTTCACAAGAAGAGTGATTGTCTATCGTACAAGATGCTAAAACTACAATTTGAGTTGGTTACGTAGGCTTTGGAGATGAATTGCTTCATTATTTTTAGACATAATTGCCTTTTTTGCGATGGTAACTGGTGACAAATTACATGTTGAGCACTCAAAAACGGATCTCAATTGTCAAAAACGAATGAAGATTAGAAAATCTTGAACATTCCAACCAAAATAGATACAAGGGTATTTTGGGAATTTTTGAAATTTGAGGGGTATTTTGGGAATTTCCTCAAATTAGAGGGGTATTTTGGTAATTTTCCCTTTCGAGAATTATAGAACTTACCTGTCGTGCCTCGTCATTACGGCGGCTGTGGCGCCAAGCAAAAAAATCCGTTCGATTCCATTTATAAAGGGGAAAATTACCAAAATACCCCTCTAATTTGTGGGAATTCCCAAAATACCCCTCAAATTTCAAAAATTCCCAAAATATCCTTGTATCTATTTTGGTTAGATTATTCAAGCTTATCATTCCTTTATTCTTCTTTGACAATCAAGATCCGTTTTTGAGTGCTTAGCATGTAATTTGTCACAAATTACCTCGCAAAAAAGGGCAATTATATCTAAAAATAATGAAGCAATTCATCACCAAAGCCTACATAACCTGCTCAAATTCTAGCTTTAGTATCTTGTATTGATAGACAATCAGTCTTCTTATGAAAGGTACAAAGTTTTTAATCTTTGGAAAAATTTAATCTCACAACCAGTGGTATTTTGGGAATTTTGGAAAATTTGAGGGGTATTTTGGAAAATTATGACAAAATATCGGGGGTATTTTGGGAATTTCCACAAATTAGAGGGGTATTTTGGTAATTTTCCCTTTATAAAGTTGTGTTTATTTGGTGAGCCAAAGGTCTTTTTTTTTAAAGGGAAAATTACCAAAATACCCCTCTAATTTGTGGAAATTCCCAATATACCCCTCAAATTTCAAAAATTCCCAAAATACCCCTGTATCTATTTTCGTTGGATCTTCAAGATTTTCTAATCTTTATTCTTGTTTGACAATTGAGATCAGTTTTTAAGTGCTTAGCATGTAATTTTTTGCAAATTACCTCCCAAAAAAAGGCAACTATGTCTAAAAATAATGAAGGAATTCATCTCCAAAGCCTACGTAACCAACTCAAATTCTAGTTTTAGCATCCTGTATGGTAGACAATCACTCCTCTTATGAAAAGCTACAATTTGTTTTGTTTTTGGAGAAATTTACTCTCACAACCAGGGGTATTTTGGGAATTTTGAAAAATCTGAAGGGCATTTAGGGAATTTATAACAAATTATGGGGGTACTTTGGGAATTTTTCAAATTTGAGGCGTATTTTGGGAATTTCCACAAATTAGAGGGGTATTTTGGTAATTTTCCCTTTTTTACAACAAGGTCAGGGGATTGATCCACTTGGCTCGATCTAGACCCTAGATCCCCAATTATTACTTTCTCAATCGTGACCATACAATCATTTTAAAAAAAGAAAATAAAAACAGCGGGCTTTTCTCACCACAAGCAATCCGCACTGCTTTTTATTCGGGCTGCTATAAAATAAAAATAAACAAGTAAGCAATCGCAAGCCAGAACCAGAACTAGAACGATGAAGTATAGAGAAGAGCATGACGAAGCAGGAGGGAGCAGAGGGATTCTAAAGTTAAGGCGTCAACAATAGAGAAAGTAGAGGAGTACAAACGCGAGCCGCGAAGCGAGGGAAACCATTGACGAGCAACAAGACAAAGTGCACGACATTGCAAGGCAGCTGTTGACGAGCAGAGCACAGGGAAAGCTTGAAGGAAGTAAAGAGAACGAGAAGTTTTGAGTGAGGAGGGATGTTGCCATAAGAGGGGGAGATCGACCGCTTAAAATATTCAACACAAGCTTCCAAGAAATCACCATCAACCTGTCCACTTCTTCTTCCAATTTCCAAGCACACACACTCACCTAGACTATGACACACACACACACAGTAAACATAGAATTGACATAGACAAGCTTGTAAGAGAGTGTAAGAGATGGAGACTAGATTAGAGAGTACACAGCAAATAACCATAGCATAAGAGAGTAGAGAAGAGAATCTGCAAGAGAAAGGCCTAAATCTAGCTCCAAACTCCACGGCACCTCTCTTGTAGAGTTGGTATTTAATATATTATTTTGAGTTTAAGGTGCCAAAAATTGAGGCCCCTCTTTTTACAACCACTTTACTTTTGCAAATGAGTGAAGCTCATTAGTTCTTGCATGACCCATAAGGGGAGTTCCCACTACGACTATTTACAGAGCCATAGTGGCTTATTGAAATGATGTTCTAAGATACTGTGCAACTATAAAATGGCCAAGAGTAATTGTCGTTGCCTCTTCATAAACTCCCCGCATTTCACTCTACAAAATCATCATCAACTCAATTAGTAAAATAAATAGACAGCACATAATTAACCATTACGTCCAGCTATCCCAATTGCAGCTAACCACTACAACATGAGGGTGCCCAGTCTCGTAACATCCCTCCCACCAGAGATAGCAACTGTCCTCAGTTGCTCAATAGAGAAATCAACTGGACAGTGAGTGATGGAAAGTGTGGAGAAGGTCGAGAAAGTTGCAAAAAAACTTTTCAGGCATCCATTTGGCATCCTCTCTAGGGTGGCCCTTGAAAGTCAAAAGGTAACGGTTATAAACCATTCCAATGTGTGTAGTGGTAGTCTCATGGTCAACTATTTTGTCAGGGATGAGTTGCTCTTCTTGGTCTACAAGTGAAGGTGGGTCTTCATAAATGTGGTGTGTAGGTAGGGGTCCTCGGAATGGGCGTAAAAGACTAATGTGAAAGGCATTGTGAATGTGCCAATGTGCAGGTAATGCTAAACGGAAAGAAACATCATTAATGACAGCTGAAATTTTGAAAGGTCCATAAAAACGAGGAGCAAGCTTAACAAAGACATTAGTATCAACACTTTTGATCCTTCGTTTTTCAATGCGAAGTAAAATATGATCACCTTCTTTGAATTGGTGTGCCTTGCGGTGCTTGTTAGCATGCTTGGTGTAAAGTTCTTGTGAGTGTTTAATTGCAGAATGCACACTTGCATAAATATCATGAAAGTCAGTAGTGAAATCGTCAGCGACGGCAGGCACGACATTAGAAAGACGTGAAGCAGGAGTAGGAAGTGAGTGACCATAGACAATTTCAAATGGAGACTTACCCATGGCAGTGTGAGTGGTATTGTTGTAGGCAAATTGCAAAATATGAAGGTAATCATCCCATTTCTTAGGTTGAGAAGAAACATAAGCCTTTAACAAGTCAATAATAGTGCGATTGGTGACTTCGGTTTGACCATTGGATTCAGGATGGAATGTAGAAGTGAAGTCAAGTGTAGTGCCAAGATTTTCAAACACAGTAATCCAAAAAGCACTACAAAATTTTGAATCTCGATCAGAAATAATCACTTTAGGCAAACCATGATGTGGGAAAACAGTCTTAAGAAACAAGAGTGCAGCTTGATGTGCTGTGAGTGTTTTCTTACACGGAACAAAGTACGCTTGTTTAGAGAAGCGATCAATAATAGTCCATATCATGTCATATTTGTGCGTTGTGAGTGGGAAACCAGTAACAAAATCCATTGAAATATGTTCCCAAGGTCTCTCAGGAATGGGGAGAGGGTGTAAAAGTCCCAGTTTCTTACCTGTAGAGCTGCTTTGATTTTTTGACAAATCAAACAAGTTGACACATACTGTTTAATATCCATTCTCATAGTATGCCAATAGAAATCACGACATAAATTTTGAAAAGTTGCAGCAAATCCTCTATGTCCAGCGTAAGGAGGTTTGTGCAATTGTTCAATAATTAATGTACGGAAAGGTTTAGTCACACACAATTTGTGTTTGAAATAAAGGAAGTTTTCTTGAATAGTGTATTCGAGAAATGTGTATACAGAATTATCAAGTATGTGCAACCATGTCGTTTTGAAGTCATCATCATGTGCATAAGTGTCAAGCATACTGTCAATGAAGTTCCCGTAATGGTTGATAGATGATTAAGTGAGGGTCTTCTACTCAAAGCATCAACTACAACATTTTCTTTACCAGGTTGGTATTGAATGTTGGGTTGAAAACTTTGAATAAAAGCGGCCCACTTAATATGTCTATCATCTATTAAGGGCTGAGAGAGTAAATATTTGATACTTTGTTGATCGGTTTTAATGATCAAGTCAGTACCCATTAGATACTGTTTCCAAATTTTCAATGCATGTACCACGGCAGTCAACTCTTTATCATAAGTACTGAACTTTGTTTCAGACGGTTTGAATTTACGACTTTCGAAAGCAATTGGATGGTTATCTTGCATGAGGACTGCACCGATACCTTTTCCACTAGCATCAGTGACTACCACAAAGAATGGTCTTTCAAAATCAAGCAATTGCAATACAGGTGCATTAGTCAAAGCATATTTAAGTGCATTAAATGAGCTTTCTTACAAATCAGTCCATTCATAAGGCATGTTTTTCTTCAACAGGAGAGTCAAATAATGTGCTTTGTAAGCAAAATTATGAACAAATTTCCTGTAATAGCTTCAAAGACCAATAAAAGATCGTAGCTCATGCAAGTTTTTGGGTCTAGGCCATGATTGAATGGCTTCAATTTTCTTTGGATCGACATGTATTCCCTTACCCGATACAATGTGGCCCAAATATTCAATTTCAGATTGGAAAAATGAACTCTTTTCAGGATTCAAATACAAGTGATTTTGTGCAAGTAGATCAAATACACGTGTTAAATGTTGTTTATGCTCTTCTTCAGATTTACTGAATACCAAAATGTCATCAAAAAATACAATCATAAAATCTTGATGGTCAATGAAAATTCGATTCATCATGCGTGTGAATGTAGCTGGTGCATTTGTCAAACCAAATGGCATGACAAGAAATTCATAGTGTCTAGTTTGTGTTCTGAAAGCAGTTTTGTAGACATCATGTTGAAACATTTTATACCCTGATTTAAGGCCAATTTCGCTAAAGATGTGTGCCCCTTTTAGTTTGTCTAGTAGATCATCCACTCTAGGAATAGGAAACCTATTCTTAATGGTGATCTTGTTGAAAGCCCTGTAGTCGATACACATACGAAAGGTTCCATTTTTCTTCTTAACAAGAAGTACTGGAGCTCCGTATGGTGAACTACTAGGTCGGATTAGGCCTCAGTCAAGTAAATCAGTGATTTGAGTTTGTATTTCCCTGTGTGCGGTAGGATTTACACGATAAGGTGCTCTACAAGGAGGTTCACTACCCGATATGATGTCAATTTTGTGGTCTTTTGGGCGTGATGGTGGAATTCCACGTGGCAGATCATGCATGAAACAATCTTTAAATTGAGAGAGGAATTCATCATGGGTGGAGTTATGTGAAGTTTCTCGTGCAGCAGAAATTTGATTGACTAAGACTAGATATGTTTTCACCGGTTTTCGAATTGCTCGTTTGGCTTGAGTGTGAGAGAGGAGTGGAAATTTTTGATGTGCCAGTGTTGCTTGGATGGAGAAATTTTTATTATTATGAGTGAGAGATATTGTACGTGTTTTATAATTAATCAACGGGTCAAATTCATGACGAAATGGCATTCCCAAAATCATATCGAGACCGTGCAATGGTGCTACCAAAAATGTACGTGCTTGTGTGAATTCACCAATGCAAACTTCAACAGTGACTTGGGTTTTACAATTAAAACTTGATTATTAAAAACAGTTTTGACCTTGTAAGGTGATGAAATTTCAGAGAGTGATAGTTGCTGTGCCAATCGTGTGGAAATGAAATCATGGCTGCTACCATCATCTAGCAGAATGGTGACATTTTCACCCTTAACAGTGCCTTGCACTTTAAACAAAGTGTGAGGAGATATAGGAGTACCTGAGGATGGGTTGTCATCGTTATCATAATCAGGGTCATATCCCTCACCGTAGTTAACTTTCACTTCGTTGTCGTCGGGTATAGCATCTTCGATGAGGTTAAGAGTAGCTCCGTTGGGGCGGTTGTTGTTGAAGGGTTCCTGATTTGAATCCTGTTGACTCCATTTGAATGGCCATTGGAGTTACCATTAGAATTTGGAGGAGAACGCTGGTTGGATGGATGTTGGTTGCCTCGTTTTGCTGAGTGTTGTTGTTGTTGTTGCTCGTATGAGGTTGAGCAGTTGTAGGAGGATTGTCAAATCTTCGTCTTTTGAAAAAAGTACAGATTTGGTGTTTGCTTCTGTCAAAGTTAGGAGAGAAAGGAGGCCTCTTGTTGCGGTTAGTGTTAGCAGGTTGATCAGTGTGAGAGGAATGTCCACCTTTCTTCTTTTGTGCGTTGAGAGCCAAATTAATGGCCTTTGACAGAGAATCTGGTTCGAACATATCTACCTCAACACTAATTTGTAGTGCCAAGCCTGATATGTACTTTCGCTTCAATTTCCTGCGACTAACATGTTCAATAGCTTGCAATTGAATTAAACAATTCCAAAAACGGTCAGTGTAACCCTGTACATCTTCATTTCTACCCTGTTGAATTAAATCTCATTGACGTCGTGCTATAGCTTTGTACTGTGTGGGCAAAAATTGGGGTAAAAACAATTTTTTAAATGCATTCCAGGTGCGTGGTCTTCTTCCACGTTGTTTGGTGGCGTTCCACCACAATGCAGCGCTGCTAGTGAGATGATTTGATGCATACTTTACCATTTCACGCTCGGGAAAGTCTTCATCATGAAAATAGTCATTTAGTTGGCTAACCCATGCTAGAACCGTGCTAGCATCTTTAGTGCCATCAAAATCTTTGAAAGTGAAGGCTTTTCTGCTAATTTTGTTTTTCTTGGGTGCCGGTGCAGATTCGGTGCGTGCAGAATGCAATAATTTATCTTCAAGTTCTTGCCTTCGCATGCGTTCATATGTGAGTGACTGCTGAAAATTTTGAAGTTGCTCTGCAATCATGGGTGCCCGAGGAAGGTGTGCCATGATTGCGTGTTTTGTCTTTTTTTATTTTTTAAATTTTTTTAAATAAATACTTAAATGGTAATGCTGAAAAAGGCTATTTGGTAATATTCACAGATGCAATATGCGGAATAAAATAAAATAAATAACAGAAATTTAATGTACTTAGCTGAGAAATAGCGGTGGCGTCCAGTCCGGAATGGTGATGCGCTAGGAAATTGCCAGAGAGTAGACGGTCCGACGGTGTGTCACCGAGCCAGTTGAATTTTGTAGCGTCTAGTCTCCCTTTTGTTGCAAAAATATTTGGCAACTATGGAAATCTCCCGTGCCAATACCAACCCGTTGACTTGCAAGAGGGGAAAGTCGAGCTTCTTGGACTTACCTCGGTGGTTGTCCTTCCATTTCTTGATGGCACTCTATGAGTTCAATACTTCTTGGGAAACAACGACCGAACGGGGAAGAGCCAATTGAGTTGGAAGACTGATTAAGTGGAGGCAGTGAAGGAGTACGAGCAGAAGTGCGACGCGAGAGAGAGTGCGAGAAGAAGAGCACGACGATATGGTGAACTCGCTCTACTGTAATGTGTAGAGCATAGTGAGTTCTTATTAGGTTTTAACAAAAGAATATGTGTACATACCTGGCGGTCCGCCCACTTACCTGGGCGACCACATTGGGCTTTATACCCCAACAACCTCCCACTTAAAGTCCAATGTGGTACTTTAAGTGTGAGAGATGCTACTATACAAGCTAATATACAAGAGATATAGAGGAGTGATGTACTACCCTACACCTAACTGCTTGCGAAAATGTGCAAATCTCTCTGAGGGAAGTCCTTTTGTAAGTAGATCAGCAGGATTTTCTGTGGTGTGAACTTTGACAAGATGAAGTTGCTTATCTTCGAGCATTTCCCTGATGAAATGATACTTCACATCCACATGCTTTGTCTTTGAGTGATAAACTGGATTGTGAGCCAATTGTATAGCACTTTGACTATCACAATATAACACAGGCATCTCTTCTTTGATTCCCAAATCTGTTACTAGTCGATTAAGCCAAATTGATTCTTTGCATGCCTCTGATGCTGCAACATATTCAGCCTCTGTAGTAGACTGAGTAACACAATCTTGTAATCTAGAACGCCATGATACTGCTCCACCAGCCAATGTAAAGACATACCCTGACGTAGACCTTCGGTTGTCTAAGTCACCTGCATAATCTGAGTCTGTAAAACCCTTTACACTTAGATCCTGATTCCCATAGCATGTACGCATACTCTTTGTAGCTTTCAGGTATCTCAATATTCCTTTCACTGCCTCCCAATGTTTCTTGCCTGGGTTTGACATGTATCGACTTACTACTCCCACTGCAAATGCAATGTCTGGGCGAGTAACAATCATTGCATACATCAAACTACCCACTGCAGACGCATATGGAATCTTATCCATTTCAGCATGTTCTTCCTCAGACACAGGACAATCTTGTTTGCTAAGTTTCACATATGGTGGCAATGGAACACTCAATGCCTTTCCCTTCTCCATATTGAAACGTTGCAAGACCTTGTCAATATACTTTGTTTGAGATAACCAAATCAACTTCTTTGATCTGTCTCTCTCAATGCGCATACCAAGTATATGACTTGCCTCACCCATGTCTTTTATGTCAAACGATTTTGCCATCTTTGACTTCAAAGCTGAAATTTCTTCCAAGTGCTTGCCAGCAATCAACAAGTCATCCACATACAAAATAAGGATCAGCCAATTGCCATCCTTAGCCTTCTTTGTATATAGACAGTGATCGAACTCACTACGTTTGTAGCCTTGAGAAAGCATAAACTTTGTGGAACTTATGGTACCATGCCCTCGGTGATTGTTTTAAGCCATAAAGACTCTTTAACAACTGGCATACCAAATCTTCCTTGCCTTTCTCAACAAACCCTTCTGGCTGCTGCATGTAAATTTCCACATCTAAATCACCATGCAAGAACGCTGTCTTGACATCCATTTGGTGCAACACCAAATCTAATATGGAAACCAATGCAAGAAAGCATCTCAATGTAGTCATCTTGACCGCTGGAGAGAAGACTTCATCAAAGTCAATGCCTTGTTCTTGCTTAAAGCCCTTGGCAACAAGCCTTGCTTTGTACTTTGGCTGACTATCATGAGCGGTGATCTTATACCTGTAAACCCATTTACAAGGTAGAGCCTTTTTGCCTTGTGGTAATTTAACTAGCTTCCATGTCTGGTTTTTATGCAGAGCTGTCATCTCTGACTGCATGGCCAATTGCCAATTCCCGGAGTCCTTCATTTGCACTGCTTCCTTGAACATGAAGGCTCATTGCAATCAGTCAACATGACATAGTTCATAGATGGAACAAACCGATCAGGAGGTCGTGAGATCCGTCCTGATTTACGCAAAATAGGTGGCTGAGGCTCAGCCACAACCTGTGGTTCCACTCTATCATGTCCTTGCTCCTCTTGAGCCCTGACATTTTGTCTTGCACGTGCAGGGCCATCTTCTTGGAAGACAACTCTTCTAATCTCCTCAACCCTCTTTGGTTTAGAATGATATTTGGCTTCATTAAAGTGAACATCATTGCTGCGGATAACCTTTCTGGATTTGGGATCCCAAAGTCTGTACCCCATCTTACCAGAATTACCATAGCCTAGAAAGATGCACTTTCTACTCTTTGGCTCAAGTTTGTTCCTAAATTCCTTTGGAACATGAGTATATGCCTCACAGCCAAAGACTCTGGGATGCTTGTATGAGGGCATTTTTCCTGACCATACCATCTCTGCCACCGAATCCTTCTGCAAAACCTTGCTAGGAGATCTATTTATAAGATGAATAGCTGTTGATACAGCTTCAGCCCAAAACCCATTTGGCAGTTGTGCATTAGACAACATACTTCTGACCTTCTCTTGTATGGTCCTATTCATCCTCTCAGCAACACCATTTTGAGGAGGATTGTAAGGAGCAGTAAGTTCACGTTTTATACCTTTTGACTCACAAAAGTCCTGAAAGGCCTTTGAAACATACTCTCCACCATTGTCAGTGCGTAAGCATTTAAGCTTCTTGCCACTCTGATTCTCCACAAGTGTCACAAAAGTTTTGAAAACACTAAACGCTTCATCCTTGTGCTTCAGAAAGTAAACCCATACTTTCCTTGAGTAATCATCTATAAATGTCATAAAGTAAGAAGCTCCCCCTAGAGATAGGTTAGGCATAGGTCCACACAAATCACTATGAACAAGTGCCAATTGTGTATCTCTTCTACTGCTTCTATGCTTATGTGGCTGTTGTGTTTGCTTACCATACAGACAATGTTCACAGAATTCAAAATCATTAAATGACAAGCCAGGCAAATAACCAGAACGAGACAAGATTTCCATTCCCTTCTTGGACATATGTCCTAACCGGCTATGCCACAAAGAAACGTTCAGTTGCTCGGTTACATTGATTACATTTTTAGAGACATTTGATACATAAATCATGTAAAGTCCTCCAGACTTTACTCCATGTGCTACTGTCATAGAACCCTTGGATATCTTCCACATGTTCTGTCCAAAAGTGGTGACGTAGCCAGCATCATCAAGTAAACCTGTGCTCATCAAACTCTTTGTAATTGCGGGAACATGTCTCACATTCTTCAGCGTGAAAGAAGAGCCATTCTGAAACTTCGATTGAACATCTCCAACACCTAAGATCTCACATGTCTGCCCATTGCCTAGCCGAACATGATCTTTAGTGGTCACATAAGAGGTAAACCACTCCTTGTTTGGAGACACATGAAGTGATGCCCCTGAGTCTATAATCCAGTCACTCAGTGCATTTCCATCAGATGCTGTAACAAGAGCTGAGTCCATTGTATTCTTCAAGAAGTAGATGTCTCCTGACACTAGACTGTCATCCTCTGCAACAATGTTTGTCACATTTATTTCTTGAATCTTCACTAAGGACTTGTTCTTCTCACCATGGTCTTCAGCTTTCTCTTTGCCTTTTTCTGCTTTCCATTTTCTGCAGTCTCTTTTCATGTGACCCTTCTTGCCACAATGGTAGCATTCTATGTTACTCTTGCCTTTAGCACTGCGGGACTTGCTACGAGACTGATTCCTCTTTCCACCTTTGTACTTTTCTTTGGTCCTTCCCCTGACAACTAAGGTTGTTCCTTTGCCTTTGTCCATTGTCTTTCTGTTGGTTTCTTCAGTAAGCAGACTGCCTTCTACACCTGCTATGGTCAAACCATCTGGAGGTGCAGAATTACTCAAAGCTGTGCGAAAAGTGTCCCAACTTTTCGGCAATGTGATCAACGGGAACATAGCTCTAACAGGTTCATCAAACTTGACACCTTGAGCTGACAACTGACTGTAGATGGTAATGAATTCATTCAGATGATTGGACATAGGTGTCCCTTCTTTCATCTTCAAGTCAACAAGCTTCTTAAGCCAGTATACCTGTGAAGCTGCACTCTGCTTCTCATAAAGATCACTCAGCTTTTTCCATGCTTCATAAGCCGACATCTCGTTTGCTACATTGAAGTGAACGCTTTCTGCCAAAGTCAGCATAATGGTAGAAAGTGCCAATTCATCCATTTCGCTCCATTCATCTTCGTCCATATCTTCTGGTTTTATCCCCTAGAGCTTTATAGGTTTTATCTGCTTCTTTTGTACCAACACGTGCCAAATCTGCTTCTTCCACAATGGGAAATTGGTTCCATCCAGCTTCTTGATATTGTAAAGAGCAGTATCCTGTGATCCAGCCATAACTACGCTTCACAGTAGTTTACTTTCCTGGGAAAAGTCCGGTAGAGTTTCCCCTGTAAAATGACCTCTGAACCAATATCAACCTGTCAAATGAACCAAGAAAGCTTCAGATTCTGCAGAAATTTTGGCAGAGTCTCCTTTGTAAAAATGGCTATGGTGTACTCAAAAACAGACCAAAAACAGCTCAAAAAACCACTGTCTCTCTAACACTGTGATAGCGGGAAAAAGAGCAGTGCAATCGGGTGGCCTTTGTACTCGTGCACACTCCACAAACCACGCCTCATGCAAACAAGCAAAGAACAAAACAAAGGGGGCACCACCCTAAATTAAGAGGTTTAGTGACCTCACACATAGTGCACATAGGCAAGTGAGACTTCTGGCATTATGATGGCATCAAAACATATGGCAAAACACATAGAAGCGAAGCTTAGGGACCTTATGTAGCATATATATACACAAGACATCAGCTTAACAATACAACGGCATCTGATCATACATAACAAGGATATAGAGAAGCAAGCCAAGGATGGCATAATCCCTTGTCAAAAACAATCAACCCAGCAAGTAGGTATGATCCTACTAGCAACACATCAATACCTTAGAGAATGATGGCGAGGATGGTGGCCATGGAGCATGAGAGAAGACTCCTTATTTAGGTTTTAGGGCTAGTAATGTAGCATACTAGAGGGAGACAGAGAGAGGGAGAGAGAGTAGAGCTGCATCCATAGCTCCTCGTTGTGAGCAATGTCGTCATAGCTTCGTTGCTTGGTGAAGTGGGTGAAGTGTTGGTTTTGAGTGAGAGAAGGCCTCCTTATATAGGTTTCTGAGAGGGTTTAGGATTAGGGATAAACATGCTTAAATCCGCTGATTGGGGTTACTTTTTGCTTAGGGTGGTCAACAGATTGAGGTCACCTGATATGTCACCATCAAGATATTCTCTAGAGTGATGTGAGAGGGGAGGGTAAATGCTGATTTTTCTGATTGTGACACATGGGGATAAGGCCTTGACCAGCATTTAAGAGCAGGTAAGGTGGCTGTTGAAACTGGAGGTTCTGCACATGTCAGGGGGGGACCTGCGGGGGGGAGGTGGCAGCTGGGTCCTCTTGAATATCAAATTCTCAAAAAATCCTCAACCATGGCTTCTTTTGACATGTGTTCTTTGAAAAAATCAGCATGTCTCTTTTCAACTCAAAAGTCTTTATCCCTGTTGACTCACCTTTACCATAAGATTTTCCCCTTTTCTCCTCCTGTAACTGCATTGTTGATGCCCAATCACTGCTTCTAGTAACAGTAAACTGTTACCTACCAAATACTTATGGTGCAGTAAAAAATATTTACCATGGGTAAAAAAGTTACTGTAGGTAAAAAGTGATTTGTATTTACCATGTAGGTGAAAAATATTTACTGTGGTAAAAAATATTTACTGTCGGTAAAAAAGTGAAAACGGAGTATGCTGTGCTGTGAGTCCACACGAACATCCTCGTGTAAATTTCACTAGAAATTCACACCTAGAATGGGCTATTCTGTAAGATATAGGTTGTAGGCATGCATAAGAGCTCGTTCCCACGTATCTTCTGTCCATGGCACTTTTTACTCTTTGGTGCTTGTGAAGTAGATTTTTCTTCTCTTTCGAGATCCCTTGGACTAGAGTATCTTCATCTCCCCAATAACTGACTGTGCCTTTATTGCATCTTCCGAAGGGGTCCTAAAAACCATGCATCAACTGTAAGCAGTGGGTAAACCTGTCCTGCACCTGTACTGTCTCTCACTGTCCTAACACTGTCCTATAAGCATAGACTACGACAATGCCTCAACGGCAGTAAAGCAAAGATGCAATCCCAACTGTCTAACTCTCAGTCAATACATCCTAGCTGCCTATCTAAGGGTGCTCGAGGGATCGCTCCAAGACTTGTATCACCGAAAGGATCTCAACATTCGAGAATCCCCCAGCTCAATAAAACCTCACTCGACCCTCAACAAAGGCTGCAATAAATCTGACAATACATAGACTTCCCACAAAGTCATACATCCACAAATTTCCCACTATATGCTGTAACCGCTGCGGCGGTTGTTTGCTGCGTGACTCACAGCCAGCAAACCCTCAATAGACATACATCATCTTTGACAATACATCCCATGTGGAAGTACCTGCAATGTCAGGATGAAATCTGGAATATCAAGCAGCAAACACAAGCTACCTGATGAACTAGTGGATGTCGCCTACAGTCTGTGTGTAGATGCGCCCGTGTTGTATGTGACATGCCTCCAAGAACTATGAGCCATCCTTCGTTGTGTAGACAGCCACAAATCAACACTCTAGAAGTGCAGATATCCTCAGCACTTGCAGTCGTAGGCCGAAACCCCAAATTTGCAGAGTCAGATCTGCACCCGCCGAGACCACGTAGTCGAAAATGGCCTGCGCAGAACTTTGTCGTAGCCGAACGGTGGTCGAGATGACCTCAGAATGAAATTCTGAGAACACCAAGCCCTTTGGGCTGTCCCACAGGATTTGGGGACGTGTCTTCGCCTGTCGAATCTCACTCCAATCTAAGCAGGTGACTCTAGCTACCTGCAAATGTTGCCCCGAGCCTCGATCTGAGCTCTGATACCAGTTTTGAAGGAGTACGAGCGGAAGTGCGACGCGAGAGAGAGTGCGAGAAGAAGAGCACGACGATATGGTGAAATCGCTCTACTGTAATGTGTAGAGCATAGTGAGTTCTTATTAGATTTTAACAAAAGAATATGTGTACATACCTGGTGGTCCGCCCACTTACCTGGGCGACCACATTGGGCTTTATACCCCAACAGGCAGGAGGTGTAGCTCATTAAGTGGATGCAGTGAACTTGAGCGGAATGGGGTGAATGGGAGTTAAGCAAGGTTTTTGTTTGGTTTTTTTTTAAATTTTCATTGGGCGGCCGGTCTACTGGCTTTTAACTTGAGCCTCACCTTTTAACAAAAGGTGTGAAGGCATGCACAAAAGCGTGGTCAACAGTGAGCAGGCAGCCGAAAGCGACGGGATGAGATGAAGAAGGAGATGTAGCGCCCTGTGTAGGCCGTTTCGGTCTCTGTAGAAGGAGGAAGTTATGCTCAGCAGCCCAGGGCGACCTCGTACGGATGCGGTTGCGGCCGATTTGGTGCAATACAGAGCTTCCTTTTCTCGGCTCAGGAGGTCGTTCCCACTGTAAATTTTTCAACAACTCAACCATGAGTCACTTGATTGGGTGTAAACTTTTCTCCCAAACTCCGCTCCCAGATTTTATCAAGGTCTTCTTGGCCTCTTCAACCCCTTCTCTCTTTTCTTCGACCTTCGAGTCTTCAAGGGAAGTTTTCAAAGCTTTGCCGATTTTTGAATTGTGGTCGACATAGCTTTCCTTGATCCTTGCTCGAATTCTACAATTCCTTAATGAAATTTGCATCAAAATTTCTAAGTGTACCTCGGTTGTTTTTTTATATTTGTTGCAACCATAGCTTCTTGATTGATGAAATCGAGTCTTCTTGTCGCATAATTACTCCGAGTGAACGGAACCTTCGCTCTGATACCACTGTTGCCAGAAGAGGGGGAGATCTACCGCTTAAAATATTCAACACAAGCTTCCAAGCAATCACCATCAACCTGTCCACTTCTTCTTCCAATTTCCAAGCACACACACTCACCTAGACTATGACACACACACACACACACACACACACACACACAGTAAACATAGAATTGACATAGACAAGCTTGTAAGAGAGTGTAAGAGATGTGTAAGAGATGGAGACTAGATTAGAGAGTACACAACAAATAACCATAGCATAAGAGAGTAGAGAAGAGAATTTGCAAGAGAAAGGCCTAAATCTAGCCCCAAACTCCACGGCATCTCTCTTGTGGAGTTGGTATTTAATATATTATTTTGAGTTCAAGGTGCCAAAAATTGAGGCCCCTCTTTTTACAACCACTTTACTTTTGCAAATGAGTGAAGCTCATTAGTTCTTGCATGACCCATAAGGGGAGTTCCCACTACGACTATTTACAGAGCCGTAGTGGCTTATTGAAATGATGTTCTAAGATACTGTGCAAATATAAAATGGCCAAGAGTAATTGCCGTCGCCTCTTCATAAACTCCCCGCATTTCACTCTACAAAATCATCATCAACTCAATTAGTAAAATAAATAGACAGCACATAATTAACCATTACACCCAGCTATCCCAATTGCAGCTAACCACTACAACAGGAGGGTGACCAGTCTCGTAACAAGGGATGAGAGAAAAGGGAGGCCTGAGGCGTCGCTTTACTGAAGAATTACGGTGAACATATCGAGGGATAGGAGGAGGCTGTTGCAAATGATTATAAAATAGGAGATGTTTACTTTGTGAGCCCAAGGAACGTAGCAGCCACCACGTGACATTAGATTTAAATTTTAAACAAAAAACATCGCTGCCAAACTTCACCGTAAAAAGATACCAGGGGAATTAAAAAAAAAGTGCACTGTGCGTTGCGTTGCAGTCACAGATCATCAAGCTGAAGGGTATGTCGAATGCTTGCCAACGTGATGAGCACTCCCAACAACAAGTCTACAGATTAGCAGCTCTTAGGATGAATACTTAAGACACGTCCAATCACCTACTTTGAGGCCTTTTTTGTAGGGAGCATGGGACCTAAAGAAAGCATGGGCAACATGATGGAGAAGATCGGCGACAAGCTGCATATGGGCGGCCACAAGAAGGAGGAGCCCCACACTGTAGGAGCCGCCCATGCGCCTCAGTATGCAGCCCCTGGCTATGGCGCCGCACGACAGAGGTCTTTGTTCTAGTGCTACTAAAACAGAAGACATCAGATTTCAATCAATGATCAGTTGGCCTAATCTAGAGTCTAATCACCAACACTCATTGCCTTCCCAAGCCGTTCAACACATTTTTCTGCTGATGCTATCCGGTTGTTGGTGATGCAGACGGTAGAGAAAGAAGAAATGGAACGAGTAATCGTCAAAGTGGACATGAGACCAGAAAATCATAGCAGGACCGATCACACCAAAGCTTCTGATGGTTATCCTCAAGTAATTATAAGCGAGTGGCTTCAGTGCTAGCTGCTTGCGCTTTTAGCAAAGTGTGTGAGGGGATTAGTGGCAAACAGCTCAATGTCGAGGGAAAGGCATTGGGGAATCTTTCCACTAGTGCAAGTCATGGTCTAATGAGTTGTTGGCTTCAGTCGCACTCTTTGTCCAACTCTGTTGATAGCCTATCTGAAAGTTTGATGAGGCAAGCATTTTGAAACAATCTACAGACAAACAGAAACATCTCTCATGACCAATTTAACGCAGAACATGGTGTCTGCGGGAGTTGGTTAATGTGTAGCTCCATGGAGATGCAACATCATTGTAGTGGAAGTCAAGTAGTAAATCATGCAAGTGCATACGTTGATGATTAGGATTAAAAGAATAGTCAAAGAGCAGAAGCAGAAGTTAATACTTTTTTTCACACAAAGAGATTTGATGCTGAAGAAGCTGACGAACACGGACTGCGGAGTAATTGCATTTTTGGAGACAAGCATAGCAATATGTCAATACCTATTAGCCTCCAGGAGAAATTCACTACTATCCATTCAACAACTCGGTGGGATAGTAGAAACTCTATAGACAATACGGCCAATATTGTCTATTAGCCTCTAGGAGCAGTTCACTGCTGTCCATTCAACAACTAGGTGGGATAACAGAAACTCTATAGACATTATGGCCAATATTGCGGCCTGTAAAGAGCTTCTCTTGCTAATAACCATGATTCGGTGGCGGACCCTATGAGCAAAGGTCCATGTGCGCAGCAGCTATCGGATCAAGTTCAGATGGCTGCAGATGATAGACATCAGTTTGGTATTGTAGCCAACACAAACCCTCATTTTTCCTTGGGACGGTGATAATCTATTCACATCTTCTCAAAGGTCTTTTGTGCAACAGACGATTGAGGTAGAAACCGCATATAGCAAGTGGTAATCCAACTCGACAACACTGCAAGGTTTGCTTTCTGTATCCAATTTTTCAAGTGCATGCGTTTGCTTGGCGCAACACATACATGCTACGGGGCAGGGAACGGCTTCCGTTTCTTATAATTTTTTGGAGAGACCACAGTGGCAACTCTCCACCATACTTTTGTATGGCACCTCTTTATGACGTGCATTGTATACTTTGCACTTTCAATCTATGACATTTCATTGCAAGACGATATGTTTAGCTATTCACATTGCTTTTTTGTAGCTCGACTCAAAAATCGACCCGTAGATTGGACAATCGAAAAGCAGCAGTACAACATTGCAGGTGCTTACCTCATTTATTGTTGCAAGTCATTTATGCTTTATCTATTTGCTTGTTTTAGAATTTTTTGCATTGAAAAAAGACATTTATTATAATTATAGAGGAGCTATCCATGTCAATCCAAACAACATTTTAACTTATCGGAAGACAAAATGTTAATGTAACAAGGAATACATTGGCAGATCCCTTCAACAACAAATGTGTTCTCTTTCTTGGTGATCTTGCCCAACTACCCCCAATTTGTAGTCACGCACGGGAGTTTTGTAGCACATGCCATATCACAAGCTCGGTCCACTTTCTACATGCATCTCTCTATAGGATGTCATGTTCTATATATAAGACATGCAACGAACCCTGAATTGCTTTAGTTCTTGACCATTATTAGTGTTCAAGAGAATTAGTTGTAGATGAGATCAATTGTACCTTGGGTACATGTATTATAGATGAAGCACATATGCATGACTACATCAACAACTCTACTCCGATAATTTGTACTCACAGATGAGACTTCCAATACTATAAAAACATGGCCTTGAATAAGTTGCACCAATCAAAATGACATTACAAAAATTGAAATAAAGACGAAGTGGGATAACATAAATGTCCTTCAATAGTGGCTCCTAGAGCCTAAGTTCAACGAGCTAGATTTGATCGCAATTGGCACGTGCTGCATGATCACTGAAAACACCGACTTGACAATCGGTGTGGAAAATGGTGCAACATGCGTCGTCGATGCCATAGCACAAAACAAAGAAGGTGAGGTTACATGTATTGTTGTCCTCATTCATTGTACTCATAATAACTACAAAAGAAGAAAGGAAAAACACAACTAACTACAAAAGAAGAAAGGCAAAACACAGTCAACATCCACCTTCTACGCTACCAACCATTCGATGAAAATTTTCTTTTTGAAATACTTTCCATTTGCAAGAATTTACATGTGGCACGTGTACTAGAAGAAAACATTCATAAATAGACAACCTCGCTTGGATATAATCTCAATTGTAATTATCCTTATAATCTCGAATAATTGATGCACTTAACTTTGTCTACTTCCATAAACATTATTTCAAATGTATATCCCTTTCATGCAATGTCGCCCTTGCCAAATTAGTCATGCTCTTGTTTCCTTCAGTGCTAGATACTAAATGTCAATTTGCATATATCCTAGTGTACTCTATAGATGTTATATAGCAAGGCCCACCAAGCAAGACTAGTTGGTGTGAACTAAGTCTGTGTAATCTAGGTGAGCCTTGTGCATTACATGAGAGCTAGCGGGGAACGAGGGTAAGGAAGAGGAAGAAGAATCATCCATAGCAGAAAGAAATAGTTCCTCACTTATCATCACTCTTCTTGCTTAGCATAGCATAATAGCATAGTAATGAAGATGAAGAAGATGGCAAGCTTAAGCATTGAAGCATGGCTCTTGGTTGGATTTGCATTCCATAGCCAAGAGTGTTGGTGTAGGCTCTCCACTTCTCAACAAGCTTGAAGAAGGAGATGGAGCTCTTGCACTTTGCACTTCCCACAATGAGAGAGTGTGTGTGCGGGAGAGTATACCCCCTCTCATGCTTGGTCCATCTCTCTCTCTCTCTCTCTCTCTCATATTATTTAATTATATCATTTGGACATGTGTCCTCTTTTTTCTCTTTGAGAGAAAGAGCTTAATTATTTATTTTTATGCATTTAAATTCTCACTGGACCCCTTTAAAGCCTATCCAATAGGATTCAAGGACATCATGAGGGCCACATGGGGAGGATCTTGACATGTGTCTTTTATGCTTCTTAAGATATCATGTTTGAATTGAACACTTCAAGCACCTAGAGTCATCTAAGCATGGAAACCATCTATGCCTCTTGAGAGTTTATGTTTGAATTGAACACTTCAAGAAACCTTAGTCATTTAAGCATGAGAAGCACCTCAAGCTTGGGAAAGGTTCCCGTAAACACTTTAAGCACTTTAGTTAGCAAGCACGACAAGCACCTCATGCTTGGGTAGGGTTCCCACCTCAAGGTCAACCCTAGCTTGCCTAAGGTCAAAAGACTTTTTCACACTAGCTTTTGGAGGTCTTTAATGAAGCTAACCTCAATGTCTTTTAAGCTCCATTAGATGCACGTTGCTCTTTGATAAACTACCTCCTTCTGGACCCCTATTGAGATGTAACCATCTCTCCTCTTGGTCCCTTGCTGAGGTGAATCTAAAAGCACTTATTGCACATTGCTCTTTGGTAGACCGTCTTCTTTTGGACCCCTGTTGAGATGCAACCATTTCTCCTTTTGGTCCCCTATTGAGATAGGTGTAGAAGCATATATCTATATCATAACTCTTGTTCCCCTTTTATCTTCCCATATTAAATGATCAATTTAATATGAGAAAATCATTTGGTAAAGTTAAATACTATATTTTATGACATTACCTCTCTCTTGAAATCATAGTCGTCCTATGAGGTAGAGAAGATAAAGCCTAGTCATCAGTCCATGTTTCTTAGCGGGTAGAGGATCCCTTTTTACCCTATGACATCATTCCCTAATCCATTTGGTGATGGGGAGACTTAGTTGTCGCAAGCATGTCTGCTATTTAGTCCATATCATACTTCCAAAGTAGAGTGACAAGTTTTACTTGGTGTTTGGGAGACGTCGTCAGCACAAATATGATCCTAAGCATGCATACTTTTTAAATTTTGTGCACAATAAAAGAAAGAGAATGAGTCTCATAAGACAAAAACATTGTTCATTTAGAATGCATTTTCATTTGCTTACTCTAGTGTAGCATTGTAAGCATTGACAATGTTCATATTATGCTTAAGCTAGGTTCCTTGCATCCATCTAGCATCTATAAAATGAAAATTCTTAAACTTAACAAGATATCATTGAATAATGTTACCGTTTCTTAGTACCTTGTCTTCGTGATGAAGAATAGATTCAGGCTGCAACACCTCTTCTTGATCTTCGATCTGTGGCGGGTCCTCCATTATTGGTTCTTTTGGTGACTCTCCTTTGTAAGGCTTGAGTAGGCTCACATGGTTAGCATTGTGAATGAGCCAATTGTAAGACCTAGGGTAACTGAACCTGGGATCCTCCTCCCTACCGCCCCTTATATAGGCTAGCTCCTAGAAATTGCCCTAAGTGGATCCCCAGTCCACACTGGTCCAGTCCAGGCCCTTGGCCTAGGTCCCTGACCCCCTAGGTTGGGTCTTGCCTCGTAGGACCCTTGTCCTGACATTACTCCCCCCTTAAGGAAGAGTTTTCGTCCTCGAAAATAGAAGTAGTAATATCTTCTTAAGAATACTGATGTTTTCTTTATTGACGTCCCATAAGTGAGCCAGTTGTCTATATGACCGATAATTGGTGCAGTGAGGAGGTTCAATGAAACCAATAGCAACATCTTGATTTTCAACATTGTTGTCCGTTTGCAACCACTTGGGTCTAAATGGTAATTCCATTTATGACTCACTTGAGTGCTGTAAAGGAGTAACCACAACTAAGAGTCGCTTGGGTCTAAATGGTAACTCCATTTATAACTCACTTGAGTACTGTAAAGGAGTAACCACAACTAAGAGTTGTCCAAAGGCATAACCAGTTTTCAGATCTTCTGAAGGTACTAGAATAATGCAAGGAAACCTTGGCGTAACTTTCCATGCAGTTGTGAGCCAGATTTCCTACTCTCCTGAGTATCTTGAAAAGTCCGTAGATAGGGAGTGTCCTCGTGTTAGAATTCTGAATAGTTTGGAACGCAAAGAACTACATGTTCATCCCTAATGAAGGTTACTTGCCAACATACTTTGTCAGCACACCTGGTAAGTCCTTGACGTATGAAAGTATTGACACAATCTCCAACCCCACCACAAGAGGTGTTCAAAGTCAAAAATCGTACTTAAGCAAATTCTAGAATAGGGAGAAAGTCATCTATTCAAAAATGCATTGTGCTAACGTATGCTCTTAGCACATCCTTTAGCACAAGATTACTCTTTGTAATCTGCCTATCCCCTTGGATAACTGACAGTACTGAGGTGTGTTTTTCTCACGGTTTATAGACAGTCGTCCCAGATGACTGGTAAACGGGGAATCACAGTAGTGTATAACATTGATAAAAAATCCACAAATGCCCAAACCGAGCCATGACCTCTATTGGTGATTAGTAGACCCAAAAGTAATCTCATAGAGATAGTGCACATAGAGTGCAAAATGCTTCATAAGCAACAACCTGAGGAATATGCATGCCGTTCCAAATTAGCCTTTGCTAAACATTAGGGCCCATAACACCCAGTGTGCATGCATTTAGCAAAAACTAACCTGAACCTGTATATCCATAATGATCCTTGCCAATACTTATGGCAAATGTGATGCGCCTAGCACACATTAAAAGGAATGTAAATAGTTCTGAAAAGAAACTAAATACTTTTAGTTGCAATCTTTTGCAAGCCTTGCTGAAACGTCTGAATCACAGTAGAAGGTGAAACATTGATCACTTCTAGGTACAGACAATGAAACTTTTTCATTTACAACTTATAGCCTTGCTATATGTATAAACAACCATCTGTAATGTTGTGTAGCAGTACTTGTACCTTAACAAGTTATTCTAAGTATTGGACAATTTCTGGCCACGAAATCGCTCCCGATACGTTGTGCTACAAAATGGTTTAGAAAACAGATGTGACCAACACCTAGGGACTTTGTCGTGACACATAATTGAAATGATGGCGTCAGTGTCAGTCCAGAGACTCATATTCTCCACATGTGGAATATGTCTCATGTAAGGATGTGTAAAAAAGAACATCCCTCAAGTACAAGATGTACTTGTGTGTGGAGGTAACTGCAAACACACTACGATGGGAGTGAGAGGGACCCTCATTAGACTTGCTCCACACTGACTAAACCGAACTCCTTGAGTTCCTAGACCATGTTGTATCCCATGTGACAACATGTGCCAAATTGAACCCTACAAGTAGGTTCTTAACAACATAAGACAGAAAGATAGATTGGACACTTGGCCCAAAATAGTTTGTGCCGACATGCCCTTGGCATGGCTCTGTAACATTCAAGCGTACTTAGACGTTTTGAAAACCCAAGCAAAGCATACTAAAAATGGAATAACACCAAATCAATAGATGCGTACCTGGAGATTTGAACGTAATGTGCACTTCCCTGTATTCAAATGGAGAGGAGCACGTTCCCTACCTGAAAAAACCAACAACATTGCACTGGAAACCCTGGGTGTTGCCTTTGCAATCCAAGCCCTTGGATTAGAATCTTTGGATTAGAATCCCTTGGTAAAACTCTTTGTAGAAAATGCTCAACTAGCAGATAACGGTAACCAACATAGTCAACCGTGTACAAAATGATTGGAATCAACTTGAGAAGTGTGTCCATCCACTATTGCGTGTGGTAGATTGCAGAATTCTTTCCTTGAAAGTATAACTGGGAGAGATCAACTGTGATCCTTAATGCCTATGGGGTGATGTAACAATCACCCGCCGGGTCTTACCCCAAAACAGTTTGTCCATAGACACGCCGTAGTGCTATAGAGAGAGAAGGAAATCCACACAAGTGAACTGCGGAGCTCTTATGGACAGCCATGATGTCGCAACTGATTGCTGCATCCATACTTTCTTGTAGAGATCAGCTGGTGTGAGTTGAAGATTATCAAAAACTCAACTTGAGTGTCGCACTGAAAACATGTAGTGCAAAAATGATACCCTAAACATTCGTAATGACAAGACTCTTGCTTGTCCATTAACGTCGATGTGTATTTCCTTGGGTAGATCTTGAAAACAATCCCCCAAGAATGCCAATAGTTGGGTCCTACCCTTGTCCTGACAACGGCTCTTAGCCTGTTTGGCTCATAGCCCTTATGCAAAATAGTGTTAAATCGACGAACCAATGAAGATTAATTTGAGTGGCCTCGTAGCCACGTGATAGCTGTGAGTTAGAGCCCCTTGGCTCAAGCTGACTCACGAGCAAAACATGTATCAAAAGCTTCTTAGAAGATTGTCGATTTTTTTCTTAGAGAGAGAGATAGAGAACGAAAAGAAGAGCATGCTAGGCTGAGGAACTTTCCTTAAGTTTTTAGAGTGTGTGCCCAAGCTATGTGCTCTTACGCATCTTATGCCTAACTTACAGCTTATCGTATAAGCATTCCCTAGTTTTCCAGTATGACTCTTTGCCCGTAAAGTAAGTCCTAGAGGTAGGTTCCTTTTAGTGTTGTTGTGTGTTGATAGCAACCAACAATCATATTAAACAATCCCTTTGTTTAGCCTGTCCGTGACAGAGTTGCAAGTGTGATAGCGGAAACGTAATCTTTGAAGCGGTGGAATTCATGCCACCTAGTTAGTATGCCTTGCATATAGTTTTTTAAGCCCTTGGCGAGAGTGATGGCTGCAAACATGAGAGCCAAAACCGTAAGTGCCTTGCACAGTTTAAACTGGTAGGGATTCGGTGAGCTAATATTCCCTATTTTTCCCATGCCCTTGATTCCAAATCAATGGGCAGTATCTTGGCACAAGGAAGAAGCCTTGCTTCATATAAATATGTTTGTGTTGAGAGCCAACGGGCATGGTTGCATATATCATGACAAAAATAATCGACCGTGTCGAGCAAGTTCAATTGAAATTAACTAGTACTATGTGGTAAGCATCCTCGGTCAGCATATAGAAACCGTTACAAGGAGTCAGCCATGCCGAGCAACTTGCATCCTTCAACAAGTCCAGTAAGAAGCCATGCATGTCTCCTTGAGATATTAAGAAATAATCCCTTGCCATGTATGCAAAAAAAATTGAATGCGTATGTGAACGGTCAGAGGCCGTGCCTGTGCTTGGAGGGGGAAAAGTGTGTCACCTTTGATGCATTTTAGAGATATGCGATAGAGGTGATACATGCTCAATAAACAAATATCATCTGCATACCTCATTAAGTACTCTTGCCGATGAATCTGCCCGTCGTAAGAGTCGAAGGAGTTTCAATCAAGAAGAAAACCGAGAAATTATTTTCCAGATACTACTCAATAGATGCTCTACTTCCTGGTGCAAAGGGCCTTGCCCAATTTGCAACCTTTTAAAAGATGCCTATAAATATGATGCATTACTTTCATTTTGGGTTTCTCTTGGTCTGCCAATTTTGATCCAACAATAGATTGGAACTCTTGTATCATTTGTACCTCCAAACTTGTACTTTCAAACCTGTTTATGAATTTGAATCTCTAATTCTAGTTGTCTTAGTTCTTGTCATCTGTAGTCTTGCATTTCAATTCAGTTGTATGTCTGACTTTTCCATTTGGTCTTCTAAAGCCTGACTTTTCATTTAATTTGAACTTACATATAGTATCTCTAGAACTTTAGCCCTGGAATAGCTATCAAGTGACCAACTCATTCCAAAAGGTCACACCCAGGAAGACAAAGTACATAGTCATGGCAACATGCTATGTAAGTAAATGAGTTAAAGCTAAGGCACTCCAGCCAAGTCCACAACCTGGTTCATATACGAGCATATCATATGTCGGTAATGCTATTTTCTAGAAATAGTTTAAAACTAGGGAACTCATTTTGTTAATGACAATATTCATATCCTTACTGAGATAATCTCTAAAAAGCATAAAAAGTTAACACCTTATTATCCTAGATGCAATGGACAGGTTGAGAGCAGTAACAAGAATATAAAGAACATTCCAAATAAGATTATTTAGAAAGAGCCTCACAGCTAGGGTGAAAAGCTTTAGATTACACTATGGACATATCAAATAGCCTACACAATCACAACTGGAATGACACTGTTTAGAATGGTGGATGGCACAAGAGTTGTAGTCCCATTGGAATGAATTCGTAGTTGATGAATAGATTACGGTGACACTGTTTAGAATGGTGTATGTCACATGAGTTGTAGTCCCATTGGAATAAATTTGCATTTGACGAGTAGATTGCAAACATCTTCACAATAGCTCATGGAGCAGAAAAATTGAGGTGATTTTGAACTATGCTTGCAGCACAAGTGATGGCATTGTGATCGAGCGGAAGTGTTGGGATATCAAGCTCAACACATAGAATGCTAGAATGAATACTTGTCCACATCTATCAGTAGTATGAGACAAGGATTATTGCTACTAGTACTACAACTGGACTTCTATAATGGAAATGGCCTATGAACTTCGAGGATAGCGGAATTAAGAGAATTAGAGTGAGCATTTTTTGTGATATTACTTTGAGAACATAGAGGGCGAACTTAATTGATGGTAGCAACATAAACATAGTACTCTATTAACTTGGCATGAACAATACTTTTGCAAGAGAGAGAGTATTAGAGAACATGACAATAGTTGAGGACCGGATTTACTTAGAGCCGGTCCCCCCTCCAAAAGGCATTTGTATTATAGATTCTCCCATCAAGAGAGAGACTTGATACAATACAATCTTCGTGTTCCTTGCGACCTAGGTAATGCAATGAATATGGAAATCTTTATGCATTACAAGCATAACATCAACTTTGGAAAAAGCATTAACTATCCCAAGCCTCAGTTCCAAGGCCTCAAACACCTTCGAAGGTGAATGACCAGTAATTTTTGCAAGGGTCTCTTTGAGAATCTAGGAAGTAGATTAAATTTCTCTTTCGGCCTATCATCCACAAACGGATTACCAAAGTGAAATAACTAATCTAAAAATCCTTGAACCTATTAAAAGCCTATGTCATGGAAGTAGATCAACGTTCTCAATGAGAGAAGTACCTACCTCTTACATAGTATGCGTACATTGACATTGTACATACTTCTATGGGGAAAGCACCTCTCGAGGTTAAAGAGGGAAGATCCAAAATTACCTTACTACTTAAAGTACATGGGAAGATCTTCACTATGGTGATGAATATAGCCGAGACTTACAAGAATCTTTTCCAAAGATTGAAAATGTTATATCCATTTCATAGCAAAGGCAAAAAGGGCTACTACTAATAAGCACAGAAGAGCCTTAGCCTTTAAGAAAAATGATTGGGTCTTGCTAAAGTTTCTCAAGGCTCATCTAAGGCATACTACCGACAAGAATCCTATGAGCCACCAAGAGTATTATGCTAAACTAGCAAAACTATGATCCTTTCTTTTAAAATTCTTAAGCCAATCAATGAGATGGCTTATTAGTTAAAGTTTCCCAACCATTGGTGTCAGGACAAAGGTCCTACGGGGCAAGACCCAACCTAGGGGGTCAGGGAACTAGTCCAAGGGCCTAGACTGGACCAGTGCGGACTGGGGATCCGCTTAGGGCAAGTTCTAGGAGCTAGCCTATATAAGGGGCGGTAGGGAGGATTCCAACAAGGAGATGCCCAAGAAGGTTTTTGAGCTCTTGCAACAGAAAGTGATTGTAACTATCTTGCTAGAAAACCATTAGATCTTTGTTCACCTTGTATTTATGAAGAATTTGGGCTATGAGTTTTCAAGTTGTAATTTAAGCTATTTTTGAAGGAGTTTAAGCCCTTGTACATATGAATCCCTTAGCCAAGGTATAAAAGGCAATTTTTGTAAGATTTAAAGAGGATTCTTACTGAAAGTAAGGAGATAAGGTTCTCTCTGTACGTCGCGTGTCGACTCTTACTACTGTGTCTTTATCTCTTTGCACACCACCGCACAATCATCATATAGGAATTTTAAGAGCACCATCGTGTTAGTCTCAAGGAGCTCTATGCATGGTTATACCCATTGCAAGCATACCACGAGATTGATTGTTAAATCAAAATCTTGGCACTTAGGAGCATATGTTAGGCGCGTTAAACTCCAGATTTTGTGACCTGTTATTTGTACTTGTAAAAATTTGCATTTTTTTCCAGAGTGCAAATTTAGGATTTAATAGTTGATAAGTGTTTCCGTCATTTCAACGATAGTGCCTACTAAGTTTGGTGTTGTTTGGAGTTGATTTTCTATTGGTTTTGCCTAATGATATGTAAATGGATCATAGAGATACGAACCAGATTTTTTGCGGTTAGAGTGCACATAGATAATTTTAACGGAGTCTATTGTGTTTGGACGAGAGGTTGACAACCTCTTGGCATGCCTCCATACCCTAGTTGAGTCGCTTGCTTCCTACGATTGACATTATAGTTTTGGGTTCATCTCTTTATGCAAATGTGATAGGTCATGACAGTGTAAACCCCCAGATATTGGAGTCGTTGTTGTGGAGTGAGTACCTAGATTAGTGTGAACACATAAAAAAACTTGTAATGTTGCTTGAGTTAGGCTAGTTAGATAAGGTGTATTAGGAGTAGAGATAGAGGTATCCTTGATCTTTGTGTTTTTTGCGGTGAGTTTCTCGCCATAAAAATGATAAAGAGATAGAGTAGGGTGTGAGAGTAAGTGTGAAGCTTGGTGTATAGGTTTGTTGGTTGTAAGAGTCACCGAAGTTCGCACTAAAATAAAAAACACAAGAAAACATAAATTTCAAATTTTTGTGTAGTAAGTTGTTGATTTGAGTTGTTTTTTTATGTTATTTTTCTTTGGCATAGGAGTAGGGTAAGTAGAAGTGTTTTGACAAGTACTCTTATCATTTTAGGTCAAAGTTGAGTTAAGAGACCATCATTTGGGCTCTGAATTCA
Source organism: Adiantum capillus-veneris (assembly GCF_014529385.1). Classification (NCBI taxonomy): domain Eukaryota; kingdom Viridiplantae; phylum Streptophyta; class Polypodiopsida; order Polypodiales; family Pteridaceae; genus Adiantum; species Adiantum capillus-veneris. Next base: position 52,010,220 of record NC_140958.1, on the reverse strand, counting down.
AAGTGTGGTCCATGTCCAAGAAGGGAACATATCATTGCAAGTTGTGAATTGAGGGCATAGATTTCATGCATAGGAGTGTGTTAGTTCATAGCATCAAACAAAAAATACAAAAATTTGATCAACATCCTCCCATAGAGCTGATATGAAGGAATTTTGCACTTTTGTTTGACTATTTTGTTTGAGGACTTGTATGAAAGTTGGTTGCAAAAGGAAGCGTAGTTTGGTGCAAGAGCCAAGTGACTTGGAGTCAGTAAGGTCCTAAATATGTTGACTCCAATTTACGAGGTCAAAATAGGATACATGACATTCATTATGGTTAATAGAATGTGATAGAAGCACATCAATTGAAACGAGAAGAGCATATCTTGGCACTTCTTTAAAAAAACCTTGATTTTTTTCTAAGATAGCTCTAGAAGTCCAATTTTTGGATTTTGCTTGGGCACATGTATTCATTGGATGTTTAAAAGCTAGTTTTGTGCTGGAAAATTGCATGCATGTTGTAAACTCTCACACACATGGAGATTTGAGTCGGAAAGAGGAGTGACAAGAGCACAATAGACATTAAAGACATTCAAACTTGACCAAAGGTGGGTGAATAACATTGCTTGAGACTGTTAAGTATAGTGCAATTGTCAAAACCAAATTGGATTCAAGGGCAAAAGGGAGAGAGAAAAATCACATTTTATCCTTGCCAGGTGCTACAGGGGTCAACACTTGACCAAAGTTGGGGCATAAACACTTATTCATCCAAGAAATTAAACCATCAAATCAAAAGTGAGTTTGGACATGTAGTTTTAGTGTTGTGTCAAATCCTAGCTCTCGGGCTTGCGAAAATTGCTAAAATTGGGATCAAACTCAAACACGAGTTGATCAAACATTGTGTAACTTGGTGAGTGTACTCTTTGAGGAGGGCAAAACACTTGGGAATTGGAAAAAAACTCAAAAAGTTGCAAAAAGATGGAGTAGAGGAAAACTTTGTGATTTTTTCCTGACTACCTATAGCAAAGTTGATTTTGGCCAAGCTTTGGATCCAACGAGAACCTTGATGCAAATCATCCCTATCAAGTCAAAATTGAAATTGGGATTTTGTGCACTAGATTAGGCCCAAATCCTAGTTAGAAAGTTGACAAGAAATTGGTCAAGTGAATGCCAAAGATCATCAAAAAGCAATAAAATTGGGATTGGTGCATGATTGCCGTCATAAAATTGTGTTGCATGCCTGTGGAAATTGAGTGAAAACTAGATTAAAAGCTGAGAAACAAAAAAAAACGTGATTTTTTTCTTCTAGAGCGCTAGAGTACACATTTTTGACAAATTCTGATTCCAAATAGTGATTCGAGCCATGTATAGCATAAGTAGCCCTTTGAACAAATGGGACCCCTAGAGTGGACTCAAATTTTGGCCACCTTAGATGTGTGTGTCAATGAGATTACCCCTACAAATTGTTGTGACAAGAATGGTGTAGACTTGATTCCATATTGTATGGTCAATGGAATTCAAGAACAAGACAATCGTGAAGGAAATATGGATGATGATGTAACATGAGAAAGTCTAGTGTACATGTTTGCGTATCCAGAATGAGACTTTTGTTAGGGATCTTACCACGAGTACTGACATGCAAGGTACTTCATCGAGAGAAAAGAGCAATATGATGAATGTTTTTATGACACTATGGATGCTCTAGAAATTTTGGGACTTTGGTGTAGATGATGAGAGATGAGAGGGTCAAGAAAGTGAGCCTGACATAGCGTGTGAAATTCTTTTTAATTTCTTAAATCAAATATCACAACTGCAAAATCCATACAAGGATAAACAAGCTAAAAGAGGGATAAGAGGAAACCCAATGCCATCTGTAGAGGGAAAGATGTCTTATTTGATGCTTTCCAAAGCATATGATTGCATAAAGGACAAGGTGTCATGGAAATTATCTACACTTTCTCAAGAGAATAGTACAAAGCATAAGAAGGAAAAATTTGCTAGGCCACCCAAAAACATGCCTAAGAAATTTGATAACTTTGGCGAGCCTAGATGCAAAAAAGTTGAGCAAAAGAAGAAATATCACGAGTTGAAACAAACCTTGAAAGAGGTGTGGACGATGGAGATGGAAAGTGAGGATGAGAAGGATGGAATAAGTGTACCCACCCACTACAAAAAATAAACTATTTAAGAGTGCAAGATTATTGTTGAGCATTCCATTAGAGAAAAGGCATAGGCAAGGAAATCTTAAGATGGTGTTGAGGATGCTAAGGAGATAGATTTAGGAGAGCTAGGGGAGGTGCCCGAGATAGGATTTTCTTTAACTCAAAGAAGTGTGTTTTCATGGTTAGACAAGGCAAGACCCTAGGACATATCATATCAGCAACTAATGGAATATCCATGGATATGGATAAAATCAGGGTGACTATGGAGATGCCACGTCCAAAGACAGTTAGAAAGGTTCGATAATTTATGGGATATTGTTGAAATGCCTTATGACTGATTTGGGTGTTGGACAAGACACTACCAACATCATATACACCAACGATTGGAGTGCATTGGCAGTTGCAAGAAACCCAATTTTTCATGCTCGCACAAAGCACATTGAGGTGCATTACCACTATGTCAGGGAGACACTCTCAATATGAGAGATCAGCTTGGCTTATGTGGCAACACATGACAACCTTGCATATTTGTTCACAAAAAAATTGCCCCATGAGAAGTTTGAAGCTTTCTACAAAGCTTTGGGCTTACTTTCCTTTGTGCATTGATCATGCACTTAGGGAATGACACTTCCCTTTACATTATGTGCCAGATCATGTTCACCGCATCACTCCAAGGGGGGATTTGCTACCATACATATGTGGTAGTGATGCACTTAGGACTGCCGGGGCATTCTTTTCCTTCACTAGGAGGTTTTCTCCCCTTGTGCATTGTATATACGCCCATCATTATAGGGTTAACTTATCTTTCCATTGCACTCTAAGTTATATTACTCTTTGTTGTGCCCCTTGAGCATCATTGTCTTCTCCAATCTATGTGTGTTTCCCTGCAACTCTATTTCCAACAAAAACTCACAAAAAGAAGTGCAATCATTCACCCACTATAGTGTGTGTGATCAATATCAAGATACCCCGATCTATCCTATAGTTGATGTGTTTAACCATTGGTTAAAGAATGGATCATGGCAGGTCTTGGTGCAATCAACTCCTTTTTTGCATTGGACTCTTTGACCTAACCACCTAATTCTCTACTATGATGATACTTGTGTGCTTTGAGAAAAAGGGAGAAAAGAGACCACTCCTTGAAAGAATTAAAAACACAAACTTTGGAATGTTTTAGAGGTAAGGGGACTGTAATCAAAGGTTCTAATATTAAATTTCTCAAAATTTTATATAGACATGGTTGGTGATAACGTTGGCAAATAATTATCCAATCACATTCCAAATGGACAAAGAGACTAAAGGCATGTAGAGAAAAAGAAAGATACAAGGAAGATGGAAACAAGAGTAGATTTGTGGATGCTTGCATTTTTATATAGGCATAATCTGGAAATGGCCATTGATAGAAAATAATGTTCTAAGATGAATTTAGGAGATCTTACAACCCAACCCACCCCCCCCCCCCCCCCTTCCCCTTCTCTCTCTCTCTTCTTCAAGCCTCTCTCCACTTCTTGCAATATAGATGTATATGTGTCAGTCTACAATGAATGGTGAAGGTTAGTACCTCTCTCCTTTCTTAAATCTCCATGCAAAGGAAACTTCTCCATGCCTATGTGTGTATAGTGTAGGTTTTGTGAAGACTGTGAAGTCACTTTGTTCCTCTCCTTCATCTTAGTCTTAAGAATTTTGCAAGGGCATGACATTGATAAACATGAGATTTGAAACTGCATTTGGATCACATGTCCTGGATGGCTAGCAAGGTATGCTTCTTGTGGGGTTTCTTGGGAAAACATAGTGTGCAACTCCAACAACCGTGGTGGACTTATGAAAGAAAAAAAAGCTCCTTGATGATCTTCGCATTCAAATTTGAGTAGCTTTCTTTTCTTTATGCTACAAGAAGCGACGGGATTCCCACTATTCTATAAACTATATATAGTTAGTTTATTGTTGTTGGCCATTTTATAAGCAGGCCTGGTCATTTTGTCACTTGTTACTTGGTAAGCTTAATGTACTTTTCTTAGATGAGGCTAGAATATTGAGCCACTTGGCTCAATCTTCATCAATTATCCAATGTCCTCACTGTGTGAGTCCCTTTCCAACTTCGTACTCATTTTTTAAACACTTTATAAAACGGCAATGCAATAACAACAAAAATTGTTCTGCTTGTGCCTATTCTTTGCCACCTTGGAGTTTCTTGCCAGTGCTCCAACTTGCTTTGACTCTGACAAGAGGTAACTCTCTCTCTCTCTCTCTGTCTCTCTCTCTCTCTCTCCACTTCTTGCAATACACATGTATATGTGCCAGTCTCCAACGATTGGTGAAGTTTAGTACCCTTCTCCTTTCTTAAATCTCCTTGTGCAAAAAGAAACTTCTCCATGCCTATGTGTGTATAGTGTAGGTTTTGTGAAGATTGTCAAGTTGGTTTGTTCCTCTCCTTCATCTTAGTCTTAAGAATTTTGCAAGCGCATGACATTGATATGCATAAGATTGGAAACTAAAATTGGATCACATGTTCTAGATGGCTACCAAGGTATGCTTCTCATGGGGTTTCTTGGGAGTGTGCAACTCCAATAAACGTGGTGTCCTCTCTTTTCTTTCTACCGCAAGAAGCAATGGAAGTCCCTCTCATCTATATATAGTTTATTTATTGTTGCTGGCCATTTTATAGGCAAGCCTAGTCATTTCATCACTTGTAACTTAGTAAGCCTGATGTAATTTTCTTAGATAAGGCTAGAATATTGATCCACTTGGCTTAATCTCCATCATCACTTGTTAATTGAATCCAATGGCCTGCTTTTCTACTAATTCTCAGCGAGTGAGTCCCTTGCCAACTTCCTACTCACTTTTGAGACACTTTATAAAACGTCAATGCAACAACATAAAAAAATGTTCTATGTGTGCTTGTACTCTTCCACCTTGGAGTTTCTTGCCAGCGTTCCAACATGCTCCGACTCTCTCTCTCTCTTTCTCTCTCTCTCTCTCTCTCTCTCTCTCTCTCTCACACACACACACACACACACACACACACACATTCCTTCTTGGAATTACGACGATGATGTTTAACCAGTAAGTTTGTTCTCCCTCTCCCACTTGTGCACTCAGACATTTTTGATTTGTCCTAGGTTCTAAGACATCGACTTTCCTCTGGTCCTATAAGTGGGTGAATTTGTTAGGGGACTTTTGTAAATTACACAAATCTTGGACATGAGCACATAGTTGGAAGCACGGTAGAGTCCAAGTCATGGCTTGATCAAACAGACTCTTCCCAGCCAAAAATCACTATGCACCAAGCAATATCATCCATCATGTCATGTTAGGAAAAATTGGCATAGCCTCCTTGATTCATGCAATCCCCTAGCACTACTAAGAAACTCAATCATGTAGTTGAAATCTTGTGTGTGCTCTCATGGAGAGCTCTAGAGATGGATAGAGAGGTTTTTGCTAGTTGATTCCCTCATGAGGTTTTCCATGACAACATAGAGAGCCTCACATCCCTCACAGTGTGAAGTTGCCTATTTTAAGCTCTATCTGCTTAAGATGGAGTTGCTTACATTAATCTCTTTCTACTTATTATCTATTCCATTTAGGAATCCCGGTCAAGAATCTACCACTAGTGATTATGCGTCAAATTTGGCGTGATGTTGGCTTTTGTGATAGTGCAAAAAGCTTGGGGATGAGGCCATAAAGGGAGATCCTCACACACATGCCATAAGTATGATTTTCTATGTGGCTTGGTTTGCCTGCACGTCGGTACAAGAAAAGTTGGTTAGAGCTAGAACTGGTATCAAGCAAAGCTAAGGGTGTCTGTAGGTGCTCGACAAAGGGTTTAAGCTGGTATGTAAGGCCTGGGCAGGCAAAAAGCAGCGCGAATGTATGCCTGATGAGGTTTCTTTTGACAAGGGAGCTTCAAGAGGGGCCAATTGGGATGGCAGGTCCAAGTGTTTGAAGTGTTGTGCTAGTGCTCAATAATGTGGTGTTTGAGATCCTCTATAAGACAGAGCGATCCATAGGGTGAAAGATATTGAAGTTCAAAGTTAGAAGGCTTTGCAGATCCTCGACAAGCAAGGCAAACAGGGGCAGATGGCAAGAGTTGATGTCAACAGACAGGACTGAAGAGCTTGAGTTATGGAGCATGCCGGTCTTCTTGGATTGTTAATCAGAGATCTAGAGAGAAAGTTACGGACATTTGAAAAATTGACAAGGGCCAATTATGGGCCAACTTGCCTGCTTTTGCAAATGTTCCATTAGCTATTTTTGGAAGCTTAACAAGGTTTGCAGGGCCAGTGCTCAACATGAGGTGTTAGCCAAAAGTGACCACTCATATGTTGAGTTATGGCCCGATGAAGTTTGGTCCAATTAGCGGCAATGCAATGTCAAACATTTTTTTAAGTTTTTTGTGGCCTTGAAAGGGCCCAAGAATATTTAAATGTGGTGGGGTCGATGTGGGTGGTAGTTGGGGACCATGTCTACAGGCAATGCTTTGCAACTCGAGAACGAGATCACCATGCACCAAATGGTAGTGCAACAAAGTAAGAGGGAAAAAAAAAATTGGCCAAGTTTTTTGAGGTTGTTTGGAAACTTATGGAAGCTCTTGGAGGGGGATGGCTCCCATGCTGCCACGTGGCCAACATATAGAACCCACATGCACGAGATAGGCCCAAGAGTTGGTGGTATTTAGGCTGGAGCATGCCACCTCTTGGGTGTATCATGTGGGAGAGAGAGGATGCTCCCATGGCGTTGCTATGGCGTCCGTTCTTGGAGGTCTTTGGGTGCTATGTGCGCACATGTGCTAAAGTGATATGCCCAAGTGGATCAAATGAGCCCCATTCAAAAAAGAGGCTCCCTTGTGTTGAACGGGAAAAGAAAACCCTTTTTTGTTTTTTTTTTTGTAAGTGAAGCCTCCCTATAAGAGGGCTTTTAAAATTTTTGTAAAGGGATTTTTGCCCATCATTTTTTTGGAGCAAATAAAGAGGAGCTTTGGTTTGTGTAAGCTATGGAGTCTTTGTAAGCTTTTGCAGGGAGAAGTTTGTCTCTCCCCCCCTCTCAATGTTGATTCCTCGCTTCCCCTCCCTTCTTTTGCTCATGTACTTTGCATGTGTTGCCGGTTGCGATGTGGTTGAGTGCAACCCCGAACAGAGGTCTCTGTATGCAAGGTGAGAGAGAGAGAGAGAGAGAGAGAGAGAGAGAGAGAGAGAGAGAGAGAGAGAGAGAGAGAGAGAAGTTTGTGTGATTCTGTCGTGTGGAGTAGAGGTGTCGGGTGTGTGATGTGTGTTGGAGCTTCTTGTGAAGCATGTGTGTGCAATGGTGTGTCAAAATGAGCATGTGCAGGTGAGATGGTGTGGATTTTGAAGGTGAATCCTAGTGGATTGTGGTGCTCTGTTTACCCTGGGCTATAGAGAGGCACATATTTTTTGTTTTAAGTGTCTACCCCCTTCCTCCTTTCCATCTCTTATGGTGCCCCCACGGAGGAGTAGAGTACGCTAATTGCTCTTGATTTGGTGAAGAGGAATAGTTTTTTGCATTGGTGGAGATGGAGTCTTGGAGTTATGGTTTGATTTTCATAGGTGAAGAGAGTCTAGATGAGTGGATTGTGAATTTTAAGTTGTATATGTTATCTCGCTGCGTGTGCCAAATGAGGACACCAAGATGCAAACTTTTTCGTTGGTGATGCGCGGTAAAGCAAAAGTGTGGTACAAAGCATTGGAGGGCGAGCCGAGGCGGCTCTATGGGCACGTTTCCTACATGACTTCCATGAAGAAGCATCCATGGTCAAGATGGATGCCAAACTGAAGGCGCTCAACCAAGATGTAAGTGAAGAATTCGGTTTGTTTTTGGATCGTTTTGAAGCTTGTTGGGTAGAGTTAGCGACGACTAATGACAAATACTTTAAGCTGGACAAATTCATGGAGTTCCTACATCTTAAAGTGAGGGAACATGTAGATTTTGAAATCCCAAAGAACTATAATGGTGCAATGGCGATTGCAAAGGCAAAGAGCAAAAAAATCAAGAAGAAAATTGAGTAGCATATGTCGGGCTATGAGGTCGTGGTTTCTACTCAACCACAAGGTCCAAAGGATTTTATTCATAAAGAGAACCATGGGAACTGAGGTGTAGCAGTTTTGTCGTAGAATTGGGCGCGAACTGTACAAGATTTGCCCGAGAAAATGCAAGAATTACTGTTGAGTGTGATGGATAGAGGACATCCAAGAGGAGCAAGAGGCAAGGCAAGGTCGTTGCCTGGAAGGTGCTATAATTGTGGAGAAGAAGGACATTATGTGTCGGATTGCCCTCATCCACCGAGGGAAAGAGGTGGTATCTACCCGTTGTTTGGTAGAGCGAGAGGTCAAGCACAGTTTAATGGCTCAAGAGAATAGGTAGTTGAGAATCTAGTGCAGCCACCCCCTCTGGATGGCGGTGAAATCCCTAGGGTGAACATCATTGGTGTGGATAAGCAGGATGTCATAGCTTTGGCCAACAAAAGGACAAGAGCTAAAAGGTAAATGAAAATCGAGCGGGAGATTAGAGCTCGTAAAGGTAATAAGAAAGTGTGCGAGGGTAAAGAACATTTCAAAACAATCAAATGTGCGAGGGTAAAGAACATTTGAAAACAATCAAGAAGAGAAGGCGTCACAAGATCAAGCAAGCAGACTTCCAGATAGGACGTGACTGCCCCAAATATGATCTGGTAAGTGATGTGCAAGGACAAAAAGCTAACATAACTTTTGGTTATTTGTTGGCTTTGAACCCTAAAGTGAGGAGACAATGGTCTACGAGTGTGAGCACGAGGCTACCAAAAGCTAAGGGCAATGTGCATGCATTGCAAAACATGGCATAAAGGGTAGGTAGCCCAGCTGTGTTCTTCATTTGGTGGATGTTGTCATTGAAAAAAAGATGCAGGTTCAGGTTTATATAGACGGTGGAGCACAGGTTTAGATCATGACAAAACTACAATGAGGAAAACATGTGTTAAAGCAATAGCCAAGTTGAATGTGCACATGAGGATGGCTAACCATGCTAAAGCTAGGTGTTTGGGTGTGGCTCATGATGTAAGAGTGAAGGTGATGGGCATTGAGTGCCTAATCAACTTCTTTGTGATGAAAGCATGTGATAATGCATACCCTATCATATTGGCTAGGCCGTGGCTGCTTGCAATAGGTGCTAAACAAGATTGGGAAAGCAGGGTGTTCACCTTGCTCGATAAAGAAAAAGGGAGACACGTGGTTCTAGACTTGAAGACCAAAGAGATCCGTTTCCATCCTATGGCAGAAAAAGACAAAGATGATACAACGAGCTACGAGTACGAGATCAAGACAGCATATGATGAACGCTATACATATACAAATGAGGAGAAAAGTGTGTACGATATACTAAAGATTGATGCTAATTTTTTTGGCCTCACTGTGGAAGACTCCCATGTAAAAGAGGAAGTGCAACTGCATGTTCATGGCATAGGTGCAAAAGAGGTAGTCAATATGTTGAGCGAGGATTTGATCAAGCAAGAGAGGGAGGGCTATGTTCAATTTTGTGCCTCTTTTCCCAATTTATTTGCGACACAGTACAAGGATCTATGGGGAGCAAATGGTGTTGAGCACAAGATAGTCATCATGGAAGGGTACAAGCCAAAAGCACAGAAGTTAAGGAGATTGGGGGAAATTCTAAAGGAAACCCTTTGACAGGGGATCAACCAACTATTAGATGCAGGTATTATATACCCCGTGAAGGAATCTGAGTGGGTTTTCTCGGTTATTATTACTCCTAATAAGAATGGGAAATGGTGGGTGTGCGTCGACTACAAGACATTAAATGCAGCAACTAAGAGAAACCACTACCCATCTTAAATGAGGTAGCTAGTCGTGAGAGGTATTCCATCATGGATGGTTTTTCAAGGTACTTTCAGATAGGGATTGCATTTGAAGACCAGCTGAAGATGATATTTATCTCTCCATGGGGATGTTTTGCCTACAATAGGATGCCATTTGGGTTGGTATGCTACCTTTCAAAATTGGATAAACAGGGTATTTGATCCCTTTTTGGGTAGGTTCATTAGGCTTTTTATGGATGACATAGCGTGTTATAGCTCAAGGCCAGGTCATATGTATAATGTGCGACAATTTTTTCAGAGGCTTGTTGAAGAAGGAGGTCAGTTGGACCTGAAGAAATGCAAGTTAGCATAGCCTCAACAATCATTATTAGGCCATGTGGTCAAGGCTCTAGTCCTGATGGATCCTCCCTCTAGTGTGCAAGGTTTGGCCTTGTTTGTGCATAAAATAAAGTATTTGTCAAGGTTTTTTTAAATGTTGTCACAATATGTGCATCCTCTTTAAAAGAGGAAGCAACAAGTGCATGGCTTTGAATAGGACAAAAAAGCTCAAGAGGCTTTTGATAGGGTGAAAGGAATTTTGTGTCAGTTGCCAATGATGTGTCCTCCCAATCAAGAAGATGATATTTATGTGGCTATGATAGTCGATACTACGGCTATAGGAGTGGTGCTGCTACAGAAGGAGGGAAGAATCTCCAAGCCTATTTACTTTGAAAGCAGGGTAATAAGTCCTGGAGAGGCGACCTATACCAAAGAGGACCAATGGATCATGGCTTTAGTCTTTGATTGCAAAAAGTTCAAGGTGCATCTCATTGTACATAAGTTTTATGTGTTGATAGCTAACAATTTGTTGCCTGAGGTGGTGCTGCACTTGAAGCCAGGGAAGCAGATTATGAAATGGGTGATAGAGCTACATGAGTTTGAGTTTGAATTCAAGATCAACCATACGAGTCGGTCTCACTTGGTGGATATTTTGGTTATCAAGGTCGTTGATTTACCAATCTATCCAAGACTGGCACGAGATGAAGCCAAAGAGGAGCCTAATTTAGTGGGAGCTTTTGCCATGTGGTTTGATGGTGCATACAAGAGGGTGATACAAAAATCATGTGGAGGTGTAGTGATACGAGATCCACACGGCAAAGTGATTTTTCCAAAGGCTTACGACTTGGAGGACGTTTGCACCAACAATGAGGCGGAGTATCTTACTTTGCACTTGAGATTGAAGCAGTCTGTGGAGTTTGTTTGGCATTTCCCGGTTGGTGATAAAGGGTGATGCTTTATTGGTCATCAAGCATCTACTAGGCAAATGGAAGGTAAAACTAGTTTCATTGAAGCATTGGTTTTATGCCATTAAAAGATTGTTAAATTTTTAAAGAGGTTTAATCCAAGCATGTTAAAAGAGAGAAGAACCAAGAGGCGGATTTTTGGGGACAATCGTAGCATAGCCTAATCAACCCAAGACCAACAAAATTATCAATCCTAGGATCGACAACCCGGCTAGGGCATGAACGCACGAGCATCAAATGAATAGAATGAGAGGATTCAAGAGTATGCTCATCCAATGCAATAGAGATTAGTCATTAATCACTAACTCTAATCACATCATCAACCAAGCATCTCCTACACACATTAAGTCCACCGAAGTTTGACTTACCATAGACTAGAAACCCAAAGCACATTAATGATAAGTACACACTAATTTCATTGGTGTTAGCCTCTCCAATCACCACATGCCAATCAAGGTAGTTCATCAAAAGCTACACACACAAGGTGAATGGTGCTAGAGTTTCATAAAACCTATCCACACACAAGAAAACAATAGGGAACACACACTAATTACAAGATTAAGAACCAACTTAATCAACTAATTAGTGATATTAAATATCACAAATCAAATGCTCATAGAACGATAGGAGTGGTTAATAAATAAGAAGTCATCACACATACTCAAATCTAGAATAATGAGAAAGGTGAAACTACTTCATGACATAATGGAATAGAAGAATTGAGACTAATGAGAAAGTACGGATTAGATTAAGAAAGCTTCTCTAATTACAATGGATTAGCACTAGCCTCTTAAGCATGGGCTTTAAGCTCAAGGTTAGGCCATCCATAGAGTGAACACTCAAGAAAGAGAGAGCTCTCTTAAGTGGATCCTCAAGAGTGGATACTCAAGAATCAAGCCTCGTTGCATATAGGCTTCCTTATAAAGGCTTTCACCACAATCCCTTCTACTATGGGTTTAAGTTTGAGCCCTCTAGGTAGCATGTACAACTTTGGAACTCCCAATGAGCCCAAGACCTTATACAAAGTGAGTGGGAAACATTGTGCACATCCATAGCATATCTCCTACTTGATGCATAATCGGTGTAGCCTATGTTAGCCGTTGCTAACATTCCCCCCTTCCTAATTTGGCGCACTTCCTTGTGTGCCGGTGAAGCAGAACACAGTGACATGGTAGAAAGCAAGTCCAGGGAAGAAATGTTGAGCTGCAAAACATAAGAACAAGTAATGAGCATCAAAGGCCAACAAGGATAAAAACATGAAGTAGAATGAACAATCATGCAAAGTAAATTTTCTTGCTTCTAAAATAATGAATCATAGTAAAAAAACTAGTCAACATAAAGCAAAAAAACACCTAACTATCATGAAGATTAAACCACTTGAAATTTCAATTTTATTCATGAAACACAAGCAATCAATGATGACCCTAGGCTAATGTAAGGTCATAAACCTACTAGCTAAAAACTATGTGAACAATCTTAATAAATCATTCAAGTCTATCATGTCTATGGGCTATAAAACATTGTTGCAGCTTTTTGAAGCTCATGGAAGTGTTTTTTTTGTCATTCACTGAAAAAATTAAAGCACAATACAAGGCTACCACCCCAAGGCAGGTCTAGGTATGACTCTCGGCTCCTTGAACCCTCAAGAAGGTATTCCAAGAATCTACTAAACTATCAAGGCGACAGCTAACCCCTATCAACGCAGGGCATCGGTTTAGGGCCTTGACCAAGTGAGCCAAGGTGATTCCCCTTGCCTGGCAAGTGCTAATAAGACGCTAGGCCTCACATAGATACAACATAACATGGAAATTTTCTTTTCATGTGTCTAGTAGCATTTTTTGCTACTTTTTCTTGACACTTTTTTTTTGCTTCATATTTTCATTTTTTCGCACTTTTTTATTGCTTCCATCATGAGATAATTATGGCAATTGGACTAAAGGACTAAAGCCTAACCATAGCCCCAGATCATGCTAAAAATGAATGGAGTATTAAGACTATCAATAAGAGTCTAGGACTAATGAGAAATGAACCTACATTAACCTAAGGTCAAGGCCAATTACCTATGATTAACACACATAAACCTAATTTTTTGATGAGTTAATAGTCACAAAGCAAAGTGTTGAAACTTTAGAATGCCTAGCTTTTGAACATGAAAGAACCATAGCTTAGAAGCAAAAATTACTTGAGCCAAGCATAGAGAATGGAGAGATGAATAAAAGAGCAAAATTATGGAAGGATTATACCTATTCATGCTCTTTTGAGCATCCTTGAGCAAGCATCCCCTTTGTGTAGAGAAGTATCTTGATATTTTTATTATAATCCAAGTTGATTTGAAGCTAAGTGTAAACACAAGCTCCAAAGGCCGTTTATTGAAAGCCAAAAGCACAAACAAAAAGATTATTAATGAACCTAATTCTAGGGTCTTGCATACCCGAATTTGCCAAAGGGAAAAAACCCTAGGGAAAAAATTGTCTTTGGTTATGCACATGATGCTCTTTGTAGAAAATTTATGCATATATAACAACAATGAGAGAGAAAAATGCTTCTAAATAAGCAAATTTTGCAATTTAAAGTTTCTCATGCATGATTCAAAAGTTGACTAGTTTCTAGCTCAATGAAATATGGAATTAAAAACAAGCTAAGAGCTAGAAATAATGCACTTTGATGAAAGTAAGTGGCTCTTGAAAGCCAAATTTTACATTTTTAAAGCCGTCCAAAAAAGTTGGCTAATAACTAGCTCACATCAAATTTTACAATTTAAAAGCAATCTATGAGCTAGAGATGACTTCAGCTTTTAATAAAATGAAAGTAATTGGCTCTCAATAGCCAAATTTGTACTTGTAAGCTCTCAAAAAAGTTGGGTAAACACTAGCTCAAATGAAAACATTTTCACTTTAGACCAAGCTATGAGCTAGCATGTATACAACTTTTAGTTAAAAGAAGTAGAATGGCTCTAGCTAGCCACATTTTGCAATATATTGCAATGATGACTCCTTCTTGGATTAATGAAAGTACACTCCTGCCTACAACCCTTCAAAATAAAGCTCAATTGTTAGTGCATGAAAGCATTTGTCAATCAATACAAGCACTAAAAGCATGCAATCACAAGCACAAAATTTTACTGCAACCAAAAAACATAGCAGCAAGACGCGGTGCAAAGTTTTGAGTCTATGTAGTGTGAGTAAAGCAGCGACTCGGGAGTCAAGAACACGGGGTTGTGTGTGTGTGTGTGTGTGTGGACTCACAAGGGCACCTGGCTGCACGCGTGTGTGAGAGAATGGTATTGGTTGGGTTGGGTTGCTAGGCATGAGCTTGGGGAGAGAGACTTGGTGTGCCACAATCACTGGCGAGCTGTGGCAAAATGAACCAGGCGCCATATGAATGCGACTGCGTGAGGACGTGTGTGTGTGTGGGGTCCGAAGACCAGGGCGGGTCGTGGGACTGCAATAGCTGCGGGAGTTGCTGGTCTACAAGACAAAACAGGGGCATGTGTGTGCATCTGTGTTCCATGAATCAGTGTTAAAGCTATGGAATATGGAGTGTTGTGGGCTAGCAGAGCACAGTGTGTGTGTGTGTGTGTGTGTGTGTGTGTCGTATTTGAGAGCGAGCTTGGCGGGTTGTGTGGCTTGGCTTGTGAGGTAGCGCCCAAGTCAGGCGAGTCAATGGAAAAAATGACGTGAAATCTGGACAATGGGCCACGATTGTGAGTTTTTTTTTATAAACAATCTCCCTTAGAGTGTGTTCCCACAGCCATCAAGGATGTGTGAACATGTATGTGTGTGTTGTGTGGTTAGTCATTCAAGCAAGGGTGGGTTAAAGATTGACACACACAATGGGAATACAACTGATGTTACACATTTCATATTCAATTTCATTTTCAATTGACCTTAATATATATCACAATGGAATCACTCATCAACTTCTTCAATCACACATGATCAATCAAGCATTCATAGCATAGTGTTTGAGTGACTCAATTGGTCATACATTCCCCAATCATAGAGTAATGCAATCTCAAAAATTTAATATTAAAGGCGGTTTACATCAAGCATTGCATTCACACATAAATATAGTGAATGTTACTTCTCAAATGCCAATTTTTATACGATTTTAATCATTGCAGTTTTGAATTGCTCATATCCAACTTCCAAATTAGTTATTTTTCATTTGAGTTCGTCATTCATACGTGATTATGGAAAATTAAAAGTACACGATATCTAATCAATTTAGCATATGTGGTAATGGTATTGCACCTCAATCATCTCCAATTATGCACCAATTGAGTCATTCATCTCAAATCCCAAATCGATCAGTCATGCACACTCCAATCTTTAGGTCTACTAATCATCATAATTGGTAATTGCTACCAATTGTTCATCCCCAATTTTGACATTGATTGCCCTTGAGTAGGTACACACACCCAAATTTAGACAAAAAATTATCTAATTAATCCATCAATTTTGCATTGCAATGCTCAAATTGCAAACTCCATCGAGCATAAGTGAATTCATGCATGCTCAATTTTTCACCCAATCAAGCAATGCACACACTCAAAAATTAAGCACAGAAATTCAAATTTGGCTCAGTTGACAATGCAATTAGGCCAATCCCTGATGATTGCACACACTTTTCATGCACATTTCACAATCAAAAATCATTTAAGTGCCCAATTGACTATCAATCATTGAAAATCAAGTGGTATTGGATGGACACACACTCTCAAATTTTGCCCAATTTTTTTGGCATTTAGGCTTATCCAATGATTGAATTAGCCTAGCATACACATCAATTACATGATTGCATACTCATATACCATCAATTCCATCAATTTATATGCATGTACACACTCAAGATTAGGTGCACACACACTTGAATTTTTTGGCAGTTTTTTTTTCTCTTTGGTGCATTACACACACAATGATTTTTATGCACACAATGAATTCTTGATGAGAATTAAGCATTATCTTGACAGACACAAAGTTCATTAGTCAAAATTTGACCATCAGTTCCATTCCAAGTGAATCAATCAGGTGCAAAGTGTAGGTCAATTGATTTACACACCTAATTTTAGCAAATAATTAACAACGTTGAACCACATTAATCAATCAAGAATTGACATGAGCAAGTGAGTGCACTTACATCGTAATCACACCTTAAGCTATTCGTTTGCTCCGTGCGAAGACGCATCATTGCACATACAAGTGTGTGCACCATCAAATCGGTCCAAAATTTGACCATTGTAGGTCAAAAATCAAACACTCAAATCATCAAATTAGGCATAAATTAACATAATTAACTTGATAAAAGTGATGATTTCTCCTCTTACAAGGGATTGAACATACATTACACTTCAATGTTAGCGGTTAGGTTAGCAAATTTAGTCAAAAATTAGTAAAAACTAGCATGAAATTAGTACAATTAGCATGGAAATGAAGCAAAATTAGCAAGGGTTAGTATGAAATTAGTAAAATTGGGGGTTTGGGGTATTCATAACTCAAATTAGCATCAATTTCTTGCACAAACATCATCAAATCAAACCAAAATTGAGTTACGCACACTCAAAAACATCCTTTACTCACTAGCTTAGGTTATCGATCCCCGACAACGGCGCCAAATGTTGGGGGCAATCGTAGCATAGCCTAATCGACCTAAGATCAACAAAATTATCAATCCTAGGATCGACAGCCCGGCTAGGGAATGGAAGCACGAGCATCGAATGAATAGAATGAGAGGATTCAAGAGTATGCTCATCCAATGCAATAGAGATTAGTCATTAATCACTAACTCTAATCACATCATCAACCAAGCATCTCCTACACGCATTAAGTCCACCGAAGTCTGACTTACCATAGACTAGAAACCCAAAGCACAATAATGATAAGCATACACTAATTGCATTGGTGTTGGCCTCTCCAATCACCACATGCCAATCAAGGCACTTCATCAAAAGCTACACACACAAGGTGAATGGTGCTAGAGTTTCATAAAACCTATCCACACAGAAGCAAACAATAGGGCACACACACTGATTACAAGATTAAGAACCAACTTAATCAACCTCACTAGTGATGCTAAATATCACAAATCGAATGCTCATAAAAGGATAAGAGTGGTTAATGAGTAAGAAGTCATCACACATACTCAAATCTAGAATAATGATAAAGATGAAACTACTTCATGACATAATGGAATAGAAGAATTGAGACTAATGAGAAAGTAGAGATTAGATTGAGAAAGCTTCTCTAATTACAATGGATTAGCACTAGCCTCTTAAGCATGGGCTTTAAGCTCAAGGCTAAGCCATCCATATAGTGAACACTCAAGAGACAGAGAGCTCTCAAAAGTGGATACTCAAGAATGAAGCCTCCTTGTATAAAGGCTTCCTTATAAAGGCTTTCACCCCAATCCCTTCTACTATGGGTTTAAGTTTGAGCCCTCTAGGTAGCATGTACAACTTTGGAATTGCCAATGAGCCCAAGACCTTATACAAAGTGAGTGGGAAACATTGTGCACATCCATAACATATCTCCCGCTTGATGCATAATTGGTGTAGCCTATGTTAGCCGCTGCTAACACGGATTAACTTGCAAGCAACAAGGTGCAAGTGCACGTTATAGGTATATATGTGACCCAGCTATTATGCAGGTCGTGAAACTTTGAAGGAAATTGAAGACTTTTTGGGCTTAGGACAATGTTTAGGAAGCTTGTCCAAGCTACAGAAACAGAGGATAGTGCATAAAGCTTGCAATTTCACATTGATAGGGGAGGATCTAATGACCTATGGGCGAGATGAAGTGTTGCAGAGGGTACTTTACAAAGAAGAGATCGACATGGTGTTGGAGCAATGCCATGAGGAAAGTGGGCATTAGGGTAAAGACTAGGTTTTGTTTCAAATTTTAAGGGTAGGGTTTTGGTGGCCTTTAGTAGTATTTGATTTACACTATTGGTGCAAAGCTTGCCATGAATGCCAAACTATGGGTGAGAGGAGGCTAATAGCTGAGTCACAGGGAGCTATCACTTTCCAAAATGCTTTTCAAAAGTGGGGTTTGGACGCCATTGGTCCACTCTCGAAGTTGAAAAGTGGGAAGAAATACATTGTGGTAGCCATTGACTACCTTACCAAGTGGATAGAAGTGAAGGCAGTTGAAGAGCTAAATACCCACGTTGTGGCTCAATTTGTTTTTTATAACATTTCCTATCATTTTGGAGTACCATGGGTGCTCATTTCTCGTAGAGGACAGGGATTTAGAAGCATGCCTATGAAGGCTTTGATTGAGAAACTGGGAATTCAGTATCGGTTCTCCTCACCCTATCATCCTCAATGCAATGGTCTAGTAAAGAGTGCAAATGGTCAAATCGTGAAGATGCTGACAAAGTATGTGTATAACCAGGAAGCAGAGTGGGAATCAAACCTTGAGAAGTGCTTATGGACACGTAGGAGGTCTTACAAAGTGGCTACCAGTTTTACCTCATGAATGCGGAGTGTGCAAGAGAGGAAAGAAGAGAAGGGGAAGGGCATGGTGAGAACACAATCTTGTTGGCGAATCTCCCACTAGACGAGATAACCACACTCCTTCCTTACTGGAACTAGAAATTGCAACATACTCTACCTCAGTGGTGGGAAGCGAAGTGCAATTATGGAAACATGATCTCCAAGAAGTTGATGCTCCAGCGAAGCAGAAAACATAACCAGATGTGGATCGCCTGGTGTCCACACAACCCACATAATCCGAATCAGTGTATCCAACTATGGATGCATCACTATTCTAAAAGTGTAAGAACTTGCCAGTTGAGCCCTTGATGTATCTCAAGATGTGCTTCACTGCTTCCCAATGCTTTCTGCCAGGATTTTCCATAAACCTACAGACCACTCCCACCCGCATATGCAATGTTTGACCATGGTAAACATAAAACTACCAACTGCCAAAGAATACGGAACCTTTTCCATCTCTGCCTTTTCAACATCCAATTTGGGACAATCATGCTTGCTAAGTTTTTTGTATGCAACCATTGGGATACTCAATGATTTGCCCCCTTGCATATTAAGACGACGTTGCAAGACCTTGTGAATATACTCTTCCTGCAAAAGTTCAAATATACCACATTTGCAATCTCTCTTGATATGCATACCAAGAAAGTGGTGTGTATTGCCCAAATCTTTCATAGCAAACTGCTTGCTTAAGGCATCCTTGAGAAAAGCAATCTCATCTTTTGACTTCCCAGCTATGAGCATGTGATCAACGTACAAAATCAGAATGATGAGGGAATCATCGTTCAACCTCTTTGTGTACAAGCAGTGATCCTCTTGGCTTCGCACGTAACCCTGGGACTCAATGTACTTTCAAACTTGATGTACCATTGTCGTGAGCCTTACTTTAATCCATACAAATCTTTCTTGACTCTACACACCAGTTATGTTCGTGTTGGATTCTCAGGTTTTATCGCAAAACTATCTAGTTGTTTCATGTAAATCCTCTTTAAGATCCCCATGAAGAAACGTTGTCTTCACATCCATTTGGACCAACTCCAAGTCCTTGATGGCTACTAGACCAAGCACAAGATGCAATATAGTCATCTTGACCACCGGAGAAAATATTTCATCAAAATCCACACCTTTCGTATGCTTGAACCTTTTTGCAACCAATATAGCCTTATATTTACGCTCAGGATCATCTGTGATATACTTCTTCTTGTACACCCATTTGCATGGCAATGCCTGTTTACTTGCTGGTAACTCTGTCAAATCCCAAGTTTCATTGGCTAAGATTGAGTTAGACTTAGATTGCATAGCCTCTTCCCACTTCACGCTATTGTCCATTTGAATGACCTCTTTGTAGCAAGTGGGTTCACCGCAATCAGTGACTAGTAAATAGTACAATCCTAGCTCAAGACGCTCAGTTGCACGAGATGTACGAGTAGATCTCCAATGTGCCTGACTGTTGGATTCCACTCTTTGTGGAGCAACATGTGTGTATGTACTAGTGGAAGGTGCATCACTAGCACGTCCAACATTCTGTGTAACTGGCGATGAGGAAACATCCTCAAACCGTACTCTTCGATACTCAATGTCTTTTACTGGATTTTTATGGATCTTAGAATTGTTGAATATCACTTGTAAGCTGCATATAACCTTCTTAGATTTCGGGTGCCAGAGACGATCTCCCATCTCTTCGTCTACACCATATCCAATGAAGGTGCACTTGTGTGATTTGGGGTCCAGCTTTTGTCTAAGCGCTTTTGGCACGTGTGAGAATGCCTCACACCCAAATACACGTAACCTATCATAATTGGGCTCTTTGCCAATCCACATCTTGTGCAAAACCTTGTACTTTAGTGGTGTACTAGGTGACCGATTGATCAAGTAAGCAGTTATCGTAACAGCTTCTCCCCGATATTCTTGAGGTAAGTTGGCCATAGACAACATAGAAGTGACCCGTTCCTGAATGGTTCTATTCATTCTCTCAACCACATCATTTTGGGTGGTTGTGTAAGGCGTGGTAAGTTGTCTTTTAATGCCTCTTTTACAACAAAAGTCCTTGAACTTGGAGGAAATATACTCTCCTCCATTATCACTACGCAAAGCATTAAGCTTTCTACCTGATTGGTTCTCTACCAATACTAAGAACTTTTGAAGGACACTAGAGACATTTCTTTTCTGCTTCAAGAGATAAACCCACAACTTTTTAGAATATTCTTCTATGAATGTTAGGAAGTATAACGCTCCCCCTAGAGACTTGACAGCATAGGTCCGCATAAGTCGCTATGAACAACATCTAGAGGACTCCCTGACTCCTTGTCCAAAGGTGTTGATGTCAACCTAGTCTGTTTGCCATAGATACAATGCTCACATAAAGAGAAATTAGAGTATTCTAACATAGGGATACAACTAGAATGTTGAAAAACTTTCATTCCCTTTTGACTCAAACGTCCTAGCCGGCTATGCCACAACTCTATAGACGGCAGCTTGGCTACACAAATAGAACTCTCTTTCACTAAAGAGACATAAAGTGAGTACAATGAACCAGATTTTTGGCCTTCAAGCATGATCAAATTTCCCTTCTTGATTAACAAAGAACCATGAGCAAATATGGTAGTGTAACCCAAACCATCCAGCTGTCCAACTGACATCAAACTCTTTGTCAATTTGGGTAAATGTCTGACATTGATGCTACCCACATCGCATATATCAAGCTCATAAGAATTGCCTAGCTTCACTTTGCCATGCCTGGTAGTGTATGTAGAAAACCACTCCTTGTGAGGAGTTATGTGAAAGCTAGCACGTGAGTCCACAATCTAATTCTGTGTAGAACACTCATCATGAGCTAACAATGCATCGTGACTCAAATCCGATGTGAAAATCAACACATCATTTGACACTTCAAAAAAAAATTCAATGGCTGGATACTCAACCACATTGAGTTCTTCAATTTTCATGCTGCGTTTAGGTATGTCAGACTTTGCTTTCTCTTTGCCCTTATCACATTGTATTGCACGGCAATCTTCTTTAAGTGTCCCTTTTTATGGCAATAGTAACACTCTAGATTTTGCATGTCTTTGCTGTGACTCTTGATATGACCTTGGCTGCGATCCTGTGAACGACCGCGGCTACGAACACATTGCCTTTGCTTGTCACGATTGCCACTAGCCACATATGCATCACCATGCCCACTCGCTTAAAGAGATTGATGTTGAATCTCCTCAGTGAGCAATCACTACAACAAAAACAGGTGTTATCGACGCATATATCGACGCTGCCCGTTGCTATGCGCGTCGCTATACGCATCGCTATACACATCGCTATACGCATCGCTATGAAACCAGTCGCTATTAGCGACGCGGATAGCGACGCGCATAGCGACGCATATAGCGACGACCATAGCAGAAAAAAAATTTCTTGGGCAGAGGGCAGGTAGCCTGGCCTGTGCCCTGTTAAAAGATGGACACAGCCACAGCCAGACTTCCTGCCCTCTACCCAAGAAGCGAGCAGCACCAAAATATCAACCATGCTCCCGCGCGCAGAAATTTCGGCAGAGTTCCCTTTGTTTTTACATAAACTTTAAAAAAAAAACCATATCATGTATACGCCTCCTACAGGCTATCCATGTAGCATCTCACATGAGATTTAAGGCCAATGAAAGACAACTGTACCAACTGAAAAGCATTGCCATAACTTAAAAGCATAACCATAACTTAAAGGCATAACCATAACGAACCAGAACCATAACTTAAAAGCATAACCATAACGAACCATAACCATAACTTAAAACCATATCCGGCTATAACCACTTTGATCAAAACCATAATGTAGATAACCATAACCATAAACAAAATTAACAATAACCATAAGCATAACCAGAAAGAGAAACAATAACTGTCTATACAATGACAATGACAATAATCATAACCATAAGGGAAACAATAACTGTCTGAACACTAACTGTTTGTACAAAAAAGAGACACAGAAGCGTGTCTGTGTCTCAGAAATCATATAGATGAAATTTGGTCCACTAATGACTAGGCGTCGCAACCTGCACATAGGACAACTCACAAAATTAGTATGCTGCTGTCTGAACCGCGTGGCCGCTGTCCGCTCATCCTCCTTGATCTGCAGCCACGTCTCTCGTGGGATGCCCGAAGGCTTCGGCGAGCCGGTCCTGAAAGCCTTCCGAGCTGCATCTCGTCGATGTTTGATGGTGTCCCATGCAACACCCTTGATCCACTGCGCCGAAACAACGGAAGAACCCGGAGCAGGCTGGTACTCTCTCAGGATGGTCTTCACTATGTAAGTGAATTTTTCCTTGTCTTGCTGATCCCAAGACGTCAGAATGTTGGTCGAAAACTGCAGCTCCATGAGCTGGCGAATCCGCTGTCGCATCTCAGTCATGACTCTATCCATGTCGACAGAACCATCTCCCCGTACAGTATAGATCTTGGAGGCACTAGGATCGTGTGCGCCCCAAGGTGTCCGAGTCATCGTCTATCTCTAATTGCAAACATAACTCTGCCCCAACTCGTTCTGGAAGATTGTCTTCATCCATTGCATCTTCATCTACAAGTGTCAATTCTTGCTCGTCTGCGTCATCCCTCGTATATCTATCAGCTTCCTCTGCCATACCTTCGTCCATCTCATCTAATGTCACAGTAGTATGGACGTCGTCTGACTGACTTTCCTCTAGGAGATCTTGCCCTTCAAATACTTGTTTATTTCTTGGAGCAACCTGAACCACAAACCACTCTCGAGGGTCCGTTACAAAGACCACTTGCTCGCAATGTTCGAGGAGAGAAAATGTGTCGCTCGCATCTGTCCAAGTCTTTGTAGAATCTATTTGCACAAGCTTGTTTCCATCTCTGCGTACCGTTGCATTGCGACCAGAAGTAATCACCTTGAACCACTTCACATCCAACAAAAACATCTCAAACCGCCTGAAGCTTACTTTCAGGATATCTGACACCAGACCACAGTAATCCAGGTTGCTAGTGCTCTCATTCGTGTCTCTAGCACTGGCCCTGCTCTTTTGCATGAAACTAACCATTACCCCACTGTCAAACGTGTTTCTTCTGCTGTCAATTTGTTGTGTTCTAAAATGCTTTCCATGCGACCACAGTGCCATGTATGTATGATACTTCCAGTCACATCCAATAGCCAGCTCTTCCTCTTCTAGAGATATGGGTTCTCCGATCTGTCGAGCTGCTCTCACTGTCTTGTCCAACCATGCCATTGTAGGGAATTCAGGTAGAGGCGCGAGATAGTCTGGCAAGGGTAAGCCTCTAGTCGTTCAACTTCGCCAGAAATCCTGTCGCTCTAGATTGCGTCTCTCTTTCTCTTCTTTGTACCTTTCAAGCCATTTTTGCATCGGCGCTGAATTTAGTATACAGAACTTCATGATCTTTTCTCGCATGGCCAGGTTCATTTTCTTCGGCACCCCTTGCCCTTGCGGCTCCTCTCCCACCAGTCTTGCATCCTCCTCATCGCTCCACAGTCGAGGCATTTCTGGGTCAGAAACGGATAGAAATTCGATCGTCAACACAAGAGACTCTTGCACTAGCCATCCTTCTGCCATGCTCCCCTCTAGACGCGCTTTTTGGCGAACAAAACCCTTAAGTTTTTTCATGAACTACTCTAGAAAGAACATCCAACGGCTGTGGACTTGCGTCAGAAGTTGCTTTGCGTCTGGCCTAGAGGGGGGCATTTCATTGCCAGCCGAGAGAAGTTGCTCCCGCAATAACCTGTTTAAGCCACATTAAATTAAAAAGCTCTCCGAGCACATCACCGTTGCAATCAGAAAATCTCTTTTGTAAATTACGTACCTAAACAAAGCAGTGACGCTTGCATCTGACCATCCGTACACTGACTGAAAATTCAAAAACGCCAGACAAGTACGAAGCACGGATATTTTGGCACCTTCATAGATTGGTTGACGTGCCAACTTCCTCAACATGTCTTCAGGAGATAGGCGCACGGTTTCTGGTGCTGCTTCGTTCGCGTTCTCCTCGCTTGTCTGGAAGAAGGCATCCAGCATCTCCTCCATTCCGTCGTCTTCTGTCTGTAAGCCCTTTTCTGCTTCCATCCGTGGCTCTATATTGGTCGGACCTTCATGCATAATCTTTTTTCTCTCTCTCTCAGATGTAGGTGCTATGTCGCGGAAATCAATGCCCGTTCCGTAGGAGTCGTATCGCAGATTCTGTACGGTTTCTCTAGCAAACTCTCCGTACTTGTGGACATGCTCATTACATATCCTACGCTTGCGCAGGATTTGATACTTGCAGAGCATGCACGAGCATGCAATCTTTTCCTCCATGTTAGTTGATGATGTTGCCATCTACAATGATTATGAATGTTGTTTTAATATATATATATATATATATATATACTCCTCACAATGTAAACTATCTCGCATTCTATAGTCTTGCCCAATCTCCGTACACCTCGGTCCAGAGGTGTACGGAGATCAGGACCACCGGGTCAAAATCTCGTCTTTATTGGTCAAATCCTATATGGGTAGACACATACGTGCACTCCCAGGTGTACATGGCAATGCATGTAGCAGACAAAACCCCTTTGCCTCTTTTAGTTCCATAGTTTCTTCTCTGTCTACGAACCCACCTGCCTCCATTCCGAGGTAGCCTGTCAGAGAAAGCTTTCCAATGCCGCACTTGATGAAAGCACAAGCCATGGAAGTTCTCAGCCCATGAAAGTTTTCAACCTGATTGTAAACCGGACGGGGCCTCCATGTTCTTGCTCAAAAAAGCGATCTCGATCTCTCTTTCTCTCTTGATCTCACTCTCGCTATCTCTCTTTCTCTCTCTATTTCCTTATTTTCCTATCTCTCTCTCTGTCTCGCTCTTCACTTCCCTACCTCTCTCTCTCTCTCTCTCTATATATATATATATATATATATATATATATATATATATATATATATAACTCTCTTTCTCTATCTCTCTATTTCCTATCTCTCTCTCTCTCTCTCTCTCTCTCTCTCTCTCTCTCTCTCTCTCTCTCTCTCTCTACTTACCTCTCTCTCTCTCTCTCTCGCTCTCTACTTCCCTATCTCTCTACTGATCGAACAAGCGACTGAGCTAGGGAGATCTAGACGTCCACGACTGCGGAGGACTACACAACATCGACAGAGGTTGCATCAGAGGATCTAGCTAGGTTACTTTGGCTCGACATGCATAACGCCCAATCAGACTACACTGACCATGGAGGAGATTGATGAGATCCGCCAGCGACAGCTGCTGAATCTCCTATGATCTACCTATCCCAGCTAGCTGGTTTAACCATTTAGTCCATACCCAGCAGTTTAGGATTCCATAATATTTTATTTTGTCATCTTCTTACTCTGACTTTGTATCAGATCCATCACATTGTAACTTTCTTGTCTCATGTCTCATAGGTCACTTTGGCCTTTCGAAGACGTTAATATAACATTTCATTTCATTTCTCTCTTTAATTATTTTTCTTTAATTTTAATTTCCTAAGCATACATTAATTCTCTACCTCTCTCTCTCTTTGATTACCTACACCCACACACACACACACATTTCTCTCTCTCTCTCTCTCTCTCTCTCTCTCTCTCTCTCTCTTTCCTACACACACACACACCTCTCTCTCTCTCTCTCTCTCTCTCTCTCTCTCTCTCTCTCTCTCTCTATTTCCTACACACACACACACACCCACCTCTCTCTCTCTCTTTCCTACACACACACACCGCTCTCTCTCTCTCTCTCTCTCTCTCTCTCTCTCTCTCTCTCTTTCCTACACACACACCTCTCTCTCTCTCTCTCTCTCTCTCTCTCTCTCTCTCTCTCTCTCTCTCTCTCTCTCTCTCTCTTTCCTACACACACACACACACACACACCTCTCTCTCTCTCTCTCTCTCTCTCTCTCTCTCTCTCTCCTACACACACACACCGCTCTCTCTCTCTCTCTCTCTCTCTCTCTCTCTCTCTCTCCTACACACACACACACACACACACACACGATGTAGAGAGAGAGAGAGGGGTTGGGGGGGGCATAATACCTGCGCAGCAGGTGGAGGCCAAGATTTGAGCAGAGCGCAGGCGAAAATGGCCCCTGCTACTCGCGGGTTTCGCTTTTTTTCCTCAATTTTTTTGCGTCGCTATAGGCGTCGATATACGCGTGGGAAGTAAAGCCTTTCCACACGTATATCGACGTACATTGAGACGTATATATCGACGCGTATAGCGACGCCCGCTAATTTCGTCGATATACGCGCGTCGATATCTCCATGTTGTGTTGTAGTGAATGCACCAGAAACACTACTAAATCTAGCTTGCCAGTGGGTGCAAAATTGCTTATGACTCTGTTGAAGGTATCCCATGACAATGGTAGTGAACATAGTAAGAAAATGGCCTTCAATTCATCAAAATTGAAACCTTTTGAAGTAAGCTGTGAAAACACGTTGTTGAACTAATTCAAGTGAGACTTAACATTATTGTTTTCTTTCATGTTCATGCGCATCAGTTTTTTCATGAAGAAAACCTTGTTGAAGGCATTGTTGCAGTTTTTTCATGAAGAAAACCTTGTTGAAGGCATTGTTGCCATCCCATGCCTGACATAGAGCATCCCACAAATCTTTGGCAATGTTCTTATCCATTATGGTAAAGTAAATGGATTCACCAAGTTGTAGGCAAATGGTCGCCATAGCACGCTCATTTAAGTCATCCCACTCATCATTAGTGTACTCATTCTCTCTTCTTGCACGCAAGGGTGCTACAAAGCCTTTGTTGATCAAAACGTATTGCATACACTACCGCCAAATGACAAAGTTTGAGCCATTAAACTTTTTGATGTAGTACTCTTCTCTTTTGGAAGCACTACTCGCGGCCATGATTAAGAGAATGTAGCCAAAAACTTTATGGAGAATTGCTTGGGATAATTTTGGTAGAGTTCCCCTAGAATAAAAGCAAAAACTCAAGCCAAAATTTAGTACGATCATTGTGTAAGAACAGCTAGAAGTGCCAAGAACACATAAAACGGACTCGCCAGAAAAATCCGGCAGAGTCTCCTTTGTATGAGGAGTCAAAACTCAACTCAAAAAGCGAATAAACTGCTCAAAAGAACCATTGAACATATATTGCACAAAACCAATGATGTACAACTGCCAACTCGACGTCAAAAGCATAAAAACCCGTCTTGATACATGTCCTATGAGACGAGGGTACCGTAAGAGAGGAACTCTAGCTACCTGTATCACCGAACATATCTCAACATTCGAGCATACCCCAGCTCAAAGAAAACCTCACACTATGGATCCTCAAAAAGGCTAATGCAGACACAAAAGGACTAGCCATAGTCTTAGAAAGGGCTCTTCTGCTTCGAGTCTCAAAAACGACCGGGAAAACTGTCAAAATAGCCAAAAAATGTCTCCACACGTAGTTCAATGGGCAGTGTTCGCCACTCAACGTACATAAGTGATTGCACTCAAACAAGCGCCAAGAACTGCTGCATGTAGTAAAAGTGATCCCTGCGGGGATATCTGATCTCAAAAGAGCTCAATAGCACTATGGTGTGCTAATCAAACTTGCATTTGTCAATGCATTTGTCCGCAGAGAAACCGTTGTAAAATGACTGCTAAATCGTCTAAAAAAGAAAATTGTCTCTATGTGTCTAGAAACCTAGAGAATCTGTGTATAAACGGGCTCAAAAGCCCTCTGTAACATGCATGTCGGTATGTGTTGATTTCCATCATTGGACGGAAATGTGCTAGTTGAATAGCCGCCAAAGGTGCTTGAAGTCGAAACAGTGCTATAGAGCGTGATCGGTGTGCTCGATGCCGATGCCGGGTATCACTCCTCTGTGGTAGAGACACCTCACTCGTGCGTGTGGCAAGCACAGCCATCTGCGAGAAAGCGCTTGTGCATGGGAATGCTCGGTGTTGGGGTTGGATGTCGGAGATCCATTGCAATGAGAGGTGATGTCAAGCCGATGTGCACGGGTGTCGAGGCTGCTCTCGTCGATGTCGGTACCAATATCGAGGTCCCCTCCCGTCGTCGAATGGGAGTACTCGCCGGATTTGCTGAAACCGGTGCTGAGATGATGAGGCCAAAAATCCTACTCTCTCTCTCTCTCACTTTCGTGCTCTTATTTTGAAAAAATCTCTTTTTTACGATCTTTTATGGCTTCTCTCTCTCTCTCTCTCTCTCTCTCTCTCTCTCTCACACACACACACACACACACACACACACACACACACGCGCACGCGCGCGCGCGCGCTCGCGCACTCGCCATTTCTCAAGGTCGGGGTGTGTGAGAGCGGGGTTGAAGAGTTGGGGGGCGGATGGTAGAGGGCTACAATGGAGCAGGGGAGGGTTGGCAGGAACAGTCTCTTGCACACAAAGTGTGTGAGCTTGAGATTTTTTTTAAAAACGAATTCTTGCAATCTGAGCAAACCTGACGAGCTCTGACGGGAATTGAGGAGTTGCAGGGCTGTGGAATCTGGAACAACTGTGTGTGTGTGTGTGTGTGTGTGTGTGTGTGTGTGTTTGATCCTGCTCACGGCTCACAGAGCCTCCCCTGCAGTGTTGTCCCACTAACGGCTCACAGAGCCTCCGCCCAACGATGCCTCCTCTGTCAAGCTTGCTTTACTACCCGCTCTTGATTTCCAAGCTCAACTAGCCTCAACTCGATATTCTTTGCTGCCTATTGCACTCGATTTGCAATGCTTTCCCAATCGATTCCACCTCCTGCTTGTTGTGAGCTTCAATTGCAACAAGATTGCTTGAGCACTCTATGCAGATCATGAGCTCAATTTTCTTTGCCTTTGTACACAGCCCGTGACTACTCTTTGAAGCTCGAACGTGTACAGCTTGCCAAAGCTCCCTAGGTCGAGGTCGGTGCACACGTGGTTAGCAGGGCTCGGGAGCCTTGCTTCTAGGCTCTGATACCACTTGATGGATGCGGAGTGTGCAAGAGAGAGAAGGAGAGAAGAGGAAGGGGATGGAGAGAACACAATTATGTTGGTGGAGCATTAGAGAGTCAACTACTCTCTTCTCCTTATCTTCTATACTATATATTAAGGAGACTGGTTTTTCCAGTGCCACGTGTCGCAATTTTCTTTATCCGGCTACAGTGAGGACAGTCCGCACACAGGGGGGGGAGAGGGAGAGAGAGAGGCGGCCGAAGGCCGCCGACCACACTAGTTTCCTTTATGAACAAACAATGAGTAAGTGGGCGAGCGCGGCCACGAGGCCTGAAACCCAACATTACCCCGTTTGAGTTGGTTTATGGTAAGGAGGGAGTGTTGCCAGTACATACACAACTAGGTGCTTTGAAGGGATGTGGCGAGTCAATGCCACACATCATGAACTTTTGCAGGATCAAATTGTCAATCTTGAAGCTTTGCAAATGAACAAGGAGGCAGCAGCAGCAGACTATTATGTAAAATCGCGGGAGAAACGGATTTCTAAGTTCAACCAAAGCTTTCCAAATAAGAAGGTAGAAGGAGGAGATATGGTGATGAAATACGAGAGCTACTTCGATTTTACTTTCCAAAAGAAGTTCAAGAAGAAGTGGACGGGTCCGTACAGGGTACAAAAAAGCTTTTCCAAATGGGACCTATCAACTGGTGAGGGCAAATGGTAAGCTGCTTAGGAATAGGGTGAATGGGGTGTGGATTAAGGTGTACTTTGACAGGAGCTTGACACCTAATGCGAATCAAATTGTATCCAGGGGGGTTGGGCAACCCACCTGAAGGGTCTAAAGAGCGGTGGACATACTGTTTTGTATATACTATACATATGGTTGTGTTTTTTTCAATGTGCTTGAGTGCTAGAAAAGTGTTCCAGATTTTAAGTTCAATAAAGCTGCTTTTGTTGAACATGAATATTCAACAGGGAATGGGCAATGATGGTACAAGAAAAGTTGGTACGAGCTAGAAATGGTACCAAGCAAAGCTAAGGGTGCCTGCATGTGTTGGGCAAAGGGTTTAAGCTGGTATGTAAGGCCTAGGTAGGCAAAAAGCAGAGGGAATGTATGCCTAATGAGGTTTCTTACGCCAAGGGAGCTTAAAGAAGGGCCAATTGGGATGACAGATCCAAGTGTTCGAAGTGTTATGCTAATGCCCAGGAATGTGGTGTTCGAGATGCTCTAGAAGCCAGTCCAGGTGACTTCTCAAATGGAGCCACGGGGTCAAAGATATTGAAGTCCTAAGTTAAAAGGCTTTGCAGATCCCCAATAGGCATGGCAAACATGGACAGACAGTTAGAGCTGAAGTTAGTAGATAGGATTGAAGAGCTCGAGTTGTGGAGCATGTCAGTCTTCTTAGATTGTCAATCGGAGCTCTAGAGAGAAAGTTATGGCCATTTGAAAAATTGACGGGAGCCAGTTATGGGCCAACTTACCTGCTTTGGGAAATGTGCCATCATCTATTTTTGGAAGCTTGACAAGGTTTGTGGGGATAGTTCTTAGGATGAGGTGTCAGTCGAAAGTGATCGCTCATCAGTTGGATACCTGGTCAATGAGTTATGGCCCAATGAATTTTGGTCCAGTTAGCGACAATGCAATGCCATACGTTTTTTTCAATTTTTTGCGGCCTTGAAGGGTGGGCCTGAGAAGAATAAAATGTGGCGGGGTTGATGTGGATGGTAGCTAGGGACCATGTCTACAAGCAACACTTTACGACTCGAGAACAAGATCACCATGCACATGGCAGTGCAGCAAAGTGGGAAAAAAACTATTTTTTTGCCAAATTTTGTGAGCTTTTTTGGGGACTTATGGAAGCTCTTGGAGGGGGAAGTCTCCCATGTTGCCACATGGCATTCGAAAGAACCCTCATGCATGGGACAGGGCTAAGACTTTGAGGTATTTAGGCTGGGGCATGCCACCTCTTGGGCATGTCATTTGGGAGAGAGAGGATGCTCCCTTGGCATGGCTATGGCGTCCGTTCTCGGCAGCCTTTGGGCGCTTTGTGCGTGAACGTGTTGGCCTATGGTAGTGCTCTATGGTGTTTTTGGTGGCCCTTTGGGTGGCCATGGCTCACAAGGCAGATGATGATGTGGCATTTCTATGGAGGTACATGCCCTGGTGCCTCTAAAGGCCAACCCTTTTATTGGAGAGAAGCCTATGCACCAAAAGGGTTGTAAAGACACAGTGACAACCAGAATGGGCTCAAGTGAGGGATTCTCAAGTGGTGAAGAGAGAGAAAGGTGCTAAGGTGTTAGCACCCCATCAAATGTGCTAAAGTGGTATGCCCAAGTGGATCAAATGAACCCCTTTTCAAAAAAGAGGCTCCCTTGTGTTGAAGGGGAAAAGAAAACCCACTTTTTTGTTTTTGTTTTTGTAAGCGAAGCCTCCCTATAAGAGGGCTTTTGGATTGGGGTTTTGTGT
Organism: Adiantum capillus-veneris; assembly: GCF_014529385.1. NCBI lineage: Eukaryota > Viridiplantae > Streptophyta > Polypodiopsida > Polypodiales > Pteridaceae > Adiantum > Adiantum capillus-veneris. The sequence goes on along the minus strand of NC_140958.1, from coordinate 51,978,126 downwards.
TTATCTTGGGCTATAAAGAGGCACACATTTTGTGTTTCGGGCGTGTAGCTCCTTCCCCCTTTCCAACATGTATTTGAACGCCTATAGAAGAGAGAGAGGTAATTCACCAAACAAGTAACCCTTGATGGTGGGAATCATGATTAAGCTTGGCATCCAGGTAAGGCCCGAGTGAGTGTATTGGTTTTGAGAACTTCTGGTAGCACCTCCACCATGCTCATCATCTCGTTCACACCAACTATGGGCCAAGGTTTAAAGCTTTCAACCTATCATCCCAAGAGCCTCTCTCTAGTACCGCTAGTGTTAACCTCCTGGCTGCGGCGGCCGATTGCCAGCTCTAATGCTATTGTTGAGACCTTTTCCTCCATAGAGTCCCTTCGACTGTTTCATATGCCCAGTGGCATGCCTCTCTTGCCTCAACAGTCTGCTTTGTGCGAACTCGTGTAATGCAAGCATTGTGGCAACCGATTGATCAAGGATGTGAGTGTGCATTGAAGACATGACTCACGCTTATACAGATTGACTGTTTACATGGAGCTCCATCTCCGAGCTCCTTGGTAGGCATTCTTTAGATTGTTGGCACTTGTTAGCCACACAGTTCTCTTTATAGCTCCAAACAACACACAAACGGTCCTCGTAGCCTCAGCCAGCGGAACCAAGTTAGGCTCTAAAATTGAAAACAAATTGGAAATAGGGTTTCATGGAAACAGACATAGCCTGGAGAAGATGATAAGCTCAAGGCACACAATAGAGAGTGTATTGCTTAGTGCACAATGGAAAGATAAGTTAGCCCTAGAATGATGGGCATATATACAATGCACAGGGAAAAAACCTCCTAGTGATGGAAAAAATGCCCCGACGATCCTAAGTGTGTTCACACACATCACTACCACATATATATGGTAATAAGTCCCCCTGGGAGTGATGCGGTGAACTTTTCCTATCACATAGCGTATAGGGAAGTGCCATGCCTTGAGTGCATGATCAATCCACAGAGGGAAGAAAGCCATAATCTTTGCAAAAAGCTTTGCACTTCTCATGAGTCAATGCCTTTGTGAACAGAGATGCAAGGTTACCTTAGGTATCATAATAAATTTTTCCATTTTGATTAGCATTTCCACTACCATCTAGATTGAGTCATTCCCTCAACTACTCTTGGGTAAACTAATAATGAAGTCCATGGAAACACTTTCCCATTTCCTTTGAGGAGTTTCCAAAGGATGGAGTAGGCCCCCAACCTTTAGACGCTCATGTTTGTTGACCTAACACTTATTGCATTTCAGCACATAACTCTAGACATCCTTATATAAATTACGCCAATACAATTGTCTTTTAACTAGTGCATAGGTCCTCTAAATCCTAAAATTATCAGCACTTGGACTATTGTGTTTTTCTTTGAGAATATGTGCTCGAAAGTCTCTAATGGTTGGTATGCCACACTCTACCCTTGTAGAGTAAGTAACCATCTTCAATGGAGTAGTTAGCATACTTCTCCCCTCGACGAAGTTTATCAACCCCCTTTGAAGTTGTAGCTGTCAAAGGTGATGAAGGGTCTATGTTAGAGCTCTCTTGCCCTAAACTATACTCGAAAGTCTCGGTCAATCTCTTCAAACTAACTCTCACTTCCCTACTCATCGCACCTACGGCTAGCCTCTCTGGACTAGCACTACGTGCCGACAAGGGTGGTGATCATGTTTGTGAATTGGTGCAATTGAATATAGTGTGCCAGGCCTCTGTAAAAGGTAGATCATGCTCACATAAGCCATGAAGTAACTCCAAAAGCTCAACCTTAATTTATTAAGTTGTGGCATGCAACCAAGTACATCTATCAATACGTTATATTCACCTCTCTAGTAACATATCTGAAGATCAAACGATCTCCATCCACCAAGCTTTTGTTCCCTTCAATTTATTCTGATTTGAAAGCAATTTCAGACTTTCATGGTCCGTTCGACCTCAAAAGTGGCACCATATAAATAGTGTCTCCACTTTTAAAGTGCATGAAATAGCGCTAGTAACCCTCGCTCATAGGCCAAGAATTACGTTGGGCACGATCTAGCTTCTTACTCTCAAATGAAATCAAGCATCCCCTTTCCATAAGCATGGATCCAACGGCCTCATTACTTGAATATGTCTCCAACACAAATGGCTCATTCGGATCCACTATGGTCAACATAGGTGCAGCTACTATAGCCACCTTAATCTTTTCAAAGTTTTTCTATTGGGTTGCCCCCCAATTTATACTCTTACTTTTTGACTTCAATTAGTCAATCAACGGGCTTGCTATCTTTACGCAGTCCTTCACATGTTGTTGGTAGAACCCCAATATACGGAGAAAAATCTGCAATTCTTTATTTATTTTTATTTTGGCCACCTAAGAATAGCTTTTACTTTCTCAAATTCCATTTGCATTTCCTCTTCAGATATGATGTGACCCAAATAATGAATCTCTACCTCAAATGGATCACATTTTTTTTCCTTTGCAAATAGTTTATATTTTCTTAATAATTTGAACACTAGGCGTGAATGTTCTAAGTTCTTTTTGAGAATTACTATAGACTAGTATATCATCTAAGAAAACTACTATGAATTTCACTAAGTATGGACATAAAATACTATCCATCAACATCATAAATGTTGTTGGTGTATTGAGTAGCCCAAATGGCATAACCAAGAACTCAAAATGCTCAAAACGGGTCATAAATGCTATCTTCGCACCATCTTCTAGTATAATTCTAACCTGATGGTAACCACATCTAAAGGTCTATCTTTGAAAAATACTTTGATAAAAACAGTTGATCAAACAACTCATCCATACGTGGAATTGGGTACTTCATCATTATTTTATTAAGAGCCCTATAATCTATGCACATCCGCATAGGTCCATCTTTCTTCTTTACTAGAAGAATAGGTGATGTCCACCACGGACTAGAACTAGGCCTAATAAATCATGTGTTCAAGTATTTTGTTAACTATTTTTCCACCTCTTGTGCTTTGGAGTGGCTTAATCTATCAGCAGGTTTGCTTATAGGTTTTGAACATGGCACAACATCGATGCCATGTCTACTTCCCAAGATGGCAGCAAGACATTTATAAATCACCAAGAATTACATCCTAAAACTCCTCTCATCAATTCATTAAAGCATTTTTGTACTTTTTCTTAAGGGTCTCTTTTGCCTTGGATTTTTTTGTTTTAGAATTGCATGCATGCCAAACAGGGTTCTCAAACAGTGGGTCTCATCCAAGGCCATCTTTATAGTGTGCTTGTCTATGCAAACGTTACTTACAATTTCAACTACAAAAATAGTTTTATTACTTTCATTTAAAACAGCAAAATTTAAAAGAGGGTAGCAAGAGAATACCTCTACTATTTGGCCTTTGTGGCTGCTTTGTGTAGCTCCAAGGAAGAAATGAGAGGACGCTATGGTCACCCAGTAGGGTGATGACTCTACACCATGCTCAAATTGTATCATGTTATGCAAATAACTCCAAACTAGACTAGGACCTAGGCTATACGTCCACTCCTCCTTAGATACACATCTACTCTAGCCAAGTGCATGACCTGAAATTCAAGCGAAGCCTTGTAGTCCTACATGGCTAATCAAACTCTCAAGACTATGGTATTCCATACCGTCTTATCATAATTGTTGGCTAAGTCAATAGTGTACTCATGATCGCTTTCGGTCTCAATCAACCTTAACTTCTTAACCAATGAGTAGTTTAAAAGGTTATGGCTAGCTCCATCATCTATGAAAACAATGACTCTACGGCCACCTATTGTGCCATACATGTGCGCCATGTCATGAGGACCTACGCTAAGCTTCCACATAGTTGAGTCACTGAACAAGTATGATGCTCGTCACACTCGCATACTATCACCTCCTTGAACTCTTAGGAACTAAGCGGAATCCTATGCATTGTGTGCAACTACCTAGAGGATTAACCATCTCTATTAGGCTTAGTGCCACTAGTGCTAGCTTTGAGCTTTGGGCATTTAGCCTTGGTGTGTCCTACCTATTACAACTAAAGGAGAGATTTTTCTTTTGCGCTTTAATGTAGTTCTCTTTCTTCTAAATTCAAACTCTCTTTTTAAATGGCTGTGGTTTTTTAGTCCAATGACCACCCTGACTCCCTTGGTCCATCCTCTCCCCCTGCCTGTCACTATGGAACCCCTTTCTTCTAGACCTTGACCCCTTTTTTTCTTTATGCCCAACCCTACTTGCCCCATCTTGTGCACCATGGCAATTGATTTCACCATAAATTTGTGCATATATGATCGATCGCCTTGAATAAGTCTTTCAGTTGAAGAGGCTCAACGTACTCAAGATAATCATTTATGAGATCCCTCTTGAGGCCCCACAAAGTCTAGAATGCATCGATCCCTTTCAACTTAAGTATTATCTCTTTGGAGTCTGTAGTTTGAGATGTACTAAGTTAGGGACTTGTTCTCCATCAAGCACTTGTCCCATAACTCCCAATTTCTCTCTTCTTCATAACCTGGCAACAACTACTTTGAAAACATTATTTTGAACTCCAAGTGGCAAGGTGAGTAGTCAAGCTCATCCACCACTTGTATGTCTTGCCAATCAACAAGAAACTAGCCACTACGGATTACACATGACTAGGTTGCTTTCATAGCATATGAATGTCTCACCACTTTGCTAGGAACATATTCACAAAATATTTGTTCCGCTCTCTTTTCTCGCCTCCAAATCTAGGCAATTCAAAATCATTGAGTAGAGACAATTCTACCCCTATGGATGGCCTCATAGACGCATCGGCATGGACTCCCATAACTATGAGTGAGGCTACATTCACTCATGCCACGGGAAACCCCCTACTACGAGGAAGAGGAGAGCCTATTGAAGCCATTGTAATTGCATCTAGGAGTGTGGAGATGCTTTGAAGCATCGCGACTACATTAGCCTAGAATTTTTCTAAAGCAGTCAATTTTGCATTAAAGATATCCCACTAGAGAGCTCCATCTGTCAAGACATCGACAGGGTCGGCTAGGTCATAGTCCTTGTCATCATCATCCAAGGGTTCCTCATAGTCCCACTTGGTAACCTCAATCTCCTTGAAATCTGGCTCATCATCCAAAATTGGATCATCAAGGTCGGCGGCCTATACGGGCATATCGGGTCCAATGGTAAGGATTAGAATCATGGAGGGAATTGGAGGACCATGTGAGGTGATCGGAAAACGCGCTCCAGAGTAAGGAAAAGACCTGGCATCTATGGCCAATTTAGCTTGGTCATGGTGAAGCCTACAATCGATGAGGGTAGGCCCCAAAAATCCAAAGAACTAGAGGGCAACAGGGACACACTACGATGAGAAGATTTTTTTTAAAAAAATTCTAGCAAATGAATGCGAGGAAAAACAAAAATAATGGAGATTTGCAAACACAAGCACTAACTATTGAGTGATAAGTAAAATAATCACCCCCCTTTCTTTTGAGAGTAGCAAATCAGCATTGGAGTTGATGATAAGGCATAAAATCCGCTATAGGAGTTAGTCGTGCCAAGAAATCAAGGCTGATGGAACTCATAGCTATGCTTTTATGTGGAAATATTTTTGCTTGAAAACCTTCCTTGCTCTCCATGTGTGAAAATCCCATTAATGAGTTCAATCTTTAAACTTTGAATTAACAATGCCTCTCTATGAGAATGGAGGGTTTACATTATTTGATACTCTCTGTGACTACAGAGAAGGGAAAGAGAGTCAATTTTGCTACCCAATGGCAATAAGGGTGGCACCATGGCAAGGATGAGAAACAGTGAAGTGCAAAGGTGAAGTCCATTGGCAGTGGATGGCAATGACGGCATTGCAAACGAAGGTGGCAATGTTATAATGGACAGCAACAACAACATTGCAAACACGATAGAGGTGGTACTGTAGTGGATGATGGTGACACACAATCGGCGTCTCCAGCATGTACCATGACGGATAGGGCTTTAGCTTTGCCTGTTGGTGAAGGTTGCAAAGTCAATAGCGGGCCTCTGTACAAGTGGCAAGGAGGGTGCAACTTGCGGCAGCACACGGCTAGTGGGGTGTAGGGAGGCCAGTAGACAACATCTACGAGCAGAGTTGGGTGGGACAATGAGGGAGAGAGAGAGGGGGGGGGGGGGGGGATTAGGAGAGCTTATGATAGAGTATGAGAGAGAAAGAGACCCTCTACATGAGCTATGGGGAAATGCCTTTTGTACTTCACCTTCCTCGTAGCCTCAAGATTCCTTATTCTTCCCAATCCTCATTAGCCCAATGATTGGTGACTAAGGTTATGTGGGCACGTTCACACACAGAACTCAACCATGCTCTGAGACCAATGTTAACACTTTGTAATGCCGCTACAGGCATTCCGACAAGAGAGAATTAGGTCGCAAATCTCTCCATCCAGCCTATGAGACAATGAGGGTTTTCCCTCATCCCCGGAAGCTTGATATGACTAGCTCTCCAACTTTGGCACCCTGAGGTGTTTAGTTTTGGGCTTTGAGAGTTTTAGATAAATACAAGAAAAGTTTTTGAGCTTCCATGATCAACTCCTACGGCTCTCTATACCAAAATTTGGGATTTTACATAGCCATAATCACAAAGGCTTGAATAAATAGGCTCGGATAATTACAACCACTTAGAGGTATGCTGACCAAATAATAACAAATTGGTGGTCCTCTGTGAACCTTTGCATCTTCCATTTTTAAACTTCTTAAGTGGCTGCTTATTAGTTTTGCATACGTTCCACCTGCACTTGCGAGCATACAACGTGGCCATGCTGAGTGCCAAAATTAGAGACTTTGTTTTAAGGCTTGTTTGGTCTTGATGTTAGTGTTGTTAGTGTGGTGATTGCAAAAATAAAAGCAAGATCTTACTTTGTTATTCTCATTAGTTTGCAATCACCACTTCACCATTGTTAGGAAGCCGAAGGAGAAGGGAAAGAGGTATTTATAAAACCCATCTAAACATACACTTCACCATGGATTAAAAAACCTCTTTTCTTTCATAAACTTGTATTTTTTTTAAGAACGTTCATTTTTTAACCTTCTTTGTACATGTAATTTTGTAACTCTTTTAAAATATAAAAACCCCACATGTAATTTTGTAACTCTTTTAAAATATAAAAACCCCTCCAAGTGAACTCGCATGATATTAATAAGACAGAAGTATGCTTATTCTTGTTAACATAATGTATGCTCAAAATATATAAACATATACTCAAATATTGAATGATTATAGTTTTTTTTTTTTCACATGAGGATAAATCGAGTATTCTAATTTCCTTTACTTCATTCTTTGTCAAAGAAAGGTCTCTAGTTTGCTTGGTTTTTAGTTCATTAGGAAAAGCCTGCTGAAGACGTAGTAAGACTGAAAGCAATGCAAGCAAGACTTGCAATTCCTTGGATTTGGAAGACAACGAACGGTCGAATCTTCGAGAACTCTTTGGAGGTAGTTAAGTTTGCAAAGATAGTTCAAGAAAACAGGGTAACGATCATCGCCATTGGAAATCAGAAGATGAAATAAGACCCTCGGAGTCGTTATAATGGACGTGGAAAAGTGAATGTGTGGGATCATCCATAGTCAAAGGGTGGCTCCCCTATTAGTCAGTGTATCTAAAACCCGTTGAAGTGATCATGGCTCGTCACGAACATGACAAGAATACATAAATTTTACGATCTATTCTTGTAATCCACTCACCATTGTGAATTTTGTCACACACACAAAAAAACCAAAAAAACTTGGATTTGGCTTAGTATATAGGAAGCATTAAACTTCTTTGAGAGATTGCATTTAAGAAGAGATTTTTCATAAAGATGACTATTCCTATGCAACGTAAAGGTTCTCTGGAATCTTCAAGAGGAATTTTTGTTGGTTTTGGCCTCCTTGGATTTGACTTAACGTCTAGGAGTCTATTTCATTGAGAGATCTCATCTAACACGAAATTTCTCTTCAAGATGTTTCCCAAAATATGCAACGATAGGTATCTTTGGAATCTCTTTGGCATGCCCAAAGGGCAATGTTTTTTTGAAAAAGAAAATTTTCTTATTGAATGCAAAAAGAAGTGAGTATTAAGAATGAAAGTGATGGAAAATTATATTATCTTCTTTAGATACTCATCATGCCACATGTTGAAGGTGATGGTTTTTTTGCATCTCTTACTCCACATGTCATCCTTGTGATTTTTTTTATTTTTTTTATTTTGGGGGGTGTGTGTGTTTTTTTTTTTTGGGTTGGGGGGGGGGGGGGGGGGGGGGGGGGGGGGTGTTTTTTTTAAGTATTTTCCTTTTGCTTTGTTTCTTACCTTTGCTATGAGCAACAAGCAAATTATTTTTCTTGTTCTTTCGCTTATTAAAACATTTTTCATTTATGAGAAGAGCAATAACTCAAGAGAATAGATAAGTGACTTAGGGCTCTGAGAATAGGCATGCCAAGTTTAGGGATGATTCCTCATGGGAAAAATGCAATATCAGCTAAAAAGGTAGAATGGCAGAATGGATTGAAAATGCATATGCAGAGCCACCATGTGCATAATGTGAAAACTAGGATGCCACCATGTGGTGAGGACATACAAACATAATGTGTAAACTAGGATGCCACCATGTGGTAAGGACATTTCTCCAACAACAGCTACGTATGCATATGTAGGGCCTTGGTGCTTATGTTACAGCTCTTGTCCATTGAGTGCTCTGACACAACAAAAAGTGGGAAAAGATTCATGACATTGATGGTTTGAATCTCTTTCCCTACTCCATAACAACTCTTGAAAATCTCAAGAGGACTACTTCTTTCCTCTCCTTGAGAGAAACCCATATGTGTTCTTTGGGTTACGCATGTTATCCATGTTACTTCACAAATCTAAAAGTGAGAGATCCTATTCTCTAAGTAGAAAAATTAGTGGATTAGTTTTTCAATAACAACTACCAACAGATCTTTCCAAAATTTACATTAATTTCTTTCATAAAATTGCTAATTATTCCTAAAAATCGATAAATCCTCTTTCTATAATCATGAAATTTCTAAATCTTACCTCAAACCATCTCTTATCTAAGAAATAGAAAAACCTATGTTATTTTAGAATCTCTTGCCTTGGGATGGTAGTTTCTCTTAGAGTGGGCCACTATCTAGAAGAAGAAGTTGGCCTATTTGTAGATACCAATACAACAAAAGCTCAAGAATAGATTGCCACCATTGCTCAGAACTAATCAAAATAAAAGACCCATAATTTCATGGTTAAACTGTAAACATATCAAGACACAAATGCAATTGTATATGCATAAAATAGCATTAAAGGGAGAGTGAAAGAGATGACAAAGAATTCAAGGTCCTAATGAACAACCTGCTCTCTTGCAAGGCTTTTGTATTACTTGTAAATTTTACACGATAGCCAAATATGGTTTTTGTAGAATTTTTTCCCAACAAGGTGGCTTTGTTATAATGCCAACATAGTGACCCTCTCTTATCAAGCCAACAGTTTGGCCTTTTAGGATTGGAAACATTGTTGCTACAATAGTCATTCATAGAGAAGTGTTTTCTTCTTCTTTGAAACTTTTTCTGAACCTAAAAAACCATCATATAATCATAGAAAAATCTTAGTAACATATGCATACTTCTTGTGGGAAGAACTATACTTATAGGGCTTCATGCATGACTTATGCATGGAGACTAGCTTCTCCAACCTTTCTTGGAGAGTGGTTGCCAGTAAAGGTGCTACTACCACAAAATATTAGGCCTTGTCAAAAAATAAAATAACATTAACATAAAGATCTGAAAGATAGCTTTCAGTTAAGCCTTGGGTTGTGCGATTCTGACAACTAGTGTGGAAGTTATGGCCTTTTTTTGTGAAGGGTTTTCTTGCTTCTGCGACTACATATTTCTCTAATAAAGATAGTCATTTGCATGGAAAGACAACCTTGATGGTCTTTTTTTAGCCGTTTGGCTTTCTTTAATAGCCCCTTCTCATCTTCTATTGCCAAACTTAGCATGCACATTACAATGAGGTGAAAGCCATGCAAGCTAGTCAACCTATGAAGCAAGCACTTCTCCTTCATAGATTTCATATTTAAGGATAGATTCTTTATTGTGAAAGCGTCCTCTTCAAGAAATTATCAAGAAGCACGCTTTCTTTTGTGAAAATCACTTTCTTCTATTTAGAAGCGCTTTTGTTTTTATGAGGAAAATGACTTCTGAAATACATTCTTAATGGCATTGTAATTCTCATTAAAAGAATATAGAAATCATAAAAAGCACCTTTAAAACAACACAATTGGTGACATGATAGTCAAAGGAAATTGGGCCTAGATAGTATTGATGTTAATATCCGAATGGAACTAAGCTCCAATATTTTAGACACCATTGCCTATACCTGCCGCTTAACGTAAGTTACCTTGCTCCTCACTCTATAAAACAATTATGTCTTAAGTATTGATACCATTTGTTTGTTTGCCTCATCAACAGCCACCTACCCAATGAGATCTATAGAAAGATTTCTACATTTATCCAAAATTGTAAAACAATTTACCTTGCTCCTCGCTCTATAAAACAATTATGTCTTAAGTATTGATACCATTTGTTTGTTTGCCTCATCAACAGCCACCTACCCAATGAGATCTATAGAAAGATTTCTATATTTATCCAAAATTGTAAAAGGTGGAGGTAGTAGTGAGCAGCAACTACAAAGCTTCTTAGTGCAACGTCCAACATTGAAGGTAACACCAAAATAGGAACCATTGGAGTGTATCTTGATCTTAAGTTGTATGACATTTAAAATCTCCTCTAGTTTTTGTGCTCTTCCTTGAATTTTCCTCGTGCTTGAACATTGTAGTGTAAACCGCTAGTGAGTGAGTTGGTTGGATAAGTGTGTCATCACTATGGTAGGTAGTCCAAGTTGGTGTAGTCTAGTTGTAGTATCATTGGCAAAGATATGTGTATCTACCAAGGTACACGAGTGATGCGGTGATAGTCATCTAGAAGTATCTCAAGTTGAGCTTGACATCTCAACACTCCCCCTCAAGCTCAATGCCATCATCCGTACTCCAAGCATTAGTCAAAACTATTGCAACTGCTCAACTCCAAGGGATTTCCAAAGATATAAGCAACCTGCTAATCCATCATCACGTCCTCAAGGTCAATATTATATGTCAAGACCCTTTCTTTGATGAAGTGGTAATGCACTTCAATGTGCTTTGTCCTTCCATGAAGCACTCTGTTTTGAGCCAATTGTATGCTACTAAGGTTGTCACCATAGATGACAACCAACCTCTGTATATGTACTACAAAGTCCTTAAGTAGAAACTGCATCCATGCTACCTCACATGCCGCCACTACGGCACCCATGTACTCTGCCTCTATAATCAATCGAGAAACCACAAGTTGCTTCTTACTACTCGATGGGATAGCAAAACTTCCATGTGAAAACATGAATCCTGGGTAGACTTGCGATCATATGCGCTACCAGCCCAATTTGCATTTGTGTAATCATAGAGCCACGACTCCACATCAGCCTTATGAAAGAATGCATGATCCAAAATAGCACTCACATAGCACATTGTGTTCTCATTGCATTCAATTGTTGCTTCCTAGGAGATTATGTGAACTAACTCACCAATCCAACCGTGTAACTCAAGTGTGCACGTGAGATAGTTAAGTAGATCAAACTACCCACAATCTTCTTATACACAATAGCATTCTCAAGTATTGACCTCCAGCATTCTCTAAGTGCAAATTTTGATTTAAGGACATTGCAACAGGATTACAACTAGCCATACTATACTTTTTAAACATGTCCAAAGCATACTAGCTTTATGACACCCATACCCTCTTGTGTGAGAATAATCTCCAAAGAAGCCCTATAAGGACTTTGACTTTCTCTCTCTTGTCCAACACGGGCACATGATAAAATTTTTACAAATGAAATCAAAACTTGTCGGACCTTTTGAATTTAGAATGTCCTCATTGAGATCTATTCATTGATATATAGCATGCCATCATATTTCTTATATTCTAAAGATTCCATTTTTTGATATGACAACTCCGTCTTAAAAATGGAATCTCTCCCCACATTTCAGCTTCAGTGGGGAGGCCATAACTTCTACAATTCAAATCCAAATTTGTCAGAGTTTGGGGATTTAGAGCCTACTTTCTTAGATCTTTCCAATGGTATGTTGGTTGATAGGGTTTTGACAAAGCGTTAATGTAATTTCACCAAGGTTGCCCACTTTGGACAAGAGAGGCAAAGTCAAACCTCCTTATAGGGCAAAGTCCAAAATTTCCCTAATGCAAAAACCCAAAGAGATGAGGAAAGCCTCAACCCTCTCTTACCAAGCTCGACATGCTTGCTTCATTCCATAAAATGCCTTTTTTAACCTGCATACAAGGTCATGTAGACTCATATTCACCTAACGCTTTGGCTACATTATATACACTTTCTCCAAGTATCCATTTAAAAAAGTATTCTTCACATCAATTAATTTCAACACCCATTCTACCGTTGTAGCCACTGCAATAATCACACAAACGGTAGCCATCTTTGCTTTAGAGTTGAATGTCTCCTCATAATCAATCCCAGATGTCTGTGCATAAGCCTTGCCCAGAAGCCTTGCTTTGTACCTACTCACACTGCCATCAGAGTTGTGCTTTATCTTGTAGACCCACTTACATCAAATTTCCTTCTTTCCCTCTGGAAATGGCACCAACTCCCATGTTCCATTTAGGATAGCCATCTCCTCATCCATAGATTGTCGCCATTTTTTATCCTTAACAACATCCTCAAAAAAATTGGGTTGTGCCTCCTCTATAATCTTTGCCATATATGCACAACGATGAGCCACATAATCGTCATAAATCAATCTCTACATAGGATCTCTTACTCTCTCAAATTTGTGCGGTCTATGATCACTTCCAAGTGCCTTATTTCTTGTTTGCATCCTTCTTACACCTAGAGTCTTCATGGAAGGTATGCCTAACTCCTAATCTAAACCTACTTAGAACAATTGCTATCACCATCTCATCATGATTTGCACTCAAGTTTGGCATCTTAGGTTTTCTTTTCCTTTTCTTGATAGATTTGATGAGCTAGCAAGACTCACTATTTCACACAACTTGCCACTCCATGGCGCCTCACTATAACATAACTAGGTAACTCTTGCAACCCCTAAAAACTTGTCACTACCAGTATTTTGTATGGCCACGTTTTCTCTTACATCAGCCCTTAAATCATCCTTCACATCACAATACCATCTTTCCTTTTCTTCATAAAAAATAGCATCTTTGTTCACCCTAACTTCACTTGTGACAGGAATGTAACACTTATACCCTTTCTGCTTAAGGTAATAACCAATGGATAGAGATTTTTCTACCTTTGGGTCAAGCTTTCTTCTCAACTTATTTGGTGCATGTACAAAAGCAATACAACCAAACACTTTGAAACTTGATACATCAGGTTTTTCACCACTACTCTTCAAGAAACACATGTAGCAACACCCTCAGCCCAATAACAATGAGGCATGTTCTTTGAATTCCATCATTGCTTTAATAGCTTCTTCTATGTGTCTATTCTTTCGCTCATCAACACTGTTTTTTTGCAGTGTACATGCATGCAAAGCCCCTTTGAACTCCATGCTTTTTTTTTAAATTGTTGAACTCATTTGAGAAGTATTCTTCTACTTCGTCTAACCTCAATCACTTTACATTACACATACATAGATGGAGATTGAACCTTCTTCTTCTTCCTCTTCACTAATACAAGATAAGAAGTCTATCATTCATAAAAGAGATCGTACAACATAAGGGAAAACTAGTACAATGGTGTAGTATGAACTGCTATTAAAAAATCTGGTTGGATAAGTGTGCCATCACTCCAAGAGGTAGACCAAGTCAATGTAGTCCACATGTAGTATCATTGTCAAAGATATGGGTATCCACCAAGGCATGCCATGACTATCGGTGATATTCATCCAAGAGTAGCACATGTTGAGCTTGACATCTCAACATTTTGGTGAAGTGAGACCCATGATGGAGAGGACCATCACCTTCTAAACCCATGCACCTTAAGATGCCTTAGTTCTATCATTTTGGAAGGACAAATAAATCATGAAAGCCCATGGTTCCTTTGTACTTTGATATTTTTCATGATATATCTTGCAAAATTTTGACTCCTAGGAAGGGATTAAAATGCTTAATTTCCCTCCTTCATTCAACAAAAGCCCTACATATATATCTTAGAAGAAATTTTGATACTATGGTGAGTGTAGAGGTCCATGAACTTGCAAACATATTTTGATCGCTACAAGTAATGTCTTGTGTATGTTGTCTATAGTGGTGTCTTTTCCAAATTATTGACTTCTCAATTTTTTGAAATGCAAATAGAAACACACACAAATGAATCAAATTACAAGAGTCAATGGCTCATTTCAATTAAGCTAGATGTACAAATGCAAAGACAAAGCTAGTCAAGTATAACTTGAATGTGTCCACAAAGCTCAAGACATCTCTCTCTCTCTCTCTCTCTCTCTCTCTCTCTCTCTCTCTCTCTCTCTCTCTGTGTGTGTGTGTGTGTGTGTGTGTGTGTGTGTGTGTGTGTGTGTGTGTGTTCCTTGTACCTCTCCGATGTTGTCTTACTGGCTCTTCCTCTCCCAGTTGACTAGCACTTTGCAAAACCCAGAGAATGTTTGTTCACCTAGAATCCTCACACTCGTCCAAAAATTAAGACTCAATGGCATGTGTAAATTAAATTGCTAGACAACCTTTATTTCCCTTGGTAATGGCCCCTTTTAAATTGTCCACATTACCCTTGGAAATTCCCCTAGCATCTGGCCTTGAACATTCATTCCTTGCCAGCACATGCTTGCTCCCTAACTATCTCAACCCTTTTGGTTGGGCCTTCCGATATTATTCTAACATTCTCTCCCCCTCCAAAGGATCATTGTCATCAATGGTCAAAGTAGGGAGATATCTACAAACAAAATTTTCTAGTTCTCATATAGCATTTATAGATGGAAGCTCTTTCCATGCAACTAGATATTCTTGGATAACATGGTTTCTCGACCATTTTTGTCTCCCATATAGTACCTTGTCAAGAGTATGATTAGAATCTCATGACTCCTCTGAATTATCATCTTTACAAATAAAACATTTAAATTGTTTGACATGAAATACTAGGTGAAGAGTATGATTAGAATCTCATGACTCCTCTGAATTATCATCTTTACAAATAAAACATTTAAATTGTTTGACATGAAATACTAGGTGAACTTGACACTATGCATGTAACTCAATTGATAAGCTACATCACTAAGCTTTTTAAGAATCTTTCAAGGACCATAGTTCCTTGGTGAAAACTCGTAACATTTACGAGTCGACAAAGATGTACACTTAATAGGAACTTTAGAGACAACACTTTTTTTGCTCCTTCAAAAGTTTTAAAAGATCGCTTTTGATTTGTATAAGCTTTATCCTATTGATTGCTTGTTGTATTTTTTTATTGGCTTAGGTTGCATCTAGGTAAGAAAAGTTGTTGCACTTGGGACAACTAGTTTGAGAACCTAAAATCCCTCAAGGGAGAGGGATCTTACCATAATTCATCTCAAATGGTGTGAATCTCATAGCTCTGTGAGGATGAATATTATAAGCAAGCTCTATCAGTGGAACATTGTATCCTAATCTATGTGTCTGTCTAAGCATAAGCCGTAACATATCTTTGAGAATTTGATTCACCCTTTCTATTTGATCATCAATCTTAGAGTGATCACCGCTAATCATATTAAGAGTAACATCTAACTTTGCACACACTCTAAAAATATTTTGAATAAATAAATCAAGCATGTAGAGCTTCCTTAGTCTTGAGCATAGGTATCAATTCAACCATCTTGTTCAATCCTTTTATCTAGGGGTTCATCATAGGGCCACTATAAAATCCATTGAAATGCTTTGCCAATCAGATTTTGGAATTTGTAAAGGTTCTAGGAGCAAAGGCACCTTAGCTCTTTCTACTTTATTAACTTAACATATGAAATGTTTTGAAGCATACTTGTGGACTTCTCACTTGAGATTAGCCACCAAAAACAATTTTGTTACTAGCTGTAAAGTCTTGTTTATGCAAGGATGACCTACACAAGGACTACCATGTCAATCATGCACAAAAAATTCTCTTATTTCCAGTGGACATGGAACATATAGCTTCCCTTTTCTTTTGACAATCCGTCTCCACAAAAAAAATTGGTTTAGAACTACTTGATGAATTGGATGAAACTGCATTATCAATATATATAGATGTTGAATCAACTGTAGACCTTAATCATTGCAAATAAGGATCTTCTAGCTGTGCTTCCTTGATTGATTGAAGCGCACTACTTTCTAACATTGTAAAACTCATGTTATGCATAATCCGTGATAATGATATAACTGCCCTTTTTATACATGATCCTAATTGATGGCTCATAGCTTATGCTACTTTCCAAATACTATTAACCCATCCATGACGAGAGAGAGAGAGAGAGAGAGAGAGAGAGAGAGAGAGAGAGAGAGAGGAAAAAGAAGAAGAAGAAGAAGACAATTTTTGGTGCCATAAGAACAATCCAACAAATTTTACCATTAAGTCAGCCTATCAAGTCTGGTTGAGTACAAAAATACTTCAATAATTGATGATTTATGTAAACTTTAAATTTGTGCCATAAAGATGATGATGCCAAATCTTAAGTGCGTGGATAATATCATACAATCCTAACTCATAAACAGGCCAATTTTCTATGGGAACGAGAGATTTTTGTTGTCAAAAGCCACTCGCCTTCCACCTTGATTCAGTATAACGCCAATTGTGAAAATACTAGCATATGTAAGTAGATCAAAAGGTTTTTCTTGATCTACAAATTTAAGCATTGGGGTTGAAGGGACGTAATTTTTTGGTGAGCATTTTTCGGCGAGCGCTTTTTGAAATCCAACGAGTAGATTCCAAAAAGATTCTCTCCCTTCTCAACTTTGTTCTCTCTTGTTACGACCCACGCTTCTTCTTCTCCATCGATCAATAATTGTGATCCTTGAGTAATAAAGGTCTCCCTCTCCCTCTATCTCTTGCAAAGTTCTCTCTCTCTCTCTCTCTCTCTCTCTCTCTCTCTCCCCCCCCCCGCCCCCCTTTTCTCTCTTTCTCTTGCACCTCCACCCCCCGCTCTCTCTTTCTCTCTCTCCATCCATTACCCCTTTTCTTTGTCTTCTCTCTCCACCCCACCCTTCTCTCTCCCATCTCTCTCTCTCTCCCCCCTCCCCCCCCCCCCAGTCCAAGTGGCATGGCCACGTGGACTACCGGCCACCCGTAGTCCACGTGGCCAAATAATAATAATAATAATAAATTTTACTTTTTTCAAAAAATTTGGGCCACGTGGACTAAGGGTGGCCGGTAGTGGTAGTCCATGTGGCCATGCCACTTGGAGAGAGAGAGAGAGAGAGAGAGAGAGAGAGAGAGAGAGGAGGGAGAGAGAGGAGGAGGAGAAGAGAGGGGCGTGGAGGTGCAAGAGAAACAGAGAAAAGGGGGGATGGAGAAGAAGGAGATAGGAGGAGATGAGAGAGAGAGAGAGAGAGAGAGGTACAAGAGAAACAGAGAAAAGGGGGGATGGAAAAGAAGGAGATAGGAGAGGGGATTTTAGAGAGAGAGAGAGAGAGAGAGAGAGAGAGAGAGAGAGAGAGTCGCGGTGTCAGGAGTTTTTTGGAGCAAGGGATTGCGCATATGTACATACCCATGCATGGTGCATCAAATAAAGAATTGCCCATTTTCCAGAGCCAGGTGGTTATGTGGGGCCCACATGTGTACAGGTAGGACATCATGTACATAGTGCATCGATTTTCACTATCACTAGTACCAGTGTGTTTTTTCTACAATAATGAGGAGTTGGTAGCGCGTAAAACTTCTCGAGGAAGCTATCCGCGGGCCGACAACATGAGGTAAGCCGGTGCGTCAGATGGCATATAGTGGCGTCAAGAGGTCGAATGAGGTCAATACTTGCACGTGGATAAGTACGGACGCAATGTGGGTGTTTTCTTGTGATAATTATGCCAAAAGTCCATCATGAGGACCATCTTTTGGGGCCACTTCACGTGGTGGCGGGATGCATTATTGAAAAAAGTTGAGTGCCAAGTGTGCGGATGATGCAAAAAGGTGACAACTATGCACTGCGAGGTCAGTTTTTGGTCTGTTCGGGGTCCCCGTTTGAGGTCATCTAAAAGGCCAGGGTGCCCAAGTAATAAAGCTAAGTGTGGGAACTGAAAAAATAAGAGAGAAGACAGAAAAAGAGTGGAGAGAAGAGGAGGAACAGCCGCAACTGTGTTTTTGCCCATTTTGGAGCCTGTTTTGGCCGAACTGCTCATCCGAGGTCGGATTTGAGCACTTTGACATTGTAAACTGGGGTTTTGGGCCGTTCCGGACGCGATGGAGCTGTCCATTTTGCCAAATTCCTCACTTTTTTTATGTTGTTTTGGCTGTGTAAGTTTCTCCTATGAGCGAAGCTTCTGCTCCAGTTTGTGATTGTATCTGGCTTACTTTACCCATACTGTGTGAGCTATTTGCCCCATTGGTGTTGGCCCAAGCTCATTTGTATCTAAACATCAAAAATTCTCCTCTTTTCAGCTGAGTTTTTGGATCTGTGTGTGTGTGTGTGTGTGTGTGTGTGTGTGTGTGTGTGTGTGTGTCTGTGTTGAGTGGGCAAGTGGGAAAGTCTCTCTCCTCTCACTCCATCGGTGTGTTCCCTGTCTCGGCCAGGTGGATTGTGTAAGCCGAGTGGTGCCCCATAGTGTGTGTGTGTGTGTGTGTGTGTATCCTTCCAAGAGTGTGTGTCGGGTCATTATAGAGGCGTTGTGTGTGTTTCCATCCCGCTCACAACGGGAGAGAAAAAGGAGGAAAAGCGATGGTGACGACAATGTGGGATTAAGACGTGTTTACCAAGGAAAGAAAACTAAGAGAAAGAGAGAGAGGCCGAGGCCGAGGTCGACAAAGGGGGGGAGAGAGAGAGAGAGAGAGAGAGAGAGAGAGAGAGAGAGAGAGAGAGAGAGAGAGAGAACAAAGTTGAAAAAATAAGGGAGAAAGAATCTTTTTGGAATGTGCTTGTCGGATTTCAAAAAAGCGCTCGCCAAAAAATGCTCACCAAAAAATATCCCCCGGGTTGAAGCTATTGCACTGAAGATATTGCTTGCTTCAACTATTCAAATTTTCTTGTTGCCTGCTAGTACTTTTAAACGTTTTTTTTTTCTTACAACAAATTAGTCATTAGGGCTATTATAAAAGAGCAAAATTCCATAAAATTGCAATAAAAACAAGATAAAATTCAAAGGATTCTAAAGCTATCACATTATGTGGTGCTAGACACTCTATATTATATCCATCTTAATCCGTTCAGAAGAAATAAGAACGGCCTATGTATTCGAGCTCAATTGTACACAATAAAGTTTTATTTACATTTGTATACAACCTCGTCTCTCTCAAAGCTTGAAAGACTACATAAAATGTGGCTCATGCTCTTGCAAACTCTTACTCTAAACAAGAGAATCATCAATAAAATCGACACCAAAATGTCTTATGAATGGCCTAAAAACATCATTCATTAACATCATAAAAAATTGTTTGAGCATTACTTGCACCAAAAGGCAATGCTAAATACTCATAATGACCAAACCTTGTCTTGAAAGCTATGTTATATACATCTTCTTCTCTTACACTAATTTGAAGCTCTTTAAGTTTATCTTACTAAATACAGTGGCCCCATATAGAGCATCTAGAAGATCCTCTATCCTATAAGTTCTATCTTGTGTTGTGCGAGGCAAATCAAAAGGTAATTAAGATGTAAACACATCCAAAAATTTTGAACATGTATTCTCCAAAAACATATGGAAAAAATTGGTATTCTTTCTATGAACCAGGTGATAGCACTACATTTGGTAAATTTGGTACCATTTTGGCATCTGTAACTAGCAAGATATGCTGGGAAGAATCTAAATCAAACTCAAAATCCTCTCTCTCTTTTTCTTCTTCCTCATTCAATGGAGTAAGAACCAGATTGGATGCATGCATCTTGGATTTGTTTGGGCAATGCTTGAATTTATGTTCTCCCATACATATAAGCCTTTTTTCATGACCTTCTATCTTTGTTGTGGGGTCAAGAAAAATTGATTTAAAGCTCTTTTAGCCATGGGTGAAACTATGCATTTAATCCCAGCGAGATTGTGTGCGGTATGTGGTTATTTTACCTATGGTTCTTTTACCTCTTTATCACGTGTCTAATTAGATTGTGCATTGGTTTGACTAGGCCCTATAGAATCAAAAAAGTTGTTCCAAGAGGACCTTTGGCTAAGCACACCCTATTCCCTCTTGCAATCCTCTAGAATTAAGGCAACTTCAATGGCCTCTTTCAACCCAACAACGTAAAGTTTCGTTTATCGCCAAAACAAACTTGTGCACATGCAAAAAAATTAGGTATGTGCTTAGGAAATTTAAGAACTAATTCTCTATATTTATCTGCATATTCTTGCACTATTAGACTTTTCAAAGACATGAAAAACCAGGCATTCAGAGCTCTACTATGCTCATATTAAATACAAATTTATCACTAAACATGATTTTGAAATCGTGCCAAGTAGTCGGCACAAGCTTGTCTTGTTCAATTTTATGCCACCACATGTGCTATATCTAGTCTAGAAAATTGTATGTGATGTGATGAATTTTTGCATTATTATTATGTAATTCACACAAATGAAAACATTGATCCCTAATGAGAGCCATTGTTGAACCAGATCTAAGAGCTGCTATTAAGGGATCCATTATACATTGGTGGTTGATTTTCCATCTTGGCCCCTTGGCCAGCATCTTACTAGATCATGCCTCCCCATTTTGACTACACTACATACCTTGGCCATCATCTTACTAGATCCAATATGACTACACTCGACCATAGGTATATACCTTGCACCCTGCATTTGCACTTTTTCCTTTTCCATCGTGTTGTTTCTTGAGTGTCATCATGATGTGTCTTTGGAGGCAACTACTCCGCCATCTCGTCATGTTCCATGTCAGATGCCATGTAAGCTTTTTTTTTTTTTCTTCTCGTATACAAGCATAGAAGTCAAACTATGGCATATGTACCACCTTCTCAAATCAAAAAAATTTTGTACAACAATAGCATAACAGCAAAATGAAAACCATGTTATCAACCTTTACTAACTATTCACAATTTTGCAAAAGAACTTTTCCCACAATCCATGCATCAACCAACAAACCATAACAAGAAACAACAAATACTGCACTTGTGATCAAGCAAGAAAATGAGAGAGAAATTTCTTGCATATCTGACTAACAAGATCAAGTCAAAACTCGAAAGGGGTTTTTCCAAATCACCACTTTTAAAAAAAAGACAATGCTCTTTGTCACAATAATGTAGAAAACAAAAACTCCATAATTAACATGAGAAATTTTCCAATATTGGTGAAGAAAGTAGTAGTGCTTGCAAATTGTTATAGGCCAACAACTATTGTAAGTGTGCACAATTCCGCCCATAGCTTCCAATGTGGATCTCACCTAGTGGGTTTCTGAGAACGCTAATTGTTTTTTTTATAACTACTCATTGTGTGTCTATTGCCTAGGATGCGACCAGACATGCATTAGTTATCATAAGATGCTACCAATGCAACCATGCCAAAATCGGTATAGTCGCAAAAAAACGTACATAGTTGTATATAAGATAAATAACTTGTACGTATGTGTGGCCATGCATGAGGCACACTTATTTCAAAAAGTAAGTGATAATTGTGCATCACGTGACCAATGTTTTAGATTGATGGATATGGTCATAGAAAAAGATCCTCTCAAAGGCTTGCTAGCCCTTCCCTCACACTAGAAAACCCTGAGATCCTAATGGATACCTATTATGAACTAAACAATGCACTCCCCCTCTGCATATAAGGAAGGATAGGCATTTGCAAAACAATAGAATATAAGCACATGAATTGATTGAAGGGAGTATCATAGCACACTAAGTATCACCACTTCCTTTGTCGTGTGTTGCCCTTGCGTATTCTTCAGCTTAATGTCAGCATTCCTGCAACCCTAAAGATTTCTTATACTAGTTTCCACTCGAGAATTATGAACCTTGTGCAATACTTCAGCAGCTTTCATTTAGGTATCTTCGACAAGTTTCATGGCCTTAGACTCACGTTAACTGCATAGAGAATTGTTCAAGGTCTATGGCACCAATCCCTGATATATTTGGCTCTATCTTTATTATATTGGCTAGAATCTTTGCAAATACCATTCCGTTTCACAACCTACCCTTGTAGGTGCATACCAATCAGAAGTCTTTAGGCAAGTATTGAACTCGGACAGTGTAGTGTTTGACTCTATTATCACTGAGATAACCAACTCGCCTATTGGGTTTTTGTGCCTGACTCAAGTCATTATCCCTTCTCCTTTTTCCTTTACGGCACCTGCCAAGATTCGGCTCGAAAAGGTTTTCTTAGAATCGAGGCTACATACTACCTCAATTTAGAAAAGAATCACTTTTTTCCCATCTTCTAGAATCTTTCCTCAAACTAGCCCATTGGAGCTTCTCTATAGCTTTGATTTTTCGCATAGGCTTAGGTGCATTGAAAGTGTCTGTCAAGTCTCATGATTCTCTAGATCTACTTCATTTACTCAAATAATTGTCTATAAAGAATCATAAGACCATTCATCCAAATTTGCAGAGATCAAATTGTAGCATTCATGTCTTCATTGTATCAAATAATTTATGTTGTAAGAGTGACAATCAAGACAAAATGATATTTCTACCGATACGTCAATCAAAAGCTGATAATTGTTGCATAACATTTTTTCTAGAAAGTAAGGATGAAAAATAAGGTTCAAATAATAGGATAATAGAACTTCCTTGAACATAATACTACCATCAGGTTTGTTTCAAGAGAATAACGATTTATTTGACTATGGCAAGGAGATTTTTGCAAATGGTTATTGATGCAATGCAAGTGACTACTGGTGAAGTGCACTTCAAAGTTGATATACAATTTAATAAAAAAATCTAATAATGTCATACAAACAGTAATTCAAGAGTCCCTTCTTCAACCTTAAATAATGAATATACAATTGTCTCTTATTTAAATAATGAATTAATAATAAGTTTATATATTCACCAAAACCATCAATTGGAGTGAAAATTTGGTGTCAATATCACCAGTATGTTTAAACACCCAAAACACTTTGAAAAATTGTGTACTTACCTCTTTCTGACACCCTCATATAAGGAGATAAGAGTCAAAGAGCACCAACTAGGGCATTGTGCCGAATGGCGCACCCTATACCATTTTCATTTCATGGAAAGCCTCCTTGGGACACAAATCCTATTTGCTTCTTTTTCTAAGAAATTTGAATGTGTTAACAGCAATTTTCAGGACGTAATAGCAATTCTTGATATCAATTTTCATGTGAATTGGCTGTTATCGTAATTGCTTCTCCAAAATTTGAAATTTTTAAGTAAAGTGTGAAATGTCACATTCTCTTTTCAAATTTTCCAATGAGTTTGTAATTTCAAGACTTTTAAAAGCATTTATCTTTTTACAAGGCTCTGCAAGACGACCTCCGAATTCTCTTGATGTTTATCCATCTAGTACGCGAGTCAATCATTTAACAAGTTCCTCCAACTGGTTTTGAATTTCAAATAGCATAAACCGCACAAAAATTTCAGATGCAAAATCAACCGGAAGCATTTTGCAAACTAACCTAAAATTTCTAAAGAAGGCTTGTGACCAAAAAAATGGATCAAGTTGAACCCCTATGCTTCATTCACAATTCACACAATTCTTATTCATCTTTGCTTTGCTTATCCGACAATCACCCTCAAGATCTCCACATCCCAGGCATTTGTTGAAGCTTTTGACTGCTGATTATAAAATATTTCAATGCCATGCTGCCAAAGGGAATGCCCAATGTTGATGCCTACTGTCAAGATATTTGACCCATTTGAAAAATACCACAATGAACCTGAAGATTATGAAATGCCCTTCTAATATTTAACATTTCCAAATATACAAAGTGGCCGCCTGTGGCTCAAAAAGCCAAAAAAATAAAGGAAGTCTGGCTCACCAAGTAAAGATAATGACCTCATATTGAGCAAACCATGCCAAAAATCCCCAAGATACAATCTAGCAGGCTTTTCTCAAAACATTAGTTTTGGCAAATCACCATGGGAAGATTGGTTCTCCTTTGTTAGAAGAGATTTTTAATCAATCGTAGACTCGCATTACGAGGCAGTCCCCACCATTTGTAGATAAAAATGCCACTATTTGTGAGCTTCTGTCAACATTTTATTTATGACGTTTAAAAGACCTCTATTATAAATTTAAAAAAAGAGATGATTTAAAGGAATCAGTCTTAAATTGGTACAGAGACAATTTGGAAATTTTAGAAATTTCTAGGTTACATTTGGTAATTTTCCCTTGACCATAAAGCCTGATCTCATAAAACAAATTTCTCATAAGACGCCTTACCACTACAAATCACAACACCATACCATAACTACACTCCAAAACAAAGGGAGGGGAATCCACAAATTTAAGCACAACAATAAGTGGAGAACTTTACAGAGACTTAGTTTTGGGTTACAGAGACTTACAGAGCAATTTGAGGCGGCAGACAAAACAGCATGATGTATCAAAGAAAGAATTATAGCATTTCATCAGTATCATGTGCCTCTTTCAGTATACATGTGAATGTAAATGTGTGGAGGTTCTACCTAAAAGCCAAGTTTATACATGAAAATGTGTGTGTGAAAAGGATGGAACTTCTGCAAAAGACCCTAAAGCTGTAAGCCAGTTCCAAAACCCTAAAATTTTCTGCTGTTTGTTACCTCACGGCTCGCATGTGGGTCTATTTCCAGAAATATATCCTTCTGGAGCTTTCACGGTCCCAAAAAAATGTGAAAAACAAAACCCAACATGACAGTGACCGGAAGTTCCAAAGCTCTCAGCCATGAAGTCGCCGGCCTTCAGAAAATCAAGTGATCAACATCAAGGAGGTAACCCTTTAGTCTTCTCACATTTCCGCAGCAGCTCCTGTGTACACAGGGCACATTAGGACCAGAGGTAAAGAAAACTTCTTGTCCCTAGAAACTATGTTCGAGTTCCTAAAACGCAACGATTCAAAATGTAACAAATCGGGCCATATGGAAACCTCCCATTGCAATGGCCCACTTACCAATATGCTTATATAGACTTTTAACATATTTATGCATCGCCCACAAAAAACACTACGGCAATGTTTAATTTAGACAATGAAAGGGCTGCTATGTAATAAGCAGGAAAAAATTTGTACCCTTGAACACTAACCACTTCACGACACGTGCACAACAAGACAACTTGATTCCAATCTGCTGTTTGTAAATGTTAAAGCTGTGCTTGAGATGGAACATGTAGCCATTCACAAAACCTTTGAATGTCAGCTTGCCAGCCAATCAAGGAACCCGGTCAGCCGAAGTAGGATACGGTCTGAAGCGAGCATCTGGCCCTCTCTGTGGTTGTCTTCCAGTCACACCATACCCCACAGGATCTGTACCAGCACCAGAGGCAGATGGAGAAGGTGCGGCAGGAGAGG
Source organism: Adiantum capillus-veneris (assembly GCF_014529385.1). Classification (NCBI taxonomy): domain Eukaryota; kingdom Viridiplantae; phylum Streptophyta; class Polypodiopsida; order Polypodiales; family Pteridaceae; genus Adiantum; species Adiantum capillus-veneris. The sequence goes on along the minus strand of NC_140958.1, from coordinate 51,952,529 downwards.
TTCGATCACCAGATCTCCAAGAAGAGTCCCCACCATATGGAGAGGAGGCTGCATATGCATCACCATAACCAACTTGCCCACCTGTTGAATTGCGCGTTGAATATCCCCCGACATTTGAGTTGTATCCGCTATCATTGTATCCACCATTGTAGCCTTTGCTGTTATTATAACCACTAGCTGTACTGGGCGATTGACCAGAAGCACTTCCTGGCCTCCACCCTGCATTACCATAGGTACCAACCCCTGCGGCTCCACCAGCTCCATATGCAGGGCTAGCAGCACCTGTGTAGCCAGAACCAGCATGACCCCAAGGACTTCTCAAACCAGCAGGACCACCATATCCTGGAGATGCTGGAGGCCCAGAGCTTCCATAACTTGGTGGCACTCCTACAAAGTTGGGTCCACCACCATACCCAACAGCATACCCTCCTGGATAGCCTGGTCCCCCAGGGTACGAAGGCCCTCCAAAACCCCCATTCATGGCAACACCATAGCCCATTCCTGGAGGTCCATAGCCAGGTGTTCCATACAAGGGAGGCCCATAAGGTGGAAAGCCTCCTCTTCCACCAGCAGGAGATGGTAGGTAAGGAGGAGCCCCATAGCCAGGGGCAGGACTTGCTGTGTTTGACTGACCAAATGGTGCACCTCGTCCAGGTCCATACCTGGCAGAAACTTCTTTTGGCACGGCTTTCTTCACTTCAACTGTCTTGTCATGCAACTCAAGGAAGCTCTTCTGCACTGCTCTCTCTACCGCATCTTCAGAATCAAAAGTAATAAATCCAAAACCCCGCGGCCGTTGAGTACTGTGGTCGTACATAACAACTGCATCTGTAATGGTGCCAAATTGTTCAAAATAGCTTTTAAAGTCCTCTTCGGTAACTGATGAAGCTAGTCCACCAACAAATATTTTCTTCGTTCTGGGAGGATTTCCATATGGAGAACTGCTTCCACTGGTGCCACTTCTGGGATGACTCTGATGCTCTTCCCTGCGGACAGCTTTCTTGACTTCAACCTATATAAAATCATAGAGAGCTAAACTAGGTCACACAAACAGACACCAAAACCTAGCCGGGACCAAGATGTGGGTCTGTAGCTAGTGAAATGACGTCATCACAACAAAGAAGGTGCAAAACAACACGCAGAAAGCCACAACTACAACACAGACATGCAAGTCCAGGCAAAAGGGCTCGATTGTAAAAATTCAAGCTGTAGCCTCAGATACCTGGTCTACAATGCACAATTCGTAAGAAAAACAGAAAACCCTAGGCTCGATACCAAAACGCATGAATCCTGCAGGAACAGGCAGTAGAGCTTACCGTACGCCCATCAAGACTATGCTTCTCATTAATAACCTTCTCGGCCACAGAAGCATCCGCAAACTCCACAAATCCAAAGCCTCTGGCACGGCCTGTAGCTCTATCTTTCATGACAACGGCATCAACGACATCGCCAAACGCTTGAAAGTACTCTTTAAGCCTGCTTTCGCTGGTTTCCCAAGCTATGCCTCCCACAAAAACTTTGTTCTGGTCGGGCTCCATATAGAGGAGCAGAAGCGAGCGATGGAGGGGAGGACGGGGCAGGGAGGCGGACAAGGAAAGCGATTCGACAGAGAACGCAGGAAGAGATCCTGCAGAGAAACCCTAATTGGGACCCTTCTAAAACCCTAGTAGTAACAAGTAGCCTAACCCGAAAGGCGAGGGGAAGGGGGCCGTTGAGCTTAAAAGAAAGCGATGGCTTTCAAAATCTTTCCTCCGAGGATGGGGGTTTTAAAAGAAGCGATCATCAAGCCCCACCCTAACTTTATTTATATACACGACAATTCCGGCAAATGATGTCGCTGGATCTCCCACTATGCTAAGGGCTTGTTCTCATACACTAGCACAAGGGAAATGAACTAGCATGCTCTGGGCCTCGGCCTAGAGCAGGGAACGAACGGTGCATGGAGGCTTTCTTTCTTCCTCCACTGCCAAGATGACGATTTTCCTCCTTACTACCTACATGTATGGTCACATGCCACGTGTCCTTTCACTCAATGCTCATGTTGAAGCTTTGATGACAATGTTCCTAGAGATTGCTCAAGCCCCTCGATCCTCCGCGTCACGTGTTGGCAACCTTTGCAGTGCACTTGGGACCTCTCTTTCTACTAAAGAATGCCGTCATTCTCTTTCATCATGAAGAAGTAAGGCAGAAATACATCTCACTGCTATCAATCATGTATGTGTCTAAATGGCTGCATGCATGCAACATAAGAGAGAGACACCGTCTTGCTACTTGAGATACATGTGAAACTGCTAGGCAAATTCATTTAATTGGCAAAGTAAGCAAATAAAAAAAAGTTGGATGGCTTTATGCAAAGGCATGTTAGTGTGGTTAGTGTGTTCCAGTTTTGGAACAAATAGTCAACTATTCAAGAGCATATTCAAGTGCTCAATTGTATTGATGGTCTCCATATCATCACTATGGACTCAAGTTTTCTCTCAAGGTGGAGAATCTCTTTTAAGAAGAAGCTTTTGCTTATGCACACAACTTCACAAGGCATGTGTATTCAAGTCGACATCTTTTGAAACCTAATTGTTTGCTTGCCTTTTGGCTTTTAATCATTGCATGTGAGACATGCAAGTGGATCATGTATATTCAAGCGAACACCTAATTGTTTGAATAAGTTCTAGTGCAAACCTCAACAATTCACTCACTCTCAGAGGACACATAGGATGTGCTCGAAAAACTTCATTATGTTTGTTTCCTTTTCGAACTCTTGATTAAAACATGCAAAGGCATGCTCAAGGATTGAGATGATGCTTCCACCTTGTTATTGGTACATTAATATTGCATACACACGGAAGAAGTGTGTTTGGCTACGAGATCACTACATACAAAGGCCTAAGAGTGCCCTATGTGAGTCCAAGAGAATCTGATCACAATTTAATGGGCATGTGTTACTTTGGCATCTTTGCTAGCTTTATAGTGATTTTGGGATAATTATTCAGCAAAACCAAGGGGTTGTAGGAAGCGTTCTTTTTTTACATCTATGCTACCAAACGGTTGTAGAGGAGGTGGTATTGTTTGGATGTTGTTTCCCATAAAAATCGTATCTACATAGAATGCAATGCAATCTGTTGTGGGGTGGTGAATAGTGCGAGTTGGGAGGTTTTGGCATGATGCAATCATCACAAAGGTTGACAATGCATGTTTATAAAACCACCTTTGGTTTTATGACCCAGTTTGTTGCTAAGTTTTATGGCTAGTTTTCATTGCATAGACTTCTATATACTTGTTTTGTGTATTTACACACAAGATATGTGATGCGTACATGACTATGATGTTGGCTTGTATCCATCAAACAATATGCTTCCATTGCATAAATTTCTTTTAACTCTCTTATCAAACTAGCCATTGGTTATGCCTTGTTTTGCACAAGTGTAGCCAAGCGACAAATTTAAGCTTGATTCTACCATAAGATATGGTACGGATACAACATGTTATGTATGCTTGCTATCCTTCAAGCCTTATGTAATCCTACTGATGCTAAGTAAAGCCCTATGCAAAAGTGTATGGGCAAAGGGTGGATAATGTTGCACAGCGAATACCTTGAGTGGGTTTTCATCATACCTCAGTGAGAGACTGTAGGAGGTGGCAACCAGCCCTTGCACGGGTTTTTCTTGGAAGTTGTTCGAGTTATTGGATAGGCTTTAAAGGGGTCCAATGAGAATTTAGATGCATAAAAATAAACAATTAAGTTCGTTCCCTCAAAGAGGAAAAAGAGGACACATGTCCAAATGATATAATTAAATAATAACAGAGAGAGAGAGGGGGGGGGGGGGTGGACCAAGCCTGAGAGGGGGTATACTCTCTCGCACATGCACACACATTCTCTCATTGTGTGGAGTGCAAAGTGCAAGAGCTCCGTCTCCTTCTCCAAGCTTGTTGAGAAGTGGAGAGCCTACACCAACACTCTTGGCTATGGAATGCAAATCCAACCAAGAGCCATGCTTCAATGCTTAAGCTTGTCATCTTCTTCATCTTCATTACTATGCTATTATGCTATGCTAAGCAAGAAGAGTGATGATAAGTGAGAAACTATTTCTTTCTCCTATGAATGGTTCTTCTTCCTCTTCCCTACCCTCATTTCCCACTAGCTCTCTCCACCTTCGAAGGTGTTTAAGGCCTTGGGACTGAGGCTTGGGATAGTTAATGCTTTTGCAAAGTTTATGCTATGTTCGTGATGCATGAAGCTTTCCATCTTCATAGCAAGGTCACAAGGAAAACAAAGATTATACAAACACCTTCTGGAGGAGGGACCAGCTCCAAGTAAATCCAATCCTCAACTATTGTCATGTTCTCTAATACTCTCTCTCTCTTGAAAAAGTATTGTTCATGCCAAGTTAATTAAGTACTATGCTCATGTTGCTACCATCAATTAAGTTCACCCTCTATGTTCTCAAAGTAATCTCACAAAAATGCTCACTCCAATTCTCTTAATTACACTATTCTCAAAGTTCATAGGCCATTTCCATTACAACCTTGTCTTTCCCACTTGCCCACAAGACCCTCGTTCCTGACACACACACACACACACCCCCCTTCTTTGGAAGAGATTTCATCTTTGAAAACAAAAGTGAAAAAACATTTCTTAATCACTCTAATGTTCAGCCAAGTGGAACCCTCTTCAAATTTGTGTTTCCACTTGTCCAAAACCTGATGACATTCATGATGAATTGTAGGTAATACATTAGAATCCAAAATACGTTCTAGTTCATGAGGTAAACTTAATGTCTCGATAAAATTGACCAAAACAGATGGGTCCACAATGTTATCATTTGAATGCCTAGTCGTTTCCTCAAAGAACTAACATAAAACATGGGATGCACAATTGAAAAGGATGGTAATTCCAACTTATAAGCGACTGCACCAATGTGTTTTATGTTCTTGAATCAACTTGTGCTTGTTTAACATCTAAACAAGCAACATGTAACATAGACATGTGATCATAAGAAGTTTTTGACCTGCTGGAACTTCTACTGATTGACCTGACCAATATTAGAGAACGCGGCTAAAAGCCATACATTAACATGAAGAGACTAAAAGAAAATCAAATGCATGCCCTTTAGGAAGAACTTGTGCTATGCCAAATATGTTAAAATTGCTAGAAAATTTTGAAATTAAGGTTGTATAGAGACACACACAACTTGGAGAAGATGAACAAGCTCAAGGCACACAACAAAGAGTGTATTGCCTAGTTTGCAAAACAGAAAGATAAGTTAGCCCTAGAGTGATGTTCGTAAATACAATGCTCAAGGAAAAAAACCTCCTAGTGAGGCAAAAGTGCCCCAATGGTCCTAGGTGTGTTCACCACATCACTACCACATATATGGTAACAAATCCCCTGGCAAGTGACGTGATGAACGAGAGATGGCACATAGTGATGGGAATGGGATCGTGCTAGCTAGGGTAGATGAAAGACAAACATTGTGCACACAAGTGAGTGTGTGTGAGCTAGATTATCACTCAAGCAAATTAGGTTCCAAGATAGATTAAATCGGACTCATAAACATAATCTTGAGTAGTTTGCTAACCCATCACAAGCTCACCAAGATAAGAGACATGTAATGCAAACTTGGGATGGATTTATTTATTCATGAAAGGAGCTTGAAATAGCTCGACAGGCTTGCACCATTACATGTGGGATAATTTCACTCCTCTCATTCACTCACACTCTAGTGACTCTAGGACTGATGTGCAACGAGAGCTGGCACATAGTGTATAAGGAAGTGTCGTGCCCTAAGGACATGATCAACCCACAAAGGGGAAGCAAGCCCAAATCTTTACAGAAAGCTTTGAACTTTTCATGAGGCAATGCTTTTGTGAATAGATCTGCAAGGCTATCCTGTGTCGGGACTGTTAGGAATTAATGAGTAACAAAAAGAGAGAGTAGAGTGGTTTACTTAATGGAGAGAGATAATTTTCACACACAAGAGAGATAATAGATGAGAGAGAGAGAGAGCGATCACAATATTCATGGTGTTAGGTAAAGGCGGTGCACCTCATCGTGCTTTGCTTGTGTCCGTTGGCCAGTTTCTGGCCGTCCACATTTATCTCCATATTCGAGCTCTCACTCACTCATTGTGCTTTGCCCGTGTCCGTCGGCTAGTTTTTGGCCGCGCACATTTATCTCCTTATTCTTTATACATACAAAGAATAAGGAGCTCTCACAATGTGTTCATACAGTGAGATTTGGGAGCTCCACCCCACATCCCTGTGTCATGCTCTCTCTCTCTCTCTCTCTCTCTCTCTCTCTCTCTCTCTCTCTCTCTCTCTCTCTCTCCCCCTCTCTTCTCTCTCCATCTTTGTTGCACACATGCATGCCTACGATCTATTCCTTCACAATTGGTATCAAAGCTTTGGCGACGCGTGCGCGACAGCTTCTCAGTGAGATGGAAGTGACGGAGATCGGCTATGGCGGCTTGAGCTTAGCAATTGTAAAGAGATCAAGAAAGCTTGAAAGCTTGGAGCTTGTGAGCTCAATTAAGAGTGATGTATGCTCTTGTGGAAGCTCAGTAAGAAGTGTGGAAGATTGTGTGTAAGTGAAGGTGCTGCCCTAAAAACTGTGTGCACAACAGCACTGTTTTCATATTTTTTTTCTCCTTGTAGAAGACAGATCTGAATATTCTACCCAATTAACCCATCCATTTTGATGTGGTCTCAACTTTACAGAAGAAACGTTTTGCAAATTCCTCACCGTTTTGTTGATATTTAGCTCAGATTGACTGTATAAAGAAATTGCAGGTTTTTTGTTTTCGCATAGTGTGCGAGTTTGATGCACTTTTGGAAGCACGACAGGTGCTCGAAGTTAGGTGCATAAATTTTGAGCTGAAGATGCAATTTCAGCTTGTGCAGAGCTTGTGGTTTGAGGGTTTTTGGTAGATTTGGGCAATGAAGTACGGAAGCGTTACACACCATCGAAGCGGTCTCTTGAGAGACATGATTTTTGGAGCACACAAATGGAGCTTCTTTCACAGGATACTTTGGTAGTGATTTTGTGTTTGGGTTCATGATCTTTGTGGATGGGTTGCATATGGTTATGGTGCATGGTTCATGCTCATTATACATGCATTTTGGCGAGCACTTTCAAGTGCCGGTGAGCTCTCTTGAGAGCATTGTTTTTGCATTGATCAAGTTTTCAGATTGCAACTCTTTTGGTGCTTGCTTATGCGCGGTCACTCTATTGATGTACGCTGAGTGCGGATTGCCATCGTATGTGAAAATGTGGAGCCATTTTGGCATTTCTACTCATTGGCATTGAGTAGTATCATGGTTTATGTGTATCTGCAATTTGCTCTCCGATGGTTTAGTGGTCGAGCTAGACTCCCACTTTGACAGTGTGATCGAGTGTTTACCCTCACTTTGACAGATTTTGACAGGTTTTGTCAATTTGGACATAGTTTGGTGTTCTTGTACCCACTCTCACAAGAGTGAGGATTAATGTATGCTTGTGTGGCTATAGACAGTTAGTTTGGACATAGTTTGGTGTTCTTGTACCCACTCTCACAAGAGTGAGGATTAGCGTATGCTTGTGTGGCTATAGACAGGCAGTCACAGGTTTCACAGGTTTTTGCAAATTTTTACAGGCAGTTTGTGCGATGCATTTTGAGCTAGTTTGCTCTCTACTTGCGTATATGGTTATGCGCTTTATGCTCGATTAAGCAATTTGTCCTAGTTCATGCTTGCAGAGTTTGCAGATTGTGGAGTTGCTTTATGCATAAGTGAGCATCGGTTTTGATGTGTTTGATCATGCTTTTGAGCATTGTATAGTGGTTGAGTTTTGACTCCCACTTTTACACAGGTTGTGTATGCTACAGTTTTCTGGCACATTGTTCATTTATTGACACATTTTGACAACAGTTTTTCACTCACATATGTATGTCATTTGTGGCACCGTTGAGTGATACTCCGGGTAGAGCGGTTTGGCTCTGTGTATGACTTTGTGAAGTGATTCCGAACGAGTACATTCCTGGATTGCCCATTTGGGCATTTTTTGTTGTCTCCATTACGATTTACTCTTGAGTTTTTTGCTCCAGTTACAGAGGAGACTCTGCCAAAATTTTGCCATATATGTATCCCTATTGCAAAGGCTAGTGAGCTTGACCATTTGCTCACCTTCTCTGCTTGAGACAATGGTTTGCTCTCAGGTGGGAGAGTCTTGTGATCTTGACCATTGTTGGCCATAGTTTTGACATGGATATGGAGACGCTTCAGGTTAGAGGCGGTTCTCGCTCATGATCGTGATTGACATGTTGGCACTACGGTTACGATGGGCATATTAGGCATCGTTGCTTCAGGCGTATGAGGCAGTGGAAGAGGCAGATGCATGGTGCTACTATGAGGACAGATGCTAGAGAGTATGCATGTGACGGGCATGTCACTTCCGAGTCTAGCTTGCCTTCAAACTACTTTGTGTCTTGGGATAACACATTGTCTACGAGTTTTCTATTAGACGAGCATGTAGTTTTTCACGTGACACCACGTCGTGATTTATTTTGCTCTTTCTCTATCGGGAGACTTGGTTGTGTGCAGTTTGCTAATGGTTCAGCATATGGCATACATAGAGGGTACTGGAGATGTATGCATGTCTTTACCTAGAGGTGCATTGCTTACGCTACGAGATGTACGTTATGTACTAGGTGTTGGGGAAAAGCCCCATGTGGCCGGTAAGGCCAGGTGCCCGCCCAATATACTTATTCATTATGTACATAATAGAATAAAGGGGCTCACATGTAAAGAGTGAGTTTTAGTCCCTGCAAACACAAGGTCTCCTCTCTTCTCGATTGCTGCACACAATCACACACGCTCCCGCTCACGCACTTCAATTGGTATCATAGCTCAGGGATTGGGAGCACCATTGGAGCTTAACGGGGAAGTAGGCAGAGAAGCAGTAAAAGTTGCAGCATGTTTCTGCAGATCTATTTTGGCCTTCCAAAACGTCTTCATTCTTCTGACCGATTTTTTGTCCTCTTCAAATTTGCAGAAGAAAGTTTTCTCAAAATCTTTACCAATTTTGAGATACATCACTCAGGCTGTCTCCACGTTTGGGGTACACATCTCCAGATTTTTATAGATCCGTTTCAACCTATAAAAACAACACATTTCAGGTCTGTTATCTCTATTCCCAATCATTTTTGCGTGGTCTACAACTTTGCAGAAGGAAGTTTTTGCAAATTCTGAACGGTTTGGGAGATACGGGTTGACCGGCTGCAATGATTTGGAAAGTTGAAGATGATGTACGCCTATTGTGATGATTTGCTACATTTGGAGAGCTCGAATTGAGCTTTGTCATTCTCTTGTTTTGCGCATTGATGTTTTGCTCTCAGTGAAGAGAGTGTGGGCTGATATTTTCAACACATTTATGCGCACACACTGAGAACACTTTGTGGATGTATGCATTCTTGTGGACTCTCAGGTTCGAGAGTGGATTCATCATAGGTTATGTGCATTGACTTATGCAATTGAGCAGATCTCAGAAAGTGTGGTGCACAGATTTGCAGAGAGTTTTAGAAGCATTTTTAGCATGATTGTGAGCTGAATTTTCAGCTGATTTGGATTTTCATTTGCTACACATTTGCTACATGCTTGATGCTCGTTTATATTGCCATGTGGATGCACATGATGTGCACTTTTCGGCGGTAGTATTCTTCACCTTGCAATGGCATATGTGGGCTGATTTTTAGATGTTTTGAGCATCAATTTGCATCATATTTTGGTTAGTTTGCATCCTAGTTTATGCTAGTATATGCCTTGCTTGTAGAGTGGGGTTCATGCACTTTGTGTTTTGGATTACAAGTTTGTTTACCAAGGTTAGGGAGTTGAGACTTTGGGGCAGCTCATGTATTCTTGAGTGCGGATTTTGCGCATGATTTGGTCATGGTTTTGAGCATGTTTATGACATGTATGGTTATTATGGTTAGATAGCCAAATATTGCCGAAACTCTACCGGATGTTTCTTGCAAGTTTATTTGTTTATGCGCATGGTTTGCAATCGTGTTTTGATTGCGTTTGGCACTCAGTGGCTGCTTTGCCAGTGTTTGCTCACCAGATTATGTCATTTGACATACATGTGGTAATCTCTTCAGGAGGGATTGTTGATGATAGTTTCATCGATTACCACATAAGGCTCTTGGATTAGAGCGGGGGGGGGGGGGGGGGGGGGGGGGGGGGTTGGCATCATTTGAGCGGTTTTGCTCATTTTTTTTTGTTACATTGATCGCCATATTTGTTGACACTTCTCTTAGATAGCTTATGCGAGCTTATGTTGTATTTTGATAGTACTTGGTGTATGAGTTAGCCAGGCTTTGGCTATTGTCAGTTGATCGATTTGTGCTTGGTCTTGTCACAGGTTATCGCCATGGATTTGGCATGTACATCATTGTCAGGGTTTTTGCTTTTCCATACAAAGTTTGATAGTTCAAACTTTGAGCATTGGAAAGCAGGTATGCATGATGCATTGACTCAGTTGGGCCAAGTGATGCCACTACAAGGCATGGATGCTAGGCCAGAGTCTATGACTGACGATGAGTGGGAGGACTTGGATGAGCTTGCACGTTCAACGATCAAGTTACACCTTGGTGAATATGTCTATTGCATTGGTTTGGATGCATGTACAGGTAGAGTTATGGCAAAGATTGTGCAATGCTTTTGGCACAAATGAGTCTAGAGAGACGCCTACAGTCAAAGGACGATCTTGCAGACATAGAGATGTTGTGTGTTGGCATTGTGGTCATACAGGGCACGTACGTAAGCGTTGTTTTCTATGGATGAGACAGCACAGGAGACAACACATGAGGGATGCTATCACTTTGGATGATGTGGGAGCAGATGTAGCATATGTGGCTACGCATCAGAGATGTCACCTTTGCTTCCATGTTTACTCTTGACTTTCTTATGCCAGTTTTTGATGACACATTACCTTCACATTGGATACTAGATGTGAGTGCTAGATTTCATGCCACGCCGAGTCGTGAGTGGTTTAGCACATATGTTAGTGGTATGCTTGGATGTGTGTGTCTATAGCTGATGCTTTAGTGCATGACATAGTTGGTGCAGGAGATGTCAGACTATTGTTGCCGAGTGGTGCATCATACGTGTTGCGAGATGTACGCCATATGCCAGGTTTGATGTAGATCTTAATCTATGTGAGTCGGTTGCAAGATAGTGGATGCCAGGTAGTAGTGCTGGACAAACATAGTTTCAGATTGCATCGTGGATAGCTAGTCATAGTGAGAGGTGCTAGTGTTGGTATGATTCATGCGATGCGAGTACGTCACGTACGAGATGGCATAGTCTTCGTGAGTACGCAGCCATGTAGAGAGACGAGGCATGTCTCCTTTGTGGATAGATTGCATGATGTTCCAGTTTGTGAGCATGTTGAGCCAGTTGTGCAGCAGGGCATGTCATTCGTGGATATGATGACATATATGGATGGCTTGAGTGTTGAGGATTCAGTGGTGATTCAGTCATTCATGGATATGCTTAGGCCAGAGGCTGATGTGTGTGAGTTAGAGCTAGGCATTGCTCTTACCACACAGGGTTCAGGACAGACAAATGCTCTTGGTGCACATGTGACATGCAATGGACACGAGGATGGATTCCAGTGATGATCGGAGTTCGGGTGTCAGAGTGATTTTCATGAGTGGAGTTATGAGCCAGATTTGACTGAGATGGTCAGATTGGCAGATATTTCTAGGATTACATCAGCATTCGAGAGTCTCATGTATGAGATACTCATCTCGAGACCTGAGATTGCATTTGCAGTAGGTGCATTTGAAGTGGAAGCAGTTAGTCGTGCAATGAATGACGTTGGCCTTGAGCATAGGGGCACTTTGCAGCGTATGGTGAGATACCTGCAGGATGTGTGCGGCTTTGGTGAGGAGTATGGTGTTGATCTCTCTATACTTTCTGTACGATTAGAGCTGGATGCACACAAATTCAATGAGCCAGTGGGCGTTGGCTGAGGTCATACTTGTGATGGCCTTGTAAAGTTTTTGTACGGTTTTCTTTTCTCTCTCACGGCCACATTGGCCTTTACGTGGGAGGTTTTTGGGGTAAAGCCCCATGTGGCCGGTAAGGCCAGGTGCCCACCCAATATACTTATTCATTATGTACATAATAGAATAAAGGGGCTCACATGTAGAGAGTGAGTTTCAGCCCCTGCAAACACAAGGTCTCCTCTTCCCCTCTCTTCTCCGTTACTGCACACACTCACACACGCTCCTGCTTGCGCACTTCACTAGGACTCAGCCAGAGTCTCATTTCAGTACATCAGTTGCAGAGTAGTGGACATTGTGTATTTCTTGGAGAGCAATCATTTCAAATGCATAGGGGATCACTGTGATAGCCAGAGGTACTAGGAGTGGTATGGTATACCCTTTGCTGCGTATGGTGAGATACCTGCAGGATGTGTGCGGCTTTGGTGAGGAGTATGGTGTTGATCTCTCTATACTTTCTCTACGATTAGAGCCGGATGCACACAAATTCAGTGAGCCAGTGGGCGTTGGCTGAGGTCATACTTGTGATGGCCTTGTAAAGTTTTTGTACGGTTTTCTTTTCTCTCTCACGGCCACATTGGCCTTTACGTGGGAGGTTTTTGGGGTAAAGCCCCATGTGGCCGGTAAGGCCAGGTGCCCACCCAATATACTTATTCATTATGTACATAATAGAATAAAGGGGCTCACATGTAGAGAGTGAGTTTCAGCCCCTGCAAACACAAGGTATCCTCCTCTCCTCTCTTCTCCGTTACTGCACACACTCACACACACTCCTGCTTGCGCACTTCACTAGGACTCAACCAGAGTCTCATTTCAGTACGTCAGTTGCAGAGTAGTGGACATTGTGTATTTCTTGGAGAGCAATCATTTCAAATGCATAGGGGATCACTGGTGATAGCCAGAGGTACTAGGAGTGGTCTGGTATACCCTTTGCTACGTATGGTGAGATACCTGCAGGATGTGTGCGGCTTTGGTGAGGAGTATGGTGTTGATCTCTCTATGCTTTCTCTACGATTAGAGCTAGATGCACACAAATTCAGTGAGCCAGTGGGCGTTGGCTGAGGTCATACTTGTGATGGCCTTGTAAAGTTTTTGTACGGTTTTCTTTTCTCTCTCACGGCCACGTTGGCCTTTACGTGGGAGGTTTTTGGGGTAAAGCCCCATGTGGCCGGTAAGGCCAGGTGCCCACCCAATATACTTATTCATTATGTACATAATAGAATAAAGGGGCTCACATGTAGAGAGTGAGTTTCAGCCCCTGCAAACACAAGGTCTCCTCTTCTCCTCTCTTCTCCGTTACTGCACACACTCACACACGCTCCTGCTTGCGCACTTCACTAGGACTCAGCCAGAGTCTCATTTCAGTACGTCAGTTGCAGAGTAGTGGACATTGTGTATTGCTTGGAGAGCAATCATTTCAAATGCATAGGGGATCACTGTGATAGCCAGAGGTACTAGGAGTGGTATGGTATACCCTTTTCATATTTCTGACACACGAGGCGGTGTAGTCTCTATGTATTTGCAGCCATGTTTGGAGCGAGAGATGAGGCATTTCTCTTTTTGCCAATGTGCTACATGGAGAGCCGGTTGTGTATTTGTCTTGTGGTGACATTCACACAGACAGTGATATCTCTGGGGATGCAGAGCTTGATCAATCATCAGTGGAGCTAGAGATAGATGCATTGTTCTATGATGCGTCTGATACATTTGAGGGCGACAATGTCTTTAGACAACTGTGTGTGATTGCAATGGCGCTGATTATTTGGTTTTGCAGTCATTCTCAACAGATATGCCTTTGCCAGACGATGCTGATATGGTGATGCATAGTCAAATGATTCCTGATGAGGATGCATATGGCACTGAGGTTGCTGACAGGGATAGGTTGGCACACATAGTTCATTTTTGTCGGCTTTCGGGTCTCTCATGTCTGACCTTTTGGTCTCGAGACCTGATCTTTCTTATGCGGTTGGTGCATTTGCAGTGGGAGTTGTCAATTGTGTGATGACTGACACTGGCATTGTGCATTCTGGATCCATGTAGGTTGTCACTCAATACCTGCATCAGGAGTGTCATCGTGGCTCTAGTCCTAGTGGTATGCATGTTGCATTTACACTAGAGAGATTACAGATGCACTCATGTGTTTGGAGTGAGCTAGTGGGCATTTGTTGAGAGCGGTCTTCTCTCACCTCTTGTATATACTAGTTGTAGGCTAGTCTTCTCGCCACTTATCAACACACAACCTTTAGTGGGAGAATGTTAGGTAAAGGCAGTGTGCCTCACTTTGCTTTGTCCGTGTTCGCTAGCCAGTGTCCGACCACCCACGTTTACCTCCTTATTCTTTATACATACAAAGAATAAGGAGCTCTCACTCACTCTCACACTGTGCTCATACAGTGAGATTTGGGAGCTCCACCCCACATCCCTGTGTTGTGCTCTCTCTCTCTCTCTCTCTCTCTCTCTCTCTCTCTCTCTCTCTCTCTCTCTCTCTCTCGTTTCTCCATCTTCACTGCACACACGCACGCCTGTGATCCATTCCTTCACACATGGTTCACCCAAGTGTGGGCCCACTCAATGGCTATCCAATTCAAACTAGAAGTAATTACAAAGGGATTAACAACCCTTATTGGAACCCTCAGCCTTGCTTCACTCTCTTACACCACCTCACACATACTTCACCTCCAGCACTTCAATCCGTTTTGTGTGTAGAAGAGGCCTCCTTTTATAGGCCAGAAGGAGCCTATATAGGCTACCCTCTCTCGTGAGAGACACCCATGTGTAGCTACCCTTGTGTAGAAAATTTCAAGTAGAACTCCCCCATGTGCCCATGTGTAGCTGCCCTTGGGTAGACAATTCTGCCTAGAAATCGGCCACCAACCATTGAACACCGGCCATTGACCGTTGGCCACCTGTCGGCCATTTTTTGGTCACTTTCCGATTGCCATCCGGCCATAATAATATTTTGACGAGTGATTTTTCTCATGCACGATGGCTTCTCCTCATAACAGGGGCCTTACAAGTGTGCATTTTTTAGAAAAAAAACCTACAAGGGGTAAATCATGCTCCATACTTAACATGCACGTAAGCCAAGTTGATCTCTCTTGCTGAGAGTCTCTCCTGACATAGTGATAATGCACCTCAATATGCTTTGTACGAGCATGAAAAATTGGGCTCCTTGCAAGTGCAAGTGAGCTCTAACTGTCAATGTAGATGATGCTTTCAATGTCTTGTGTCCAACACCTAAATAATCCATAAGGTGTCTGAGCCATTCACACTTAACCATAGTTGTGAATATTGTCTTGTACTTAGCTTCACAACTAGAAGTGGCCATACTAGGCTGCTTTTTGCTCAACCATGATACACATGATTTGTCAAACATGAAACAAAAACCAGTTGTGACACTTTTGTGTCATAACAACCAGTCGCAAATCTGAGTCTAAAAAAGCATGGAAATCTGGCGGCAATGATCCCTCCTTGGGATAAAACAACCCAAGATGTAAAGTACCACTCAAGTAGTGAAAGATTCTTTTAATAGCCTATCAATGCTTAAAGTGTGGGCTATGCATAAATGTGTAAACCTCGGAGGCAAACTAAATATCTTGCCTCATATTACATACATAAATAAGGCATCCAATAGTAGTTTGATACAGAGTGACATCAACAAGATCTCCACCGTCAGGAAGACTCGATTTTAAACTTGTTTTCATTCAATAGTATCATGGAGACTCAATTCCAAACTTGTTTCCATTGGAATAGCAATAGGTTTGCAGTCCTCAAGTCCAAACTTACATATTAATGTTTCTATGTATCTTGCTTGACACAAGGAAATCCTTCCATCACATTGCTTAAACTGTATTCCCAAGTAATGATGCAAATCCCCAAGAATTTCATCTTGAAAGTGGCATCAATTCATCCTTGAATTTAGCAATGTGTGTCTCATTCAGACCATTAATTAGCAAATCATCTACATACAAATAAACGGTGAGAAATACATCACCCTCATGTTTGACATACAAACTGCTCTCAGTTGGATTGTTACAAAAACTTTGCTTAACCAAATGAATGTCAGCTTTCTCATACAATCACGAGGAGATTGCTTCAACCGATACAAAACTTTCTTACTTTTGCAGGCTATGTTACATATACTTCCTCAAATATATCACCATACAAGAAAGCAGTATCAATTTCTAATAGATGTACATGCTACAGACAGATGTGCGGCATGCTTGCAAAATACATAAAACTACATACTTCAAGGATTAAATCAATAGACCTACATTGCTAATGAATCGCATGTGCACCATAATCAAGCTATACACAATCTAAATGAGAGAGAGAGAGAGAGAGAGAGAGAGAGAGAGAGAGTAGAGAGCAAAGAAGCACGTGCAAGTGTACTCTCCTAGAGGGGAGTGCTACATTGGCATGGAGAGAGAGGAGAGGTGAGAACAGAGAAAAAGGACACAGACACTAGGTGCAATCTCCCCCCGTGCAAGAGTGAGCATTTTTCTCTTGCACGTATTTACTTATAGATTTCTTCGATGCTCAAAATGATTACAAATTTTGCCCATACATAAAGTGACCATAGCTCATAAAGAGCTCTTTAGTAATACAATATGAATAAACATGCTATCCTTTTGCATTTTCCATTGAACGCTTATGCTTTTGCCACTTGTCAACTGCAATAAATAAATATTTTTCCATTTGCATTACATACCTCTCCGTTAGAAAAGCAATTATCCTCATTTGCTAAATTAAGAATATGCAAACCATATTTGACAAAAAAAAAAGGGTTAAAATTACGTGTTAGAACATCATGAGCATTTACATATTTCCTAAGTCGGCAAATCTGTTTGCACATGACCAATGAACTAGGAAAGGCATAAAAGACAAAACATTTACTATTTGTTTGATGCCAAATTGGAATATGTTCGAGTAGCAACGTAGTTACAAATTGTTGTCCATTGTCCCAAAGCACCCTAGCTCATGTGAATAGCTTTATAACTTAATGAAAAATCATATCAGGAGTAATTCCATTTATTGCAATTACAAGTGATGTCGTGAGAGATGTTTGGTTTCACAGTTCATAAGACAATGTAGGTAAAGCAAATATGAAAAGAGGAGTGAGGTATTTGATATACATACTTGGAGAATATTTTGCATCTAAAAATGTATGTACTTATGTGTGCATGAAGAGAACTATAATTGAAAGAATCACAACTTGGATCTCAAGCTTTCTTGAATAGAATTCTTGTATAAGCTGGAGAAAGATGCAACTATCAAATATGTACAGTTAACAAGTCAAGAATGTGTCAATTTTGTGCTAATAATTGGTTACCAAATAAAATAGTGTATTAGTGTATTTAAGGTAAGCCTATTTTTGTTAGTGTATTAGTGTATTTGTTAGTGTACTTAACAAGTCAAGAATATGTCAATTTTGTGATGATAATTGTTTATAAAATAAAACAGTGTATTAGTGTATTTAAGGTAAGCCTATTTTTGTCCAAAAATACTTGAAAAGAATAGCATTATTATTTAGCCTCTAGAGCTACAACTCTATAAGAGATTCAAGACTAAATATTGAATATGATTGCATACAAAGCATTTATCTTGCTCATGACTGTATATAACACAACTAGAAAAACAAAGGGTTGAAGACACATGCAAAGATGACTTTTAAAGGTAGGCATGATTGGTGAAACATTAGAATGAACATAGTTTTGCTAGTGCATGAATCTTGTGCAATACAAATTGAAGATGACAATGAGAAGTATTAAGGTTAAGTACAATAGGTACAACACAATTTATTCTAATTTATCCCACAAGCTTAAATAAAAAGACTAAGAATATTGATAGTTCTCAAATGTGAGTACAGAATTGTATTGTGCAAGAATAACTATATTGAAATGTGTAGAAACAATTAATGGTGCCAAATTTGGATAATTGAATGTGATTAATAATAAGAGTAGCAAGACAAATGTTTATGACACAAAGTAGCCATCCAATATGTAAAATAATTTTCCACAATAGTAAGTGTTTGCATTGCTAAGAGGGGAATGGAACCACCCATGCCCTTTCAAATTCTTTATCAGCAATAATTGTTTCATGTTTATCAGGTCCAAGAAAAAATAGTGCTAAACATGAAGTATGGGAAGAGAATTTATAGAGAGAAAGTGCCATCTCACTTAGAAAATAGGTGATTTGCTTATTTATCATCCACCAAAGTAGTAGTATAGAAGTTTAGCACTCAACTAATCAGTAAAAAGACTCGGTCACAAAGTGTTATCATCCATTGTGCAATCTTGACATCTAGATTAAACATTAACTAAGAAAAAAGAAAATTATGTAACACAAATGAATAAGGGGTTGGAAAAGTTGATGGTGCTGGTGTGGTGGGTATGAGATGCATGGCAAGTTGAGTGTGAGTGGTCTAAGGTGAGGTGCATGGTGGGCTGAGGGTGAGTGGTCTAAAGTGACGTGCACAGTGGATTGCACTTGTCGCCTTGTCACTTTTGCTTTATAGGCATGGAGTTGCATCCTTGGCAGAGTGTTGGCCATGTGCATTGTGCTAATAGGGTTGGTGTGATTTGCATGGCATAGGCATGTAGTATGCCTACAACATAGCTTGCATCACGATGATAACCACACACGACACATGCTAGATAGCCAGTAGCATATGTGTTTGGTCACGGTGCATCGATGGGTGCCATCAATGTTTGGCCATTGGCAATGCAGTGCTAGCAGCAACTCGGCTAGCGAGGCTATGGTGGTTGGACGTCAGGTGAGATGATCCAACTCAATGAACCCATGCGAGTGTTGGCGAGGATGAGATATGAACCCTCTATTGGCTTGTGCTTTCCCAACACAAGGAAATAGTACAACGAAAGTAAAACTAAAAAAACAAACTTCTTAAATTTCCAGTGTTATCTAAAAAAAATTGTGTGGGGTGGTTTCCCATAACTTACAATGTTTGAATGATTTTCCTCTGACGACGTGAAAACTTCACTTCTCCCTAAGTTTGGTAGATCGGTTACACCTCTTAGAGAAGATTTCATGAGCTCAAATCCTTCTTGTGACGGTTGATCTCTATTTCACCATGATAATCCACAATTCTTGAACAATCCAAACTCCCTTGCAATCTTAGTGGCTTAATAATAGTCATCTATATGTAGAATTAAAACGATAAATTAAGTTCAAGTAAGTACGACTTATCATTGATTGCAATAATCGCCATAGCCATCATCATTGCAAGAGAGTTACATGAGTATGATGGAGAGAAGAAACAGGTACTCAAGCAATAGAATTAAGAAGAGGAAGCTTCCGTTACTTGCCACCATCACCAAAACAAAAAACATGACAATGTTAGTGTTTTAAGGTGGAAGACAGGTGTTGGATTTTAGTCTCCTATATATAGATCAATGAAGCCACATGGTATTCACTCCAAAAAAGTATTTTAGTAAAATAAGGGTGGAGAGAGTGTGTAGGCCCATCAAGAAGGTAGACGGAGAGTCGGGGGTTGGTAGGAATAAAGATACCCCTTGGATGGTAATAACCAAAAGAAATATGCACGCCTCAATTCTCCTATGAGGGCTCAAAGGCTTGAAAAGATTATTTCTATTAGTACAAGTTTTTTTTTGGGGGCTTCTCCCATAGAAAGTGTGAGTGAGAGATATCGATGGAGAAACAAAGGTCCTCCACCACCCACACTAATATGATATGTCATTAATGTTAGAGTTTTGGCATCTCATGTGAACTACCCAATGTGATCCCATTATTTAGTTTGGCTTTTAGGTATTTATTTTACTTTTTTGCCAAATGTGGGTAGGGCAATTTATTGAGGTTGCTATTTAGAGCCGTTTTTCGGCTCTGTAATTTCCATAGCGAGTTACCTCACCCTATCAAATCACTCAAACACTGTGGTTACCCTCACCCTTTCATTGTATATAGGTGTGTGTGAGTTAGGAGACTTTTCCCATATCTTCTTAAAAACCCTCAATTAGCTAGTCACTGGGTTAGTTGAGCCAAAAAAATAAAAAAATAAAAAATTATAAGTATATTATGGCCCATTTGAGTGTAAATATTTCATTGTATATAGGGCCTAAATAAAAGGATTTTTCCTAATTATTTTGGTATTTATTTAAATATTTCTACCTATGGTGTGTTATTTATGCTATGTACATTGACTCACCATTACCATATTTTTTCTTACCATTTTGCATACTCTTTATTCCATAAAAAAATAATTTCATGCAAGCTTCTCTTATTTTTTGTGTAACTCCATCCCAACAAAAATACAAAAAAACTAGTTCTATTTATGTGTATATTTTTTCACTATTGTGATTTTTTCCTTCCTACATCTATTCTCTATTACTCTCATAAATTAGACCACCAAAAATATTCATCTTTTTATGGTAGACTTATAATGAGAGAGATTTATTTTGACCCCTTTATATTTTTTCCACCTATATTATTTATATTTGACATGTACATATCTTTTTAGACCACTCAATATTTGATTTTCTTAGTTGTACTATTCACTTATATCATGATCTCAACAATATCTTCAATTATAGACCTACCAAATAAGGTCAAGGGTATGTGGCATGCATGCATGCACTGTGGGGGGCTCACTCTTGGAGGTATTCAAAAGAATCATCCAAAGAAGGACCTCACAAGGACTTTCTGCAGTGGAAAAAAACAGTCGGTTTTGCTGAATTTTTAAAGATCACATGCTCCCTGAATTTGAAAAGGTGATACAAACAAAAGTTGTAGCTCGTGGACTGCACTTTTACCTCAAATTTTTTCATATTTTTTTGAGCTACGAGTTGTGAGCTATGATTTTATTGGTGAACCCCAGTTTGCCCATGCTATGCAGCCACACTCCCTCTTCCACTTTATCATTTTTCTCTTTCACAGACACTGCTCCACTCATCATCCCCACCTCTCTCACCACTCCTCTCTGCACCCTACTCACCTTCTTCTCAACCTTGAAGAATAAGAGAAACCATGGTGAACTCATGTCTCCTACACACACTTCCATTCCAAAATTGACCACCTAGTTTCATTTTTCCTCATCCATATTACCCATATCTATAAAAAAACCACAAAATTCAGCCTCTTCTCTTGAAAGACAGCATCATGGTGATTGATTACTCATATTCACTTACCTTGGCTCCCAAGGGAGGTCAAGAGTGGAGAAAAAACGTACCATCAAAGCTAGTGGACCGTCAACAAGCGTCAAAATTGACTCTACTCAAGACACTTGGAGCATCAACATTGTAAGAAATCCATATTTTCTTACCTATTAAGAGTTTTTTCTTCCTTATTTGTATCCTACTTGGATACTCCCATTGTAAATATCCAATTCCATTTGTAAATCAATAAAAATACTAACTCTACTAATTTACTAACACTAACCTACTATTGAAAAGTCCTATCATCTCCACTTCTCTCCTCTCACTTCTTCATTTATCCGCACCAACTTCTTGATAATTCCAAGCAAAAGAAATTAGATAAGTGCTGAAAATCTAACCCAACCATGGTTAGAGGAGCAACCCTAGCCCCCAAAATTGCTATAAAAGAAGGGTGTAGCCAACACAAAAGTGGGGAGCCATAAGCAAGAGCACTATGCTATAGCTTGAGAAGCCAAGCTCAACCTCTCTAGAAGGAGCTCTTGAGTGGAAGCTCATTGTCTTATGCATATGCATGTATTGTATTAGGGGTGATTAGCAAGGGAGCTCTATGCCATTGTAAGAGAGAGTGATCATTCAATTGAGAGTAGGAAATCTATCATTTCTCCTACTAGTGTAAGCCCAACATTTGTTGAATCAAGGAGGGTGGATTTGGACTGAGCTTGGATACTTTGTCTCTCTTCCAACGTGAAGTAATGGACATCAATGATATGTAAGTGTCTTGGTGTTTTCTTTAAGTTCTTGATAGCTTGTCTCTGGGTGTTTTCATCAATTTAACCATAAATCCCACATACTGTAAGAGGGCTACAGGGTGGAGAGGACTCCCCTGGCCTTAAGACAGTGATTGGGGTGTCTTTTCTTGTGATGTGTTGTGGTGTAATTTACTCAAGCTATGTTGAACAAATACTAATCTCACTTTGATTGGTCATGACAGATTTGTAAGAAGGTATTAATGCAACAAGCACCCCCTCCCCCTTCTCTCTCTTTCTTACATATATAATTGTGTTTGCTTGATCATTGCCGATACATTTTAAAGCATCCCGATCACCCTCTCTCTCTCTCTCTCTCTCTCTCTCTCTCTCTCTCTCTCTCTCTCTCTCTCTTTACGCGTCCTTGTTCGCATCCAAAACTAGGTGGTGCCCCAAATTTGTGTAGGGTTAGGTTGCGGGTTTGTGTGTGTGTTTGTTATTTTTTCCAACCCCAACCCAATTGAGCAGCACGGGAGCCTAGAAGGGTGCTTAGAGGGCACTCTTCTTGTTGCCCGCCCCGGACCGCCTCACTATATAAGCAACCCCTTGCCTACATTGTAGACACATTCAGTTATTCATTGCCAAGGTTGAATGGTTCAGGAGTCTCTCTCTCTCTCTCTCTCTCTCTCTCTCTCTCTCTCTCTCTCTCTCTCTCTCTCTCTCATGCTCACTCCCCTTGGTCTCTACGCTTCCCCATCGTTGACTTTGACATGGTATTAGAGCCATGTCATTGGTGAAGACTCTTGGAGGCAGAGCTGAAAAAATGAAGAGCTTGAGAAGAGATTTCAGCACTGGCAGCCCTTGTTGTCTTGAGGGTTCCAAAATGCTACCACCTAAACCCTAGCGTTTGCCCTCTCCATCATCACGAGCCCCCTGTGCCCTATGCGCATTTTGAAACGCCACTACCGGTAGCCTCTGTTCCTAGTGTTTCGACACGCTGCTAAGTGGTGTCGCTGTTGAGCCATCACTGTTGCCAGTGTTTTAGAATGTTAGGAGTTTGCAAGCTCGTTCGCAAAATTCGTCGCCCCTACCCTTGCACCCATGTGCCCACCAGTCTTTTAAAATGCTCGTATGGCTGCTTGCCTAGCGACAACAGAACCCTCCCTCCCCTCCTTGTCTTCGTAGCAGTGGGTGCCCCCTTTTCCTACAAGTGAGCCCAACGTTTTAAAACATTGTGGGCTATGTGTGGGCGCCCTTTGAAATAAGAGAGGGGGGGGGATCTGCTTGGTGGTTTGGGAAGGTGGGGTTTTGGAGCCCATTTTGTAGATCTTTGGAGTGGCTTGGGAGGACTTCAAAGCTCAAGCTTTTAAGTGAAGCTTCATGGATTAGCTTGGGAAAATTCAAAGTGAGGAGCCCACTTCATGTGGAGCTATCTGTGCAGAGGAGTGGATTAGGTTGGAGATTTTTGAGGCTTGGTTCATGCGGTTACCCTTGGCGTGAGTAAAGGTTTACCAGATTTTCTAGTTCTTGCAAGTTCATCATGGCCCTCCTTGCTTGAGCGCTAGGGACAAATTGAACGGTAATAATTACACTCATTGGAATTTGATCATGCGACTCTGGTTTTCAAGGAAAGGCTTATGGGATGTTTTTGATGGATCGAGCCTTGTCCCACAAGGGGATCCCCACAACGAGTACATGTGTCAATTGAGTTGCAAAAAATGTGAAGGCTATGTTGGCCATTGCAAAATCTCTTACAAAGGACCTTTCTTTAGCCATTCAGACTTTGAAGACTGCCTACAATATGTGGTTCAAGTTCCTTGGAATGTTTGATTGGGATTTTATGATGCGAGTAGTCACCCTTCTTGGACATTTATTTGCCATCTAGTTTCCACGAGGAAGTTCCATGCAATCATTTCTAATGAAGGCTAAAGTTATTCATGATCAACTATCAGCTATGAAAAGTGCGCTGATGAGTACTCATCTAGCTGCTTTGGTTCTCACAAAGTTGCTTAAGGAATATGAAATGGTTTCTAGGACACTTTTGAAGTGCACATGCGAGAGCATGTGTGTGTGTGTGTGTGTGTGTGTGTGTGTGTGTGTAGCAATGGAGAAGAGAGAAAAGGAGAGGAGACACAGGTTTGGGTGGACTCCAAACACAATAGTGTTAGGGTTATGAGTCCTTATACTTTTATGTAGAATGAATGGTCAGTGTTAGTTCTCGGTAGTCTCCGACGCCCAACACTCAGGAGCGGCACATTGGGCTTTACCACCCCCACAACCTCCCACTTAAAGGACAATGTGCCTTTAAGCTGGGATGACAATGTATATAGACATACAATAATACAGGTAGACAATGACCATGATCATCTACCCAATGGCCATGAGTGCACAACAATGTGCAAACCTCTGAAGGTAAGCCCTTTGTGAGAAAATCATCAGGATTCTCAGTGGTGTGAATCTTGGCAAGCTGCAATCGCTTGTCCTCAAGTACCTCACGAATGAAGTGACACTTCACATCCGCATGCTTTGTCTTTGCATGAAACACTGGATTCTTTGCCAATTGTATAGCACTTTGGCTATCACAATGTAACACAAGCATCTCAACATTGATTCCCAAGTCTCCCACTAGACGACCAAGCCATATAGCTTCCTTGCAAGCTTTTGAAGCTGCAACATATTCAGCCTCTGTAGTAGACAAGGTAACACAATCTTGCCAACGAGATCGCCATGAAACTGCACCTCCAGTGAATTCAAAAACATAGCCTAAAGTGGACCTTCTCTTGTCCAAGTCTCCTGCATACTCTGCATTTGTGTAACCCATTACACATGCTTCCTTCTTCCAAAGCAAATGCACATGTCTTTTGTACCATTAAAATATCACATAACCCCTTTCACTGCCTCCCAATGTTTCTTGCCTGGATTTGACATATATCTGCTAACAACTCCCACTACAAAAGCAATGTCAAGACGTGTAGCAATCATAGCATACATCAAACTCCCAACTGCAGATGAATAAGGCACTTGTGCCATTTCGGCCTTTTCCTCTTCAGACTTAGGGCAATCATTTTTAGAAAGTTTCACATATGGAGGCAATGGAGTACTCAATGTCTCCCCTTCTCCATATTGAAACGCTTGAGCACTTTAGCAATGTACTCAGATTGAGACAAATATACCAATTTCTTGCATCTATCTTGCTTAATGCGAATGCCAAGGATATGGCTTGCTTCACCCATGTCTTTCATTTCAAAGTTTGCGTGTAACTCTGAATTATAGGCTGAAATCCCATCCCTGCATTTCTCGGCAATTAACATATCATCCACATAAAGGACCAAAATCAACAAACTACCATATTTAGCTCGCTTAGTGTAGAGGCAATGGTCCATATTGCTACGTTTGTAGCCTTGAGAGAGCATGAACAAGTAGAATTTGTGATACCACTCCTTTGATAACTGTTTTAGACCGTAAAGAGACTTTTCTAACTGACACACCAAGTCTTCATTGCCCTTCTCAACAAAACCTTCTGGCTGATGCATATAAACTTCTTCTTGAAGATCACCATGCAAGAATGCCGTCTTGACATCCATTTGGTCAAGTTCCATGTCGTCTTTAGCAACCAATGCAAGTACACAACACAGAGTAGTCATCTTGACAACCGGAGAAAAGATCTCATCAAAGTCAATACCCTGTTGCTGCTTGAATCCTTTAGCAACAAGTCGTGCCTTGTACTTGGGTTTATTATCATGAGGTGTAATTTTTTGCTTGTACACCCATTTGCATGGTAATGCCTTTTTACCTTTAGGCAACCGAACCAACTTCCAAGTTTGATTCTTATGCAGCGAGTCCATTCTGATTGCATAGATTTCTCCCACTTCGCCTTGTCATCCATCGACGTGGCTTCCTTATAGTAGGAAGGCTCTCTGCAATCTGTCAACATAATGTAGTCCAGTGAGGGAGTAAATCTATCAGGAGGCCTTGAAACTCTCGTAGACCTTCTAATAACTGCTTGAGCCGGTTATCCCTCAGCAACATCTTGTACTGTAGGAGGATTCTGTACTTGTTGTTTGACATTAGGCACTTCAGCCCTATTGTGGACAATTCCATCTTCTTGGAAGATAACTCTACTGACCTCCACTGTATGCACAGGCTTCTTATGCATCTTTTCTTCATTGAAGTATACGTCATTACTGCGAACTATCTTTTTAGCTTCAGGATCCCATAACCAAAATCCCATCTCACCAGGATTGCCATAACCAAGAAATATGCATTTCTTTGACTTAGGAGCCAACTGAAACTCCTTTGGAACATGGCAATACGCTTCACAGCCAAAGACTCTAAGATGCTTGTAAAAAGGGGCTTCCCATACCAAAGCTCTTCAGGTACCTTCTCATCTAAAAACTTGTTAGGAGATCTATTAATAAGATGGACAGCGATTGCTAACACTTCCGCCAAAAATCCATTAGGCAACTATGCATTAGACAACATGCTATGCAACATGCTACGTAACTCATCTCAACACCATTTTGTGGAGGGTTATATAGAGCAGTCAACTCTCTTTCGATACCTTTGGAATCACAAAAATTCTGAAAGGCGTTAGTGACATACTCACCACCATTGTCTAGCCTTAAGCACTTGGACTTTCTTGCCAGACTGATTCTCCACTAATGCCACAAAATTTTTGAAATTTTGAAAGAACTTCATCCTTCTTCCTGAGAGGATATACCCACACTTTCCTTGAGAAGTCATCAATGAATATAACAAAGTACAATGAACCTCCCATGGATTACGTTAGGCATAGGTCCACACAAATCACTATGCACTAACTCTAATGGCTCACTTTTCAGAGTGCTTCCCCTTTTGTGTGGTGACTGTGTTTGTTTACCATAAAGACAATGCTCACAAACTGAAAAGTCTGAGAAATTGAAGCCAGGCACATAACCAAAACGAGACAAGATTTTCATTCCCTTTTGAGACATATGTCCTGACTGGCCATGCCACAAAGAAACACTTGGCTGCTCGGTTACACAAATTACATGGTTTTTAACATTGGATACATGTAGCATGTACAAAGTCGTAGACTTTGAACCATGTGCTACCACTAAAGAACCTTTGGTGATCTTCCACGAACTATCACCAAATGTGCAATAATATCCTGCGTCATCCAATTGTCCTGTACTAATCAAGGTTTTGGTAAGCTTCGGCACATGTCTCACATTCTTGAGCATGAACAAAGAACCATTCTAAGATTTCAGTTCCACATCGCCAGCACCAACTATGTCGCAAGAAAAATCATTGCCAAGACGAACATGACCTTTACGGGCTGCATCATATGTACTGAACCACTCTCTATGAGGAGTCACATGAAACGATGCACCTGAGTCAATAACCCGATCCTGTAAAGCATAGTCATCAGTGGCAACCAAAAATGCTGAATCCATGGCAGATGTGAGATAAATTTCTCCATCAGAATCTTCAACAAAAACATTGTTGATCTCTTCGATCTTTATATTGTTTTCCTTAGTCTTGCCTCTTTCAACTTCTTGTCTTTACCTTTCTCTTGTTTCCACTTTCGACATCTTTCTTCATATGACCCTTTTTGTGACAATGATAGCACTCAATGTCTTTTGCCCTTTTCTTATGATCAACCACAAACAATGAGAGCATTGCTAATACCACAAAAAGTATCAAGATTCTTCCTGCTAACCTATTCAGTAAGCAAACTGCCCTCAACATCAGCACATGTTAAACCATCAGGAGGTGCTGAGTTACTTATGGCCGTGCAAAAAGTATCCCAACTTTCTGGCAATGTAACTAGCAAGAACATTGCTTTGACCGAATTGTCGAAATTGACTCCCTACTCATTGAGATGGTTGCACATGGGTGTGCGCTCATCCATCTTCAAATCAACTAACTCTTTTAGCCAATAAACCTGTGATGTTGCACTTTGCTTCTCATACATGTCACATAACTTCTTCCACAGCTCATAGCTAGTCTTTTTATGTTCACACTGAAGTACACATTCTTTGACAAAGTCAGCATGATGGTGGACCTGGCAAGCTCATCCAACTCCTTCCAATCATACTCATCCATATCCTCAGGCTTTATCCCTTTCATCTTTATCGGCCGGATCTGCTTCTTCTGTACTAAGACATTGTAAATTTGTTCCTTCCAAAATGGGAAGTTAGTGCCATCTAACTTCTCAATGTTGAACAAAGAGTTCTCAAATGATGAAGCCATCATTCGACAAGGAACAAAAGTAATAGATCCGCTGCACTAAAGAAGATGATAGAAAACCTGAAATTTTTTGGCAAAGTCTCCCTTGCAAAACTGACTTCTGAACCCAAAACAAATGTGTACAATGACTGAAACATTGATCAAAGTGGCTAAACCGGCAAGATAGAATCTCAAAGAACTGTCACTGTCATTGTCAATGTCTCCAACTCTAGAAGAGTGTCTCTGACCAACTGAACACTGTCAAACGCATACGCATAAAGATAACAGCAATGCCAACAATGGTGGGTCAGCAGATGCACACCAATACTGCACTAACCACATAAACATACATCCTATGTTGATGCCGAAACTATGGGGATGTCGGGGGCTTGCTCCAAAACCTGTATCATTGAAAGGATCTCCACATTTGAGAATCCCCTAGCTCAATAAAACCTTACCACGACCCTCAACAATAGGCTTTGCATATTTCCATCACAATACATAAACCGCATAAGATCTTACATCCACAGAAACCCTTTTCTGTAACCGCTGCGGCGGTTTGTCTAATTGAATAGACCCTCAAGACCTTACATCAAATATGCATGTGACAGAGGTTGTGAAAAGAGTCTGCAATGAAAACCTGTATGCAGAAGAACCGATGAAGGTAGACCACCACGTTGTCTGAACTGAATATCTCTCAAACTGTGTAAAATTTGCAAAAACTTCCTTCTGCAAAGTTGTAGACCACACGAAAATGGTTGGTGGTGAAGGGAATGGACATGAAATAAGTTGTTTTTACAGGTCAAAACAGATCTGTAAAAATCTACAGCTTCTACTTCACGACCTACAGGCAGACTAAGTGACGTATCTCAAAATTGGTGAAAATTTTGAGAAAACTTTCTTCTGCAAAGTTGAAGAGGACAAAAAACTGGTTGAGAGCAACAGGAATCGGCTTGAATGAAGACGTTTTGGTAGGCCAAAACAGATTTGCAAAAACGTGTTGTAGTTTTTGCTACTTCTTTGCTTGCCTCCCCGTTGAGCTCCAATGGTTCTCCCAATACCTGAGCTTTGATACCAGTTGAAGTGCACGTGCAAGAGCGCACCTGTGTGTGTGTGTGTGTGTGTGTGTGCAGCAATGGAGAAGAGAGAAGAAGAGAGGAGACATAGGTTTGGGTGGACTCCAAACACAATAGTGTTAGGGTTATGAGTCCTTATTCTTTTATGTAGAATGAATGGTCAGTGTTAGTTCCCAGTAGTCTCCGGCACCCAACACTCAGGCGCGGCACATTGGGATTTACCACACCAACAACGTTGGCTACAAGTCGCGAAGGAAAAGGTAGAATTTGATGATCTCAACTCTTTTCTCATTGAGGAGGAAGCTGTGTCGATAACTCAAGACAAATTCTAGATTTCTAAGACAGATGGGAAGCACTTTTTGCTTTGGATTCTAAAAAGAGGACGAAGAACCATTTGTTACAATTGTGGAAAGTGTGGTCATTTCGCCAAGAATTGCAAATCCAAAGGCAAAGATAGAGATTCTAGAAAGGACAAAGATAAAAGCAAGCATCACGAGGAAAGTAGTGATAGTGACTCGGGAAAGGATAACAAAGCGGCTGCTAGTGTAGTGGAGTCTACACTGGCAAGCTTCTTGTGGTCTACAGTTCAAATTTTCTAAAAAGGCAATCGTTGCTGAAGATGGAATTCTTATAAAGTACAAAGTTGAGGGTAGCAAATCCGAAGTGTATCCAGTAGTCCAAGGTCTTCTACTAGGGTATCCATGGTAGCTTCTTCATCAACTTGGACTCACTATTTATGTCCACTATGACATGCAGAGAGGGTGTTAGAGTTTTGGCATCTCAAGTGAACTACCCAATGTGATCCCATTATTTAGTTTGGCTTTTAGGTATTTATTTGACTTATTTGTCAAAGTTTGGGTAGGGCAATCTAAAGTACAAAGTTGAGGGTAGCAAATCCGAGGTGTATCCAATAGTCCAAGGTCTTCTACTAGGGTATCCATGGTAGCTTCTTCATCAACTTGGTCTCACTATTTATGTCCACTATGACATGCAGAGAGGGTGTTAGAGTTTTGGCATCTCAAGTGAACTACCCAATGTGATCCCATTATTTAGTTTGGCTTTTAGGTATTTATTTGACTTATTTGTCAAAGTTTGGGTAGGGCAATCTGTAGAGGTTGCCATATAAGCAACCCCTTGCCTCCATCGCATACACATTTAGTTATTCATCGCCAAGGTTGATTGGTTCAGGAGACTCTCTCTCTCTCTCTCTCTCTCTCTCTCTCTCTCTCTCTCTCTCTCTCTCTCTCTCTCTCCCCCTAGGTCTCTATGCTTTCGCAACGTTAAACTTTGACAATTTTTGGGAGCACTAGGCAGCCCAATAGGTGGGTCCTAGTGTCCTCTAGTAAGGATCACATCCAAAATGATTTGGGGGCTGCAAGAATGGGCTAACGGTGAGCAATCTCTAAGGTATCCTCTTAAGCTTTGCTTTTTCAAATCCGTTGTTTGCTGCATCAAGGGGGTAGGTATTGCAAAACAGGATAGGTTTCAATTGGGACAAAATGACTTGATGGGTTCAACCTAATGGCCTATAACTTTATCTTTTTAGAAATTTGATCGGGGTGCAAAGAATGTTGCTTTACTTATTGGCCATATGTTTAGTAAATTGGCTATTAGAGATGGAGAGCCGAAGGCTAAGAAAAGAAGTGGAGGAACCTTCTATTATCTCAATCGAGAGGCAACTAGGATAGATTTTGTGATGATCCAATTAGAAGAATATCATCAAAGTATCAGAAAGGTGTACCATTTTAGGCTTTTTGCCATGAAGTTAAAACTCCAAGGAATGGAGATAAATGTTACACCATAAAGGGGAGCATGCCAACCCCACACGTATCCCCCAAGTTTGTCAATAGAAAAAACCCAAAACACTACATAAACATGTTTTGGATGAGCCAAGTATTAAGCTCTAAGACCTCTTTTACTGTAAAGGAAAAACGTGATTTGTAACGATGATTTGACCAAGAACCTTCCATGCATTTGGACGGTAGCTTTCTAAAGGAGATGAATTCCTCTTGATTTGCTAAAAAAGTATAGTTTACAAGTTTGTTGATGTGGAAAATCAGCCCATTTTCCCCAAAATAAGGTAGAGCATCACATCCCTCACAATGCGAAGTTGCATATTTTAATCTCTATCTGCTTGAGATGGAGTTGCTTACATTAATATCTTTCTGCTTATTAAGACGGAGTCGCTTACATTAATATCTTTCTACTTATTATCTATTCCATTAAGGAATCCTAGTCAAGAATCTACCACATTGTGATTATGTGAGTCAAATATGGCATGATGGTGGCTTTTGTGATAACTCAAAAAGCTTGGAGATGAGTCCATAAAGGGACATCCTCACACGCATTCCATGAGAACGATTTTCTATGTGGCTTGGTTTGCTTGCACGTGTATTTGCATGCCCATAGAAGAGCGAGAGGTAATTCACCAAACAAGCAACCCTTGATGGTGGGAATCATGATATGGAGTGGCATCCAGGTAAGGCTCGAGTGAGTGTATTGGTTTTGAGCGCTCTGGTAGCACCTCCACCATGCTCATCATCTCCTTCACAACAGTTATGGGCCGAGATTTTAAATTTTCAACCTATCGTCCCAGGAGCCTCTCTCTAGCATCACTGTTGTTAACCTCCCCTGGAACGCCAACTGTAGTGCTATTGTTGAGACCCTTCCCTCCATACGTCCCTCTGGCCACTTCATATGCCCCATGGCGTGCCTCTCTTGCCTTAGTAGTCCACTTTGTGCAAACTCGTGTCATGCAAGCATTGTGGCAACCAATTGATCGAGGACGTGAGTGTGCATTGAAGACGTGACTCGCACTTAGACAGACCGACAGTTTACATGGGTCTCCATCCTCGAGCTCCTTGGTAGGCGTTCTTCATATTGTTGGCACTTGGCGGCCACATGTCTCTTTATAGCTCTAAACAACACATAAACATCCCTCATAGCCTCGACCACCAACGGAACCAAGCTAGGCTCTAAAATTGAAAAGAAGTTGTTGGAAATAGGGTTAAACACACACAGTTTGGAGAAGATGAAGAAGCTCAAAGCACACAGTAGAGTGTGTATTGCTTAGTGCACAATGGAAAGATAAGTTAGCCCTAGAATGATGGGCGTATATACAATGCATAGGGGAAAAACCTCCTTGTGATGGAAAAAATGCCCCGATAGTCCTGAGTGTGTTCACACACATCACTACCACATATATATGGTAACAAGTTCCCCTTGAGAGTGATGCGGTGAACAAGTGCTGTCACATAGTTATAGGGAAGTGCCATGCCTTGATTGCATGATCAATCCACAAAGTGAAACAAGCCCAAAGCTTTGCGAAAAGCTTCAAACTTCTCATGAGGCAATGCCTTTGTGAACAAAGCTGCAAGGTTGTCCTATGTTGGCACATAAGCCAAACTAATCTCTCCCGCTGAGATTCTCTCTCTCACATAGGGATAATGCACCTCAATGTGCTTTGTGCGAGCATGAAAAATTGGTTTCCTCACTCAAATGCCAATGGGATCTGACTATTAGTGCAAATGATGTTGGTAGTGTCATGTCCAACACCCAGATCAACCATAAGGCGTCTGAGTCCTACACACCCAGCCGTAGCTATGAAGACTTTCTTGTACTCAAATTCACAGCTAGAAGTGGCCATAGTAGGTTGATTCTTGCTCAACCATGATATGCATGAACTGCCATGAATGAAACAAAAAACCACATGTGGACACTTGCATGTCATAACAACCAGCCCACCAATCCGAGTCCAAAGAAGCATGTAAATCTAGCAACAATGATCTCCCCTCGGGATTAAACAACCCAAGATGTAAAGTGCCACTCAAGTAGCAAAAGATTCTCTTAACAACCTACCAATGCTTAGACCTTGGGCTATGCATAAATCAGCCAACCTGGGAGACTGCAAATTGAATATCCGACCTCGTATTGCATACATAAATAAGACATCCAACAAAAGTATGCTGAAGAGTGACATCGACAGGATCACGAGCATCATGAAGACTCAATTTCAAACATGTATCCATGGGAGCAACAATAGGTTTGCAATCTTGAAGTTCAAACTTACATAGTAATGTCTCTTTGCAGCTTGCTTGACAAAAGGAAATACCACCATCACATTGCTTAAATTGTATGCCCAAGTAATAAATGCAAAAGCCCCAAGTCTATCGTCTTGAAAGTAGCATTCAAATCAGCCTTCAATTCAACAATGTGTGTCTAATTTGGACCAGTGATCAGCAAGTCATGTACATATAAAACGACGATGAAAATACATCACCTCATGCTTTACATTCAAAGCCTCATTTAACCAAATGAGTGTCAACGTTCTCATACCAAGTATGAAGAGACTGCTTCAACCCATGCTTCTTACATTTGCACACTTTATCTTCTTATCCGTTCTTGACAAAACTCAAGACTGCATTACATAAACTTCCTCAAATATATCACCATTCAAGAAAGTGGTAACAATTTCTAATCAATGTACGTCTCATTGAAAGTGAGCTACCAATGCACATAGAAAACAAACAGTATTCATATGACAAGTGGGAGCAAAAGTCTCTTCATAATCTATGCCTTTCTGTTGTGCATAACCGTTTGCAAAATTAAGTTGAGCCTTGTAGATCTCACCATCTGGCTTACGCTTCAACTTGTAAACCCACTTCATACCAATGGCCTTTTTGCCAGGAGGAAAATCACATAAAGTCCATGTGTCATTTTCTATAAGTGCATCATATTTTGATTGCATTTGAATGTTGGAATTAGGGTTGCAGAGAAACACACACAACTTGGAGAAGACGAAGGAAGCTCAAGGCACACAATAGAGAGTGTGTTACTTAGTGTGCAATGGAAAGATGGATAGCCCTAGAGTGATGGGCGTATATACAATGCTCGGGGGAAAAAAACTCCTAAAGAGGGAAAAAATGCCCCGGCGGTCCTAGTGTGTTCACACACATCGCTACCACATGTATATGGTAACAAATCCCCCCTGGAGTGATGCGGTGAACGAGAGCTGGCACACGAGTAAAGGGAAGTGCCATGCCCTAAGGGCATGATCAGTCCACAAAGGGGAGTAAGCCCAAAGCTTTGCAGAAAGCTTCAAGCTTCTCACGAGACAATGCCTTTGTGAAAAGATCTGCAAGGTTGTCCTGTGTTGGCACATAAGCCAAGTTGATCTCTCCTGCTAAGAGCCTCTCCCTAACATAGTGGTAATGCACCTCAATGTGCTTTGTGCGAGCATGAAAAACTAGGTTCCTCGCCACTGCCAATGTGCTCTGACTGTCAGTGTAGATAGTGTTGGTAGTGTCCTATCCAACACCCAAATCAGCCATAAGGTGTCTGAGCCATACACACTCAACCATAGCTGTGAAGACTGCCCTGTACTCAGCCTCACAACTCGAAGTGGCCACAGTAGGTTGCTTCTTGCTCAACCATGATATACATGAACTGCCAAGCATGAAACAAAAACCACTTGTGGACACTCGCGTGTCAAAACAACCAGCCCAATCTGAGTCCGAAAAAGCATGTAAGTCTGGCGGCAATGATCCCCCCTTGGGATAAAACAAGCCAAGATGTAAAGTGCCACTAAGGTAGTGGAAAATCCTCTTGACAGCCTGCCAATGCTTAGACCCTGGGCTATGCATAAATCTGCTGACCTGTGAGACTCCAAACTAAATATCTGGCCTTGTGTTGCATACATAAATGAGGCAGCCAATAGCGGTTTGGTAAAGAGTGACATCAGTAGGATCGCCAGTATCATGTAGACTCAACTTCATACATGTTTCCATGGAAGTGGCAATAGGTTTGCAATCCTCAAGTCCAAACTTACATAGCAATGTCTCTATGTAACTTTTCTGACACAAGGCAATACCACCATCACACTACTTAAATTGTATACCCAAGTAATGATGCAATAGCCCCAAATCTTTCATCTTGAAAGTAGCATTCAAATAAGCCTTAAATTCAGCAATATGTCTCTCATTTGGTCCAGTGATCAACAAATCATCAACGTAAAGAACCACAATGAGAAGTACATCACCCTAGCTTTACATACAATGTGCTTTCTGTTGGACTGTTACGAAAGCCTCGTTTAACCAAATGAGTGTCAACTTTCTCATACCAAGCACGAGGAGATTGCTTCAACCCATACAAAGCCTTCTTACATCTGCACACTTTGTCCTCTTGTCCTTTTATGACAAAACCGTGAGGCTGCGTTACATAAACTTCCTCAAATATGTCACCATTCAAGAAAGCAGTAACAATGTCTGATTGATGTACATCCCAACCAAAATGAGCTGCCAATGCACATAGAAAAGCACAGTAGTCATACGACAAGTGGGAGCAAAAGTCTCTTTATAATCTATGCCTTTTTGCTGTGCATAACCCTTTGCAACAAGTCAAGCCTTATGGTGATCGATCTCACCATCCGGCTTGCGTTTCAACTTGTAAACCCACTTCGTACCAATGGCCTTTTTGCCAGGAGGCAAATCACATAAAGTCCATGTGTCATTTTCTATAAGTGCATCATATTCTGATTGCATGGCAACCATCCAATTTTCTGAATTCTGTGCTTCATCAAAAGACGGAGGCTCCTCAACATCATGTAAGCTAGACACAGCCAAAGCATAACAATCTGATGCATAAGATGCATGGCGAGAGTATGAATGAGTACGACTAGACAAAGGTGCATCCAATTTACTGTCACACAAAGTGTGCACCAGCCATTTTGGCATACCTCTAGCTTGCTCATTTTCAGCCCTTTCCTCATCAAGTACATCATGTACATCTGCATCAGTAATAGGTTGATATGTAACATTTTCAAAAACCCCCATAGGCTATACATTTCCCTCATCGGAGCTTACATTGGTATTTCCACCACTGAAAAGAGGCAACAAAGTGTCATAAATGTCCTGTGAGCTTACATTATTGTCTCTAGTACATGACAGCAAGGGCAGAACAGAATCTTCCACAAACACTACATCCCGTGAAACCAAAATACGCTTTGTTTGCGGATGATATAACCTGTAACCTTTGCTTTCAGCATTATAACCAACAAAAATACATTTGACAGCCTTATCATCCAATTTTCTGCGTTGTGTTTGTGGCACCAAAGCATATGCCAAACAGCCAAAAACAATGTGCTCAATAGAAGGCTTTCTATCATG
Source organism: Adiantum capillus-veneris (assembly GCF_014529385.1). Lineage (NCBI taxonomy): Eukaryota > Viridiplantae > Streptophyta > Polypodiopsida > Polypodiales > Pteridaceae > Adiantum > Adiantum capillus-veneris. Next base: position 51,916,171 of record NC_140958.1, on the reverse strand, counting down.
CCATGCTTCATATGGAGTAATAGATTGCAAAGCTTTCGTAGGACACCTGTTTAGTACATAAGTGGCACACATGATTGCCTCAAGCCAAAAATAATGCGGCAAAGCTTGACTTTTGACCATACATCGTGCCATTTCCGTCAGTGAACTGTTTTTCCTCTCAACAATACCATTTTGCTGAGGTGTATAAGGCACTGTACATTGGTGTTTTATCCCACGACTAGCTAGAAATGCATTAAATTCATGAGACATATACTCCCCCCCTCGATCAAAACGGAGGGTGCCCATAGTACATTTCGAGACATTTTCAGCCATAGCTAGAAATTGTTTGAAGCACATAAAAACTTCGGACTTCGCTTTAAGCGAAAATACCCACACATGCCTGGAGTAATCATCAACGAAAGTCACGAAGTACAGGTAATTGCCCAAGGACGCAGTTTGCATGGGCCCACAAACATCACTATGCAGAAGCTGCAACCTGCATGTGGCCTGAACTGAACCATCCTTTGGTAACTTAGAACGATGCATCTTACCCAAAATACAACCTTCTCACAAACATGTTTGACAGGTGCTTCAAGAGGCGGCAAAGAAGCAACCATATCAGATTTCTGCAAAACGCAGCAAACTGGAAAAATTCAGGTGACCAAAACGTGCATGCCAAAGTTTTGCGTATGAAATAGCCCTTGAATCTGCAACAACATTTGCAAAATTTTGTCCATACTTGTTATACAAAGTGAGCTTATACAGCCCATGGCACAAAAGGCCAGATGCAACAATTTCATTACCAAAACTGAGATCATGAACTGTACATCTGTCATCCACAAATAAGTCCAAGTCTAGCAAGTGCAGATATAGACAAGAGATTCTTCTTGATCCCAGGTACATAAAGTGCATCAACAAGTGTGAAGGAACTGCCATTTGCAGCAGTAAGCACAATCTTTCCAACTCCCTGAACCGGATAAGAGGCATTGTTGGCACAAGTGACTGAATTCCCGTGAGGGACAGACTCGAGAGAGGTAAACAATTCACGATGTGAGGTAATGTGCTTTGTAGCACCACTATCGAAATACCACACATGTGAATCTGCAGCAACTGACAAGCATCCATCATGGACATCAGGATTGTAAGTGCACTCTGCTCTAAAAGCCCATTCTGCATCAACATCAGCAACACAGTCTCCTTTCACAGAAGACTCAACAATGGATGCAGTGTAGTGGAACCAGTAGTGGAACCACCCTCTTTCTTCTTAGCCTCTTTGGCCTTCAACTTAGGACACGACTTGATCAAGTGATAATTAGCTTTACAATAATGCCAACGCATCTTCTTTTTGCCCTTATCACCATAATTGCCAGACGAAGTGCTGCCAGCAGAAGCATTGGGAACAAAATTTTTGCCACTCGCAGCAGAACCATAAGAAGTGGCTGCATTGCTGTTACCACCCTTTCTTTGAGAAGCAATAAAAGCCTGTTCAACTGCACGATGTCTAGTCCTGTTTTTTATGGAAAGTGAATCTTGCAACAACAATGTGCATAATGCATCAAACTTGACAACTTCTGGATTTCCTTGGGTCATAATTCTCCAAGTACTAGCAAAAGTCTGGTAAGAATCTGGTAAGGCATCAAGAACAGTCTGCACCAGAGAACTATCTGAAATGACTTCACCTGCAGAAATAAGTTGTTCATTGATATCCTTGATACTAGCAAGGAAAGTGTCCATATCATCTTCCTCATGCATAATCTTCGACTCTAGTTCTTTACGCAACAAAGCAATTTTAGCCTCATTGCGGCTTGCATAAAGACCAGCCAAAATATCCCAAGCCTGTTTTGCAGATTTTGCTGAACGAATGTGAGGAACAATGGTGTGCTTCACAGAGAACACAATCAATGCCTGAGCCTACGCATCCTTAACATCCCAACGAGCTTGTTCTGCCGTAGGCAAAACAACTCTAACAAAAGAAATCCTTGCAGCAAGACCTGCAACATCCTCAACATTGCCTACATCCTTAGAACCAGGACGTACATCAATGCCTTGCACAATATTCCAGACGCCCTTTGACACAAGAACGTGTTGCATCATATAAGCCCACATAGGGTAATTGTCCCCATCCAACCTGTCCTCAGCAGCAGCAAACATCTTGAACACATCTGTGTTGTTGTTGTCAGCCATGGTAAATGTTGCACCTGATGTGAAAACTGCCCAAAAATAGGAGAAACGGAGTGGGAACAACACGTGCTATATAACACAAACTGTAGAAGATTGTAAGGCACCTGTTATGCAGAAAACGACAGAAACTCTGCACAAAATGACGAAATAGCTTGTGCAGCACTGTCTGTAGTGGAAACGGAGGTCGAAATGAGTCCAAATCAGAAATCTGAGCAGACGTAGCTCTTTGAGTGGTCACAAAATATTTGTCGACCTGCGAATGCTCGCCAAAGCTCACTAAAATCGGAGAAAGTGAGTAGGCGTGTGCTGGAGCAGCTAGCGACTAAGCCCGAGAGGACGCAACCTACTTTGATACCAATTGTTGGAATTAGGGTTGCAGAGAAACACACACAACTTGGAGAAGATGAAGGAAGCTCAAGGCACACAATAGAGAGTGTGTTACTTAGTGTGAAATGGAAAGATGGATAGCCCTAGAGTGATGGGCGTATATACAATGCTTGGGGGAAAAAACCTCCTAAAGAGGGAAAAAATGCCCCGGCGGTCCTAGCGTGTTCACACACATCACTACCACATGTATATGGTAACATTGAATTATGTGCTTCATAAAAAGAAAGAGGTTCCTTCTCATCACATAAACTAGAAACAACCAAAGAATAACAATCTGCCGCATAAGATGCATGGCAAGACCATGAACGAGTACAACTAGACAAAGGTGCATCCAATTTAATCATTTTTGTGGACCTCAATGAGATAGACCAAGGGAAGAATTTGACCTCTCTCTCTCTCTCTCTCCTTCTCTTTCTATCTTTTTATGTCCCCTTTCTCTCTCTGTCTCTCTGTCTATACATACATACATATACATATACATACATGTGTGTGTGTGTGTGTATATATATCTGTCACCAAAAGTATGCACCAACCATTTTGGCATACCTCTAGCCTCCTCATTCTCAACCCTTTTCACATCAAATACATCATATACATCTGCATCAGTAATAGGCTGATCCGTAGCATTTGTGGAAACCTCCATAGGCTGTACATTTTTCTCATTGGAATTTACATTTAAGTTTCCACCATAAAAAAGAGGGGGCAACGTGTCATAAATGTCTTGTGACCTCACATTACTGTCTCTATTACATGATAACAAAGGCTGAATAGAATCTTCCACAAATAAAACATCTCCTAAAACCAAGATACATTTTGTTTGCAGATGGTATAACCTATAACCTTTTCTTTCAATATTGTAACCAACAAAAATGCATTTAATAGCCATATCATCCAATTTCTTGTGCTACGTTTGTGGCATCAAAGCATAAGCTAAACAACCAAAAATGCGCATGTGATCAATAGATGGCTTCTTATCATGCCATGCTTCATAAGGAGTCATAGACTGCAAAGCTTTCGTAGGACACTTATTAAGTACATAAGTAGCCCACATGATAGCCTCAAGTCAAAACGAATGTGGCAAACTTTATCTATTGACCATACATCAAGCCATCTCCGTAAGTGACCTATTTTTTCTTTCAACACACCACCATTTTGTTGAGGTGTATATTGCACTGTGTGTTGGCATTTTATCCCACAATTAACCAGAAATGCATTAACTATGAGCATATACTCCCCCCCTCGATTTGAACGGAGGGTGCCCATAGTACATTAAAAAACATTTTCAGCCAGAGCCAAAAATTGCTTGAAATGAGCACTTCAGACTTAGTTTTAAGTGGATGCACCATGCATGCCTGGAGTAATCATCAATGAAAGTCACAAAGTACAGGTAATTGCCTAAAAACGGAGTTTGCATAGGCCCATAAACATCGCTATGCCCAAGCTGCAATCTACATGTAGCCCTTACTAAACCATCCTTTGAAAACTTTGAATGCTGCATCTTACCCAAAATACAGCCTTCACAAACATGCTTTGAAGGTGCTTCAAGAGGCAGCAAAGAAGCAACCATATTAGATTTTTGCAAACGTAGCAAATGGCAAAATCCAGATGTTGAAAACGTGCACACCAAAATTTTGTATTTGAAACAGCCTTTGAATCCACAACTGTATTTGCAAAATTCTACCCACACTTATCATACAAAGTGAGCTTATAGAACCCACGACACAAAATGCTAGATGCAACAATTTCATCACCAAAACACAGATCATGGATTGTATATCTGTCATCCACAAATTTGGCAATAAGACCAAGTCTAGCAAGTGCAAATATTCTTTTTTATTCCACGTACATAAAATGCATCAAAAAGTGAGAAAGAAATGCCATTTGTAGTAGTCAATACAATCTTTCCAACTCCCTTGACTAGATAAGAGGCATTGTTGGTACAAGTGACTGTATTCCCATGAGGACTGACTCAATAGAGGTTAACAAGTCACGATGTGAAGTAATGTGCTTTGTAGCACCACTATCAAAGTACCACACATGTGAATCCACAACAATTGACGTACATGTATCATGGACATAAGGAACATAAGTGCACTCTGCACTAAATGCCCACTTTGCATCTACATCAACATCACAATATCCTTTCACAAAAGATTCTACAGTAGCCTCTTTCTTCTTGGCCTCTTTTGCCTTCAATTTAGGACACTGCTTTATCAAGTGATTAGCCTTGCAATAATGGCATCACATCTTCTTTTTGCCCTTTTCACTAGAATTCCTAGACGAGATACTACCAGCAAAAGCATTAGGAACATATGCTTTTCCACTCATTGAAGAACCATGAGAAGTGGCTACATTGTGGTTACCACCTTTTCTTTGAGCAACAACAAAAGCCTATTCAAATATACGTTGTTTAGCCCAATTATTTCGTCAAAGTGACTCTTGCAACAACAATGTGCATAATGCATCAACTTTGATAGATTGACGGTTTCCTTGGGTCATAAGTTTCCAAGTACTGGCAAAAGTATGTAAGAATCTGGCAATGCATCAAGAACAATGTGCACAAGTGAGCTGTCAAAAATGACTTCGCCTTCAGAAATGAGTTGCTCATTAATATCTTTGATACCAGCAAGGAAAGTGTCCATGTCATCTTCCTCATGCATAATCTTCGACTGTAGCTCTTTACGCAACAATGCAATTTCAGCCTCATTGCGACTTGCATAAAGACCGCAAAATATCCAAGCCTGTTTTGTTGATTTAGTTGAGCAAATGTGAGGAGTAATAGTGCGCTTCATAGTTAATGCAATCAATGCATGAGCCTACACATCTCTAACATCCCAACGAGACTACTCAACCATTGACAAAAAACTCTAGCAGCAACATACCTACCACCAAAACTTGCAACATTCTCAACGGATACTGTATCCACAGAAGGAAGACATAGATCAATGCCCTGCAAACCATTCCAAACGCCCTTTGACACAAGAATATGTTGCATCATGTAAGCCCACATTGGGTAGTTGTCCCCATCACTCTTATCCTCAGCAAACATCTTGAAAACATTTATGTTGTTGTCAGCCATGGTGAGTGATTGCACCTGATGTGAAAACTACCCAAAAAGAGGTAAAACAAAGATCCACATGTGCTATATAGGACAACCCAAAGAAGACCGTAGGGGACCTGCAAAAAATTGCGCTTACAAAAATTTTGCACAAAAGGACAAAATTGTCTGCACAATACTGCTTGAAGTGGAAACGGAGGCCAAGATGAGCTTGGATGAAAATTTTGAGCAAAACAAGCTCTTTGAGCACCCCAACAGATTTTTTGACCTGTTGATGCTCACCAAAGCTCACCCAAATCAAAGAAAGTGAGCAGGCGTGTACTGGAGATGCTGGTGACTATGCCCGGGAGGATGCAACATGCTCTGATACCAGTTGTTGGAATTAGGGTTGCAAGGAAACACACATACCTTGGAGAAGATGAAGAAGCTCAAGGCACACAACAAAGAGTGTATTGCTTAGTGCATAATGGGAAGATAACTCAGCCCTAGAATGATGGGTGTATATACAATGCACGAGGGAAAAAACCTCTTAGTATGATGAGGAGCTCTTTAGCTTGTATATCACCTTTCGCATGTATCGTACGTAAGGGGGTCATTACCCCACACAAAAGGATTTGCAATCTGCCTCCAAATCCTCAAAAAGACACATCACGCACTGGCTCTACAGAATCTAGGCATCGTCAACCAAAAATGGCCCTATGGGGCACTTCCAAGACGAAATGTTTTGACTATTCACATTGATTTTCTGTAGCTTGACATAAGCATCGCTCCGTACCTTTCCATTGTCAGGTCAGTAATGCACTTCATTTCTTATTACAGTCCATTGATGCTTTATGTATTTACTTGTTTTAGAATTTCACAATGCTTCCTTTAGTTTAGTTTAGGTGAATGTTTTTTCAAAATGTATACACTTTTCACTTGACAAGTCTAATAGACTTTTGTGCTTCTTTGAGTGCAAAATTGGCCACTTGACTTCATATAGACCATATGATGGTTGCAATTAATTGTTAAATTAATCATTTGTGGCTACAATGTCTGCAATGTCATGTCCATTCAATCGTTCGTGCTTATAATTTTCCCCATTTCATGACCTTCTATACCATCGTCCACCAAGCAAGTCTAGTTAAAATAGCCTTTCATGTCCTGGTGGTAAAGTGGTGAAGGTGAGGGCTTTTAAGCGCACCCACTATGGTTCAACTCTTGAGACATAAGGGTGTGGGTGAGTGACCTTGCTATCCAAAAAAAAAAAAAAAAAAAAAGCCCTTCATAGGCAAATCCTCTAAATTTTGTCACTGGGCTATGTGCCCTCATTCTTCGTCTCTTTCTCTCTCTGTCTCTCCTGGACTCGTGCTTCAGCCTTCGAGTCCAAATGCGCCCGAGAGGGAGAAGATGAACCCTTTCTTTGAAAGACGGCTCTGCTTTGCGGAAAATCACACGTAATGGGTATTTGAGGAAAAACGCGATGGCTGTGCTCAAGTACATGGTGATGCTTCACAAGGACGTGCCCCGTGCTGCCAAGTTTTTCTGCGACGGGCTTGGCCTTACCGTCCACGTCTGCACCCAAAGATGGGCTGAGCTTCAGTCGGGACCCATGAAGCTTGGCCTCATGCAAGCCCCCAGGTACAATGCTCTGCTTCGCCTCAATCTAGGTGCAGGAAAATGCGACCCAAATGATAGTTTCCATGTCTCCAAGTAGTGTATGGGTTTCACCTTATTACACAAAGTAGAGAAAGCTCAGGAGGCATGCAGTATGCATCACTACGTGCTAATGAAGAAGCTTAATAGAACCTGCTAGTGGGCAATGCCATCATGAACAAATGTTTATGTGGTATGCAGAAAAGTAGAAAGGGCATGCTGGAGGGAAATTCAATGTTTACTCTTCTTACTGTCAATCCCTTTTTACTTGCATGCACCAATTGCTCACCATAAATGCCGGTCTTGTTTCATGCCTATTCAAGTGGTTTTGTATCAGAGTGAATGCTGCTATGTAGGATATTGAGCTATGTATGTTTTTTGTATGGAATCCTTTGGGCTCAACTGTATTAGTGAAGAAATGACTAATTGATATGTCCATCATGTGGACTGTAGGGGTCCTCAGAAGAGCTTACTTATACCCTTTCTTCCTCATGGTTGTAAAGTGGGTATTATGCTCAACGCTCTTAGTGTATCATCTTGACACATCTGAAGGCTAAGGTCTCTAGCTTTTGGTTGCACCGCATAGCTGTTTACACACCCTTATTGCTTTAATAGTTTCAAAACTATGCATGCCCCTATGCATTCTAGCAAACAGATTTGAGGAGCTTATTTTATTTTTTCATTGGTGAAAATAACGTTTTACTGCTGCATAAACATCATCATTCAAGAAGCTTGTTAGAATTGATGTTATTCAAGCAGTTTGCTTGGCTTAATGTGACGGAACAGTGATACTCGTTTGGTTTGCTAATTTCTGAGCATGCAAGGCCCCTGCAAAGAACATCTAATTTGGCTCTTTGATAATGAATTTTCAATTGAAAACACCATTTCAGTATTTCAAGGAAAAACAATCAAACAGCTACCAACTATGTAATTTTTCCAAGTGCAGTCTACGTCTGTTCAACGTTGGGAGACACGTTGGGCTTGCTTGGTCAAAAAATAGTGTGAAATCTGCAATGTTCGGCCCTCTATAATGTTTTGCCTGAAAGGTGAAGGGTGTTGTTGTTGAGGGGACCATGAAGAATGAAGCTTTTAATGTGGGAATCCCACACCCTCAGGAGAGAAAAATTCCTAACAGCTGCGTATGTCTATTCTGTTTGATGCAGTGATTTTGAGCCTGTCAAGAATTATTCTTCCTACCTATCTTTTGACGTCACTGATCTCGACAGCACAATTACTAAGCTTTTGAGCATGGGTGCTGAGCTGGATGGACCGATCAAACATGAGATACATGGAAAGGTTTAAATTTATATCTTAGTTAAGGCATGCCTTTATGTGTGTGGAGAGAGAGAGAGAGAGAGAGAGAGAGAGAGAGAGAGAGAGAGAGAGAGAGCACATGCTGCTGCCCTACTTTCCTCAACACGGAGCCCGTCGAGACAGTTGTCTCTGCTTGCGCAACCTCGCCTCCCACACCAGATTTCCTTCGCCTGGTGTTGCAGACCCTTTGGAAATTGTTCGAGCGTTTCTCCCTATGTTGATCTAGTTGCTTTGTCGGTGCCCTACGTGTTTAGGGTTTTGTTTCTTTTTCCTCTTTTCTTGTTTTTCATCTTTCCTTGGTTCTTGTTTGTTTTCACTTTTGCGTTTGTGTGGGTGCCTGTTTGTGCGTCCTTGTGATGGCTTGCTTTTGGGTGTGCGTGTGGGTGTGAGTGCGTGCAGGTATGTGTGGAAGCTTGCCCTTAAGAGTCTATGTCGGTGTGTGTATTTGTTTGTTTGTTTCAAGGGCTCACTTTCGAGGAGTGTGCATGCGTGTGTGTAGGATGTGTCAGCGGCGTTGAAACTCGACTAGGTGCTCCAAAGATTACACCTCAAGCACAACTATTGGAAATTATCAACATGGCCATTGCATGTGTGTCTTAGGATTGTCCAATGCATTATGATGGCTTATGTGCAGCTCTATTTGCCGCTTTTATCTTGGCCTCAGCAATGTCTTGGGTCTCTTATGTCTTGCATCTTGGGTCATTTCTGGCGCACATTCTCCCACAAGAAGGGATTGCGGATTTTGTCCATGGATAAGCTATGCACACCTAAGCGATTGGGAGGGATTAACATTTTGGATTTACGGTGGCATCCTTTGGCCCGAAAAGCTATGCTCTTGCCTATTTTGGTGGATCAACAACAGCCTTGGGTGATCATGGTTTCCCATTTATGTGATGGTATTGTCACGTCGTCTTTTGGTCATTGGCACCCTTCCTATTGGGAGGTCACTTTGGGCAGCTTGATGGACATATTCCGGGAAGTCCCTTTGCTTCGTCTCTTATTGCAGATTGGAAGGCTGTTACCTCTTGCTTATCCTGGCATGGTCGCTAATCCCCTCAAGGTCGCTCACTTCGGTTGGAGACTATCCACTGGAGTAAAGCATTCTCTCTTACTTTGGTTTAGCGCTCTCCTAGACAACCATACTTTCTTTCGCAAAAAGGGATTTGCGAGGTTGATCAAGTGGTGGATGCTCGGGATAGGTTCTTTCTTTTCCTATTGTCGCTCTTCTTTATGAGTTGGGGCCTCATTATCGGCATTTGTGGCAACAAATTCAGCAATTACTTGCCGATGTTTCCCCAGTACCTCCATTACTTGGGGACTCTAGGCTTTCTGATTGGCATCTCGCCCATACTAGGCTGGACTGCATATCAGCTGGGTCAGTTTATGCTTTGCTGCAATCTGATGCATGGATCGTGTCTCATGGAAATCAACTATGGTCACTCTCCAAGTCTTAGTTGTGGTGGCAAAGAACGCCATCTTGCATTTGGAAGAATCACCTACCACTCAAGGAACGTATTTTCTTATGGTGATGCATGGTGGGTGCTCTACCAATTGGTACTTTGTTGCATGTACTACGCATTGCCTCCTCTCGTTGTGTTCGATGTCATGGGGCTAACGAGTCTGCTATGCATTTGCTTTGGGATTGTCGCTCCTCCCGGACTTTCATCAAGCAAGTGTCCTTCGCTTGTTTCCCATCCAGAATTTTTCATAGCAGACGGTTTTGGATTTTTGGAGTCCTCCAACCGCCACAGTCTCCATTTGAGGTCTTCTTCAGTTGGGTCTGATTTTGGGTTATGTGGACCGTATGGCACCAACGTAACTCTCAAATATTTCATGCACTTGATTTTCCCTTCAAGTTTTCGCTTGGACAAGCACTACGCTATGCTTATGATGTGGGAGACATCACTCTGGAAGCCTAAAGGATTTTCAGTGATTGTTTGTAGCTTTCGGAGCATTATGATGCTCCATTTTTTGTACTTCTTTCTTGTGGGTTTTCCTCGCTTTGAGGTTTCCCACTTTTAAATTAAATCAAGATTTATCCATAAAAAAGGTCGTGTGTGTGTAAACTTGGCCTTCGAGGTTGTTTTGTCTGTTTTATTGTTTTTGTTGCTCTTGTTTGTTTTATTCCTTTCCTCCTCTTTTCATCGGCTTGGGTTCTTTGTTTGGGCTTGGGTCACTGTGGTTGCTTGTTGGCCGTTGATTTATTCAAGGTTGGCTAGCTGCCCTTACCTTTGCTCCCTCTTCCAAGATTCTTCACGCGATTTTCACCCGGATGTTGGTTTCAAAGCCTCCTACACTGTCTCCGAGGAGCTCCCTCTCCATCTATGGTATTCAGGAGCCACCTTGAGCAAGTAGACTGCTCTCTATTTTGGATGAAAGCTCCTTGCCAGCTCCGGTGCAGTGCTTTGTTACATACACGGTGCCATCCTCCTGCAATCTCTTGGTGATGTCAGCTTCGTCTTCACCCTCATCTTTGTCACCAATTGCTCTCTCATCCTATCAGATTTTACGAGTTGGTGGGCTTATGCTTGACGTTGAGCTTCTTGTAGTTGCTCTCTGTCAACTTCATCACTGGTGGCTTTTTGTAACAAACTTGGACACTCCAAGTCAAGATTCTACCGCAACACAACAGAGATTCGCTTTAAAACAGTTCACAGTTCACAATTGATTCGACACGGCCTGACGGAGTTCCGTGCCTAGAGATATTGGCCCCAAATAGTGGCGCCCCTTTCGGTATTTCTTTTTGTATTAATCTGAGTTCAAAGTACAAGGGAGTGGGAGGGTTCTCACTCTCAGACTCTGTGTCCAGATGCTCTGCAGAGTGGGAGCCCTGCCCCACACTTATAAAGGTTTACAAGGGATACTAAAAGTAGAGCCCCAAAAGCTATAATCCAAAAGCTCCATGAAAAATAAAGCAACTCTTCAAAAGCTCTCTCTCTCTCTCTCTCTCTCTCTCTCAAGCTTTGCATGGAAAATTAGAGCAACTTCCAATTGCGTAGAATTTTCCCGAGACTGACTTGCGTAGAAAAAGCAGTTCGTACACTGCTGTAAAATGCACCGCAAAACGTGGGGTGTGGAGGGGGGTCCGTATAGCAGTGCCACGTCAGCAAGGCAGCGTAAAATCTGGGATTGCCACGTCACTGCAAGAGAGAGAGAGAGAGAGAGAGAGAGAGAGAGAGAGAGAGAGAGAGAGAGAGAGAGAGAGAGAGTGTCACCATACCATGTACCAGTTTGTGACATACCCCCTCTTGAAAGCATTGTAATCGCCCTCGATTACGTCTGCAAAAGAGACACAAGCTATAAACGGTCTTAGCAGACACTGACTGTTAGTACTGACGCACTAGGAACACACATCTAGCACATGTACCAATCGACAATCACATCACACGACATCACAGGACATTACTTGACATCACAGGACATCACATGACAAATCACATTCAAAATTCATTTGGATCCCTGACTATGATTAATCGGCAACGTATGTAGCAATCGTATCTAGATCCACTTGGGACCTCATAGATGCTCGATTAACTAATCCTTATTGCAATCTCGTTTATGGAGATCTTAAAAACCGAAATGCTGCGGCCATTTCGTCTATCAGTTTCTGTACTTAGACAAGTCAAGAACAAATCAGTATCATATTATCGGGATTCCAATTCATAAAGTTATACAGCAGAATACTGTCAGCTCACAGTATCTCTGAAACTCAAAAGAGACATTTGTGACTTTAGTATCAAAAATCGGGGCAATTTGTTGACAAAGGAGTGGAGCGACTCCCCTCTTGTGCATACCCACTGCACCAAATTCCGCCCAATTGAGTTCGGGGTTCAATCATGGAATAGATTATACTAAACCAAATGCTTCAAGGTAAAGGTTCACAATCCGAAGAGTATGTGCCAGGTCCTCCTGCTCCATCCACTTCGCATCCAATGCGGGATGGTTCTTGAATTTAACCAAGAACCACCTCTTCATTTGACCTTTTACTTTTCTTTCTTTATGTGCCAAAATCTGTTCTGGAACGAGTATCTCCTCATTTTCCTCCACTTGGGGTTGCTCATCAGGCTCCCCATCATCAGGCACATCGCCTTTAAAAGGCTTCAGGAGACTCACATAAAAAGCATTGTGAATCCTCCAAGTATCGGGCAGCTTCAGTCGAAAGGAGACAGCATTTATCTTTTTGGAAATCTGGAAAGGTCCATAGTATCTCATGCTAAGCTTTGGAAAAAGCCACTCCTTTCCCTTTTTCTTTCTTAGGCGTGCCTTCTCAATACGTAAGAGCACCCAATCGTTCTTCTTTAATCTCAAATCGCGATGATGTCTATCTGCTGCCTTTTTCTGTCTTTCTTGAGATTTCTGCAAAGCCTCCCGGACCTTGGCAAAAGTCGTGTCCAAGTCCCGCGTGTACTCGTCGGCTTCAAAAATCTTATCTTTCGTGCTTAGGAAGGGTGGAACCTTCGTAGCACCTTCAATAATCTCAAATGGCGCCTTCCCCGTCGAAGAGTGTATTGTGTTATTGTAGGCAAATTCCACCAAAGGTAAATACTTTTCCCATTGAGTCTTCTGATCCGAGATGCAAGACTTCAATAAATCTAGTACAACTGAATTAGCAATCTTTGATTGCCCGTCAGTTTGCAGGTGGAACGATGATGAGATCTGCAACCGCGTGCCAATGTTCTCTCAAATAGCCTTCCAAAAAAAACTCGTGAATCTGGGGTCTGTGTTGGAGACAATTGTCTCAGGCATGCCATGTAATCTAAAGATCTGGGCCACAAACAATCTTGCTAAGTGATCCGGCTTGATTGTTTTCTTCACTGGAATGAAATGAGCTTGCTTGCTAAATCTGTCAATGACAGTTCAGATACCATCGTGCCCACTCTGTGTTCCTGGGAGATAAAAAATGAAATCCATTGCAATACTTTCACAGGGGCGGGTGGGTATGGGTAAAGGCTGTAACAATCGTTGTGCTTTATGCTTGTCAAACTTGACCTTCTGGCATACCAAGCAATTGCGTACAAAATCGTCCACATCCTTCTTGAGTCTCGGCCAAAAGAAGTATCTCTCCACACCTTTCAAGGTGGTAGCAATGCTGCGGTGACCCGTAAATGGTGGACAGTGGCATTCGTTAAAAAATGTAAGGTGTTGTGGAAGTGAATGTTGAATTTTGCTCAAGATAGTGCTCCGAACTGTGCAAGGGTTCCTTTTACTTACGGAAGGGAGAGCCTTCCGTTCCTTTAGTGAGAGAGTGCAATGAACACAAACAAAGTGGTGAACACTGTGAATGAAGGTGCTAAGACTGAGAGATAGAGAGAGAAGAATACGACACCAAAATGTTGTCAAAACCCTCCGTCGAAGGCCCCACTCTCTATGGCTAGAGCGGTCTACTTATGATTGCACAAATCTCTACAATGCTTGGGACTTGCCGACGAGGTCGACGACGATGAGGACCACGACGAGACGGGCTGAAAACTAAAAATGCCAATGGCTGAAATTTGCAAATCTTTATCTGCTGAATTTTGACTCTATGTTGGTGACGATGTCGATGATGACGATGCAACAACGACGCGCTAAAAATGCAGATGCTGAAATCTGTGTTTTCCCGTCTGAATCTGCAAATTGCGCTGGACTTGACTGTGCAGTGAGGATCTGCTACGGGAAGGTGAGACCTGCGAGGTTTGGGACTTCTTCTGCGATGTCTGACTGCTGAAAACTGAAAACGCTGATGCTTCTTGGTGTTCCGTCGCGGTGAATCTGCAAAACGCTATGCTGATGCAAAAACGCTAGGGCTGAAAACTGTCTTGCGTTGGAAATCTGCTAACGCTAGGGCTGATCTGTTGTGTCTTGTTGTCGCCAAGGCTGATCGCATCGTCAACCAATTGTCGACTCTTCATCTCTTCAATCTCCGCCTGAGTAGGCCGAGGCAGGCCGTACTCCTCGTGTGAATCTTCTTCGTGATCTCTTCCGGCATCCCAGATGCTAAGGAAGTCGATTGATCTTTGTTTGAATCCATAAGTGTTGTGAGAAAAAAGATTTCCTGGTAGAAGAGAAATCGGCCGCGCTCTGATACCACTGTAATAAACTCGGACACTCCCAAGTCAAGATTCTACCGCGCACAACAGAGATTCGCTTTAAAACAGTTCACAGTTCACAATGGATTCGACACGGCCCGACGGAGTTTTGTGCCTAGAGATATTGGCCCCAAAGATTGGCGCCCCTTTCTGAAACCGGCCTGTACAATCCAAAAAGGGCGGTAGACTTTACTTCAAACCTTGATTTAGCTTTCACCCATTATTAGTCGTCTATTATACCTGCGCTATAGTGACACAAGAAAGGGGAATGGGATACAGATGCTAGAATGCACCTGTATGAGAAGACCGACACCAGATTGGCCCCTAACTTAGGCGCCCCTTTCGGTATTTCTTTATTCTTTAAAAGAGGGAATAAATGTTGTGGATCCCTACAAGCTGCCCCGCACAAACTTGGCTGAATTTCAACTGTTCCGGCCTGGTTTCGGCAGCATAAATGTACTAGGACCCTTCACAGTCAGTATTCCCACGCATTGAAGGACTTTCCCGACGCATACGGGCACTTTGCAAAACCTGGCGAGAATCTGCAGCACGCTGAATTCTCTGTTTTCAGCCCTGAAAATGCGCCAGATCACCGGTACAGCGGTCCCCTTGCGTCCCCGAACCTCCTGGGGGTATTAGGGTCCGCTTAGGGCCAAAACCCTAAACCTGCAAAAATACACAGCAGGCTGTAATTTACTGTCTCGGGCTCCGTTTCGCGTGCCGGTCGCATCCTTAGCAAGTCCTCGAGCTCCCGCACCTGTAGGGCTACTTGCCGTTTGAATCGGACAAGATTTCTGGCGTGAAACCTCTCCGAATTCACGTGTATCTGCGGGGGGATTAGCCGCTAGCTAATCCAGTACCTGTGCAAGAGGCTCTTGCCTCGGCAATCGCGCATGAACCCACACAACTGTACATTGGTCAAATGAAGAGCCCACTAGAGGGGCATCACATATTGCCAAAGGGGAGAGAGAGGGCAGTGCGTAGCGTGTAGGGCATCACTCCTGGCACCGCACTGTGCATAAGAGGGAAAACAAGCACTCCATAGCTCTTAACCTGTGACAAAAACTGAAAATGAGGCTCTCCCCCTCCTAAATTCAGGGCCACTTCTTGTTGCATGAGGCAAGTGCACCAGAAGGTGCCACTTGGCACATTTATAAGCATTTTCCCGTTTCGGGGTTGCTGTCTAAAAATATCCCAACCGGTTGCCCAGTTGACTTCACGGCAGAGTAAGAAAACGTTCCCCTTGTCATTCCGGAGGTAATGACGTCAACACATTTTCAGGTCCCAAAATAGCAGTTCCCTAAATTTTAGGAGATGTTGCCATTGTATCTTTCTAGGTCATACGACCCTCTTTGTACACTGCGGCCACATCCAGAACTGAAATGTAGCCTCTGTAGCAAAGGATTCCACTTTGGCTAGTCAATGACCCCACTTGGCTAACCATAGTCCTTGTCCAACCTTAGTGCTCTCTTGCCCTCAGGCCTGGACTCCCTCTGGACAGTTCCACACTAGCTATGCAATGCAGGGCAGTTAGATTTCCCGAGGGGTGTTTCCAAAAAGTGAAAGTAAATAGATAATAAGAAAGAAATCAACAAAAAGGATAGATAGTAGTCACACGCTGGTGACACTTTCGGTATTTCTTTTTGTATTAATCTGAGTTCAAAGTACAAGGGAGTGGGAGGGTTCTCACTCCCAGACTCTGTGTCTAGATGCTTTGCAGAGTGGGAGCCTTACCCACACTTGTAAAGGTTTACAAGGGATGCTAAAAGCAGAGCCCCAAAAGCTATAATTCAAAAGCTCCATGAAAAATAAAGCAACTCCTCAAAAGCTAGCTCTCTCTCTCTCTCTCTCTCTCTCTCTCTCTCTCTCTCTCTCTCTCAAGCTTTGCGGGGAAAATTAAAACAACTTCCAATTGTGTAGAATTTTTCTCAGCATGGTCTCCCAACACCTCTCTCTCAGTGCACCACTCCTGGGGGGGTAAGCTCTGTAGCAGGTTGGAGTGTAGGTAGACCCCCCTAGATCACTATCATCCTGCTGGTGGAAGATAGCTCAAACTGTAGTGTAGGACCCGTGAGGGTGGACCTAGCAGCTGCCCCCAAGTGTACTGTCGCGTTGTGGAAAGAGCTGGCATTAGCCAAAGGACCCGAAGCCAAACTTGCTGTGATTTGGGCAGTCCCACAGACAGCGACGCTGACTCTCTAAAGGATGGTCACAAGTTGCACATGCTGTCGAAAGGCCACTATGTACTAGACAGTTCCCCACTACTGTAGCTTTGTGTGCAAGTAGCCACTAAAACAAAGTGACTCGCCGCGGCTGTTTGGAGTCCCACAACCTCGCCCAAAAGTCTGACAAGAACTCAGCTGTGAGACTGTCCTCCTGCCAATGAAGTGCTGCAGCAAGACAAGCCTCTCTCCGTGCTGCTAGTATGTGACGCCCCAATAGAACAGTGTACTGAAAGAAAGGGATCCCTGGGTGGTTGGCTGAAGAGAAAGGGTCTTTCCAAAACCACTCTCCAGGATCCCATTGCAGTGTGCACTCGTGCCAAAGGGCAGCTCTCCCACGCCCAAAGCCTCCAATGGCCTGTCTCAAGAGCTGCTGGGTTAGGATCTATGACACAAGTCCTCCCATAGATGCCCACTACTCGTATCCTCTGAAAACAGCACTCTGCAACTTGTGGAGCCTCTACTGAGACTCTGTGTAGTCGACCCTCGCCGTGGATCTCGAAGAACATGGAGGGTGCGGTCTCTGAGCAAGCTCGAACTGCAATGAGGACCTCCAGTCGTGTGAAGGCCCCCATCCAAAAGAGTGATGTACTTGCCCTCAGAATAGGCACCAATTGGGCGTTCTGGGGGATTTTCAAGTAATAGAATCAACCTCTTTTCATGTGAGAGAGAGAGAGAGAGAGAGAGAGAGAGAGAGAGAGAGAGAGAGAGAGAGAGAGATTCGTACAAGCTTTGGTTCTGCTCATCTATGCTTTCAATTAGCCATCAACTTCTACCAATGTTTGCTGTTTGTGTGTATCCTGATTCAGGTTGCTGCTGTTCGATGCTTGGATGGTCACATGCTAGGCCTATATGAGCCTGCTTGATGGATCAAAGTGAATTGGTTCTGTTGATTCGCCTTGAGCATTGTCATCGTGTTCTATGAACTGATGGTGGATGCAGACAAGGAGAGCTCGAGAATGAAACATGTGCACTTAGTGATCTTTTATAAACTCATACCTTAAACTGCTTATATCATCATTGAGGCAGAAGTGTTCTTCATGTGCTCGCCCCGCAATGCCAAATTCTTCATGTTGTTGATTGCCTTCCATGTATACGGAAAGTTGGGCAAATTTTTCTTGGACAAGTGGTGGCTGCTATCCTCGTGCATTAGCCTATTTATTGAACTGGTTGGAGAGGGATTTTTGTGAACGCTTTGATGGCACAGAAAGAGTCTCCCAGATTTGGAGAGACGGTCTTTTTTTTCATTAGATTAGATATTTAACTTTTCTGTGCATATGCTTTCATTTGTAAGGCTCCTCGAGGAAAGGCTGCATCCTCAAGGACCCACATGAGAGAGAGAGAGAGAGAGAGAGAGAGAGAGAGAGAGAGATCGATCATTGGATGTAGTCACAGGTGCCTCTCAAAGTAAACACCAATTGGATACAGCAAGATATCGAATCTCCTCGTCTAATTGAAGAGTTCGATTGTTCAGCATGCTTCGCTTCACCGTTACATCAATATGTTCGACCATCCATGTAATTGCAAGCTCATTTCTAGGCTCTAGGTCTTTGGAGATTTTTAGATACACCCTTGACGAATGGGCTATTATGTCATCTTGCAGTCCTCTTCAGGACGAGGCCCAATTTTTTAGGTCAAGCGAGAGCACCCATGATTAGATACAGGTTGCAGACCTTGCATGAGCTCCCTGGGATAGGAAACACTCTGTGATACTACACAGGAACATATGCTGGTGGAGGCTTTGCTTCACAGCTAGAGGTGGAGAGAGCTTTTGGTGATGTTGTGTAGGCTTTTGGCGATGTTGTGGAGGTGGGGCATTGTTAATTTGAGGAAGTTTTTATCTTCGTGATTTTGTACCATGATGATGACAAGATTGACTACAATTTCGGGGGGTGGAATAAAAAGTCTTACCGATATTGGATCAAATGGACTCTCTCCATGAAGTCTTTAAAAAACAACTCTCTCCTCAACTCTTGGATGGGCAATTCGTAAATCCCTTCCTGTTTAGACCTTCGCCAAAGCACCTAGCATGTGAGAGAGGTGTGAGTGTTTCTGTACACTAGCCGGTGTGTGTGTCTGTCTGTGTCTATAGCAGTCGTATATCAAAAACCTCCGACACACCCCCACACACATTTTTAGTAATCACACACACACACACACACACACACAACTTGTCTATTTTGCCATCCAGAAGACCCACATGTCTGAACAGATGTCTCAAACAGGAAGGGATTGACAAGTTAATCCATTCGATTCTAGCACTTGGATTTTAGCTAGACTCTCACTTCTAATGGCTGGCTAATGATAATAAAAATTCAGGATATGGCTAGCTCTGATCCTACTTTTAGTAGCAAGATAAGGTGTTAGTCCTTTTTGTTGTGTATCAGTGGAACTTCTTTGCTGGCCTCATGTTTCGGATTCCACGATGTCTGTTTTAACTTTGGCTATTGCTGGTTCTTGACAGACAGTATTATTTTTCTTATTAATTGGCTTGCATGTTTTTCCTAGTATGATGGTTTCCTTGCCCAACTAACATGAATTGCACTAAAGGTGTGGTGATTTTAACTTCAGTAAGCGCTGATCAATAGCGAGAGCTAAAAATCTTCGGCGCAATAGAAGATAGGGATGTCTGCTTCTCTACTATCTAGGATTCTTTGTCCTCCAGCTGGTACTAGAATTTTGCTAGTTGTGCTGATCGTTGTAGGATTGAATTCTCATGAATAGTACTAGCGTATTTCTGGTTCTTTTGATCCTAAAAGAATTATGGATGTTGCTCTTTCATCCCCAATTTGATGAGTATGGATGTTGCTCTTACATCCCCAATTTGATGAGTATGGATATCATCTAGCTTGTAATTTTTTTCTTGCTGGGTTTTTGACAACCGAGTGATGAGCTGGCTGGTTACTAGGTGGATATGCATTGGTTGACCTTGAAATATTTTAGTCTCTTCAATTTGATGCTAGGATATAATAATATGTTGTTATTAAAGAATTCCTCATTTGGGATTTTCTCATGTTGATGTTCCTGGCCTAGTATTTCTCTTTGGCTGGCTCGATTTGTTGGTACTGGTTGATTATTGGTCCTTGACTTGCTCGGATCTACTTAGTATCGGTCTTATAATCTTTTTGGTTTGGTGACTCTTTGATAGAACCAACTCTTAAAGAGCTTTATGTGATAAGAAAATTCACTTTGAGAACTTGTAGTCAACTTTTTCTTTGAAATATGATATCTTTCTAACCTTGACTAGATTGGTAAGGCTTTTAAATTGGTTCTATGACTCTAATATGGTCTACTCGACTTGTAGCTCATCAGTCTGCAATACTGTGCTTTGTCTTTCCTTAATTGTTGTTGTTAGACATAGTATCTCTATTAGCTCTCCTAAAGTTGACTTTATGAATACTCTCTCCATTTGAGTAGTTTTTGTCCCACTATTTAAAGGGCTCAACTCTGGTTCATAAAATATGGTTGTAGTTACAAAACAAAGCTTCTCAAATTACTTTACAGTTTTGCATACAAGTTTTGATTTACTTCAAGATTGTTTGATAGTTGTTGTTAAACTTCGTGGTTTTACTCGTAAAGAAAAGGGTTTTTGGGTGTGTAGTACCAAAAGTTGCTATTTATAATCTCTGTTAAAATTGTTTTTTGGGGGTTGCGCTTTTGAAAGGGATTTTGTTGCCACTTTACACTCAGCTTGGCAATAACCGAGCCTACTTTGGTGGCTTATTGAGTATCAAAATGTCGCGTGATTTACTTGATACAGTCGCTTTTTACATAAGTATTATAGCACCATCAATGAGAAGCCTTGACTGCCCTTGTATATTGGATAGCTATGGGTACTTACATGGGTTGGAGGTGTTTACTGCGCACTAATTGTGATTGGGTGGTTACATACATGGGTGGTGCTGTTTTTGTGTCCTATTGCACATTGTTTTTTTAATATAAAAAAGCACACACGGGTCATTAGGGTGTTGTATCCGGTTGCACACTATGGCAGTTCTTGGTCTTTACATTAGTAAGGTTAGGATATACATTACAGTTTCTGCATTCACTCAGGCAGATGTTGCTCCTGTTAAAGCTTTGGATATTGTTATGGTACTAGCACTTTAAACATGGTATATCTTTTACTTCATGGTTCGGAGTAAGACCTGTCTTTTAGCAGCGCTCCTTGTTACTTGGATTGCTTAAGAGAAGTATATGGTAAATGATGTCCAAATTGAGGGAGGATTTGGAGTCCATTCACTATGATGGGTATCTAACCTAAAAGCAGATTTAAACGAGCTTGATACTTAATAAAAACCATTAATGGAACTTTGTATAAACTTCATTTGGTGGAGCTTTCATAACTGATAAAACTATTGAAAATATAAAAAAAGGAAAAATTCACACACTTGGATTAGAAGGGGTGATTGCCTTCTAATCAAAATGATACTCTTTTACTAGAAACTTTGGGATTCTTTTAAGAAAATCACTTAAAAAAAAAACTATGGACAAAGCTTACAAAGTCAAAAAAGTTTGTAAAATGGACATGGATAACAACTGGTATAGTCCATTGATACCTATAAAACACATCCAAAGCTAACTGAATTGTTGTTTTGTTTGGATGGATACAGGTAAGGACTCTATCTTGTCTTGGAAACTTTTTTGGCTGTAGTAAGCTGTCCAACACTAGATTACACTTTCACCTACTACCTGAGAAGTTATTTTGTTAAATTGTATACTGGAATGGGGTTTCATTCTTACAATCATTGTACAAAATGAATTCTAAGACTGAATTGTTTTGTACTTATCATTTCCTTTTTCTAAAGCCAGTTGTTTCTTGAATGTAAAAAGTTCAATTATGTCTTATTATCTATGATAGAAGAGCTACACACACATCCTAAATATAAGGTTTTTTCTTCTTTGAAAAATCAGGATGCTGGCTTTGGAATTTGATTTTGAAACTTAGCTCTAAGTTGGACCCACAATCTATAATCCCTTAATTGGTTGATTGGTGTTAGATGGTCCTTCATAGACTATTTTTCTGGTCTTCTGCTCACGGCTATTATAGTCTTTGACTTTGTCGGTTTAAGGTTTGCAGGCTCAATTTATTGTAACTGACCTTTTTGATTTCCTTTCAGGACCACAAACCTTTTAGAATGACAGCCCCCATGAGTGTGTAACATAGCCTTGAGAATCATGCAAAAATTCTCTAGTAGATTAAGTTGTACCTTAAAGACCATAAACCAAAAAATGCTTTGGAAGTTAGAACCAAAGATTGTATTACTTATTACAATAAGTAATTATAACCTCACTAAAACTTTTTTGATATATTGTAGACCCTTTCTCTCTCACAAGGATTGGAATTGACCTGTGAGCCCCTCTCTGTGACCACGTCTCTTGTCCTCAGGTGTATTAGCAGCTTGGATGCATCTCAACTAATATATGACTCGGCTCTTACCACAGACAAGAAAATGTCTATCTTGCACATGCTTTCTTTTAACGATTGGGTTAAAGTTTTGGCTAACTTAGACAATGACTCCAAGGATTGTGTGAATTTGATTTCCCAGTAGATAGCTCAACTTCCCGTACTCTCTTTACAATACCAACATGAGCTTGCCTTATTCTTTTCTTTTAGGGCTGACCTGTTTAACTTTTTAAGAAAGCCGTGCGGCCTCAATCCATCTTTTGTTAGTACCCCGGCTATCCCTACTATCCCTCAAACTGGTGTTATCTTTTGTAGGGATAGTGCAATTCTTGAAGCCGTCATAGAATTTCAAAGTAATCTTTGTTCCCTCAATGACTTTAACCTTTTGGAAATGGTGCCAAAAATCTCAATTTTTTTTCCTTTCTTACCTGTTAGCTAGATTGAAATCGAGTCTTTTGGGGTAGACCATCAGCTTTGGGTCCTGCCCAACAAGGCTTTCTTAGCACCTATTTTAAGTGAAACCTGGTTTACCTTGCCAACCTCCTTGCTTCTATCGTCAAAGATTGCACTCAAGATCTTAAAAGGTGGATAATTTCTTGACAAAGGAGAGCTTATCAAAGCACCCTTCAACCTCAATCTTATTGACCATTCTGAATGCCCTTCCAATACTGGCCTCTACATCCGTACAAAAGGTAACATGGAGTTTGCTAAAAGCAACCCAGACTTCTACACAGAATCCATTTGGAATGTATTTCGGCCCTATGTTAAATGTGCCTGCATTTTTCTTGACCCTAAAGCCTCTTGCGAATCCAACATCATGTGGTTTGATCATGCCATTTGGTTTATTCTCAACCATTTTATCCCAGAAAAACCAGTAGATTTTCACCTCTCCCTTATTTGCTCTTGGTTGGGTGGCCAAGCTAAACAGATAGTAATTGCTCAGATTTCCTTTAACATCTTTTGGGGATTAATGTTGGATATCTTGAAGGAACTGAAATCTGATGAACCTGGAATCTACCTAACCACTTATGCTAATTACAAAGGTGTAAAGATCATCACTAGCTTACTCAAACCATGTATCGATGAGGATGATTCCCTTGCTTTGAAAAGACCCAACTCTCTTACCACCCCCAACACTTTCACTTCCTTTTCAACACCTAGCTCTTTCCCTAACCGGGGGAAGTCCCATAGCTACACTAGGGAAAGAGGCAGAAACTCCCCCATCAGGAATTTGCTTGAAAGGTAATCCTTGGTGGTATTGCAGGTTACTACGAGCCCTTGCGGAGGAAGGTTTCTCAACAAAGTAGCTCCAAACCAAGGCTATATCTACGTACACTGTCTCTTCCATAATGTACTTCTTGATTAGATACAACCTAAAGCTCTTTTTTGTGAGTGCTTTGATCTTCTTTTTGGCAATCACAAACTGCTCGATAATGTACTCATTGGTTGGATGTATCAACAACCCATGAAAAACTTGCTTGATAGTAATGGTTTTCTTTCGCATGAATTGTTTCCATATGTACATGCAATCAATTTGCCTCATATTACAAAAACTTTGATACATACGGTTTGCATGTTTGTACTTGTGATCTTAGCATCATTGATAATATCAAAATAGAAGAATCTTGGCCAATGGGTTCAATCACATACCTAACTCCCTCAAAAACCCTTACCTCGTTTTATCAGCTTTACTTAGCTACCTAACTGACTTTGACAGTTCTCTCCAACTGGAGAAGACAATTCTACTGGACTTAACAAAAATTGTGAAGAAATGCTTCTTTTGAGAAATTTCACAAATTTCTAGAAAATGGTTAACACCCCAACTTGCTCTTGATTTCCAAAAAATATCTAATAAATGATTCATATTTGGGTTGGATAAAAGCTCTTATTGTCTCACTCTTATCTGCAAAAACCTGGCTCGGAATGCTGCTTGCGATTGGGTTTCTGGGACGGAATTCATTAGAATTAACTCTTCCTTACAAACAGTCACCAGTAGCATCTCAAGACACTTGGAGAATTTAGGCTATATTTTACAGGACACTAAACTACCAGTAATTTTTTCCACCTATAAGATACATACACAAATTCAGATGGATATCTGACGCTTCTAATGATATCTTTATTGATATCACCAAGGATATCACTCTATGCCTTGACCTAGTATTAGCTGAGTTTGAGCTTATCTGTGCCTCTAAATAAAAAATATGCCACCACTTTCTTCAAATACATTACAACCCCTTCTGGATAACTAAAAACTCTAATGAGGTCTCTCTTAACCTCCCTAAACAAATCTTCCATATTTTTTCAGCAAATATCACACAATGTTATGAAAACATTCCCCTTGATGGGGATCTTGGCCTTAAGAATGTTCTAGCCAAGGTTATTAAAATGGCTTTCTCCAATGCAATGAGGTGGTTAAAATAGATGTACTCCATACACCCCTTACACTTCAATGAAGAGAAGCTTTGTCTTTACATCTCATGGTTGCTTGAGAACTGTACTATTCTTTCTGGAGGACATTGTTTTAACCAATGCCTGGGCATCCCCATGGGGTTCTCCTGTTCTCCACTTATGTGTAATATATACCTAGCCTTCTTTGAATACAAATGGTTTTTCAAAGCCATGGAATGTAGGAGTATTAATCTTTCACTGTTTAGACATACATACAGATACATGGATGACATACTAAGCATCAACAATAAGACTTTCCTTGAGGAAATCTGCCTTATATATCCTCACTGCCTAAAGATTGAACCTACTTCTCTACACAAGTTCATAACCCCCAATGGAGCTTTTTGTACTTCGGTACAATTCCTTAACCTTTCTATCTCCCTCCATATTCCTTGTGCCGGAGGATACGACCTAAGATTTGTGTGGAAAAAGGATCTTCTTACACTGCCACCTGTGGAGTTCATTAAGAGGAAAAGGCCTCACAAAGCAGCACTTAGCACTTGTATCATCCTACTATATTTGATCATCTACTCTTCCTCCAACTTTCTCCTTGCCTGGGAGGATATAAAACTACTAATAAGTAAATATTGCCATAACGGTTTTAATAGAAGCCAAATAGTCAATAAAATTATAAAATTTCTTACTCAGCATGATTGGCATGGATTACACCTTTAATGTGAAAATGTCATTTCTCTAATAAGGTAGTAGGCCCATTCACAATGGGCCTACTATCGACTCATTGTGTTTGGGGCCTAGGACAGGGCGGGTACACACACACACACACACACACACACACACACACACACACACACACACACACACACACACACACACATTGTAAAGATTCACTTTATTAGGGCTCCACCATGTGACTTGGGCCTTCTGTCGTATAAGTAGGTTTTGACAAAAAGGGAAGCGGTTTACTGCCGTATATAAAAATTTCCGTGAAGGCACTAGTGAGTTGTCTCATACTGCTCATAGGCGGCCTCGCTGTTGTGGGAGGGTGTCTCTCCACTCATGGAACTGCGCTCACTATTCCGGACTGGCGGCCTTCCTCCTTCCTCTACTTAAAGAGGTGAGGGCGCAACTCTACCCCTCACTTAACTTTGGTTGTCGTTCTGCTTAAGTAGAATTGTGTGTCTTTTTTACACTGAAGTATGGAGCTGTCTTTTTTACACTGAAGTATGGAGCTTGCTACACAAGTCACTTAGGTTTTCCACTCTGCCCATGCATATTTCTTTGCAGACTTTTTAAAAGAAAAGGGGCAATTTCACTATGTAAATGATGCTGTAGCTAGTTTTTGATATTGTGGGTCTGCATGTGGTTTTCGCTCTGAACCTGGTTATCGTCCTTGATGGACGGTGAGTATATGTGATAATGGTATCGTAGCATGCCTTTTTTTCCCTTCCACTGGGTTTTTGGGTTGCTGTTAAACTTCGTGGTTATTGGTAAAGAAAAGGGTTTTCGGGTGTGTAGTACCAAAAGTTTCCATTTATAGTCTCTGTTAAAACTGTTTTTTGGGGGTTGCTCTACGTTTACATTGGCTTTTGAAAGGGATTTTGCTGCCGCTTTCCTGAGCTTGGCAATACTCTGTTGGCAGTAATCGAGCCTACTTTGGTGGCTTGCTGAGCATCAAATGCCGCGTGATTTACTTGATACTGTCGCTTTTTACATAAGTTTTATAGCACCATCAATGAGAAGCCTTGACTGCCCTTGCATATTGGATAGCTATGGGTACTTACATGGGTTGTAGGTGTTTACTGCGCACTAATTGTGATTGGGTGGTTACATACATGGGTGGTGGTGTTTTTGTGTCCTACTGCGCACTGTTTTTTATATATAAAGAAACACACACAGGTCATTAAGGTGTTGTACACGGTTGGACACTATGAAAATTCTTGGTATTTACTTTAGTAAGGTTAGGATATCATTATAGTTTGTGCATTCACTCGGACAGATGTTGCTCCCGTTATAGCTTTGTATATTGTTATGGTACTAGCACTTTAAACATGGTATATCTTTTCCCTTAAAAACTTCATGGTTCGGAGTAAGGCCTGGCTTTTAGTAGCGCTCCTTGTTACTTGGATTGCTTAAGAGAAGTATATTGTAAATGATGTACAAATTGAGGGAGGATTTGGAGTCCATTCACTATGACGAGTGTCTAACCTAAAAGCAGATTTAAATGAGCTTGATACTTTATAAAAACTGTGAATGGAACTTTTTATAAACTTCATTTGGTGGAGCTTTCATAAGTGATAAAACTGTTGAAAATATAAAAAAGGGGGGATTCACACACTTGGATTAGAAGGGGTGATGGCCTTCTAATCAAAATGATACTCTTTTACTAGAAACTTTGGGATTCTTTTAAGAAAATGAGAGAAAATACTTTTAAAAAAAAATACTATGGACTAAGCTTATAAGTTTAAAAAAAGTTTGTAAGATGGACATGGATAACAATTGGTATAGTCCATTGATACCTGTAAAACACATCTAAGGCTAACTGAATTGTTGTTTTGTTTGGATGGATGCAGGTAAGGACTCTATCTTGTCTTGGAAAGTTTTTTTGACTGTAACAAGCTGTCCAACACTGGATTACAATTTCACCTACTACCTGGGAAGTTCGTTTGTTAAATTGTATACTGGAATGGGGCTTCATTCTTACAATCATTGTACAAAATTAATTCTAAGACTGAATTGTTTTGTACTTATCATTTCCTTTTTCTAAAGACAGCTGTCTCTTGAATGTAAAAAGTTCAATTATGTTTTATTATCTATGATAGAACAGCCACACACACACACACACACACACACACACACACACACACACACACACACACACACACACACACACACACACACACACACACACACACACACACACACACACACACACACACAAATAGTGAACATAGAACAAGACTTACCTTTTTTTAGCCTTTGGCTTGGATGTCCGTGAAATTTTGACAGACTTGGGTTGCTTGATGTGCTCTCTTCTCAGACTTCCTCTATCTAATCTAGCTAATGGATACGCCCATACCAAACACACTATTGATGGCCACTTTTGATAGATTTGATTACTCCTTCTAATGAGGGAGTTTCTCCTTGGGAAGTCTCTATACTCCTTAGTGGCACCACCTCATTATGAATTCCATACATAAGTTTCAAATTTACATCATGGGTTGGTTCCCTGACATAAAGAGTACTGATGATAACCCCTTGTTTATCCTAGTGGGATTGCCCTATTGATTTAACATAGAGTACGATGGTGGGATGCTCCTTTCAAATTAGAAGTTGGGTCCCTTAGGGACTTAAGTGATATTTATGGCTTGTTTTGACTCCCTATCTATTTTTACCTCATGACAATATGAGCTTGAGAGTCTCCTTGTCCTTCCCTTATCTGTTGCTGATGTAGCAATGTAACTTGCACACCAGGATCTCCTCTTATGCCCTAAACATCACAAGGGTGGGCTTGTCCCTTGGAAAAAACCGACCTTGGATGATGGCCTTCATTTTGTATGACTACTTGCTGCATCCTTATGGATTGATTGGTTTTCTATGAAGAATGCTTTGTATCTATTCTCATGAGGTAGATAACTCTTCCCCTCTAACATACTTGAAGGTATTTATGGTACTCTCTCCCATACATGGGTCTCTAATGGTTGGTCCCATTTACTCTACTCCATTTGGTAGGTTTCCATGCTCGGATGGTTTTGATTGGACAGAGGGCATCCTCTCATACCCTCTTTTCCATACATATTGTAGGTTAGACCAGACTCTTGCTACTTGGCTCTCAAATTAGTCAAAATTTTGTGTGCTTGCAAGCTTAAATGCTAATTTTTCCTTGTCGTGTACTAGTTGATAATTTGGTTGGAGTGGCTAACATGGTCTTGCTTATTTGGATTATGGTTGCTAGCTCACCACTATAAGAAATGTAGAACAAATTAGGATCTTGTAGCAAGGAGAGTATAGAAAGATACAATGCAAAGTAGATTAGCGGAGAATCAAAATTTAAATTAGCACTATTACAAAGTGATGGCATCATCCACCCATGCGCTCTCAAGGTAAAGCTTAGATGGTGATATAAAAAACTAGAGCTACCAAAGGCATACAGAGCTTGAAGGCAATTGGAGCAAGCCTATCAGAGGAGAAAGTCAAAGCTTTTGAGCGGAAATTAAGGCAGTGCAAAGCACACAGAGCAGGAAGCTTCAGAACAATTGAAAATAATTGAAGCATGATGATCGACACAGTGAACTTAAATGAAGTTTGCAGAATCTTGAAGGTAGTCGAAGCAGACAAAGCGACATGAGAGAATTTCCATCACGGTCATCAGCTTGAAGATTGATTAATCATCTTGTTACTTTAGTTTCGTTAATGACCCAATTAATCCTATAAAATGGGAGCTTAAAATCCTAGTTATCAGATGATCCAAGTGACAATGTTGTTAATAGTTTGCATTGGCTAAGGATTAAACTGTACTCAAAGTTTTAACTCAATTGATTAATGGTTTTGGTGATTACAAGATCTTTCAGTGTTTGTTGCTCTCTCTCTTTTGCACCTCTCACGACTAGAGCCCCGGTGTCTTCCCGCCGCCTCATGTTTCGAACACATATCCCCCGACACACACTGTAATATTTAAGTGCACTACTCCCCAAAATTGACACTAAGGTTTTGTGGGAGCAATGAAGGGTCACCTTGGAAGAGGTGCCAAGAGGCATGGGAAAGTTACAAAAGAAGGTCTTTCTTGTTGTAATGGATGAATCAGTGAATGAGTAAATGTTTGGGGCATTGCGTCTCTCTCTCTCTCTCTCTCTCTTGCGTCATCTTGCTCATGCCCTTTTTGTAACCACCAACCTCTCTCTCTTCCCCCCTTTTACAATTCTACTCTGGCAGGAGTTGGCTGAGTGTACCACTCGTACTCTACTTCCATGGTTGATAACCTTGCTTCATTATAAGTCATAATTGGTATTAGAGCCTTATCATCCACTTGCCATTTAGGAAGCATGTAATTAACTGGCACATCAATATTTCTTGATAGAGGTGGTTGTTGACCTAATACTGATTGTGTCTCTCCATAGCCAGAGGTGGCTTTTGTATTGCCCCATGTTAGGTGGATACCTATACATTGGCTGTCATTGTTGTCTCATTGGTACACATTGGACATTTTTGTTGCTTGTAATAGCACTCGTTTGTTTCATGGTTTCTTCATTTTTCCTCAATGGCACACCATTTTGACGGTGTGGGTTGTTCCATTGGTTGCCCTTATGGTGGACCCTATCCGGTCCTCGCATCGACATCATTTGTATGTTGCTCATCATATCATTCATGCATTTAAGCATGTCTTTGATAGCATTTACAACAATTGGTTTTACCTGTGCTAGCACATTTGATAGTGCTTTCTTCATTGAAGCTCGGGGGGTCCAGCTAATGGAAACCATGTATATAACGTGCATTTAGAGGGCATTTGAAAACCCCCTTTTTTAAAAATTTGGGTTGATTTACATACCCCTTTTGTAAGTTTTGAGACAATAATAATATCCTTTATGTAAATGTAAATTTTGGCAAGTATATAATATTAATAATCCTTCTGTAACTTTCAAAATTAAACACAACCATGTTGATTTTTAAAACCAACTCGAGTAGGCTCAACATAACACCACAATATAATTAAG
Organism: Adiantum capillus-veneris; assembly: GCF_014529385.1. NCBI lineage: Eukaryota > Viridiplantae > Streptophyta > Polypodiopsida > Polypodiales > Pteridaceae > Adiantum > Adiantum capillus-veneris. The sequence goes on along the minus strand of NC_140958.1, from coordinate 51,885,803 downwards.
AGGCACAAAAGTACATTATTGATAGGCTTAGCGAGTAATGTAAAAACGACATAATGAAAATGATAAATCCTAATAACCAATTGCTGGATTTGTCTTTGCCTCAAGCCCTAAATATTTCCCTTTGCTAAGGTGAACGGTTGACCTTCAAAGAGATGCCCCGTGGAGATACATATTTGATATGGTTCTTTCATGAAAGTCATAATAAGATTGATAGTAGTGCAATTGTGTAATAACAGTTGTAGAAAGGGGTGCCAGTTAGATGATGACCTGATATCAATTAAACAACCAATTGAGACTTCATGTTCAAAGAGTAGGAGGCAACAAGACGGCATGACTCTGATTCTAGTTGTTAGATCTGCAAATAAACCTCTTTACAACCATAATGTCCATACATGGAATCTCTATCTTGTACACCACTCTTCAACATTGCTTTCCTACGATGATCGATGGCCTCACAAAATAGTCCGAACTGGAGATAGTCCTTCAGTCATCTTATAAAAAACAACTATATTATTGACCATGTTCTTTTTTAGCACATTTTGAAATCAACACATTCCAAGAGGAGGCATCTCAAACAGAAATATACTCAATAGAAAACAATACATCTTTCTACATCAGGCCCTGAATAGCAATCTCACTACATCTGCCCCTGTTGGGAATAACCTGCAATCATCGAGTTCATACTAGACAAAAGACATATCATGCATTTGGCACCTTTGCAAGTAGGTATCACATAATGCTCAACCCACCACCAAGCACTACATGTTTCACCAAGAGCCCTGAATGCAATCTAAGCTTCCTTGACATGCCTTCACTTTAGCATGTAAGCACTAGCAAGCACAACATGCTTCTACACAGCCCATGACTACCAATCTGAATGCAAAGTATTTCATTCATGACGTATTGCATAAGGCCAGATGCCTTCAACATGCAGGCATTGGTGATTTCATGTGAAGAAAGGTCTTCAAGTTGCATCTGTCTGACAAAACAAGAGTTATGTTCCTTAGTCACCTTGTCCTCGGTGACCCACTGCATTCAAAGTGATTCTAGAACATATAAAAATTATCAAGCACATCCTGTATCTCCATGATGGGACTCAATTTGGCATACACAACATTTGTGAAGGTGGTACATTCGGCATACATAATGTCCAAAGCACTACCAACAAGCACTACATGCTTCACCAACATCCCTCACAAGTAGTACAAGCTTCCTTGGCATGATCATGTTGGGTGTCATCCTGTGCTTTCATGCTAGGACGCCACATTTGACATACATAATGCTCAAAGGAATGTCAAGCACTACGTGTTTCACCAACAGACCTCACTAGGAGTTTGACCTTTTACATGCTGCACAAGATATTGTCAAGCACCTTCTAAATTGACAAGACAGACAAACGTGTCTACATTTGGGGGGGGGGGGGGGGGGGGGGGGGTTCCATCTTGTTGCATCCAAACACAACAGCCTGGAGGTTGCTGACCAGTCCTTACTTGACATAATCTCCTAAGCCAAGAGGCTTTGACTGGCTAGAATCCCGAAATTAGCATCTGTAGGAAACAGTCTTCTGGAGCTTCCTGGTACAACCTTGTTGGGCATGTCTTGCAATCAAAGGGCTTTCAGAGATGACATCATGGCTAGAAAGCTCATAAAAATATTCCTGGCTTTCACAAGGAGGTATGGATGTATATGTTGCTTAAAGGTACCGTGAAAAGTGCCGCATGTGGGTGAGTGAGGAGATATCAGAGGAGAGAAATACCTCACTTTGGGTGCTAGAAGGAGAAAATAGTGCACACAAAGCACCTGCACACACAAAGTAAAAAACAATGTTCATATCCAATCAAGAAGTGACATACAGGTCTGTCAAAAGGAAAGAAAAAAGGCTTCCCTCCTGTAAGAAGCACTTGCACACAAAAATTAGACACAAATTGCATCCACTGAGGACAGCCTGCAGGAAATGCATGCCGCAGCCATGCACCTGTAATAAAATTGAGCATATTCTGCAAAAAATGAGCTCTAGGGACAATGCTCATGGGGTTCACTGTTCAGTACTCCCTATATAACGTGCGCCCGCCGGGTATTTAAAAAACCACTTTTAATATGTCTAAATGAATAAAATGATCCCTTATTTTAGGAGGTTTTTTTTCAAAATTGAATATAGAAACCCCTTCTTTTAATGTATCTCCGTTAAATTGCCTAAAATTTTTGCATTTTAAAACCCCTCCTTTCGAACTCACGTTATATATTAACATGATTACATAGTGCACCCCCCGAGGGACAATGTCTCAAACAAAAAGGTCGTCAATAACTCCTCGTGCTTCATGAGGGTGCCACCTTTGGCAGACATATCATTAGAGAACTGCCAAGCACCACATCTTTCTCCAGCATCCCCTGACCAGCGATCTCATCGTGAATTTTCTCACCCATGGGGAGGTCTTGCATAATGCCACAAGCCTTCAAGGTGCAAGAATAGGTGATTACATCTGGAGCCTCACTTCACACATGCTGGAAACAACCCACTGTTTCCTGACCCTATTATTGTTAAGTGTATCTTGAACTTAATGTGCTTCTTGACCCTGCCCCCTGCGCTGAGCATATCTTGCAATAGACAATCTCCAATAGCCACTAACTAGGAATATCATCTAGCAAAAACAATGCCCGACTAGCAACTTGAGCTTCCTTGAAATGCCTTCACTCCACATCTAAGAATTACCAAGCACGAGATGCTTGTGCAATAGCCCATGACTAGCAATATGATCCTTTCATTCATGAGAATGTCTTACATAAGTCCATATTCCTTCAATGTGCCATAGGGACTAGCAATCCCATTCAACAAAATTGTTCTTTGTTGTAAGCCAGCTATTATCATGCATATTTTGTTGTAGGTGCATTCCAAACTTTATATGGCAATAAAATTGAGCATATTCTGCAATAAATGAGCTCTAGCTCAGACAGAAAGGTCACCAAGAACTACTCGTATTTTCATGAGGGTGCCACATTTGGCATACACATTAGTTAAAGAAGTGCCAAGTACCACATCTTTCTCCAGTAGACCCTGACCAACAATCTCATTGTGAATTCTCTCACCCATGGGGGAGGCCTTGTGTAATGCGACAAGCCTTCAAGGTGCAAGAATAGGTGAATGCATATGGAGCCTCACTTCGCACCTGTTGGAAACAACATACTGTTTCCTGACCCTATTCTTATTGAGCATATCTTGAAATTAATGGGCTTCCTGGCCTTGTCCATGCTGAGATATCCTACAATTGGCTCTCTCCAAGAGCGACATCTTGGACAAAAAGGACCAAAATGCTAACAAGCACGACAGTTTCTCCAACAACATCTCACCAAACACTCTAAGAGACAACAGAGGCCCATCAAGACCTTTTTGAGATCTTGATACATGACATCTTGGACAGAAAGGTCATCAAGAACTTTTTGTGCTTTAGTGAGGGAGCCACCTTTGACATACATATCAACTAAAGCATTAACAAGTGTGGAATTTTGCTCCAACAGCCTCTAACCAGCTATCTAATCGTGATTCTTTTACCCATGTCAACGTCTTGTGTAAAGCCACAGGCCTTAAAGGTGCAAGCATAGGTTTTAGCGCTTTCATGAGGATGTGAGATCTGGCATACATGTCAATTACAAGGTACCACTAGTACATCTTGACCAAGTCACCACACAACAAGGCATGTTTCTGCAACAACCTGTCACTCTAGGAGCAAGCCCTTGATGGGCATATTTTTCTATAATTGCACTCCAAGCGGATTCATCTATTGAGAAACCCTCAAATTGCACTCCAAGAGGATTCATCTATTGAGAAACCCTCAAATTGCATCAGTTGAGAACAACCCGTTGGAGATTGCATGTCGCAGCCATGCTAAGCATACTTGAAATTGAGCTTTAGCGACAACGTCTCATACAAAAAGGTCGTCAAGAATGCAGAACAACACTGACTTTTACATAGCTTTTCCATGGATACTTAAACATTTGAAATTGACCATGTGGTGGTTCCCAAATTGCAAAGCCAACTTGGACTCTTCAGAATGGAGCATTTCTTGCACTCTTGATAGAGTGAGAAGAAAAATAGTAGATAGCTTTTTGCCCTGGCTTCATGTCAGCAACATACTCCTTCAAACTAGTCATCTCATCCTGATGTTTTGAGGAATAGAAGAGAAGAAGATTGGCAAGACGTTTTTGATTGGGATTGTCTTCTTGTGAACAACCAAACTTGAGATACTTCCCAAATTTTTTGTAAAACTTTCTATAATCCTACTCTTAAATCAAGGGAGAACACAAATTAGCACTTCCCTCCAAGTGCAATAAAATAGAAAACCACATCTACCAGTTACTTTGTTGAGATGTCGAGCTCTACACCTTGAGCTGGCATCCACTACGGGTCTTGGCCGCTTACGGCATTTACTCACTGGCTCATTAGGTGACCGACACGGAGGATCTCTGCCAGTGATTCTACAGCTGGACTACACTTATAGTGCCAGCCTAGTACGCTTCTAGCGAGTTCACACTTAGTGACCGCATGTACATATGTGCTACTTTTCAGCTTTAGCACTTAGTTATTTTGTACTCTCTTTTCTGTGAAGAAGAAGAAGAAGCTTTCCATCTCTGTGTGCTTTGTGCTTCTCTTGTGTAGCTCTCTTGCATCCTCATTCTTTACATGGTATCAGAGCCTGGTGCAGGCAAGAGAGGCTAAGAGAGCAAGAGCATCACAATCCCTTTGTTCCCAATCCACGACCAGATGCCGAGTTTTTCGCACAAGTTTCTGAACAGGTCTCCAAAGTGCAGTATACAGAGATTTACTGTACAAGTACAGTGGTTGTATGTACGCTTGATTGTGGACACTCGTTGAGTGTAGAAAGCGTTACAGGTACCACGATAGCAGGTTCAGCAGATTTGCAGGTTTTTGAAGATTGCAGCTATTTTGTCTTACTGCTTCAAGATGTCTGACGGTTTCAGTCAGATTGTTACTGAGAAGCTTGAGAAAAATAACTACCCTGCATGGAAGTTCAGAATAACAAATTTCCTAAAAGGAAAAGGTTATTGGGACTATGTAGAAGGAGACAATGAAAAGGAACCAGAGATTCCCGAGGCAAATGCTACAGCAGAACAAAGGAAAGCTTTGAGGGACTGGCAACAAGGCCAGAGCGAAGTGATGTATTGGCTTTCTATGAGCATCACAGATGGCATGATGGGCTATCTACAGGATGCTGAAACCCCTGCCATTGCATGGAGAAACTTAGGCAGAGTGTTCGAGGTGAACACCAAGGCCAGGAAGCTTCAACTAAAGTCGGAGCTAAATCAGGTTAAGAGGAACAACCTCTCAATCAATGATTATGCCTTGAAGATCAAGATATCATTGAAGCTCTTGGATCTATTAAAGTCTTAGTGGAAGACGATGACATTGTCCGTGCATGCTTGGATGGTCTAGGAGATGAGTATGTACATTTTAGGTCTTCCATGAATACAAGAGACGACATCCCCGTGTTCCAAGATTTGATTTCTATGCTTATTCTTGAGGAGAAGAACCTTGACACATCTTCTTCTCATGGCAGAAATAATTCTGAACAGGCCTTCTATTCTAACTCCAACAGAGGTAGAGGTAGAGGTCGTGGTCGAGGCCCAAGGGGTTGCAGGGGCCAATTTCTGGAAGGTCAATCAAATCAAAACAATACAGGTGGCAGGGGAAACCAGTCTCAAGGTAGGGGGAGTCAAAGAGGTCGTGGTGCAGGATCAAGCAGGCAACAACATACTCCAGATAGCAGAGAATGTTGGACTTGTGGTGAAAGAGGTCACATGTCACGTGACTGTCCAAAGGGAAAAGCAAGTGGAAAGAGAGAACAGGGCAACTATGCATCTACTAGCAGAGATGCAGATGACAGCAAAAACGAGCGCATGTTTGTTATGCAGCATGTAATGAATACAATGACTGCAGAGAATTCCACCCAAGATGATGTTTGGTATGTGGATTCAGGTTCCTCTAATCACATGACGTCTCGTGGAGAGTGGTTTAGAGATATGCGCAAACCAGATGTGTCAGGCTATGTGCAAACAGGAGATGACACAGCTCACCCCATTGCTCATGTAGGGGACATACCTCTAAATACGAAGAGTGGGAAATCAAAGTACTTAGCAGATGTACTTCATGTCCCAAACATTACAAAGAATCTTGTTTCATTTGGACAAATGGTTGAGCAGGGTTTGCAGGTTCGCTTCAATCCAAATGGCTGTTATGTAGAAGATTTCCAGAATGGCTGTAAGCTGATCACAGAGGGAAAATGTGTGGGCAGAATGTTTACGCTGAATGTAGACATGCCTGAGGTAAAAGCTGCATTATTTGCACAGGGCACAGGTGTTGTGGCTGATGTTGACATTTGGCACAAACGCATTGGCCATGTCAACGAGCAGAGATTGCGCAGCATGCAATCAAAACAGATTGTAAAAGGTTTGCCCAAATTCAAGGTGGATGGTATGCATAAAGTGTGTGCAGCATGCCAGTTTGGAAAACAGTCAAAGGGCTCATTTCCACATGAGCGAAATGTATGTAAAAAGCCACTTGAGGTGGTGCACACAAATGTTTGGGGTCCAACCGATACTGCAAGTATACATGGTTGCAGGTATTATGTCTCTTTCATTGATGACCATACAAGGAAAGTATGGGTCTACTTCATGCGTAACAAAAGTGAAGTGTTTGGTCACTTTCAAGACTTCAAAGTCATGATTGAGAAGGAGACATATATGCAAATCAAGACATTGAGGTCAGATGGAGGGGGAGAGTACTTCTCCAATGATTTTTTAGATTTTCTGCGAATGCATGGTATACGCAGGCAGTTTACATGCAGATATACTCCACAACAAAATGGGGTCGCAGAAAGGAAAAAAAGACACATTGCAGAGGTTGCACGTGCATTGATGAATGAGAAGAACATGCCTCATCATTTTTGGGCTGAAGCCGTAAATACAACTGTGTACATTATGAACATGACACCTACAGCTGCGGTGCATGATGTAACACCTGAGGAAAAGTTTACAGGTACAAAGCCTGATTTGGCACACTTGAAAGTGTTTGGCTGCATAGCTTACGTGCATGTACCAGATGAGTTGCGTAGGAAATTGGATCCTAAAGCAGAGAAATGTATTCTTGTGGGATATTCCCTTGAACAAAAGGGATACAGGTGCTACAATCCTACTACACGAGAATTACGAGTGAGCAGAGATGTAGTCTTTGATGAGATGAGCAGCTGGTACAGTAATGCACATGGCACTATTGGGGCTGATGAAAAAGATGATGTGGTTGTACAAAATGTGAGGCCACAGTCACAGGTTTTGAGTGGACCACAAGAGGCCTCTTCTCGTGGCTCTGTTGAGAAACCATGGAATGGTAGACTACGTACGCAGGTTACTCCACCAACAGGTACAGGGAATGTATCACGAAAAGGAAAGGAAAAGGTTGATGAACCTCCCTTTATGGCTGATGCATCATCAGGTTTTTCACATGTAGACATGGATTCAGATGGTTGTGAACAAAGTCTTGATGAGGAATTTGGAATTCCGGCTGTCAGGACACTTGGTGTAAGAAAAGTACAAGAAGATGCTAGAGGGCAAAGGAGTGACCCAGGACCGCACAGATCTAATAGAGTCAGAAATCCAGTTCAAAAATTGACTTATGATGGGTATCTAGCGCATCACCAAGCCTACATGGCTAAGGTGATACAGGATGTGGAGCCCACATGTTTTGAGGATGCAGTTGGAAATGTGCATTGGGATGATGCAATGAATGAAGAGATGGCTGCATTGGAAGCAAACGACACATGGGAGTTGGTGCCATTGCCAAGTGGCAAGAAAGCTATTGGCTGTAAATGGGTGTATAAAACCAAGCATAAGGCTGATGGTAACATTGAGCGTCACAAGGCAAGGCTGGTCGCAAAGGGTTATGCACAGACGTATGGCATAGACTATGAGGAGACCTTTGCTCCAATGGCAAAGATGACGATTGTGAGAGCTGTCATAGCAGTGGCTGCATCTAGAGGATGGATTATGCATCAAATGGATGTAAAGAATGCCTTCTTGAATGGTGAGTTGCAAGAGGAAGTGTATATGGATCAGCCACCTGGTTATGTCGATCCAGGTTACCCAGATTATGTATGCAGACTTCTCAAAGCTTTGTATGGTTTGAAGCAGGGCTCTAGAGCATGGTATGACACGATTGCCAAGTATCTTGTCAGTATTGGTTTTAGGAGAGCTCATGCTGATCATTCACTCTATGTACATGAGAGTGATGTGGGGATTGTGGTCATTACCATATATGTAGATGACCTTATTATTGTTGGTGACAATGCTATGGAGATTGACCATGTGAAGGGTCTTCTCAAACAAGAGTTTGAAATGAAAGATTTAGGCGAGTTGCGCTACTTTCTTGGCATTGAGGTGATCAGGACTCCAGAGGGTGTATGGCTATCACATAGACAGTATGCTTTGGACATGTTGTCAAAGTATGGTATGGCTGATTGTAAGCCAATTTCTATTCCCTTGGATGTGAATGCAAAGCTGAGTGCAGAGAAGGGTGATGTTGTTGAGGATGTCAACATGTACATGAAGATTGTGGGTAGTCTAATCTACTTGACTATCACGAGGCCAGACTTGAGCTACACAGTAGGCTTGGAGAGTCAGTTCATGCAGCTTCCGAGGAAGACACATTTGGATGGAGTACGACGCACACTTAGGTATGTGCAAGGTACTCTTGACTACGCATTGTTCTATGCAGCAGATGCACCATTAGCATTGTATGGGTATACAGATGCAAATTGGGCAGGTAGCATTGTTGATAGGAGATCTACGAGTGGCTTCATGTTCTCTTTTGGGAGTGCTGCTGTTACTTGGAGCAGCAAAAAGCAGCCTACGGTTTCTTTATCGAGCACAGAGGCCGAGTACAGAGGTGCAGCAATTGCGGCGTGCGAGGTAGCTTGGCTACGCACATTACTTGAGGACTTGGGAGTGCAGATGGACCAGCAGATTTTCATCCATTGTGACAACCTCAGTAGCATGCAGTTGGCTAGGAACCCAGTGTTCCATGCCAGGACCAAACACATAGAGGTCCATTACCACTACGTTCGAGAGCGAGTGTTGGAGGGCGACATCGACTTGGTCTACGTCAACACAGAGGAGCAGATAGAGGATATCTTTACCAAGGCCCTCGGAGCTGAGAAACTTCGACGTTTCCGGACTATGCTTGGACTCTGCGACATTCAGAGCTCGAGGGGGAGTGTTGAGATGTAGAGCTCTACACCTTGAGCTGGCATCCACTACGGGTCTTGGCCGCTTACGGCATTTACTCACTGGCGCGTTAGGTGACCGACATGGAGGATCTCTACCAGTGATTCTACAGTTGGACTACACTTATAGTGCCAGCCTAGTACGCTTCTAGCGAGTTCACACTTAGTGACCGCATGTACATATGTGCTACTTTTCAGCTTTAGCACTTAGTTATTTTGTACTCTCTTTTCTGTGAAGAAGAAGAAGAAGCTTTCCATCTCTGTGTGCTTTGTGCTTCTCTTGTGTAGCTCTCTTGCATCCTCATTCTTTACATACTTTACCTCAGGATCCTTGCTATTGGTGATTGACTCAAACAAGTCAAGGAACTTCTTGGTTAGCCTTTTTTTCATTAATCTTATCTGTTGTATGAAGAAATCCCAGAAAGATCCAGGCACTCCACCATAACCAATGAGCTGAACAAAGAAGTTGTGATAACTTACAATTTGACGCTCTTGAAGCAGCTCACAACTTACAAGAAACATTCAAGGGAAGATCATTGGAATCAACAACACCCTTCATGAAACTTGATAAGAAGGGAACTAGAAGAAGAAACCAAAGCCTATGTTAGCATTACGATCTTATTGGAAGAATAAACATACTGAAGGTAGAAATAAAATCTAATGCTCTGTTGAAATTGATTGTCATAATCAAAAGCTGCTTTTTAGTTTGTACAACTTTTAGCAAAAACTTATTAACTCCTTATTGAAATCATAAAAAATAAAGACCCTCTTCACATAGAGCTTCATCTGGAGCCTCACTTTGCATCTGCTAGAAACAACCCACTACTTCTTGACCCTGTTCTTCTTGAAATAAGCATTCTTTCTAGACCTGTTCACGCTGAGCATATCCTGCAGCCGACCCTCTCCAAGAGACAACATCTCGGATAAAAAGGACCAAAGCGCTAACAAGCACAACAATTTTCTCCAATAGCCTCTGACCAACACTCCAAGAGACAACATAAGCACATCAAGACCTTTCTAAGATTTTGATACACACTGACACAATGTGTTCCCTAAGTATGTATCCTTCTGAGGTAAACTGCTATTTGCAAAGCTCAAAATGTATCCTACTGACTTGGTACAAATCTATCTTTCGAGCACAAGCTTTAAGTCTATAAATAAAGGGGAAATTTGAGATGCTCTTCACTGGATTTGTGTAGTGAATGAATCTTCACTTGTGTAGAGAATAAAGAATCGCCCCTAGATTTACCGCCACTTTGTGGACAGAGTATCAAAAACCATGCCATCAAATCCAAATGACTACACTTGACAGGAAGCTCATGAAAAAAAATGATGTATTTTTGTGAGAATGTTGCATTTGTCATACATGTCGACCGCCAATCAAGACAACAAGAACTATTGAAAACGGCCAACATCTTCTTTGCAATGCCACATGCCTTCAATGTGGAAACATAGGTGAATGCATCCGGAGACAAACTAGTCACTTTGCATCAGCTGAATAGTCTTGCGCTTCTTTGCTGAACTTGTGCTAGGCATATGCTACAATGAGTAATGCTATGGGCCTCCACGGTGCAAGAATAGGTGATTGTATCTGAAGAGAGACCATCACTTCGCATCCGCTAGAAACAGCCCATCACATCCACATCGCAACGTGCTCCAAGTGATGATATCCTGAGTAAAAAGATGAATATTTTGTTTTTACTGAGAATAGTGAATTTTGCATACATAACCAAAGCAATGCCAAGACCATATGCATCAACAAAAATGCAAACATATCAACATATCACCATCTCTCTACTTTGACAAGTCATGCTGAGTAACCTGGTGTTCACGTTGCTAGGGCTCTTGCCCTTGGACACTCGAGTGCATCCTCCTGCTGGGGTGGGTCACCCGAGGAGGAGGTTCCTAGCTGGTTGCTACGAGTTCTCTCCGTCGTTCCCAGCATGTGGTGCATCAATTAGGTGGCCATGGTGATGCCTACGCGTGGCTCTTGCCCGATGGTACGCGGCCCTTGCCCGACCATGTAACATGGCTAATATTTGGAAGGGATAAGCACCTCCCCTTGTAAGCCCTATGGTGTGTCGAAAAAAAAAAAACTTGCTGCACTTGATTGTGAGGATTGAAGTGAAGGTGAGTTTAACCAAATTTGTGAGTTCTTTGTTACATCAAAAGAAGACACAAAAATAAAACCGCTCACACTAATCACAACCACCAATAGAACATCAAACCACCATACCCCACCAACATAAGAACATAGTATATCACACAAAAATACTACAAATCAAAATTACCAGGGTGATGAATATTCTGATTTATATTTCATTTAAGCTCATGCAAAATGGCCAAAAGCCATGTATGCCCAAAACAATCAAAACTCCTCATGATTGATCTGAAAACAACAAAAGAAAAGTTCCCTCTTGTCAAAAACTTGCTCAACAAGAGCATGCCTTAAAGTAGGATAGAACATATAGAATTCAAAGGAAAAGACCATATCCTACCTACAATATGTGTCCTCTAGACATGGTACTTATAACCGCAACCTCGATACATTTGCTTTTGTACTTCAATCACACCACTTGTACCTTGTCAAGCTGCATTCGCTATAAGGCTAGCATTGCAAAAATAGTAAAAGATCATGTAGTCCAAAATTGAAGCTACATTTAATCTCACAAAAAGGCATTTTGTTGCAAAACTGAAGCTGAAATCTAGCCAAGTGCTATCTTGAAGATTCATTGCCTGTAACAAAAATCATAGACAATGATCAGCTTACTCCACTAGAAAATACAAAACTTGATGTAGACATAAATCTACTTACTTTGAAATTCATCACATTGTTTGAAGAGCTACTCAACACATTTAAGAAAGTCATGGAAGATTTTAAAATCGTTTTCATCTAGTTGGTATTTTTTGCTTGCTCCATTGTACATGAGATTTTTTAATGCTATGATTGACTCTATGTCAACCATGTTCAAGTCCATTAGGTAATATGTGAACATGCGTGATCCTTTCACCCCTTGGTACCAACCAAGCTGCATTTCTATGCCTTGAAGCCGATTTTTCAAATCAAAGCCTCGTTTATAGTCCACATACCTGCCTCCTACTTTCTTCCTCATCTTTTGGAATCTTCCCAAGTACCAAGTGCCATGAGAATTTCCCATTTGGTTCAAGCTTGTGGCCTTTCCATTATGCTTCACATGGTTAGTACTCTCTCATCCTTGTGTGTCATCCACAAAATAGACTGCACAATCACTACCTATCCCAAAGAGATTTGCATTTCCTAAAGATTGTTGTTTTGGTTCATGAACAAAATAACCACCTTGCTTTACTCTTGTTAATCTATCCTTTGACAATGTTGAGTTCCCATTTAATTGGTTGACTAATGGCGACTTGAAGATGTACTTTCCATCAACCTCTATAGTTGGGTTGATCTTTGGTCTCTCTGTAATAGCATTGGACTCATGAGTGTCATCTAAGATCACATCAGTTTCATGTCGGATCTCACTAAGGGCAATGACCTCATCATCTCCATCTCGACCTTCTTGTGATTGCTGGTCATCACTTTGAGATTGTTGAAAGTTATCATACTCATCTGCGACTCCCATGTCAGCATCTAGTTTTGACCAAGCAAAATTTGTATCCATCCACGGTTGTACCCACCACTTCAAGATCTTTGCTTTGCTAGGTTTCAATCCCAATGACTCACACAAGTTTTGGGCTTTTTGCAAACCCTCTTTCAATGCACCCACTATTCTTTCAGAGGACACTGCGTTACCCAAATCTACTTCTAAACCCTCTTCTTTCTTATAAACTACCAATACTATGCAAAAGGTCTCCAAAGTTGAAGGCTCTTTCTTTTCCAATCATGAATAAATTTCAGCTGCATCTGACCCTGTAAGATGTAATGGACACTTGAGAGTAGGATAGAAGTCTCGAAACATTCTAGTGAGAAGCACGACAAAATGGCATGAAATTTGAATATCTGTGTAGGCCTCTTTACTAATGGAATTTTTCTTCAAGCTATAGGTTGGATGCTGATGAATCCACAACCTCCAAAGCGTAAAGAAGAAAGTGACCTTGGGTGCCATTACCACTCTCCCTCAAATCTAAGTATGGAGACAAAATATATCAATATAATCAGCCACAATTTGCAAATATGCCCTGGTCCCTTGCATACTTCTCTCTTTCTTTTGAAGTTTCTTCAAACAAGTTTGTACTTGTCAGCTTGCAATCCTTTGAGCTGCTCCCCAATTTTGACGATCATTTCTTTGTATGTCCCCCTCTTGTAGCTTGTACTGATCAACTAAAAATGCATTGTAGACCATTGCAACATGATTGAGTGTAATCCAAACTTTTCCTATGGCAAGTTGTCGAGTAGGGATATCTAGCAGACTAACAAGCTTCTTTCCACCATGCACAAAAGTCCTGATCATGCAAACCATACACATGGCCATATATCACTCTCCCTCTTAGCTTCCATCCACACCAATCGATAAAGAATTGGTTGTGGCTCTTTCCAAGGTAATCATCAAGCATGAGCTTGCGCTGCCTACTATCTCCATCTAAAGCATGCCCAATTATTGGCCCTATTGCATCCTTTAGCTTTGCATTCCACAAACTCTCCACAAGGTTCCATTGATTCCTGACAAAAATGCTATCAAAATGATTACAAGTGGCTTGCACCATTAAAGCTAGTCGTGGAAGACTCTCATGAAGAGGATTTACTACGAGAAGTCTAGCATAGTTTCCCACTACATGATTCTGAAAGGCATCCACAATCTTGTCATAACTTTGGATCCATCCCTTACAACGATTGTTTCATTTGAAGAGCAATGATGATGTTCTCCTTTCTCACCACAAAATCCAATAAGAGTATCGTCCTTTGCATTCCATCTATATAAAAGAAAACCCATGTAAAATATTCTTATTCTAACATACTATGTCTAAGTGGCAAAAGAAAGTAAAAACCACAAGCTATAAAATCATTTTATGTTTTTCTATCTTACTTATGTGACGTTTTATGGTTGATGATTGGAACAATGATGTGACTCCATGTTTGTGTTTGGAATCCATATATATCTTGCACACTACATCAAAGATGTATTCATGCTCTCCAGATATAAATTGTGTTCCTTTTTTTCCTTGTCTTTTTGTAGTTGACATGGATGGCCTCCAAGGTTAATGCTAAGAAAGTCATGCAAGCATGGCCCACCCCATAGTTTCACAACCTCAAACATTGTCTTTGTGGACTCGAAGAATCTTTGTGCCTGCTTAGCTCTTTAGGGATTCTTTGCTACATCTTGAAAAAAGTCCCACAAGGTTGGTTTACCTCCAAATTTGCCTTGCCTATGGGCCTCAATTATGTTGCAAAAGCATCGAACATCCTTTCTATTGATGCATTCAAAGTTTGACTCTTTTAGAGACCTAATTCGCATAGAAAGTACAACAATTTTTGCTTTCAACCACCATATTTCTTTTGGCATCTTTCAAGTTTTTCTTTGACTCAAGTGCAACGTTCTTTAGTTCCTGACCGCTGAGATAATCTAATCTCCTTCCACCACCTGTTTGTCGGGCTCCTCTCTTCTCTATAGCAACACTTTCTCTTTGAATCCTCATGCAAAAATCAGCACAAGTGCGAATGTTTTTGCAATTCTCACAAGTAAAACTTACAAATGGCTTTCCAGAATTTGAAATACAAAAGCAATCTTTGTGTCTACAACACCCATCTACCTCATCTCATCGCATCCATCATATAGGGTATTTTTTGTATATGGCTATGGATACCATAGATTTCCTACTTTAAGATCATGAAGCATAGGCTTTATGTCAATTTCACTGCCTTTACAATTCATGGTTGTTTGCCATAAATCCCAACATAGAAGATTTGATTTGCATGAAGAAGGCATGCACAAGTCACATGTATGAGTGGGAGGTGTTTCCAAATGGGATGATGCAACACTTCTTTCATTTGACTTGAGAAATGAACCCAATGATTTTTGTCATGAATCTGCATCAAAGAGCTTCCTTGGTTGCCCGTGTGTCTTTGCTGATACAAAAGCTGATTGACTCCTTGATGTATTGTTTGATGTATTGTTCACAACCATGATGTGAGACTTTGAGTTGATGTGCTCGGTAAGAAGAGTTTGTAAGTCTGGTCTTTGCGGACACAAGTGCAACCATTTGTTATCATGCTTGCATACAAGTCTTACTTTGCTTTTATCCTTGTAGTCATGCAAAGTTGCATCAATTAGCTCAAAATCACATCCTACAAGATCTCAAACCAATTTTTTTTTGAAATTAACCCTCATAACAAATTAGCACTAACCTTCAATATGCATGTAGAAGACCTTTCAAAAAAGTAGCGTAAAATGCAATGAAACTTGGTCTAACTTAAGCAAAAAGTCTCAAGCATCATAGGATGCGTATTCAAAGGTTCATTGCTAAAAAGAAAAGCTCTTGCCTTCATGAGTGTTGTTGAAAGCATGCATGTCCTGAACCACTGCTAAAATTGTAGCCATGTCATCTCCACCACTTTCTTCTACACCTTTGGAGCTTGTTGTTGCTTCCACCTTCAACCCTTGATGAGCTAGATATTTTATTTGATGCCCTTGACTTTCTAATAATGTGCTCTCATGAAATTAGAAAGACATGAGTAAGTTGATTGTTTCCCAAGGAGTCATGATCCATAGAAAGTTTCACATTCATGGCACCATATTTGAACCAAAGGACTCCCATTGACATCTTTTGTACTAAGCTCAAACCTATCATCTCTTGGTGGGCTTTGCTCCTTCAGCTTCTTGCGAGTCTTCTCACATTGTGATTGCCAGCTTTCTGTTAAGTATGGAGCCTTGATTTACCTTGTAATTTTCTGTGGTAAAAGCGCACATTTGTAAGGCCCCCATTATGAGGAGAAGCCATCGTGCGTGAAGGAAAATCACTCGCCGGAAACCAAAATTTTCAGGGCCAAAAATCAGGGGCAACTTTAGGGGCCTCGGGGGCGGAATCCCCCAAGACTTTTTTTTCCCTCGCTAGAATATTCTTTTTTGCCGGAATATTATGGCTGGACGGCGGCCAGAAAGTGGTCGGAAAACAACCGGTTGGTTGGCCGGTGGCCGGTAGTTAATGGCCGGTGGCCGAATTCAAAAGCGGACTTGTCTTCTCAAGGGCGGCCACACATGGGCGGATTGAAGGGTCCGATTTGGAATTATCTACACAAGGGCGGCTACACATGGCTGCCTCTCATGAGAGAGGGCAGCCCTTTTGGCCTATAAAAGGAGGCCATTTCTACACACATTTCATAGTGTGATGTTGATGAAACAAGGTGAGTGTGAGGTGGTGAGAGTGAAGCAAGGCGGGAGCTCCATTAAGGGTATAATCCCTTTGTAAACTACTTCTTGTTTTGAAGTACTAAAGCCATTGAGTGGCTGTTTTCCCGTGGATGTAGCCCACATTGGGTGAACCACGTATATCGTGTGTACTCTCTCTCTCTCTCTCTACTCTATAATCTCGTGTATGTAAATCTGTCTCTTTCCATTAAGTAATCCACTCAATTATCTATTTAGCTACGTCTTATTTCCTAACAACTGGTATCAGAGCAAGGTTTTCTCGTAGCTAAATTATCTCAAGGAAAGGATTCCTTGAATTGAGTGGGAGTTATGGCGGAGGAAGGGAAGCTCAAGATTGAGAAGTTTAACGGCAAAAACTACCAACATTGGAAGATGCAGATTGAAGACTATCTCTACCAGAAGGACCTCTATTTGCCACTAGGCGGTCTTGCGAAGAAGCCCGCAACAATGGCAAATGAAGCATGGATTGTCCTTGATCGAAAGGCACTGGGAACAATCCGGTTAAGCTTGGCATCAACGGTGGCCTTCAATGTTTCGGAGATGAAGACCACGGAGGACTTGATGAAGTCACTTGACGACTTCTACGAGAAACCATCGGCATCCAATAAGGTATTTCTTATGAAGCGCTTGTTCAATCTAAAGATGGCAGAGAATGGTTCAGTTACAGAACACCTAAATGACTTTAACACAAACATAAGTCAACTTCAATCGGTGAAAATCAATTTCGATGACGAAGTGCGAGCTCTCCTTATACTATCATCTCTACCGGATAGTTGGGACAACCTTGTGATGGTTGTAAGTAATTCTATCTCTGGTACAAATACTCTTAAGTTTGATGATGTCGTGGGTGTTCTCCTAAGCGAGGAAATACGAAGGAGAAGCACAGGAGAATCACCAAGTGCTGCATTGTCAGTGGAAACAAGAGGAAGGCCTAAGGAGAGGTTCAAAAGCCAAAAGGGTCGTGATCGCTCAAGACGGAGCAAGTCACGCACAAAGTCAGTTCTTGAATGTTGGAACTACGACAAGAAGGGCCACGTCAAGAAGGATTGCTGGTCCAAGAAGAAGAAGGAGACTGAGTCTCAAGACAACAAGCCAACATCGGAGGCCAATGTGGCAGGTAAAGTAGAGCAAGATGCTCTAATTCTCTCATTAGACAATGTGTTTAATTCCTGGATAGTAGATTCCAGGGCTTCATTCCAAGACTACACCAAAGGTAATTTTGGGTATGTATACTTGGGAGATGCTGAAGCTTGTGAGATTGTCGGCAAAGGTACAGTTTCTGTCAAAACTGCTAACGGAAATGAATGGAAGCTTAAAGATGTTAGGCATGTTCCTTCTCTTCGCAAAAATTTGATCTCTACAGGACAATTGGATGATGAAGGTCACAACATTGCATTCGGAAACAAACGGTGGAAGATCTCAAAGGGATCTTTGGTGGTTGCCAAGGGAGAAAAAGTCGGTACACTTTACTTGTGTACTGTTAGCACGCAACCTTCAGCTTGTGCAGCAACTACAGAAGTTGACAGTGCGGTGTGGCACTACCGACTTGGGCATATGAGTGCCAAAGGAATGCAAATCGTTCAAACAAGGAAGATTCTACTAGGTTTGAAAGAAGTGGACTTAGAGTTCTGTGAAGATTGTGTTTATGGTAAACAAAAGAGGGTAAAATTTCAAAAATCAGGAAATGAAAGAAAAATTAAAAAACCTGAGTAGGTTCATTCTGATGTTTGGGGTCCTGCAAGTACACCATCACTTGGTGGCTCATTGTACTATGTAACATTCATAGACGATGCGACAAGAAAAACATGGGTTTATGTCATGAAGAATAAATCCGATGTATTTTTCATATTTCAAAGGTGGAAAGCCTTTGTGGAGAATGAAACAGGTACCAAGGTTAAATGCCTCAGATCCGACAATGGAGGCGAATATTGCAGCCAAGATTTTGAAAGCTTTTGTGCTAGCAATAGCATTTGGAGGCAAAGGACAACCCCAAGGACACCTCAACAAAATGGGATTTTGGAAAGGATGAACAGGACAATCATGGAGCGAGCACGAAGCATGCGGCTACATGCAAGCCTACCGCTTGAGCTTTGGGCGGAAGCTGTAAGTATGTCTGTATACTTAATCAATTGGTCACCCTCAACGACATTGGATGGGGGAGTTCCAGAAGAGGCATGGACAGGTAAACCGGTGAATTATGCATTTCTCAAAGTGTTTGGGTGTGAGGCTTTCATGCACATAGATAGAAGCCTAAGATCAAAGCTAGATGCAAAGTCCAAAAAGTGTTTCTTCATTGGCTATGGAGAAGGTGACTTTGGGTATCGCCTATGGAATCCTGAAGATGGTAAAATCTTAAGGAGTAAGGATGTAATTTTTAACGAACAAAATATGTACAAAGATTACTTGGAAAGAAAACAAACAAGTGATGAATACATGGAGCTTGAGGACGGTGAAGACTCAAGGACTACAAACGATGACAATGTGCAACAACGTGAACCAAATGTGGAGCCTCAACCTATTCCCCGAAGATCTACAAGAGCAAGTAGACCTCCAAAAAGGTTTGTTCCTTTCTTCAACCATCTCTTGATCTCAGATTCTGGAGAGCCAGAATCATACGAAGAAGCTATGCAACATGAATCCAAAGAAGAATGGACGAAGAGCATGCAAGTGGAGATGGACCAAAGGTAAGTATGCAAACATGGGAGTTGGTTGAGTTGCCTAAAGGTAAGCAGGCACTTCAAAACAAATGGGTGTACAAGCTGAATGAAGACTCAAGGTGGGAAGAAAATGTATAAGTCTAGGCTTGTGGTAAAAGGGTTTTCTCAAAAGAAAGGTATTGACTTCAATGAAATATTTTCTCCTGTTGTAAAAATGAACTCAATTAGGCTTGTCTTAAGCCTTGTGGCTGCTCATGATCTAAATCTCGAGCAAATGGATGTAAATACCGCATTCCCTCACGGTGACTTAGAGGAGGAAATCTACATGCTTCAACCAAAGGGGTATGAAGTAAAAGGTAAGGAGAAAATGGTTTGTAGATTAAAGAAGAGCTTGTATGGTCTAAAGCAAGCATCAAGACAATGGTACTTGAAGTTTGCTTGATGGATGTTGGATCATGGATTCACAAGATGCAACTCGGATCACTCCGTCTACGCGAAGAATTTGGGAGATGGGAAATTCATCATCCTAATGTTGTATGTTGATGACATGTTGATTGCAAGTGCTAACATGCAGGACATCAAAGACCTAAAAGAGGAGCTGTCTAAATCTTTTTCAATGAAAGATTTAGGTGCTGCAAAGAGGATAATTGGTAAGAAAATATCAAGGGACAGGACAAAGAAGACAATAAAGCTATCTCAAGAAGATTACATCAAGAAGCTACTAGAAAGGTTTGTAATGCAAAATGCAAAACCAGTTTCTACACCTTCGGCTGGTCATTTTAAACTAACGAAGGATATGTGTCCAAAGACACAAGAGGAGATAGCCTATATGTCTAAAGTTCCATATGCTGTAACGGTAGGTTCTCTAATGTATGCTATGGTCCAGACAAGGCCAGACATTGCACATGCAGTGGGAGTTGTGAGTAGGTTCATGGATAACCCAGGTAAAGAGCATTGGCAAGTTGTGAAGTGGATACTTAGGTATCTAAAAGGGACAACAACAAATGCTTTGTATTTTGGAGGAACTGATATTTTTCTAGAAGGGTATGCTGATGCAGATATGGCAGGTGACAAAGATACTTGAAGGAGCACTACTGGCTATGTGTTCACGGTTGGAGGCACAACAGTAAGCTGGGCTTCAAAGCTGCAGAAAGTGGTTTCACTTTCTACCACGAAAGCAGAGTATGTAGCAATGACGGAGGCAAGCAAAGAAATTCTGTGGCTTCACAGATTCTTAGAAGAGATTGGATTCAAACAAGACAATTGTGTCTTGTACAGTGATAGCCAAAGCGCTATCCATCTTGCAAAGAACTCAGACTTTCACTCAAGGAAAAAGCACATTGAGGTGAGATATCACTTTATACGCACTCTTTTGGAAGAGGGACAGCTAAAGCTAGGAAAGGTGCATACAAGTGAAAATCCTACAGACATGTTTACAAAGGTGGTCAACAAGGAGAAGTTGAGCTTTTGCTCATCCTCAATCGGCATTCAAGGATAAGAAGCCAGGATGGAAAGCAGTCACATGTTTGGTTTTGAGATCAGTCTCCAAGTGGGATATTGTTAAGTATGGAGCCTTGATTTACCTTGTAATTTTCTGTGGTAAAAGCGCACATTTGTAAGGCTCCCATTATGAGGAGAAGCCATCGTGCGTGAAGGAAAATCACTCGCCGGAAACCAAAATTTTCACGGGGCCAAAAATCAGGGGCAACTTTAGGGGCCTCGAGGGCGGAATCCCCCGAGACTTTTTTTTCCCTCGCCAGAGTATTCTTTTTTGCCAGAATATTATGGCCAGACGGCGGCCGGAAAGTGGTCGGAAAACAACCGGTTGGTTTGCCGGTGGCCGATAGTCAATGGCCAGTGGGCTAGTGGCCGAATTCAAAAGCGGACTTGTCTTCTCAAGGTCGGCTACACATGGGCGGATTGAAGGGTCCGATTTGGACTTATCTACACAAGGGCGGCTACACATGGTTGCCTCTCATGAGAGAGGGAAGCCCTTTTGGCCTATAAAAGGAGGTCATTTCTACACACATTTCATAGTGTGAAGTTGATGCAACAAGGTGAGTGTGAGGTGATGAGAGTGAAGCAAGGCGGGAGCTCCATTAAGGGTATAATCCCTTTGTAAACTACTTTTTGTTTTGAAGTACTAAAGCCATTGAGTGGTTGCTTTCCCGTCCCACATTGGGTGAACCACGTATATTGTGTGTACCCTCTCTCTCTCTCTACTCTATAATCTCGTGTATATAAATGTGTCTCTCTCCATTAAGTAATCTACTCAATTATCTATTTAGCTACGTCTTATTTCCTAACACTTTCAAGTGTGGACTTTGAGATCAACGTGCTCTTCAACATATTTCTAACATACTCCGGACTGCCACCTATGTTATGTAGACTATTCTCACTTTTGTTGAGGTCCTTGATTTCCACCCGCTCTTTTAAATTTGACATTGCCTTTTTGGAGGCTGACCCTCATCCTCCACCCCCTTGATTATTGTGCTTGAGCCTCTCTTTATACCAACAACTTTGACATTCTCTACTTGCGAGCGTTCTTCTTGAGTTGGGTTCAGTGTGCACGCTTCACCATTGTTGTCATCATCAATAATGAATATGAAAGCACCACAAACAAGCCCATCTTGTGCGATCTCCTTTCGTACGGAACTGTATGTGGAATCAGTAGTGACTCTTACATAACCCAAAAGCTTTTTCTCGGGAGACCCACAATGAAAAACCTTCATGCAAATCTTGGCAGCCATCAATGACAAGGTTCGTATGTAAATGTAGAATACAAAATAATGATGTAAGACTATAAGTATTATCATTATGAATTAATGTAATAGCATGATCTTCTACTTTCACATGATGCAAATTTAAGCAAAGAGATCATAGCAAATTGACATACCACTTGCTAGTTGTAAGAAGACCTTGTTTACAAACTGAACTTGTATAAAACAAAGAGAAGATATTCTTGTTGATAAAATGGAAAGGGAACTCTCTCTCTGTCTCTCTCTCTCTCTCTCTCTCTCTCACACACACACACACACACACACGCACACACACACACGCGCGCGCGTGTACACACACACACACACACACACACACACACACACACACACACACACACACACACACACACACACACACACACACACACACACACACAGTGAGGTCCCCACCCCGCCGTATCAAACGGCGGATCTGATGGTGAACCTGGTGGACACTTCTATAACGGAAGCAAACAAAGTGGTTCAGGGTTCAGCTAGCGGACGATCTCTCATCACAAAGTGAGTCGAGTTCGAGCCTACTAGCAATGAGATCTAGCTCCACCTCACAAGGGAAGCGTACTTAAACTATCTAGTGATCCTAAGACCCACCTTCCAAGAGGAGAGAAACCCCGAGTGCCTTTTCCCCCATGTTTCAGAGGCACGTACACTTGAGACTTCGCAGCTCTAGGGGCAATGAGTATTCTAGTATCGATTTAAACACTATGGGGACAGAGAGTTCCCGACCAATCGGGACCACCCTTCTCATAGGCATTGGCAACCTGAGCCAAGCCCCCACTTTCCACCCCCACACTCACACTTCCTTGTGTGTCCTAATTTACTACCACAATGGTTGTTCAACATAAACATTCCTTGATTAAATTTTGAATCACAATGTTCGTTAAGACAGCCCTTCAATCAGTATTGCAAGCGGCACCAAGACAGAGTTCTAGTAAAAATTCTACTCAAACTTATTCACTAAAATTCCAATGTTCTGGAGGTACAACATCCCCCCTCCAGCGAGAGTTTACTCCTCCCGTTGTCACCTAGCTGCCCATACAACTAGGTATGTCCACCGCATAGAAAGCACGACATGGACATTCCCACCGCTTAACCAGCAGACGTGGGTATCCACCACTTAACCAGCACACGTGGATTCAAGAGCCCTTAACCAAGAACTCTACCCCCTGTGATCAGGAGGGGGTTCCGACTAATATCAACATTGGAAATGGAAATGAACATGCCGAGCTAAATTTTCCCTAGCAGACATTCTTTCCTATTTCAAACAGTATATCCATCAATCCATTCTTTCCTACTTAGACTTTAATATACAATTGAAATTCAAATGCTGAGGTTTTCATGGGATTTCTCCAACATGTTTGGGGATATGTTCTTTCCTAGCTAAACGTGTGCAATGTTAAATTAAACAACTTGAATAAAATTATGACCTACCTCTTCCATTTCTTCGTCAATGGCCCGTGAGATGGCCGGTGCTTGTTCGTCCATGGGAGCTTTTCCTTTTTCATTCACATTGCTCGTTCCCGCCTCGCGGTCGTGGGCACCACCGAAGCGAGTTCTCTTAACCGGGGCCATTTTATACTCACTACTTTAAATGATAAACTTGAAGAAAAGAGCTAAGGTCCGAGAGCATCATAACAAGCCAAGTGGCAGATTAGAATCATTGAACAATCCTCCTTATGCAAGAAGGTTAGATTTTTCCTTCGAGACCTAGCAATTTTATGGGTAATACTTTACTTGCCCTATGGGAACTGGCTCTAGAGTTAATCACTTGGCTTAGATGATTAAGACATTCAGAATTTTACTAATTGATTTACAAGAGAGCTGAAGTAAGCGAGCTCAATCACTTTCCTAGAGCAATTTGAAGATGCAGAATTACCGCATGCATGTGTGATAGAAAATCCTCTTCTTAGTGGCCTAATGATGGATTAATTTTTTCCTTAATCACTTCTTAATGTGTGAGAAAAATTGAATCTAATTAATTACATTACTATTGAATGGTAAAAAGGGTGAATTTCATCAAATCTACATTATTACCGGCTGACAATTTATTAACTATGCTGCCTAGAGAGAGAAATCTTTCCTAATCATGTATTAATCATCGATTAAAAATGATGAATGGCTTCATAAATTAGCTAATTGAATGATGATTATGTAATGGAGTATAGCTATGTAAACTTAGAGAGAAGCTATTAGGAAGTATAGCTAAAAGTAGGCATAGTAGACGAAGAATTTGGGAGAATAATGATGAGAATTAAGAAGAGCCGGAATTAAACCATAATTACCATGATTAGGGGCTGAGAATCCTCTTGATTTTCTAATCCAATGAATCCTCAAGATGAGAATTTCGGCAGCACCTCCCTCCTTGCTTGTCCTTCAACAATTGTGTGTGTGTGCCGGCAGCACCTCCCCAAGGTGTGTGTAGGTGTGTGTGTGTGTGTACTGGGTGTGTGTGTGTGAGCATATGTGTGTGTGTGTGTGAGCACACCTTTAAATATGCCCCTCCAAGCTGAAATTTGAATTGTGCTACTATATGCATATGGAGAGCACTCATTTCATGCAAGGCAGCTTCAGCTTCCTACCTACCAAGTGTCCAGTTAGCTAGTCTAACTGGCTCTCACACTCACTCTCAAGCTTGGAAACTCTCCTACAACTCCCACAAGACAAGAGGGCGCCCCCTAGCTGCTAAAGCTGGCTCAGAGTGGCATGGAACGTGCTCCTACACAGCCTCGAGCCCCGGTGCCTCCCCGCACAACTTTAGGAAAAATTGGTTTTTGGCTAATACGGGCCATACGAGTCGGAATTTAATGCCGTAAATTGCTATACTAAGCTCTAAATAAAGTGTATCTGTCCGATTACCTGCCATATTTAGCAGCCCCTAGGGTCCGAAAATGCATTTTTTGAAATTCGGGATACGAGTGCAGTTTTTTGAGACGATCAAAACTGGACGGGTCGGGTGACCAAAAACTTACTATTTTTGGAATTTTTTAACAAAAATTATTTTAATTCACTTTTGGAAGCTTTATAACATTCTAAACATCATGGCACAGACAGAATTTAGAAAACTACTAAAAATAGTAACTTTTTCCATTATGTTCATTCCATGGTACAAGGGTGCTCTTTTAGCTCGGGGTCAGAGACCACACACACACACATACACACACACACACACACACACACACACACACAATACATTCATAAACCAAGAGAAGTTTCAAAATAAACCTGCAATTTTATGTTTGTGACTCACCATTGCTTGTTTGAGGTTGGAGGTCTCTAAAAAAACGAGTCAATTGATGTGATAGTAAGAATATCTCTCTTACTACATAGAAAAATAAGAAGAACAAACACAAATTTAAGAGTATCAAGAGTATATCCTAGTCTGTGATTTTTTGTCTTTTTTTTTAATACTATCAAGTTTAACATATCCTTGAGATTATCACTTATTGCTTCTCCAAGCAAAGGCAAACTCACTAGATGCTCTTACTGGTACTTGGTGGAGCATAAACTTCTTGCAGCAGCAGGTCCAAGCAAGTACTTCCTTTCAAAATTTGCGAGAAGGTCCAAAAGAGCTACTCCATTAAAGCTACAAGCAGGCTGGGAGGGAAAAGAGAGGGAACGTAGTTGAGAATTAATGCAATGTAATCATAAAACTCTTTCAATTCTGGGCCAGGTTTCAACCTATGCAAAATATTTTCAAGTGACTCCTTAGAAAATGCATTAGCCTAAAAGCACAATTTTCTCAAAAGTGGAGCTTAACTTTAGGTTCTCTCTCTCTCTCTCTCTCTCTCTCTCACACACACACACACACACACACACACACACACACACACACACACACTCTATGATACTATAGGTATTCTGGTTATAATCTAATACAAACCATCCCCACAAAACCCCCCTTCTACCTAACCCCCCCCCCCCCCCCCCCACACACACACACACTTTGATCTAGCCAGGAAATTGTTGGGACACTTTAGTGATACTGCTCAAAATATGCAATTACCTTATAAAGACCATGGGACCCATCCCTTGAGTAATAAAGCTATTTTTTTTTTCCCTTGCGTGTCGAGCGTGATTAAGGTCTTTGTCCTCATTATGCCAAGAAGGCGGCCTCTTCTCCCTGGCTATGGATCTTCCTTTTCATGGGTATCTTCATGTCGTTTGATGCTACAACACACTCACAAAGGAGGGCGGCTCGGCTCACTCATTACTCCCACTTAGAGGACTAGCAGTCCATCCTCTATTTAAACAGGTGAGGGTGCACCTCTGTCCCTCACTTAGCCAGTGATTTCTTTCTTGTATTTTTTCTGAGAGGATTTACTGCCTGCTTCACAAATAGAGATATGGAGCTAACCACTCAACTGTATGAGGGTTTTTTCTACCCTAAATTTTCCTCGCTGGTAATCCATGATTCTACTTAGTGTAGATGGAGTTTTTTTACTCTGTTTGATTGGTCATACTGTCATTTTTTGGGAGATTATACATTTTTTGATACCATTGGGCATCTTACACAGTTCAAGTCATTCTTGACCTCTCGGTATGTAAAGGAATACCCATAACACCTTGAGATTGTTACTCTTGAAGGTAAGTATATGGTTACTACTGCAAAGCATAGCTACCAAGCTATGGTGTAAAAAATAGATCTCACGATAATTAAATTGATATATGGATTCTTGATGGGCTTCACAGTTCAGTAAAAAAGGTAAAAGGTAACACTCATTTTTTGATGTAATAAGTAAAAGACTACTGTCATACAAGTTCTAATAAATAACCTATCTTGTCTAAAGTAAATAAAATATGTAAGATGGACATGGATAACAACTGATAGGGTTCATTGATACCTGTAAAACACATCCAAGGCTAACTGAATTGTTGTCTTGTTTGGATGGATGCAGGTAAGGACTCTATCCTATCTTGGAGGGTTTTCTTCTCTTTGGCAAGCAACCTTACTTAAATGAAGTACTCACTAAAGAACGGGGAAGTTCTTTTACTACTGGTCTAACTGAAAAAGGATCTCTTTCCTACAAACATTGTACCTAAATAATTCTGATACTGAGTTATTTTTGGACTTATCTACTCATTGTTCCTTGGCCAGCTGTCTTTTGGATGTAAAAATTCAATTATGTCTTATTAGTTAAGATTTAAACAGCTACACACACATCCTATACATAAGGTTTTTCCTTTGTGGGGGAAACCCGGATGCTGGCCTAGGAAATTGTCTTAGGAATGGAGCTGTAATTTGGACCCACAGTCTATAAATCCTTTATTGGTAGACTGGTGTTAGGTGGCCCCTTTTAGACTATGTTTCTGGTTCCCTGCTTACGGCTACCATAGTCTCTGACTTTGCCGGTTGAAGGTTTGCAGGACCAAGTATACATTATAATTTGGACACTTTGCTAATTTTATGTCACCTCTTTTTCCGGATTGCTCATGTTATAGAATGACAGCTTGCATGAGTACTAATCACAACCCTGAGAATCATGCAAGGATTCTCGATTAGATTAAGCTTTACCTTAAAGAACATAGACCAAAGAATGCCTTGGCTACTAGAACTAGACCTTTCCTTGCTAGGAAAGCCAAATTATGTATTACATACTATGGCAAGAAAATGTAAACCTGACCTCACTGTTTTTGCAGACTCTTGCTCTCTCTCAAGGATTGGAACTAACCTCGGAGCCCCTCTCTGTGGCCTCCTATCTTGTCCTTAGATGTATTAGCAGCTTGGATGCTTCACAGCTTATTTATGATTCGGTACTTGCCTCTGATAAAAAACTATCTGCCTTGCATATGTTGTCATTTAATGACTGGGTTAAAATTTTGGCTACATTGGAAAAAGACTCCTGAGAAGCAATTAACTTGTTGCCCCAATACATTACACAACTTCCTATCCTAGCCTCACAATATCAGCAAGAGCTTGCCCTGTTCTCCTCCTCTGGCGCTGAGCTGTCTAACTTCCTTAGAAAATTATGTGGGCTTAACCCCTCGTTTGTCTGCACACGAAATACCCCCTCCATCCCTCAAACTGGGGGCATCTTCTGTAGAGTCAGTGCAGCACTGGAAGCAGTAAAAGAATTTCAAAATAATCTTTGCTCCCTCAATGATGTTAACCTCCTTGAGATGGTACCAAAAATCTCTAAAGTTTTTCCTCTCTTACCAATAAGACAAATCGAAATTGAGTCCCTCGGAGTTGACCATCAACTGTGGGTTCTGCCAAACAAAGCCATCCTGGCTCCTATTCTTAGTGAAACGTGGGTGTACCTGGCTAACCTTCCTGCCTCAACAGTGGAAGACTGCAAACTCAAGATTCTTAAAGGTGGACAATTCCTGGACAAAGGGGAGCTGATTAAAGCACCTTTCAACCTTCATCTCATTGACCACTCCAAATGCCCTTTAAATGCAGGATTATACATACGCACTAAAGGGAACATGGAATTTGCTAAAAGTAACCCGGATTTCTACACTGAGTCCATTTGGAATATCTTCCACCCCTACGTGAAATGTGCTTGTAGATTGATCCCAAAGCTTCCTGTGATTCAAGCATCATGTGGTTTGATCATACAATATGGTATATCCTCAACCATCTGGATTTATTATTCCTAGAGAAACCAGTCGACTTTCTGTCCCTCATCTGCTCCTGGCTAGGTGGACAAGCTAAGCAGATAGTGATTGCACAAATTGCCTTTAATATCTTCCGTAGTCTTATGCATGATATTCTGAAAGAGCTTAAAGCAAATGAACCTGGTCTTTACCTCACCACTTATGCTAACGTTAAAGGGGTCAAGCTCATCACTCGTCTTCTTAAACCTTGTATTGAAGATGATGAATCTCCTGCTCTAAAAAGAGCTAACTGCCTAGCTACTGTTGGGGTATAGGCGCCTGTGCCTTGCCCGGCCGCCCAGAGTCTAGGCGCCCACTGACTTGTATACCTTATACATAGCATAAGTGTATAGGGGGCTGCTCACTCTTTGAGTCTCCCCACCCACATCATGTGTGTCTCTCCTTCTCTCTCTCTCACTCTCCGTCTGTGGTGCTCCCCGATCCCCTTCAATTGGTATCAGAGCTATGGTGACCGCGGAGAGCACGACGGCTTTGAGAGCTTCGAGACGATAGCTCGCTCGCTCTCGACGGTGGAGTTCGATCGCGGAGTTTCACGGAGAGCGATTTTAGCTTGAGGAGCATTGTCTTTGGAGCTTAGGAGCTTGGTGTGGTCAAGCTTGGTCGAGAAGGCGATTGTGGCTTCCTTGGTGAGAGGAGCTTTTGAGCTCAGTGGAGCTCGTTAGAGAAGTGCTCGGCAGAGGAGAGCTTGACATTAGAGTGCTTGGATGCTGTTGTGGCAGAGCTCTTGCATTGGAGCTTGCATTGAGAGGAAATTTCATCACGCAGAGTGGAGCAGGAGCAAGTTCAAGACTATGTGCAGCTCGTTTTTTGTCATTTTCGGGCTCTAAAACACAGTTTTTTGCGTAGCTCCGTCATACAGAGTCAGATCTACATGATCCAGGAGTCTAGGTCAGGGTTTTGGCATACTCCGAATGCGATGATGATGTCTATTTGCTTATTTGTGCAACAACAGGTTTATTTGTGCACTTTTGGGTCCCAAAAACACTGTTTTTGGTATATCTCACACACACGGAGTATTTTCTGCAGCAACCAGCAAATTCATAGGTGTACACAGGTTTTTGGATATGCATTTGTCCAGAGAGCCACTCATGTGAGAGTGAGCTATGTTGCCATGGTCTTGGTGGTTTATGTATGCCATATATGGATTTGTGTATTTGTTTGTGGCTGAGATTATTTGAGATTTGGCTCAATTTATAGAAGAAATCTGTTGGATTTTATCCAGGTTCTCGCCATAGCTTCTACGTATCTGTAGGTTGCTCTTTAACAGTTTAGTGGTTGTGTTTACTCCCACTTTGATTGGTGATTTTCAGTCATCATTTGGTTGGAGTTTGGAGTCACTTGTGTATGCCCTTGTGTGCCGTATTTCGCATTGCGCATAGCGATAGATCTTGCAAGGTTTTGCGAAATGTTTCTATAGTTATCTGGCAGACATTTGGTCATCGATTGAAAGGTATTTTGGCAGCAATCATCACTCACATGTATGTCATTTGAGGTGCCGTTGAGTGGTACTCCGGCAAGAGCGGGTATGCTCATATGTATGACTTTGTGAGGGGATTCCGGTCGAGTTTATTCCCGGATTGGCCATTGTGGCATATATTATTGTCTCTTTGAGGTTTACTATTGAGATTTTGCTCCAGTTACAAAGGAGACTCTACCAAAATTTTGTCAGATATTTATGCGCGATTGAGTCATATTGACTTGTGATTTTGTGCAAGGCTTTGCACGGTTATTGGTGCAACTTTGCATCAGATTTTACAGCCATATTTGCAGACTTTTGTTGATGCGATTCAAGCCAGTTTAGGGATGATTAGGTTGACATTTGCTACTCATTGTTGGTTGCTCTTTTGAGAGCATTATGGCTGATTTTTCATTTGACTTCTAGCGTTATGGTCTGACACAGTTTGATGGTGCAGATTTTGTTGCTTGGAAGGAGCATATGCTTGTTGCATTGGCGGATTTGGGGCAGGATAAACCCTTGCGTGGTTTATCGGCGAAGCCCAAGTCTATGTGTGATGATGATTGGCAGGATCTTGATGAGTTGGCAATGCCTACGATTTGTTTGCATCTGGTTGAGTCTGTTGACTGGCAGGTCTCGAGGGAGACTACAACTCATGCTTTATGGCAGAGTTTACATGCTATGTATGCGACATCCATGTCTACAGGGGAGTCTAGTCCCACTTCTATGTCCATGGGAGAGATTGGTCCCACACGCAAGTCTCGACGGCATAGAGACTTGACATGTTGGCATTGTGGACATAGAGGGCACATTAGGCATCGATGTTTCAGGCGTTTGCGACAACAGAGGCGACAGATGCGTGATGCAGATTTGGGCATGACAGATGCTAGTGAGATCAGTACGGTGGTTACTGAGTATGCTTGTGACGGCGATGTCACATTTACATCTAGCTTGTCTTCAGACGATCTTATGTCTACAGATTGCATATCGGATTGCACATTGTCTTCACAGTGGTTACTAGATTCAGATGCTACTTTCCATGTCACGTCGCATCGTGAGTGGTTTAGCACGTTTTCTAGTGGGAGACTTGGTTGTGTGCACATGGCTGATGGTGTTGTGTATGACATTGAGGGTGCAGGAGACGTATGTTTGTCCTTGCCCAGTGGTATGAGATTTACCCTGCGTCATGTGCGTTATGTGCCAGATTTGAGACGGGATTTGATCTCAGTCAGACAGTTACGGGATAGTGGATGTCGGGTATCGCTGCTTGAGCGAGATTTTGTGATGCATTTGGGTTCGCTAGTGATTGCGAGAGGTGCTAGGAGTGGTACAGGTTACCCATTGCATGTGGATCACGTGAGAGACGATGCTGTCTCTGTGATCACGCAGCCAGGTAGAGAGCGAGAAAGCAGGCGAGTCTCTTTTGCTTGTGGGTTACAGGATGCTTTGCATGGAGTGCAGAGTAGTGAGCTCGTTGTGCACACAGTTGGGGCACGACTTGAGAAGTCACATAGAGAGGTGACAGAGTCAGACATGCATGCTTTGCTAGTGACTGAGCAAAGCAGAGAGTCAGTTGTGCGAGATACTTCTATGCAGGATAGACAGGTAGAGCGGTCTTGCTCTAGTGAGTCACAACAGATTGAGTGGTCATGTTTGCAGTGGATGATTGTAGAGGAGACTAAGATGTCAGCGATTATGCAGTCATTCCTTTCTATTCTCGACAGTGAGCATGGGGATATAGTTGTGCAGGATATGTCTTCCAGCAGACACCTAGAGCAGCTGGTGTGCTCTGAGGTTGCACGACAGGGTGATGCGTCTTTTGCGGATAGTTAGGAGCTGCATGTGGCTGACACTCCTTGTCAGTCAGAGATGCCTATTGCCAGGGATATATATGTTGATGCATGCTCCGTAGAGCTAGCAAGGCCCGCTAGCATTGCATCGGCATTCGGTGGTCTCATGTATGAGATGTTGATCTTGAGACCGGATATCGTAGCTGCAGTGGGAGCATTTGCAGTTGGGGTTGTCAGTCATTTGTTGACTGATGATGGCATAGTGCACGAGGGAGATATGCAGGTATTGCGTACATACTTGCAGTACGTGTGCGGTACGTCTGGTGGTGTATGGACTTACACGGGAGCAGGACAGCCGGATGCACACGATCATAGCCAGCCAGTGGGCATCGGTTGAGAGCGGTTTTCTCTCGCCTTTTGTAGTCTTTAGACTAGGTTCTCTTGCTTAAAGGCACAATCGCCTTTAAGTGGGAGGTTGTTGGGGTATAGGCGCCTGTGCCTTGCCCGGCTGCCCAGAGTCTGGGCGCCCACTGACTTGTATACCTTATACATAGCATAAGTGTATAGGGGGCTGCTCACTGTTTGAGTCTCCCCACCCACATCGTGTGTGTCTCTCCTTCTCTCTCTCTCACTCTCCGTCTGTGGTGCTCCCCGATCCCCTTCAGCTACTCCCAACTCTTTCACCTCTTTTTAAACACCTAGCTCCTCGTCTAATCGAGGAAAAACTCATAACTTTACAAGAGGGAGAGGTAGGTTTCCTGAAATCAGAAACTTCCCTGAAATCTAACCCATGAATATATTGCCGGTCTCTACCTTGCTTTCTTTGAATACAGATGGTGTCTTAAGAACACGAAAATTGACCACAAAAAACTTCCACTATTTAATCATACTTTTAGATACATGGATGACTTGCTTAGTATTAACAACAGGGAGTTCTCTAATGAGATTAGTTTAATTTACCCCCACTACCTAAAAATTGAGCACACCTCCCTCCCAGATAACTCGACATTGTTTGGGTATTTTTGCAAATCGGTCCAATTCCTTAATCTTTCAATATCCCTTCACTCCCCATCTACACGTAGATATGACCTTAGGTTCATCTGGAGAAAGGATCTTCTTAAGCTACCCCACATGGATTTCATTAAAGAAATAGCAATAGCCATACAAAGCTTCCATTTGCTCCTGTATTGGTCTTCTTTACTTAATCTGCTACTCTTCGTCTACCCCTTCCTTGGCTTGGGAAGAGATATCTGTACTAATTAAAAAATACTCCTATAACGGATTTAATCAGAATCAAATCCGAAACACTATCATACAAGCTCTCATTAGGCATAACTGGCTAGGACTATTGTTTCGAAAAGAGAATCTCATCTCTCTTATAAGGTAGTAGGCCCATACACAATGGGCCTACTACTGACCCATTGTGTGTGGTGCCTGGGTTAGGGCGGGTACACACACACACACACACACACACACACACACACACACACACACACACACACACACACACACACACACACACACACACACACACACACACACACACACACACACACACACACACAAATAATGGTTTTTTTAATCTCCCCCCACTTCGGTTTTTCCCCCCCTATTGGGACTATAGAGCTTTCTTTGCTCTGCCATACTTTCCTTATAGTGGGGCTAAGCCCTTGCATAATCAAAGCCTGAATATTTTGATATCATTATAAGGGAAAGGCGGCCCAGTCTACTCTCTTCTACTCTCTGACCATGGACTTCCCAGGCGATGGCAATCGCGGGCCAAATATGGATTCTCACAGTGAGGGGCAGCCAGGTGCATTCATCTCCACCTCTCTGAAAACGTGCACTCCTACATATTTAAACAAAGGTGAGGGAACACCTTGGCCCTCACTTAGCCTTGGATTAGGTTTTTTCTGCTTATTTTTGTCACTGTCTGAACTTGCTAAAGAAATGGAGCTTGCATGTCAAGCAATACAGGTGTTATATTCTACCTTACTGCGTAATCCTGTTTTTGGTTTGTTC
The DNA here is from genome assembly GCF_014529385.1 of Adiantum capillus-veneris. NCBI lineage: Eukaryota > Viridiplantae > Streptophyta > Polypodiopsida > Polypodiales > Pteridaceae > Adiantum > Adiantum capillus-veneris. Next base: position 51,851,853 of record NC_140958.1, on the reverse strand, counting down.
TTTGAAATGCTATGCATGGTTAAGATTGGAGCCATCTGTTTTACATTATATATTGGTCATAATCATACACAAACAGGTGCGCCATGGAATGGATGGCTTAGGTCTTGAGACCTCGATTTGCATTTAAAGGGGAAATGGTCTCTGTTGAAGACTTGCATGAACTAAGCATAAATTTGTTGCAGATGGTTGTACTTAAACTGCTGAGGGTTGCTTATTACATTATAAAAATGATCCTCTTTAAACAAACTGTTGTGCATGACTGACTGGGGTCTTGAAACCTCGTGTGGGCAGGTGTTTCTGTTGAAACACTGGCGCGAACTGAGGTTCTTCTTGCAAGTAGGTATTGGCTCTTTGCTTGCAGCTAAGGGTTGTTGTTTTCACAAATGGTTATCATAACCAATTGGCAGTTTTCCACTGCAGGTGTGTCAAGTATAGTGTTGCTCTGAACAAGCCGATAAGGGCTGCTTTTTACACTATAAATAAGATGTGTTGAGCCTTAGCATAGTTGGCATGGGTCTTGACCTTATTTTACATTTGGTAAATGACCTCTGTCAAACACTGGCAAGGATTGAGTATTCCTAGCAGGCTCTGTGCTAGCAGCTAAGGGTTGATATTTTCAATAACCGATTATCATACCTACCTAGTAAATTGTCGATACAGATGTGTTAGCTTATGGGTTGCCCTGGTCGTAACCTATCTCTTGGATATTCAATGTGGTTTTTTTGTAAAAAGGCGAGGAAGGAGCATGACTAGCAGGATTTGGAAACTGTTGGTTTTTTTTTGATAAATTAGTTGCCACACTTGGGCTTATCACCGTTGGGACTTCATATCAGATAAGGGGATGGGGTGTTTTTTAAGTACCCATGACTGTTGAAACTTCAAGGCATCATACTCAAAATAGGCTGGATACTACAGTCCGTGATAGCTTGGCATTCTGAAGGTAAGTATACAGCTATTTCTTTCGGCTTTGAAAAAAACTATGGTTGGTATCTATGAGTCTACTTAGTCTAGATGGAGTTTTTTTACTCTGTTGATTGGTCATACTGTCATTTTTTGGGAGATTATACATTTTTTGATACCATTGGGCATCTTACACAATTTAAGTCGTTCTTGACCTCTCGGTATGTAAAGGAATACGAATAACACCTTGAGATTGTTACTTCTGAAGGTAAGTATATGGTTACTATTGCAAAGCATAGCTACCAAGCTATGGTGTAAAAAATAGATCTCATGATGATTAAATTGATATATGGATTCTTGATGGGCTTCACAGCTCAGTAAAAAAGGTAGAAGGTAACACTCATTTTTTGATGTAATAAGTAAAAGACTGTTGTCATACAAGTTCTAATAAATAACCTAGCTTGTCTAAAGTAAATAAAATCTGTAAGATGGACATGGATAACAACTGATAGGGTCCATTGATACCTGTAAAACACATCCAAGGCTAACTGAATTGTTGTCTTGTTTGGATGGATGCAGGTAAGGACTCTATCCTATCTTGGAGGGTTTTCTTCTCTTTGGAAAGCAACCTTACTTAAATGAAGTACTCACTGAAGAACGGGGAAGTTCTTTTACTACTGGTCTAACTGAAAAAGGATCTCTTTCCTACAAACATTGTACCTAAATAATTCTGATACTGAGTTATTTTTGTACTTATCTACTCATTGTTCCTTGGCCAGCTGTCTTTTGAATGTAAAAATTCAATTATGTCTTATTAGTTAAGATTTAAATAGCTACACACACATCCTATACATAAGGTTTTTCCTTTCTGGGGGAAACCTGGATGCTAGCCTAGGAAATTGTCTTAGGAATGGAGCTCTAATTTGGACTCACAGTCTGTAAATCCTTTATTGGAAGACTGGTGTTAGGTGGCCCATTTTAGACTCTGTTTCTGGTTCCCTACTCACGGCTACCATAGTCTCTGACTTTGCCGGTTGAAGGTTTGCAGGACCAAGTATACATTAAAATTTGGACACTTTGCTAATTTTATGTCACCTCTTTTTCAGGATTGCTCATGTTATAGAATGACAGCTTGCATGAGTACTAATCACAACCCTGAGAATCATGCAAGGATTCTCGATTAGATTAAGCTTTACCTTAAAGACCATAGACCAAAGAATGCCTTGGCTACTAGAACTAGACCTTCCTTTTCTAGAAAAGCCAAATTATGTATTACATACTATGGCAAGAAAATGTAAACCTGACCTCACTGTTTTTATAGACTCTTGCTCTCTCTCAAGGATTGGAACTAATCTCGGAGCCCCTCTCTGTGGCCTCCTCTCTTGTCCTCAGATGTATTAGTAGCTTAGATGCTTCACAACTTATTTATGATTCGGCACTTGCCTCTGATAAAAAACTATCTGTCTTGCATATGTTGTCATTAAATGACTGGGTTAAAATTCTGGCTACATTGGACAAAGACTCCTTAGAAGGAGTTAACTTGTTGTCCCAATACATTACACAACTTCCTGTCCTAGCCTCACAATATCATCAAGAGCTTGCCCTGTTCTCCTCCTCTGGCGCTGAGCTGTCTAACTTCCTTAGAAAATTATGTGGGCTTAACCCCTCGTTTGTCTGTACACCAAATACCCCCTCCATACCTCAAACTGGGGGCATCTTCTGTAGAGACAGTGCAACACTGGAAGAAGTAAAAGAATTTCAAAATACTCTTTGCTCCCTCAATGATCTTAACCTTCTTGAGATGGTACCAAAAATCTCTAAAGTTTTTCCTGTCTTAGCAATAAGACGAATCAAAATTGAGTTCCTCAGAGTTGACAATCAACTGTGGGTTCTGCCAAACAAAGCCTTCTTGGCTCCTATTCTTAGTGAAACCTGGGTGTACCTTGCTAGCCTTCCTGCCTCAACAGTGGAAGACTTCAAACTCAAGATTCTTAAAGGTGGACAATTCCTGGACAAAGGGGAGCTGATTAATGCACCTTTCAACCTTTCAACCTTCATCTCATCGACCACTCCAAATGCCCTTCAAATGAAGGATTATACATAGGCACTAAGGGGAACATGGAATTTGCTAAAAGTAACCCGGATTTCTACACTGAGTCCATCTGGAATATCTTCCGCCCCTACGTGAAATGTGCTTGTAGATTTCTTGATCCCAAAGCTTCCTATGATTCAAGCATCATGTGGTTTGATCATATAATATGGTATATCCTTAACCATCTGGATTTATTGTTCCCAGAGAAACCAGTCAAATTTCATTTGTCCCTCATTTGCTCCTGGCTAGGTGGACAAGCTAAGCAGATAGTGATTGCACAAATTGCCTTTAATATCTTCCGTAGTCTTATGCATGATATTATGAAAGAGCTTAAAGCAGATGAACCCGGTCTTTACCTCACCACTTATGCTAACTTTAAAGGGGTCAAGCTCATCACTAGTCTTCTTAAACCTTGTATTGAAGATGATGATTCTCCTGCTCTAAAAAGAGCTAACTCCCTGGCTACTCCCAACTCTTTCACCTCTTTTCTAACACCTAGCTCCTCGTCTAATCGAGGAAAACCTCGTAGCTTTACAAGAGGGAGAGGCAGGTTTCCTGCAATCAGAAACTTCCCTGAAATCTAACCCATGAATATATTGCATGTCTCAACAAACCCAAGTGGAAGAAGAATTCTCTGCTGCAGAGAAGATCCAAAATGTGGTGCTATTTACATACATTGTCTCTTTCATAATGTAATTCTTGATTGGATTCAACCAAAAGATCTTTTTTGTGAGTGCTTTGACTTACTTTTTGGGAATCATAAACTGCTTTGATAATATTCTCATAGGATGGAAATATCATCATCCGATAAAAGGATTAGTTTTAAATAATGACTTTCTTCGGCAAGAAGCAATCCCTTATTGTACATGCATTCAGTTTGCCACATTCTGTAGGAATTTTAAAGGAATTGGTAACCATATCTGCACACAAGATATCGGCATTATTGATAATGCCACAATTCGCAAGCTATTGGCTAAAGGCCTCAATCATATACCTAAATTTCCAAAAAACCCCTACCTTGCCCTGTCAGCTTTACTTAGCTGCCTCACTGACCTTGTCAATGCTCTCCGATTGGAGATGACAGTCCTACCGAACTTAAAGGAATTAGTGAAGGAATGCTTCCTTCATAAAATTTCTCAACTTCCTAGGAAGTGGCTCTCTTCTGATAGCTCTTGGCTTACATCTCAACTAGCTCTTGATTTTCAAGTAATCTCGGATAAATGGGTTGTGGTTGGGCTTGACAAAAGCTCCAATTGCCCCACGGTTATGTGCAAATACCTGGCCTGGAAAGCTGCTCGGGATCGTGTATCCGGTAAAGAATACTGTCATACTGACAATACACCTCAAAACATCTCTAACAAGATTTCTAAACATATAGGACATCTTGGGTACTTGGTAAATAACACTAAGTTACCAGTACTATTTCCTACATATAAATTCCACAAGCACAAGTTTAGATGGATATCTGATGCCTCCAATTGTATCTTCTCTGATATCACCAAAGATATTACTCTTTGCCTTGACCTTATCCTCACAGAATTTGAGCTCATTTGTGCAGATAGGCAGAGAATGTGCAAGGATTTCCTATATATCCAATATAATCCCTTATGGTTAACTAAAAATGCTACAAAAGTCACACTTAACCTTCCTCAACATATCTTCCACATGTTTACCGCCGCCGCTGATATTACACAATGCTACGAAAACATTGCACTTAACGGGGATCTTGGCCTTAAGACTGTTTTAGCCAAGGTTATTAATTTAGACTTTACCAATGCTAAGAAGAGAAAATATCATTTCATTTCCCTATCCAAGAAGCCCAGATGGATTCAAGCATCTCACTCTTTGCACCATCTACACTTCAATGAATCTAAACTTTGCTCCTATATTTCTTGGCTGTTGAATAACTGTACTATTATTTTAGGTGGCTGCTGCTTTAACCAATGCCTTGGTATCCCTATGGGCTTCTCTTGCTCATCAATTATGTGCAACATCTACCTTGCTTTCTTTGAATAGAGATGCTGTCTTAAGAACATGAAAATCGACCACAAAAAACTTCCACTATTTAATCATACTTTTAGATACATGGATGACTTGCTTAGTATTAACAACAGGGAGTTCTCTAATGAGATTAGTCTAATTTACCCCCACTACCTAAAAACTGAGCCCACATCCCTCTCGAATAACTCGACATTGTTTGGGGATTTTTGCAAATCGGTCCAATTCCTTAATCTTTCAATATCCCTTCACTCCCCATCTACACGTAGATATGACCTTAGATTCATCTGGAGAAAGGATCTTCTTAAGCTACCCCACATGGATTTCATTAAAGAAATAGCAATAGCCATACAAAGCTTCCATTTTCTCCTGTATTAGTCTTCTTTACTTAATCTGCTACTCTTCGTCTACCCCTTCCTTGGCTTGGGAAGAGATATCTGTACTAATTAAAAAATACTCCTATAACGGATTTAATCAGAATCAAATCCGAAACACTATCATACAAGCTCTCATTAGGCATAACTGGCTAGGACTATTGTTTCGAAAAGAGAATCTCATTTCTCTTATAAGGTAGTAGGCCCATACACAATGGGCCTACTACTGACCCATTGTGTGTGGTGCCTGGGTTAGGACGGGTACACACACACACACACACACACACACACACACACACACACACACACACACACACACACACACACACACACACACACACACACACACAAATAATGGTTTTTTTAATCTCCCCCCACTTCGGTTTTCCCCCCCCTACTGGGACTATAGAGCTTTCTTTGCTCTGCCATACTTTCCTTATAGTGGGGCTAAGCCCTTGCATAATCAAAGCCTGAATATTTTGATATCATTATAAGGGATAGGCGGCCCAGTCTACTCTCTTCTACTCTCTGACCATGGACTTCCCAGGCGATGGCAATCGCGGGCCAAATATGGATTCTCACAGTGAGGGGCAGCCAGGCGCATTCATCTCCACCTCTCTGAAAACGTGCACTCCTACATATTTAAACAAAGGTGAGGGAACACCTTGGCCCTCACTTAGCCTTGGATTAGGTTTTTTCTGCTTATTTTTGTCACTGTCTGAACTTGCTAAAGAAATGGAGCTTGCATGTCAAGCAACACAGGTGTTATATTCTACCTTATTGCGTAATCCGGTTTTTGGTTTGTTCTTTGAAATGCTATGCATGGTTAAGATTGGAGCCGTTTGTTTTACATTATATAATGGTCATAATCATAAACAAACAGGTGCGCCATGACATGGCTGGCTTAGGTCTTGAGACCTCGATTTGCATTTAAAGGGGAAATGGTCTCTGTTGAAGACTTGCATGAACTAAGCATAAATTTGTTGCAGGTGGTTGTACTGAAACCGCTGAGGGTTGCTTATTACATTAACTCAATTCCAAGTAGCAAACAATATTCAAATGAGTTCAAACTTGCTAGGCTAATTGCTTGAGGTGTCTATCAATCACGTGAACCAAAAAATGTCAAAAAAGGACTCTCTCGCTAGCAAGTGATAATAAGCACGTTTATTATCTACTGTGTCAAGATATAACTATTTTCCACTTTTGTTGGTCCACTCTAGTCAAGCATGTATCCAATAATCCTTGAATGGGTCTATTTCAATTTTTGGTCAATTTGGGCTAATTCCCCAATAGTTTTTGTATGTGGTAGTTTCATTTGTAAATCAAGTGGTCATGCAAGTCAAATGATGTCCAAATTACTTGAACTTCTTCCAAGCACTCTATTGCTACACTAGAACCAAGCCCCTTTTAAAAACTTGCAAAAGTTAAATTTCTAGAATGTGAGATAATAAGTGCAGCTTTGGCAACAAAACTCACTTTTATATGCATCTACTACTGAGGAGATAATAAGCCCATTTTTGGCCAAACATTGAAAATTTTCTTGAAAGTTGGTTTTTGAATTATCTTTAGGTTGCTATAGCTTTTCCAAGATCAATGATGACCAAAAATGCTATTTTTGAAGTTCTAAACTTATATATATATATATATATATATATATATATATATATATGAGAGTCTCTTACCTAAAAAATCTAAAATTGTTTGCAAACAGTCTCAACGATGTTAAATCAAAGGGTGAGATGGATCAAAAACCTTCCCCGATTCTTACTTACCCTAGTCCTAATCACATCAGCAAATGGTAGTGGAAAGTGTCCAACCAACACTGGTTTTTCTTTGTCTTTTTCCTTGAAATGTGCATCAATCCTCAGACTCTGACATAGTCTAAGCTATCAACCACTTGAAACAAACTAATTTAAGCCTAAAGGTTCTCAGTGAGTATGGTGAAAGGTTCTCAGCGAGTACGACTACTCCCAACATGACTCTACACATTTGAAGTTGATGGACCTCAACGATGCGGTTTCTAAAAGTTGGTTTTTGTACTCTAGGCATACCTAGAGTAAGTTTTGGAAAATGCTAGTGAGCACTAAGGTTTTCCCTAGTTTAGGTCACCTTTTCCCAAACAATGACGCCCAAAGGTGGGGCTCCTCTAGTGCCAAGCCTTGCTATCTTATTGTAGTGACAATGAGAACCATGAACATAAATCTCATAACATGGGACGGAGTCAACTCGCCTAGTGCATGGAGGCTATGTGAGGTTGTCAACCCCTCCTATCTTACTCAAACTACACTTTACTGCATGTTAGGCAACCATTGCTAACATGACAATGCAAATAAATCTCAATGGTTCACCAAGAAAATGGAGTCCAAACAAGACGAAACTTATAGAATGGGTAGGCCATATCTAAAGACACATGCCCATTCCCTCAAATACCCCTTTTGGTCAATTGTCAAGATTGTGTTATCTACATGGCATATTTGAACTAATTTTTTTCAGCCCCGAATGCACCCTAGAGCTTAGCAATGATGCACCTCAAAAGCATAAAATGAAATTTTGTTATGTAGATGTTAAGTTATGAGCAGATTATGAGTAGGTGAGCAATAACAAAAACAAAATTTTACTGCAAGAAAAGCACAATGTCACAAAGAGCTTTCGCCTGTAAATGCAATGAAGTAGATGGCACTTCAAACAAACTAATATATATATATATATATATATATATATATATATACTTAATAACGTCTCTCTTCCTCCACTATTTCTCCCTCCTTCTTTCCACTATCCTTTCAATGTCTTTAAGAAATTTCTTTGTTCTTTGTTTGCTTATTGACATGGTCATGATACATTTTGAACCTGCATATGTACCATGGTTTATATTCATAATTTTAATTCACATAATGATTGATGGGTAACCTTTGATCCTCTTTGTTGTGCACCTCAGCCCCTTCCCCCTTACATCATACCCCTCTCCCCTTGTCTATAGCAATTTTAAGAAATTCAAGACACAGTATTTTGCAGGAAGCAAAAGTAGGAATTGCAAAACTTTAATTCAAAAATGGTGCATAAATTTTCACAATTTCCGCGATTGTAGATAGGCTTGGAATAAACATGTCTGTATAATGTGGGAACACCTATATGCATGTTGTGGTTTAAAATTACATAGATTATAGACAAATGGAGTACACATTTATGCATAATGTAGACACTCCTATATACACAATATGTATTTCTTTCTCTCTGAAGGAATTTCTCTCTTTATCCCTCTCCCTTCGTGGTTCTCCGACATGAAATGATAAGGATGACCCTTTGGAGGATGCCATTCAAAAATACAAAAAAGAATTACAAGATTAATTGCAACCTCTACTAGGTACAATAAAGACATTTGAACAATGTGTGTTAGTCCTGGAAAGCACAATAAACACACTTGAGGATTGTGTGATGGCCCAAAATGAAGAGAACACATTACTTAGGAAGGAGCTTGCAAAGGTGTGATCATGAGACACAATAAAACAGGGAGAGATTCAACCCTTAGTAAGAATCAACACAATTAAATAATAAGTGTAGGCCATCAAAGAAGGGGAGGAACAACACAAAGATATGACGACTTCTTGGGTGCCGAGAAATGGATGGAGATTGCCAAGAAAGGCAAAGGCGAGGAAACAACCCCTACACCCACCATCATTAACATGGCACTAGAAGAGGATCAAAAAAGGCTTGTGTGTGCCCTACATGTGAGGATTTGTGGCCTCAAAGATTAAGATAATGTTGATGAAGAGGACTCATGACTATGATGGGGGTTGGTGAGCCAATTGATATGAGGGTTTGGAGATTGGGTAATAAGAAAAGTGGAAGCAAGGGGGAAACCTCAAAGGAAAGGGCAGTTATCCTTCATATCCTATCCATGGAAGCGATGAAGGACTAATTGAATAAGAGACAGTCTTATGAAGATGGCGGGTATTTTTCTTGAAGATGACCTCACACTCTTGTAGATGTTCATACATAGGAGGTAATGCTGAATATTAGAGAGATAAGGGAAAAAGGTAAGGTTTCTTTTTTTTGAGATGGAAGGGTGGTTATATTGTAGTGATGCTTTGCATGATGACAATGAAAAACCTATGGGACCACACTAAAGATGGTAGCCTGAATTGTAATGGGTCACTACGTTTTGATGTAAGGGAGTTTGCGGACAACTTTATGGGGAGAGACATCGTCTTTTACTTAGAGACACACCAGGCACTCGGACAGCTTATGCCACATGTGACTAGATATAGGTGAGACACATCTTGTTGAGCAGAGATGAGATCAGAGTACATCGATAGAGGATCAAGAGGAGTAGGAGTCATATTTAAAGAGGAGCTTGTACATTGCTATACATTACTTTCCCCTAGTACATCAATGTATGTTGCACCTAGAGGACAACCCCCTTTCTTTCTATTAGATGAGGACATATGGTATTTTTCTAGGGATGGCGACATCATTCTCTTAGGGGACTTTACTGCCTGCATAAAAAGATATCAAACAATTTTTTATGATACTGAGGTTGTCCGGGGCGGGCAACAAGAAGAGTGGCCTCTAAGCACCCTTCTAGGCTCCCGTGCTGCACAATTGGGTTGGGGTTGGAAAAAACAACAAACACACACACAAACTGCAACCTAACCCTACACAAATTTGGGGCACCACCTAGTTTTGGATGCGAACTAGGACGCATAGAGAGAGAGAGAGAGAGAGAGAGAGAGAGAGAGAGAGAGAGCTCGGGCTACTTTGAAATGTATCGATAGTGATCAAGCAAACGCGAATATATACGTAAGAAAGAGAGAGAAGGGGGTGCTTGTTGCACTAATACCTTCTTACAGATGTGTCATGATCAATCAAAGTGAGATTAGTATTTGTTCAACATAGCTTGAGTAACCGCAATACATCACAAGAAAAGCCACCCGAATCACTGTCTTAAGACCAGGGGAGTCCTCTCCACCATGTCACCCTCTTACAACATGTGGGTTTTATGGCTAAATTGATAACAACAAAACCGGAGACAAGCTATCAACAACTTAAATAAAACACCAAGACACTTACACATCATTGTTTTCCATGACTTCACGTTGAAAGAGAGACAAAGTATCCATGCTTAGTCCAAATCCACCCTCCTTGATTCAACAAATGTTGGGCTTACACTAGTAGGAGAAATGATAGGCTTCCTACTCCCAATTAAATTATCACTCTCTCTTAGAACGGCATAGAGCTCCCTTGCTAATCACCCCTAATACAACACATACATATGCATAAGCCAATGAGATTCCACTCAAGAGCTCCCTCCCAAGGGGTTGAGCTTGGCTTCTCAAACTATAGCATAGTGCTCTTGCATATGGATTCTCACTCTTTTGTGCTAGCTACACCCTCCTTTTATAGCAATTTTGAGGGATAGGGTTACTCCTCTAACCATGGTTGGGTTAGATTTTCAGCACATATCTAATTTCTCTTTCTTGGAATTATCAAGAAGTTGGTGGGGATAGATGAAGAAAAGAGAGAGGAGAGAAATGGAGGTGTTAGGACTTTCATAGTGGGTTAGTGTTAGTAGATTAGTAGAGTTAGTATTTTTATTAATTTACAAATGGAATTGGATATTTACAATGGAAGTATCCATGTAGGATACAAATAAAGAAGAAAAACTCTTAAAAGGTAAGAAAAGATGGATTTCTTACAAGGTTGATGCTCCAAGTGTCTTGAGTAGGGCCAATTATGATTCTTGTTGACGGTCCACTAGCTTTGACGGTACGTTTTTTCTCCACTTCTGACCTTCATTGGGAGCCAAGGTAATTGAATATGAGTAATCAATCACCATGACGCTGTCTTTCAAGAGAAGAGGCTGAATTTTGTGGTGTTTTTGATAGATATAGGTAATTTCGAGGAGGAAAAATGAAACTAGGTGGTCAATTTTGGAATGGAAGTGTGTGTAGGAGACATGAGTTCACCATGGTTTCTCTTATTCTTCAAGGTTGACGAGAAGGTGAGTAGGGTGCAAAGAGGAGAGGTGAGAGAGATGGGGATGATGAGTGGAGAAGTGTGTGTGAAAGAGGAAAATGATAAAGTGGAAGAGGGAGTGTGGCTACATGGCATGAGCAAACTGGGGTCTACCAATAAAATCATAGCTCATAGCTTGTAGCTCACAAAAATTTGAAAAATATTGAGGCAAAATTTCAACCCACGAGCTACAACTTTTGTTTGTATCACCTTTTCAAATTTGGAGAGCAAGTGACCTTTAAAAATTCAGCAAAACCGCCTGTATTTTCCCACTGCACAAAGTCCTTGTGGGGTCCTTCTTTGGTTGATTCTTTTGAATGCCGAGTGAACCCTCCATAGTGCATGCATGCATGCCACATATCCTTGACCTTATGTTGTGGGTCTATAATTGAAGATATTGTTGAGATCATGATATAAGTGAATAGTACAACTAAGGAAATCAAATATTGAGGGTTCTAAAAAATATGTACATGTCAAATATAAATAATATAAGTGGAAAAAATATAAAGGGGTCAAAATAAATCTCTCTCATTATGAGGCTATTATAAAAAGATGAATATTTTTTGTGTTCTAATTTTTGAGAGTAAAAGAGAATAGATGTAGGAAGGGAAAAATCTCAATAGTGAAAAAATATACACATAAATAAAACTAGTTTTTTTGGATTTTTGTTGGGGTGGAGTTACACCAAAAATAAGAGCGGCTTGCATGAAAATCTTTCCATATGAAATAAAGAGTATGCAAAATGGTAAGAAAAATTATGATAATGGTGAGTCAATATACATAGCATAAATAATGCACACCTAAGCAGAAATATTTAAATAAATACCAAAATAATTAAAAATCCTTATATTTAGGTCCTATATACAATGAAATATTTACACACAAAGAGGCCATAATATACTTTTATTTTTTTTGGCTCAACTAGCCCAATGACTAGCTAATTGAGGGTTTTTAAGAAAATATGGGGAAAGTCCCCTAACTCACACACGCCTATGTATAGTGAAATGGTAGGGATAGCCACAATGTTTGGGTGATTTTGGTAGGGTGAGGTAGCTCACTATGGCAATTTGTATAGCCAAAAAATGGCTATCAATAGCTCATGTGATATTGAGAGAGCTAGATACCAATAATATGGGGCTTGACATACGCTAATAGGATGAGGAGTACAGTGAGTACAAGAGATATCTGATGGAGATGGGGGCCTCACGTGGATTGGCCATACTTAATGTCCTACAACAATTTTCCATAGTAGCTAGGTTCCCTTCCCACATAGACATGGATCTAACACAAATGACTATGTAATGGATTGGATGAGCTTTATCCCATATATACAAGTTCTTACAATTGGACCTAGGCCCATTGACATAGTGGTGGATCATCATTCTCTCTTAACATGGACCATTTCTTTTTTGCTCACTACTACCCAACGGCCATGAGGTTTAGCACCTAATTGATATATTTTTACTACAGAGGCTAATTTTGTTTGACAGATGGGATTTATAGACGCATATGCTATGAGGAGCAGAGCCACCCTCTAGATGAGCTCACTTATAGATTGACAAAGAATTTGCATGATGCAACACAAGAGGCATACCCACACACTTAGCTTGAACAAAGACAACCTTCTAAGAGTATGCCTTAGAATAGCTAGTATGACAAGGAGTGTAGAGACATTTGTCTGTGTGATGGAGATTTGGAAGATGACCTAGTAGGGGAAGTTTGTCTAGCATATGGGTCGTCACTATAGGATCTTGACCATGCCATGGAGAATAGGACAATCCCATAATCAAGGAATATCAAGTACCATTTATGTTCCAATAAATTCTATCACAAGGACTTCCAACAAGATATATAAGAAGGCTCATGAATGGCTCAAAACATCCTCTTGGGGGGTGCACTATGTAATCATGTTAATGTATAACGTGAGTTCAAAAGGAGGAGTTTTAAAATACAAAAACTTTAGGCGGTTTTATATTAATTTTTGAAAAAAATCCTAAAATAAGGGGTCATTTTATTCATCAAACATGTTAAAAGAGGGGTTTTTTAAATACCCGACGAATGCACGTTATATAGGGGGGTACTGAATAGTGAACCCCCTGAGTGGTCTGCTGTCATCAACATCTACATCCACAATTACCAACATAAGCCAATATGTGCTCTAGTCTACGTAAATGCGTTATCCTAGGATGTACCTAGGTGTCTAAACAATCATTGAGATGTGCTCTATCTACAACATCGTATGGGCTAATCGACAAGGACACGTATGTGGCCTTGAGCTCATTAGTAAAGAACTCAGTCAAACCAAGGTGATGTCTCTGAACTCTAACTATCTATCGTATCAAGGATCAATGTTATCCGAGAAGGTGCCTCTAATGTAGGAATGTCCATCAAGGTCAACAAACCAAGGCACGACTCCTATATAGCCTAAGAAATGTAGCACAAGATTAATATGGTTCTCTCTGTATGTTGTGACAAATCTATCCTCATGTGGTACCTGCGTGATATCTTTGGGTGGTGATCTATGACTCTCCATCATATCTGATGCATGAGATCTAGCAAGCTCTATGTCTAGTGTGCTCACAATCTGTGGTGTGGTGTCTACAGCTTCTCTAGCATGTGTACTAGTCATAGTAGCCTGTATCTGTGCATGGTAAATCTTGTAGTGCATTGGTAAGGATCTGGCTCTTGCGTTCCATATTTGCCCTCACCTATGCCATGATCTCAACAAAGGCCTTTCTCCTAGATAGTCTAGATGATGTAAATCTTAGAGGTGATCTAAGTTTTGCTGGCTATTTAGAGGGTATGGTCATTGGGTCTACTATAGACTCAACAACACGATATCAAGAAGGACAAGAGCGTAGTCCACAAAGCAATGTATAAGTAGCCTTGCCATAAAGGCTCCTATAGGTATCTTGTAAGGAACCTGTTGAGGTAGCACTTGTTGTGTCATAGGGAGGGTACTCTCCAAATATAACTCTCTTTCTCATGTACATCCTCCAATCCTCGTTAGCATACAAGGGTCCAATCTCAAAATAGGTCCAAAGATACAGTATGTGGTACCTCAAAGTTGTCTGGGCAACCCTCATGAAGGGCTAATGTGACACACTCTAGAATCTCCTCCATCATGTGTCTGTAAGATGTACCAAAACCATCAAGAATGTGATCTGGCAAGGCAAAGTGTGCTTGGGCCCTAAGCATATGAAAACTAGGTGTCTGACAGTCTATGAGCTAAAGCTGGATATACCTCTATTGGGTGTCTACATATGCGTATATAAACAATCCATCTAAGTCGCCATGAACCCACAATAGTCTATCAAAGAGAGCCTTATGATCCATGATAACCAAATTATGTCAATCTAGGTCAAATTTGGTGTCAAGGAGGTCTATATGCAAGTGCACTAGCTAGAGTGGATCATCCAAAAATCTGGAGCTAGCCAAGCGCTACATTGGGGCCACTTTGTGTTAACAAGCTCTAACAATCGTCTCTCACCCCAAGTTGCGTCAAAAATTAATCAACATACCAAATCGGGCTATAATCGTGTGCAAATGTGTGACGAGCGACTAAAATCAAGCCAAGTCGAGATCTCATTTGTGAATGGGCTCTAACTAGCATAATCTGGCAATCTCAAGGCTACAAATGATTATATGCAGCAAATTGGGGGGTCAAAGGTGGTTAAGCATGGAATTTGGTGTCAAATGAAAGCAAAAATAGAATAATGCATGTGAACTGGCTCTAAAGCTCATAAACTAGCCAAATGTAGACCGAAATCAAAATCCATGCAAAAACAAGGTCTATGCGTACGATTTGGCTCAAATTTTGTCCAATCGAGTGTAATTTGAAAAAATTAGACAAAGTCTGGTAAAATCTAACTCTTCGAGCGTATCTAGTCTAAATATGGCTAATAGTGCGTATGTGCGTGTGAAAGGAGCTTGCACGAGGTGTGTGATGCATGTGAAAAGCAAAGAGAAGGGTCGGGAGCTACAAAATGTATTTTTTTTTTGTTGTTTCAGCTTTTGGATTTTCTTTTGGGAGAGGAAGGAAAAGAATAAACACAAGAAAAAACAAACAAATAGATGAAAAACATGAAAAAATTAATAATTTATTTTCTTGATTTTTTCTTTTGTTTTTATGGATTTTTATATTTTTTTGTAATTTTTGTGATTTTTTAAATAGCTTTTTTTAATTGATTTTTCATATTTTTCTCTTCTTTTTCTGATTATTTTATATGAATCCTCTAATTTTTAAGGATTTTGTTTTTGAATTTTTTGTTTTTCTTCTATTGGGGAGTTTTTGGTGAATTTTATGTTTTTGGTTTTTTTTTGTGGTTTTTATTTGATTTTTCCACTCTTAGGTGCATACTCGTAGCTTCGTTATTATATTGCCCAGAATCATCGTAGATTCCACACTGAGGCGACGCTTCCCTTGCGATTCACCTTCCTTGCAATTCAGGCCTCACAAAATTGAGGGATGATATGGGGAATCGAACCGGAACAGCCAGAAGCTCCATCCTGCCACCAGCTGCGCTAGACCACTCAGGCGAACCCTGTTCTGCGCAAATGAGAATAATCATTTTTCTTATTAAAAAACGTCATGCTGCCCCTGCCTCGTCGACCTGCGTCACTGTAACTCTGTGCGAGACCGTCCTGCATCACTGTCGTTATCGACCTTTGCGCGAGCCTCGTCCTCCTGGGGCGCTACCTGGCCTCGGCTGCCTACGCCTTCCTTTTCCGCCTTGGGAGTGGGTACGGTTACCCCTTCCTTTTTCCTTTCATGCCAAAGGGCATCTCGTGAAGATTCTACACACACAAATTTTTTGAAATGGGTCCGACATACTCTTTGTATTGTTTTTAATTTTGTTTTTCTCTTTTCTTATTCTTTTAAAATTTTTAGCCCTTTTTTGTATTTTGTATTTTATGAATTTTTAAAAATTTTTGTGATTTTTTTGTTTTTTGGGATGTTTTTCCTTTTTTAAAAAATATTAAAAAATAAAATAAACATAAAATGAAATGAAGTTGAAATTAAATTTAATCAAATAAGAAGAAAATAAAACAAAATTTAAATGAAAATGGAAATAACAAAAGTCAATACAATGAAGTCGGCAGCTTGAAAGTGGCAGGGCGAGTGTGCATGTGAGGAAGATTAAAGGCGGGCCTCGTGTGCAGTGAGAGGAGAGAAATGACGAGGGGGGGGGGGGGGGGGAGGGGACTGATGTGTAGAAAAAGGGAGAGCAAGAATTGGGGGCCTCGCAATGAATCTGGAAGAGAGCATGTCAAAATGACAGGCGTGGGAGGGAATCTAGAGAGAGAGAGAGAGAGAGAGAGAGAGAGTGTTTGATGTGTGCAAGCACGCGCGCGTATGTGGGTAGGTGCGCACGGCTCTATGTGTGTGTGCTTATCTTTTATTTTATTTTATTTTTTGTTGTTTTCTTATAATTCCCTTTTTATTGTTTTTGTTTTGGTTTTTTAAACAAAAGAAAAAATCAAAAGAAAATTGCTCAAAATGAAAATTGAACCACAAAATAGAAAAATAGCAAAAAATATGCAAAGAATACAATCAAAAGGTGTTCCTAATGGTTTCAAAAAATTTAAAAGGAACTCAAAGATTCCTTTAAACTATTTGGCACACATAACAAATGCTTCCAACAAGAAATTAAATCCCACTGTAAAATACAATTAAACAAAGAGTTTAACATTGAGAGAGAGAGAGAGAGAGAGAGAGAGAGAGAGAGAGAGAGAGAGAGAGAGAGAGAGAGATGCTTATTAACAATTAAGTACAGTTGATATAGCTTGTGAAGAGGTCTACTTTTGAACATTTTTTGATCTGTTCATTACATTGTTAGTGCTTACCAACATAACATTTAACCTATTTAGTTGTATTTTTAATAATGAAACTTCCTTAGATATTCACTTTACTTGTTCTTTTAATCTAGAACTTTGAACATCTGATATATCTCCCTGATAATTATCAACTGAGGAGTTCAATGATTCAAATGATTTAGTGAGAAAGTCTCTCAAAGATGCTGAATCTTCAACATTTGATCCATGAAGCTGTTTCCAAATCTCCACTAAACATTCACAAAGCTTCTGTATGGTTGTATCATCCAAAGGTACTAATGATACTTAAGATTCAGAGCTCTCTTGATTTTCCATTTTGGTTTCGGGATCTAAACAAAAAGAATTCGATGTGATAAGAGATGGTGTTCACAATCATAATTAAAGACTTGAGATTTAAAGTACGCTTGAAATCTAAACACAAATAGTTTTTTTCTTTGGGATGTAAACAAAAACAATTTGAAAAGTCATAAGAGACAAACTTTACAATCATATTCATGGAACAAAACATGATAATGATTTACAATGCAACGATGTTTATGTTTTTCTTAAAAAATATTGGTATGTAATCATCTCCAGTTTGTCCTGTTTCATCACTATCACTGTCGGATATCACGATAACATTATCATAATGCTTTCATCACTTAACGTTAAAGTGTTCTAATTTGTGTTTTCTTGTTGGTGTTATCTTTTTCCAATTCTTCCAAAACATTATCAATAACAATTGTTGTATCTCGCTTTCTCTTTGCTTGTGCAACCGGTTCACTACATGTAGAAAAAACTATAAGTAAACTTAAAATGTATACATAATTAAAACCATAAATAAAATAAGTTAACTCACTTTTTCACTTTAGATTCTTGACATATCCTATTAAACCAATCATTGCGAGGTTCAACATGTATAAATTGTTCATCCATGATATCTTTGAAGGTGGCATCCATAGGAAAAATCATGCATCTCCGTAATGCCTTGATTTTATTTGTTGCCATCCCTCATCCTTGAAATGGTGTTATCCATGAGGATGGATAATACTTACCAGTCTTTATCATGTTATGAAGAGTGGACAAGAAATCATTGCCAATAGGATGTTGCAAATTGAATTTCCAATACATTAAGGCTCATTCAAATATATTTGCATGAGTTAGGCAAACCCTATTTTTCAAATCATTAGCCCCATATTGTACGTAAAGTTCCACTCCTTGATTAATATCCTCTACACTGATATTGTGAAAGATGCTTTGAAAATGAGTCTTGTCAATATCTTTCATACAATAGCCAATCATACCCTGAAATGTATGCATATTCTTATGCTGCAGTGCTCTACATAATATGTTGGAACCAATTGGATTTCCAACTTCCCATCCCAAGTGTTTTTTTATTTCATGATTTATTGATGTAGCTACAATGTGTATTACCATCTGAAAATGTAAGTGGAAGACAATTCCACCTCTCTCCAAAGAGCATATTCTAGCTGAAGTTTCTTTCTTTAAAAATTATTCTAGCTTTGACAACAATCCTATCTATGTCGGTACCTCCAATTGATATGGTACAACTTAGGTCCAACAATTTAGTTACTTTTTTTTGCCTCTCTACCCAATTTTTCTTCTTTTGGTAATTTTGGTCTCCCTCTCCGTTTCTTTTGGATTTCCACATTAGTGATTGGATTATTATCCTTTCCTTCACGAGCTCTTTTTTTAAAGTTTGTCATCCTTATTTTTGCAAAATAAAACAAATTAATTAAAAAAATAAATTTATGAAAATAAAAATTTCCTTAGGCGGATAACAAACTTTCAATCACAATCAATATATGTTAATATATGCACGGTACCAAGACATTATGTTTCTTTCTCTGAAATTGGGGGATATTGGAATCTACCCTTACATTGAGTAAGATTTATAAAAAGGATGGCCGCAATAAGATTATAAAAAAAGTTGTGCTACAGAAGCCCTCCAATTTTCAATGCTAGCCTTGCAATTTCCCCTTGGTTTTCCT
This sequence comes from Adiantum capillus-veneris, assembly GCF_014529385.1. NCBI lineage: Eukaryota > Viridiplantae > Streptophyta > Polypodiopsida > Polypodiales > Pteridaceae > Adiantum > Adiantum capillus-veneris. The sequence goes on along the minus strand of NC_140958.1, from coordinate 51,832,648 downwards.
AGCCTTGAAAACCTCATGGGGCCTTGCTAATTGAAAATAGTGCTACCTATTTTTCCCAATCCTGCACGATATGTGTGTGTGTGTGTGTGTGTGTGTGTGTGTGTGTGTGTGTGTGTGTACACACAACCACACACAACACTTTGAAGCAAAGCATGATGCCCTTTGATCTTAACTTCAACAGATTTGCCTGTTTTCAACCCTTTAATTTCAAGCTCCCAAGTGTCTTGCAGAGGAAAAGCCTGCCAAAGATATAGGGCCTATGAGCTAGCTGCCTATGAGGCTTTATCTGCGTCCAAGAGAGCGGAGAGTGCTGCTTTGCAATATGCATAAGATACATGGAAATAACATGAATGAGTATGACTAGACGAAGGTGCATCAAATTTACTGTCGTGCAAAGTATGCACCAACCATTTTGGCATACCTCTAGTCTGCTCATTCTCAGCCCTTTCCTCATCAAGTACATCATGTACATCTGCATCAGTAATAGGCCGATCTGTAACATTTTAAGAAACCCCCATAAGTTGTTTTTTTCCTCAGTGGAATTTACTTCAAAGTTCCACCACTGAAAAGAGGCAACAAAGTGTCCTGTGAGTTTATATTACTATCTCTAGTACATGACAACAAGGGCTGAACAGAATCTTCCATAAACACAACATCTTGTGAAACTAAGATACGCTTTTCTTGTGGATGATACAACGTGTAACCTTTTCTTTTAGCACTATAACCAACAAAAATGCATTTGACATTCTTATCATCCAATTTTTTGCACTGCGTTTGAGTCATCAAAGCATAAGCCAAACAACCTAAAACGCGCATGTGCTCAATAGAAGGCTTTCTATCATGCCATGCTTCATAAGTAGTCATAGACTACAAAGATTTTGTAGGACACCTGTTAAGTACATAAGTGAAACACATGATGGACTCAAGACAAAAGGAATGTGGAAATGCTTGACTTTTGACCATTGGCATTGTGCCATTTCCGTAAGTGACCTATTTTTCCTCTCAGAAACACCATTTTGCTGAGGTGTATAAGGCACTATACATTGCTGTTTTATCCCACAACAAGCCAAAAATGCATTAAATTCATGAGACATATACTCCCCCCCTCGATCTGAAGAGAGGGTGCCCATAGTACATTTTGAGTCATTTTCAGCCATAGCCATAAATTGTTTGAAGCTCATAATCACTTCGGACTTTGCTTTAAGTGGATACACCCATGCATGCCAGGAGTAATCATAAAAAAAATTCACAAAGTAAAGGTAATTGCCCAAGGATGGAGTTTGCATGGACCCACAAACATCACTATGCACAAACTGCAACCTGCATGTGGCCCTAACTGAACCATCCTTTGGAAACTTTGAACACTGCATGTTACCCAAAATGCAGCCTTCACAAACATGTGTGATAGGTGCTTCAAGGGGTGGCAAAGAAGCAACCTTATTAGATTTCTACAAACGCAGCAAACTGGAAAAATGCAGATGCCTAAAACATGCATGCCAAAGTTTTGCATCTGAAACACCCTTTGAATCTACAACAACATTTGCAAAAATTTTCCCACAGTTGTCATACATAGTGACCTTATACAGCCCACTGCATAAAATTCCAGATGCAACAATTTCATCACCAAAATTGAGATCATGTACTGTACATTTGTCATCCACAAATTTGACTATAAGACCAAGTCTAACAAGTGCAAATACAAACAAAATATTTTTGATGCCAGGTAGATACAATGCATCAACAAGTGTTAAAGGACTGCCATTTGTAGCAGTAAGCACATTCTTTCCAAATCCCTGAACAAAATAAGAGGCATTGTTGGCATAAGATGACTAAATTCCTACGAGGGGCAGACTCAAGAGAGGTAAACAAATCACAATGTGAGGTAATGTGCTTTGTAGCACCACTGTTAAAATACCACTCATGTGTATCTGCATCAACTCACATTTATTCATCATGGACATCAAGATTATAAGTTCACTCTGCACTAAAATCCCACTCTACATCTACATCAGTGTCATAGTCTCCTTTCACAGAAGACTCTACAATAGATGCAATTGTATTGGACTTGATAGTTGATTCAGCCTCTTTCTTCTTAGCCTCTTTTGCCTTCAATTTTGGGCATTGATTGATCAAGTGATCATTAGCTTTACAATAATGGCAACACATCTTCTTTTTGGCCGTATCACCAAAATTCCCAGACGAAGTGCTACTGGTAGAAGCATTAGGACCATAAGATTTTCCACTCGTAGAAGAACCATGAGAAGTGGTTATATTGATGTTACCACCTTTTCTTTGAGTAGCAATAAACTTGCCTGTTCAACTGCATGCTGTTTAGCCTTGTATTTTCTGGAAAGTGACTCTGTAACAACAATGTGCATAATACATCAAGCCTAACAACTTTAGGATTTCCTTGAGTCATAAGTCTCTAAATACTAGCAAACATTTGGTAAGAATCTGGCAAAGCATCAAGAATAGTTTGCACAAGGGAATTGTCAAAAATGACTTTGCCTCAAGAGATAAGTTGATCATTTATATCCTTGACACCAGCAAGGAAAATTTCCATTTGATCCTCCTCATGCATAATCTTTGACTCTAGCTCTTTACACAACAGTGTAATTTTAGCCCCATTGCGACTTGCATAACGACTAGCCAGAACATCCCAAGTGTGTTTTGCAGATTTTGTTGAACGAATATGAGAATAGTGCACTTCACAGACAATGCAATCAAAGCGCTTTGCTTGCCTTCGTCATTGCTACATATTCTACTTTTGTAGTAGAAAGTGAGACCACTTTCTGCAGCCCAACTTAATGTTGTGCCTCCAACTATGAAGACGTAGCCAGTAGTGCTCCTTTGAGTGTCTTTGTCAATTGCCATATTTTCATCAGCATACCCTTGCAAGAAAATTTCAATGCCTCCAAAATATAAAGAAATCATGGCTGTCCCCTTTAGATACCTAAGGATCCACTTCACAGCTTGCCAATGCTCTTTACCCAGATTATCCATAAACGTCTTCACAACTCCCATTGTATGTCACAATATCTAGTCTTGTCTAGACCATAACATACATTAGAGAGTTGACCGCTGCAGCATATGAAACTTTAGACATCTAGGCTATCTCCTCTTGTGTCTTTGGACACATATCCTTGGTTAGTTTCAAGTGACTAGCCAAAGGTGTAGAAATGGATTTTCATCCTGCATTGCAAACCTTTTGAGTACCTTCTTGATGTAATCCTCTTGTGATAGCTTTATTATATTCTTCCTCCTTTCCCTTGATATCTTCATATCGAGTATCCGCTTTGCAGCACCTAAATCTTTCATTGAAAAATATTTAGACAGCTCCTCTTTTAGATCTTTGATATCTTGCATGTTAGCACTTGCAATTAGCATGTCATCAACATACAACATTAGGATGATGAACTTTCCATCTCCCAAATTCTTCATGTAAATGTAGTGATTTGAGTTTCACCTTCTGAATCCCTGATCCAATATCCATCGATTGAACTTTATACTAACCGCTGTCTTGATGCTTGTTTTAGACCATATAAGCTCTTCTTTAATCTGCAAACCATTTTCTCCTCACCTTTACTTCATACCCTTTTGGTTGAAGCATGTAAATTTCCTTCTCCAAGTCACCATGAGGGAATGCCCTATTTACATCCATTTGCTTAAGATTTAAGTCATGAGTAGCCATAAGGCTTAAGGCAAGCCTAATTTAGTTCATTTTTACAACTGGAGAAAATATTACATTGAAGTCAATATCTTTATTTTGAGAAAACCCTTTTACCACAAGCTTGGACTTGTATCTTTTTCTTCCTTTAACTTGTACACCCATTTGTTCTGTAGTGCACGCTTACCTTTAGGGAACTCAACCAACTCCCATGATTGGTTGTGATGTAATAAGTCCATCTCCACTTGCATGCTCTTAATCCATTATTCTTTGGATTCATGTTGCATAACTTCTTTGTATGATTTTGACTCTCCATAATCTGAGACCAAGAGATGCTTGAAGGAAAAAAGGAACCTTTTTGGAGGTCTACTTGCTCTTGTAGGTCTTTGGGGCATAGTTTGAGGCTGTGCCATTGAGGGTGACTGGTTGATTAAGTACACATATGTACTTATTGCTTTTGCCCAAAGCTCAAGCGATAGGCCTGCATGTAGTGGCATGATTCATACTTGCTCCATGATTGTTCTGTTTATCTTTTCCAAAATGCCATTTTGTTGAGGTATCCTTGGGGTTTTTCCTTTGTCTCCAAATGGCATTCCTAGCACAAAAACTTTTAAAAGCTGGGCTGCAATATTTGTTTCCATGATCAAATTTGAAGCATTTAAGCTTGGTATCTGCTTCATTCTCCATAAAGGCTTTCCACCTTTGAAATATGAAAAACACATCGGATTTATTTTTTATTACATAAACCCATGTTTTCCTGGTTGCATCGTCTATGAATGTTACATAATAAAATGAGCCACCAAGGGACGGTGTACTTCCAGGACCCCAAATATCAGAATGAACCAATTCAAGATTTTAATTTTTTCTTTCATTTCTCGTCTTTTGAAATTTTACCCTCTTTTGTTTGCCGTAAACACAATCTTCACAGAACTCTAAGTCCACTTCTTTCAACCTTGGTAGAAGCTTCTTTGATTGAAGGATTTTCATTCCTTTGAAACTCATATGTCCAAGCCGATAGTGCCACACCGCACCGTCAACTTTTGTAGTTGTTGCATAAGTTGAAGATTGCGTGATGATAGTACAAGTAAAGTGTATCAATCTTTTCTCCTTTGGCAACCACCAAATATCCCTTGAGATCTTCCAATGTTTGTTTTTGAATGCAATGTTGTGACCTTCATCATTCACTTGTCCTGTAGAGATCAAATTTTTGCAAAAAGAAGGAACATGCATAACATCTTTAAGCTTCCATTGATTTCCATTAGCAATTTTTCCTTTACCGAGAATTTCACAAGATTCATCATCTCCCAAGTATACATACCCAAAATTATCTTTGGTATAATTTTGGAAATGTTTCTTGTGTGGTGTTGCATGGAATGAAGCCCCGAAGTCTACTATCTAGGAATTAAACACATTGGCTAATGAGAGAATTATAGCATCTTGCTCTACTTTACTTGCCACATTGGCCTCTGACGTTAGCTTGTTGTCTTGAGAATCCTACCCCTTCTTTTTCTTGGACCAAAAATCCTTCTTGACATGGCCCTTCATACCACAATTCCAACATTCAAGAACTGACTTTGTGCATGACTTGCTTTGCCTTGAGTGATCACGACCCTTTTGGTTTTTGAACCTCTCCTTTGATCTCCCCCTCATTTCCATTGATAGTGCAACACTTGATGATTCACCTATGCTTCTCATTTGAATTTATTTTCTTAAACAGACTTACTTACAACCATCACAAAGATGTTCCAACTATCTGGTAGAGACAATAGTATAGGGAGGGCTTGCACTTCATCGTCGAAATTGAGCTTCACTGATCAAAGTTGACTTATGTTGGTGTTAAAGTCGTTTAGGTGTTCTACAAATCAATCACTCTCTGCCATTTTTAGATTGAACAAGTGCTTCATGAGAAATACCTTATTGGATGCCGATGGCTTCTCGTAGAGGCCGTCAAGTGACTTTATCAAGTTCTCCGTGGTCTTCATCTCCAAAACTTTGAAGGTCACCGTTGATGCCAAGCTTAACCGGAGTGTTCCTAATGCATTTCTTTCAAGGAAAATCCATGTTTCATCCTCCATTGTTGTGGGATTCTTTGCAAGACCGCCTAATGGCAAATAAAGGTTCGTCTGGTACAAATAGTCTTCAATCTACATCTTTTAATGTTGGAAATTTTTGCCATTGAACTTCTGCATCTTAAGCTTACCTTCCTCTTCCATTACTTCCACTCAATCAAGGAATCATTTCCTTAAGATACTTTAGCTACAAACAAACCTTGCTCTGATACCAATTGTTAGGAAATAGGGCATAGCTAAGTAGATATTAGAGTAGTTTACTTAATGTAGAGAGATAATTTTCACACACAAGAGATTAGAGAGAGAGAGAGAGAGAGAGAGAGAGAGAGAGAGAGAGAGAGAGAGAGTACGATAAACGATGTTCACCCAATGTGGGCTATGTCTACGGGAAAGCACCCACTCAATGGATTTAATACTTGAAGCTAAAAGTAGGTTACAAAGGGACTATACCCTTAATGTGACTCCCGCCTTGCTTCACTCTCACCACCTCACAGAGAGATGTGAACAAAGTAGAGAGAGGGATAGGATTTATTGAGTTTGATGGGACTGCAAGTATTTTCATGGGTAATATGCACAAGTATATCCACAATAGAACAAGAGTTATTGAAGAAATAAATTGTAATGCACATGCGCCATGCCAAAAGTCTTAGCGTCCTCTATTTTTGGACTTCAGATTTATCTCAAAAGATTTCCATCTTCTCTCACTAGCTATATGTTCATCTTCACCTCCAACATCATACACAATCAAAACTTTGGTTGCTCTCACAAATGCTAGATTTATCACACTACATCATAATCAACATAAGCGAGGGGAGAGAAGCAAAATAAAGCATCAAAGTAGCATTGGGATCCTTGCACTGTTAAGCCCGATTTACCCTTTGTAACTTTTAGTCTCAAAAACGCACATTTGTAAGGTCCCCATTATTAGGAGAAGCCATCGAATCACTCATTGGAAAACAAAAAATTCATGCCCATTCTTGCGCGTAGTATTATGGCCAGATGGTGGCTCAAAAGTGGTCGAAAAATGGTCGTTCGGTTGGCTGGTGGCCGAATTCAATGGCCGGTTACCGATTTTTAGGAGGACTTGTCTTCTCAAGGGAGGCTACACATGGCTGCCTCTCATGACAGAGGATACTCTTTTGGACTAAAAAAGGAGGCCTCTTCTACAGACAAAATGCATTGCAAAGTTGATAAAACAAGGTGTGTAAAGGACTTAACCTCTTGTAGTGAAAGCAAGCATTTGTGGCATATTGTTTGTCATCCAAAGATTTTTCTTGTCCTCTCAAGTAAAGCTACATATGCCAAATAATGTGGAGTTTCACATATGCAAACGTTTGGGTGTTATACTTAAATTTCACACTTCATACCTTATTCTACAAAGTGGGTACACCTAATCTTACACCCACCTCATGAAGGAGGTAATAGGAGGGCATCTAAGACTTGTTGACCTCCAATGAATTTGATCTAGTCATATCCCCACTATAGCCCTTAAGGACTCCCAACATACCAAGCCTCCCTTGCTACACAACAATAATATCAACAACTTATTAATATACACACATCTTTTTGAATTATACTCAGCTATGGCTGCTGACATAAGAATCTAGTTCAGTGTGCCCTTGCCTAAGCTAAAGGAGACCCTTTTGAACTACCTGTTGTCTAGGCTTGCATCAATAGTCCCATTCGACGACTTTTGTGCTACTTGGAATCACCTCATTCACAAATAAGCTACCTTCCAACTCATTACCCCTATCCAACATACGTTGCATGATTGGATGTCCTCATCTCACTTTGCCACACTTCAATCTCTATTGGATCTATTGATAGGTCTCACTACCATGAATACGATACTTGCCCTTAACTTGCCTACCCCTATCTTGACACAATATTTAACTCATGTATATTGCTATATGCCTTTGTACTTCATTTGAGCTACATTGGAAATGCAACATGCAAAGATGCCCACAAGAGAGAGAGAGAGAGAGAGAGAGAGAGAGAGAGAGAGAGAGAGAGATAGAGCACCAGTATTCAATCATTGCTAAATGTTGACGTAGCTGTACGTGATCAATAGAATTCCTTTGAGCTAATGGATAGCTCAAGTTGGAGGCGTTGTCAAAGATGCATGAGAAATGGAGTAGTTTTAGTGGTGATGGAGGGCTCCCAATGCATGATCGGAGGGCATGCACTATCAACAACTTTGTAAACTTTGTGGAAGTACAAGGGAAGTGTATGATGGCAGCTTGAGCTGCATCTCTTTCCTAGGGAAGTCTTTGGAGACGTTAGTGCCACCATGCCCAAGATAATGGTTGTGAATGGTTGTATGCTGTTCATGTTTCACTCTACCAACCTGGGAGGGTCGTTATAATTCATCTTCTTGAAGTTTGCAATCTTTTTGATGCACTTGCTTTAGGATTTGCAAGTCCTCACATTGCCAACAATGCAAGGTGTATAGGTTATTTTGCATTGAATCTTGGTCGTGTTGTTTGAGCCTAAAAAATCAAAGAATGTGCATGATAGCTACAATTTGTGTGGCTTTCAAGAGCCTTTTGTTTTCTTTTAATAGACATTTCCCACTTGCCATGCATAACAAGACAAGGTATTACAAGGTATTGAACTGTACTACTAACTTTTTAAACTTCAAGAAAATGACATTATGACAACACTACCAGGCCGGTATAAAGAAACATGAACAACAAACATCCATTCACAACCTATCTTGGGCATGGTGGTAGCCTCTTCAAAGGCTTCCAAAGGAAAGAGATGCCGCAAAAGGATTGTAACTTGTCCAAGAACCTTATGGTTTTCTTATGTGCCGCAGTTCCCTGGTAGTAGAGAAGATGGCAATGCTAGTTTGTATAGCTAGCAGAGTCGTTCAAAACCACCAGCTTGCGAATCCTCTCCAAAGGTTTCCTTTGGAATTTCAAGGTGCCGATTACATGAGTTGGGTGAGCGTGTTGACGGGCCTAGTCCCTATTTGCTCCGCTACGTGGGCAGTGTTCGAGTGCCAAAATTGTAGCTGAAAATGGGTTAGGGATAGAGATGGCTAGCAGCCGTTCTGGTAGCGTAGCAGAAGAGAGAGAGAGAGAGAGAGAGAGAGAGAGCAGCAAGGAAGCAAGCTCGAAGGTGGTTTTTCCAGACACGAAGGTTGTTCTTATGGAGGAATGCAGGTGGAGTGTTATAGGCCACCTCTTCATTTGCCGCCTTCCCTTCCCGTCAGCCGTTACTCTCGAGTTAGGATTAGGTCAGTTTTGAATTTCTGTGATCGACGCCCGCCCTCCAAACCAAAAGCAAGGGTTCTAGGGTAAAGGAGCTAGTTGTAACACATGTGCCTTTAAAAAGTTATGCACGCCCCAATTTAGAGACAAAAATTTGGAATATGCTAAGAATCTTGCTTATGTGTCAACTTGTGATTTGCTGAAAACTGTACCACTACTGGGCCTTGGGTGTTTCTAACCCCTAAAAGATCTCAAAATTTAAACTTTCTCAAATTGACTGCCCAAATTAAATCAAAAAAATATCAATCTTGGTATTACCTAATCCGCCTTTGCATGAGGAATCTCATGCAAATTTCAAAATTCAAATTTGACCAAATTTGCAAAATCCCACCCAAAATTACACTTTTTTTCTTAAGTGTCTCTAAACTGGCTCCTTTACCCTAGATATGGAGAGAAACCCTTGCTCCGCATTTGCTCAAAACAGCCCAAAGCTTATGCCCGACAAGAGCAGGGTCATGAAGCTCGGGGCTTGTAGTCACTAGTAGATGAGTGCATAATGTATTTTGATAACATGAGGAAAAATAAGTATCGCTTTAGAGCAAACAAAGAGCAATGTGCTTGCATGATTGATTTTTTAGGCGTCTAAGGCCTTCCGGAGAAAATGATAGTGATTGTCATGATCCCATCAATTGATTTATCACCAAGTTCGGTTTGGTCTTCTAGGTGTAGCTTGTCGAAAATGGGAAAATGAGCACCTTTGCATGTTGGCCTCTGAGCGTTGTGAACAACACAGATAGGTTGATCAAATGCAGCAGATCTTGTTAATGGGTATTATATATGCCATCATAGAGGAGCAAGCAAAAATTATTGAATGAATGTGTACAAAGATGCTACTTGAAGCAATCAGGATGTCGTTGCTAGGTTGAGGTGATTGGAAATGCTTATTTTCTCTATCAAGGATATTGAGAATCCTTAAGGAAGAAAAATCTATGCAAAGTTACATCTTGAACTTAAAAAGTGCTAACAAAGTTGGTAGGAAGCTTTGACAGCATGGCAAGTCAATGCCCTATGCTTACATGTTTTAGGTTTGACGTCATGTGGCATTAAGTGAGAGATTGACGCAAGCAACCAGTCTTGAGCAATCACGTGTGATCTTGAGTACTCGGATATCTTGTATATCAAGTATTTAGGGCGCATTATCTCTCAAGATGGCATCCAAATTTATCTATCAAAGTTAGAGGTAATAAAAGGATGGCCTAAACCAAAGAATCTTCATGAGTCATGTACTTCTGAAAGCACACCAACTTCTTGATGAGCACCTAGTCTAGGATTCTGTATCTTGCATCATCTTGCAATATATGATTGTTGAAGATGCCCAATATGCACAAGGTTCAGAAGGTCATGGCTATCAAGTGTCATGTACTTCTGAAAGCACACTGACTTTTTGATGAGCACCTATTCTAGGATTTTGTATCTTGCATCATCTTGCAATATATGATTGTTGAAGATGCCCAATATGCACAACGTTCAGAAGGTCATGGCTATTTTTAGCAAAAGCAAATTAAAGGTTTCCCTACCTACATAGTCTCTCAGACTAGCCTTTTGGGAGAATATGACCAGCAACGGTTGGCTAAGGTAGCCATAAACTATTTTCTAAGGATACAATAGGAGGGCCTCACCCCAAATGCAATCACTTTGTAGATGTCCCGAGTCTAGTTAGTCAATAAGGTCTCTTGTGTTGGGGTATAGGTGCCTGTGCCTTGCCCGGCTGCCCAGAGTCTGGGCGCCCACTGACTTGTATACCTTATACATAGCATAAGTGTATAGGGGACTGCTCACTCTTTGGAGTCTCCCCACCCATATCTGTCTGTGTGTCTCCTTCTCTCTCTCTCACTCTCCGTCTGTGGTGCTCCCCGATCCCCTTCAATTGGTATCAGAGCTATGGTGACCGCGGAGAGCACGACGGCTCTGAGAGCTTCGAGGCGATAGCTCGCTCTCTCTCGACGGTAGAGAGACTAAGAAAGCAGAAGACTTGCTGTGAGAATGCAATGGGATCTTGTGAGCTCAGTTGAGAGTGATGTATGCTCTTGTGGAAGCTTAGAAAGGAGTGTGGAAGATTGTGTGTAAGTGAAGGTGCTGCCCTAAAACTGTGTGCGCAGCAGCACTGTTTTCAGATTCGTTTTTCTCCTTGTAGAATGCAGATCTGAGAATTCTGTCCTCCATACCCATCCGTTTCGACGTGGTCTACAACTTTGCAGAAAGAAACTTTTTGCAAATTCCTCACCGTTTTGCTGATATTCAGCTTAGACTGACTGTATACAGAAATTCCAGATTTTCTGTTGTCGCATTGTGTGCGAGTTTGATGTAATTTTGGAACCACGGGAGATGCTTGAAGTTGAGTGCATAAATTCTGAGCTGAAGATGCAATTGCAGCTTGTGTTAAGCTTGTGGTTTGAGGGTTTTTTGGTAGACTTCGGCAACGAAGTACGGAGGCGTTTACACACCACCGAAGTGGTCTCTTGAGAGACGCAGGTTTTTGGAGCACACAGGTGGAGCTTCTTTCACTAGTTTTCACAGGATACTTTGGCAGTGATTTTGTGCTTGGAGAGAGTGTCTTTGCGGATGGTTTGCATATGGTTATGGCGCATGGTTGATGCCCATTATACATGCATTTTGGCAAGCACTTTCAAGTGCCGGTGAGCTCTCTTGAGAGCATTGTTTTCGCATTGATCAAGTTTTCGGATTGCAAATCTTTTGGCGCTTGCTTATGCGCGGTCACTTCATTGATGTACGTTGAGTGCGGATTGCCATTGTATGTGAAAATGTGGAGCCATTTTAGCATTTCTACTCATTGGCATTGAGTAGTGTTATGGTTTATGGTAGAGATTGTACTTGAGTTTTTGCTCAGTTTTCAGGGGAAATTCTGTCCGATTTTTCCCAGATTCTCGCCATAGTTTTTGATTGAGTGTTTACTCTCACTTTGACAGGTTTTGTCAGTTTGGACACAGTTTTGTGTTTTTTGTACCCACTCTCGCAAGAGTGAGGAGTTATGTATCTTTCTTTGCTTGAGACAGTGGTTTGCTCTCGGGTGGGAGAGTCTTGTGATCTCGAGCATTGTTTGCCATAGTTTTGCAGACCTTATGCATGTATGTTGAGTGTAGTTTGATGCGCATTGATTGCTCATTGTATTGAGCTTGCAGGACAATGGTTATTTTGTGTTGATAGCCATTGTGCGTCGAAACTCTGGCAAATTTTCCCAGGAGTTTTATGCGTATCATTTATGTGATCTAGGTAGAGATTGCTAGTTTCACTCAGCATTTGCGTGCGGTGTTCTCTGCAGGTGCAAGATTTGTGCGTATGTATGCATCGATACCGCACAGTGTGGGCTTGGTGATTAGCTCACAGATTGCAGTGTGATACTAGAGCAGGCGAAGCTTGTATTGACATTGCGGGAGCTCTATTTTGGAGTGTGTCTCACAGGTTTTACATTGTGTTTTTGGCCATATTGGTAGACAGTTTCCAGGTGTTGTTGGTGAGGTGGTTTTGCTATCTAGCTTGCTACTTGTGCTCATGGTAGAGACAGGTGATCGATCAGATTGTGACCTCTCACAGATGCGCGTGTTTGATGGGTCAGAATTTGCGGCATGGAGAGAGTGTATGCATGATGCATTGACAGAGCGAGGGTTGCATCGACCATTGAGTGGTGATGCATGTAGACCTTCAAACATGTCTGACGATCAGTGGCAGGAGCTAGAGGAGATGGCACTATCTACACTCTCTTTGCACCTTGCAGAATCTGTATATGCTCTTGTTATGTATGAGACTACTTCGAGGGCACTTTGGCGCAGATTACATGATATGCATGATAGATCTGAGTCATCACGAACTCGTGTGAGACATGTACATTCACGAGCACGCCGACAGGTGACATGTTGGTATTGTGGTCATTCTGGACACGTTAGACGGCGTTGTTTTCGTCGTATGCGACATCGTAGGAGACATGGCAGTCTCAGAGATGTATGTAGTGTTGCCATGGACTCAGTTGCTTTGACAGTTGAGGCACATGTAGTGTCGGAGTATACTAGTGACGGGGATGTCACTTTTACCTCGAGCTATGCACGAGATGCTATACATGTGGATAGTGCACTCCCTTCGCAGTGGTTGCTAGACGCAGATGCTATGTTTCATGTCACGCCGCATCGTGCATGGTTTTGTAGCTATTCTAGCGGGATGATTGGCAGTGTACGTTTGACCGATGGATCGGTGCATGCGATAGCAGGTGCAGGAGATGTGAGACTGTCATTACCGAGTGGTGCATCTTACTTGTTACGACATGTGCGCTATGTACCAGATTTGACAGTGAGTTTGATCTCGATTGGTCAGCTTAGGGATAGTGGATGTCAGATTTTGCTACGAGAGCGAGATTTTGTGATGCATTTGGGTTCGCTAGTGATTGCGAGAGGTGCCAGGAGTGGTACAAGTTACCCATTGCATGTGGATCACGCGAGAGACGGTGTTGTCTCTGTGATCATGCAGCTAGGTAGACAGCGAGAGAGCAGGCGAGTCTCTTTTGCTTGTGGGTTACAGGATGCTTTGCATGGAGTGCAGAGTAGTGAGCTCGTTGTGCAGACAGTTGGGGCACAACTTGAGCAGTCACATAGAGAGGCGACAGAGTCAGACATGCATGCTTTGCTAGTGACTGAGCAAAGCAGAGACTTAGTTGTGCGAGATACTTCTATGCAGGATAGACAGGTAGAGTGGTCTTGCTCTAGTGAGTCACAACAGATTGAGTGGTCATGTTTGCAGTGGATGATTGCAGAGGAGGCTGAGATGTCAGCGATTATGCAGTCATTCCTTTCTATGCTTGACAGTGAGCATGGGGATATAGTTGTGCAGGATATGTCTTCCAGCAGACACCTAGAGTAGCTGGTTTGCTCTCAGGTTGCACGACAGGTTGATGCGTCTTTTGCGGACAGTCAGGAGATGCATGTGGCTGACACGCCTTGTCAGTCAGAGATGCCTATTGCCAGGGATATATATGTTGATGCATGCTCTGTAGAGCTAGCAGGGCCCGCTAGCATTGCATCGGCATTCGGTGGTCTCATGTATGAGATGCTGATCTTGAGACCGGATATCGCAACTGTAGTGGGAGCATTTGCAGTTGGGGTTGTCAGTCGTTTGTTGACTGATGATGGCATAGTGCATGAGGGAGATATGCAGGTATTGAGTACATACTTGCAGTACGTGTGCGGTACGTCTGGTGGTGTATGGACTTACACGAGAGTAGGACAGCCGGATGCACACGATCACAGCCAGCCAGTGGGCATCGGTTGAGGTCGGTTTTCTCTCGCCTTTTGTAGTCTTTAGACTAGGTTCCCTTGCTTAAAGGCACAGTCGCCTTTAAGTGGGAGGTTGTTGGGGTATAGGTGCCTGTGCCTTGCCCGACCGCCCAGAGTCTGGGCGCCCACTGACTTGTATACCTTATACATAGCATAAGTGTATAGGGGGCTGCTCACTCTTTGGAGTCTCCCCACCCATATCTGTGTGTGTGTCTCCTTCTCTCTCTCTCACTCTCCGTCTGTGGTGCTCCCCGATCCCCTTCATCTTGCATGAGGTGCAAATTTATTCTGATGACATGAAGAACAGTCTTGTGTGATATGTAAGGAGCATGGACATTAAATACATCAATTAGAATAACACGATAATTTTATTGTCCTCTAGTTTTCTCGGTATACTTTCAAAAGCATAGCAACTTCGTAATATGGTCGACATGAGCAAATCTAGTGACTATAACATTACAAACAAGCGTTTCTTTTTGAAACGAAATTTGTGTTCACTTTTTCAAAGTTTCATCACTAGCAGCAACCGGTCATGATCCCATCAATTGATTATCACCAGGTTTATCATGATAGTAATTGTCATGATCCCATCAATTGATTATCACTAGGTTTGTCATGATAGTGATTGTCATGATCCCATCAATTGATTATCACCAGTTTTGATTTGGTCTTCTAGGTGTAGCTTGTCAAAAATGGGAAAATGAGCACCTTTGCATGTTGGCCTTTGAGCGTAGTGAACAACACACATAGGTTGATCAAATGCATTAGGTTTTGTTAATGAGTAACATATATGCTAGCATAGAGGAGAAGGAAAAAGGTATTGAGTGAATGTGTAAAAAGATGTTACTTGAAGCAATCAGGCTGTCGTTGCTAGGTTGAGGTGATTGGAAATTCTTTTTTCTCTTTCAAGGATATCGAGCATCCTGAAGGAAGAAAAATCTATGCAAAGTTACATCTTGAACTTAAAAAGTGCTAACAAAGGTGGTAGGAAGCTTTGACAGCGTGGCAAGTCAATTCTCTATGCTTGCATGTTTTAGGTTTAACGGCATGTGGCATTAAGTGAGAGATTGACGTGGGCAACCAGCCTTGAGCAATCAAATATGAGCTTGAGTACTCAGATATCTTGTATATCAAGTGTCATGTACTTCTGAAAGCACACTGACTTCTTGATGAGCACCTTATGTATCTTGCATCATCTTGCAATATATGATTGTTGAAAATGCCCAATATGCACAAGGTTCAAAAGGTTAGGGCTATTTTTAGCAAAAGTAGATTAAAAGTTTCCCTACCTACATAGTCTCTTAGACTGTCCTTTTGGGAGAATACGACAAGCAAGGGTTGGATAAGGTAGCTATGGACTATTTTAAAGGATACAATAGGAGGGCCTCACCCCAAATGCAGTCACTTTGTAGATGTCTCGGGCCTAGTTATTCAATAAGGTCTCTTGCATGAGGTGCAAATTTATTATGATGACATGAAGAATAGTCTTGTGGGATTCTTAAGTAGCATGGACATAAAATACATCAATTACGATAATACCATAATCTTATTGTCCTCTAGTTTTCTTGGTATACTTTCGTAAGTGTAGCAATTTCATCATATGGTCGTCCCATCAAAAGAACATGAGTAAATCTAGTGACCACAACATTACAAAATTTTTGAAACGAAATTTGTGTTCACTTTTCTCAAAGTTTCATTACTAAGGAGCTAATATAATAATACCTCCAAATTTTAAAATTGTAAGGGCGGAAATCTTGTTAGCTTTGCAAATGATTAGGTGATGGCATCAACATAATTACTCTTGTAGCTTTGTCAAAAAGCCTTGGACATCCAAAAGATCAACCAGCAAGTACACTCTTCTTTGTTTTATGTAGTGCCATATTTTTTCCCCTCATGCTATAAATAAGCAATTATCCCTCATCCACTGAATGTGATTGACCACAAAATTTCAACACACTAATAAAGGAATCATAATCTAGGTGCCCTATAGTGGCCTCCATTGAAAACAATGGAGAGCTTCCTTGACCAAGCCTTGTTGGGCACATACTCCTATAAGTTTTATCAACAAGACTGCATCAAGATACAAGACCTTTCTTTGCATCTAACAAGCAACTCATAGCCTCCTTGTCTTTCCCATCCTACAATCAAGTCATTCCAATGGACGAAATCCCAAACAAGAAGCACATCATAAAATTTTTGTGCTATCAATAGTAAGTTCACAACAGTTGGCATAAATGTCAACCAAAGCGCTTCAAATCAAGTGTTTTTTCCCTAACTAACAATCTGATCATGATTTTTTTTTCCACGTTAGTCCCTTGCAGAGTACCACCCGCTGAGATAGCTGACAACAAACTGTTGCTCAACACGTATCCTGGTATCATCGGTTGAGGACTACCCATTCCTTGGCTTCTTTCATTGTATATGCATACCTATGCTTTGAGTATATTATTGTAGCGGATTTCACACCAAGGTATCTTATCTAGAAATTCCAAGTTTAGATGTCCTTTCCTTGTGCACTGTCTACACCAAAATCCAAGTCGGAAGCCCAGTAATACAAACCTTCTACTTGTATTGATCACACTATGCCACCCCCTCCTCTCAAAGACTATGGGCTATCCATACCTAGGAATGACCAAGTTGCAGCAAGACCATTGTGCCTTGACCACTTTCCCCTCTAGAGTATCCAACACCATACTGCTAAATTCAGTGCCAATATAGGGATGATTTTCATCCAAGCCACAAATGAGGGAGTCACACTCCAACCATGGTGTTGAAATATTTTCCTGCTCTAGCTAGTTCACCCAACATTCAGGTCTGGGCTGCATAGACCGATCTCCCATTCTACTTCAAGCTATTAAGGGCATTTATGATGTGTGTGTTACAGTTGGTTGCATATGAAATCCATTGAGAAACTTTATCTTTAAATCCTTATTTTGATTCATTCCCACATATTATGTCACCCATTCCCATGTCTTATTGGTCATGATTGTCATGAAGGTGTGATTCATTTGGAGCTACTCTACTGCTATTAAAGCATTCACATTTTCTAGTGGGTTGTTATGTACTCATTCCCACATATTATGTCACCTATTCCTGTGTCATATTGGTCATGTTAGTGTGGTTCATTTGAAGCTACTCAACTACTATGAAAGCATTCACATTTTCTAGTGGGTTGTTAAGGTATAATGTCTTCTTGAACATTATATAATGGTCATTAAGGTCTTGGTAAAGGGTTTTTGAGAGCTAAGGTTGCCAATGCTTTAATTTTATCAAACTTAAAATCAGTGGTGTTGCTAACATGCCAGGTGACACCAACTTGAGGATGGGGTGCACGTGGTGTGATGAACGGTACTTCCAAAGAGTTTTTGGACAAGGGTGTTTTTGTAACTTGGCAAACACAACCTCTCTCAGGAGCGGAGATAGCCGTTGTTGATGGGTAGAAAAGGGTGGGTTGGATATTACAAAAGGAATCATGTGAAATCTAGGTGTGGAAATGCACTACTAAACTCATTGTATACAAACAGCAAGGCCAAATCCACTAGAAAAGAAGTGTGCATGGAGTGCATTCTTGCACCCACCCACTTAGAGTGTTTGGGTGATCTATTCCATGAGGAATTCTCAAGGCATCCTCCAACACAAGAATGCCCTCCTTTGGGAAAACATTCTGCTCTACATCAAAAAAATCACATGGACCCTCCTTGGCTTGTGACTACACCTTCTATCGTCTTTGCTACCCTTGAGTGCCCTCAGAGAGATTTCTCATGTGCTAGGCCAAGGGCTAGGATTTACACATGGTCCATGCATCTATATATAGCCGAACAAGGGTCTATATATAGGAAAGTTGGGTGGAGAAGTGCATGTGTTATTCTTTAATATTTTACACGTATTAGATCTAGGAGGGGGAGAGGCAAGAAGCTTAAAGGTGCTCCAAGGCAGGTGATTATTGCTCTCTTCTCTTCTCTCCTTCTTGATCTCTCCCTCTTGATCTCTCCCTCTTGCATAGGAGGCTATGGCCATGCCTGGGTAGAAAGGCGATGGATTTTTTTTTGGAGCTATATAATGCATGCATATACTCTTGGACAAGTTGAAGTCAAGTTGCAGTCAAAGAAGGAGTTCGCTTCTCGATAGTGGCTATGCGGGAGAGGCCGCTTGCACACACCCAAGTGTGGTGGTGACCTTCATGGATCGGATCGTGGTTGGGCTTGGTAGGTTTTCCCTGACTTGCTGAAGGATTTTTGCTCGTGCACAAACTTGGTTTGTGGCCTGTGGTGCCTAGTAGAAGTGCAATTAGCCTTCTCTATTTATTTCACCATCTCCATGCGGCAAGGCAAAAATTTCACACTTAAAAATAAAATAAAATTTGGGTGCCCAAGGGGCCCATACCACCTTGTGAGGCCACAACCCTTGCCTTGGCTCTACTCATAGTGACACCGGCTTGTAGATATGTTCCGATTATGCCATCACACATGGTTTGGTAGAGGCAACCTGCTAATGGTAAGGCCATATTCTTCAGCATGAAGGCCCTTCATAAGAGAATTCAGCAAGGTCTGGCAACATATCACACTAGGGCAAGCCTTCAAGTACACCATATCCAAGGTTTCCAGATGAATAGTTATTAGTATATTCTAGAAATGCTCCAGGGGTATCTTAATCCGTGGATCGTCAATATTTGCACCTCATCCAAGGGATGTGCTTGTTGTTTAAATTGAGCAAGGACTTAAGGGGTAAACTTGAATATTTTTCACAAATTGTGTACGTCACAGTTGACTGGGATTCTTTTCATCTATATGCAAGGTATTTGTTGGGGATTCTTTGGAATCTTGGGAGGCATATTGGTGCATTCGACGAGATTCTAGGTACTCATTTCTAGTTTCAATTCAAAATTTAAATTGCTTATGCAAGCATCTACATTTTTTGATTCTGAATTTAAACTTGTGCAATGATTACAGCCTAAGGGGTAGTATATATTAGCTTATCAAGCCTCTTATGATTTTTGTTATACAAGGCTATTATCGTACTCTGCATGGATTTACAAGCATGAATGATCGTTAGTTTTAAAAGTTCACATGCATATGAATCATGAATTTGCTCGCAATTTGCAAAACATTTAAGGCAAGCATGGCTTGCATTTAGTCAAAGAGAGACTATGAGTACATTGGGATGTCCCTAATTGTTTTTTCTCTACATAAATTGCTACAAAATTGTTGAAATATCTCTGCATAAGGTGATAAATTTGATCGGTTTCATATGTTTTTCTCACCTTTTCCAAGAATGACTTGCATTTGTAACAGCAATATTGTGAATTGTTTAAGAAACTTATTCTCTAGCTGAAGGAAGAATTGGACATATTGTTTGAATTTGAGGATGCTCTCACGTTGTGTTCGGAAAGTATATACAATATACTGAATGGCATGAGTCATTTTCCAGAGGTTCGATACATGGTAATCAAAATTCAGCTCGACAAGTTGCACGATCATTTTAGGCGATTAACAGTTAGGTATCATCTTCTTAAGCAAGAAGTAGATTGTCAAAAGTCGGTCATCGACTCATTAACCATATACCATACTCAATTCAATGATCACAAACATCCAATATCTCCACATCAATTGATTGGCACCAAATTAGCCATACATTTGCACTTCGCCTACACATAGGCACACACTAATGTAAATGAAATTGCACCAATTTTGATGCACTTAATCTTGAAGTAAAATTTGCACATAAATTAGCAAATAAGTGGGTTAATGCAGTCACAATTTCATCAAGAATTGTGCCGATTTCCAACTCCAATGACACCTACACACATGTGTGTGTACTTAGCAACTGCTTCACGGCAATCCACCTACAAGCAACCAATGACCAAAGAATTATGTGTAGCATCAAATTGATGGAAATTAAATAAATTTTATCAATGAGCACACATCCAATGCTTGATTTATCTATGCATAGCATTAAAATCACATGCAATTAGTGAGTAATTAGAGAGAATAATTAGTGAAAAATGCCTTAGTTATACACTCAAAATCACTCAAATCCACATGAAACTTTTGCAAGTTTCTTTCTAAAGAGTGATGTCCAAGTCTCTCATTAGGGACACACACATGTGTAGCACACAATTTTTTAGTAAATTAGTCACAAATCAATGATAAATTAGTGAAAAATATAGGGTATTTTACACCTAAACCTACTCCTAAACACCCAATATTCTAAAAACTTCTATTGTACCTTAGGCTACCATACCTATCAATGATGCCATGTTAGCTACCTTGTAGCATAGCTCCAACGAATCAAAAAGATTATCAAGGTGGTAGTGACCCGTCTATTGCATGGAAGCATCCCACATGGGTGAGTGTGTGATAGTAATAAGAAAATAGTGGGAAAATCATGAGAGTCCATATAGATTAGAAATAAGAGAGAACTAATGGAAGGAATTAGTGTCACACACACACATGCTAAACCTTATGCTAATCATGCATTGATTTACATTGCATTCCCTACTAGTGCTTGTAAGAACATCCTAAACACGAGCTTACCCAAGCTCATGGGGTTGCAATTAGAGCAAAGTATGCATGAATCCTAATCTACACAGTAATCTAATTGTGTACACAACACCATAATCAAACACATAGTATGTAGTCAAGCAATTAGTTCTCAATAGACACAAATCAAGACATTAATACACAACTTGAAGGACAAGCAAAGAAACTAGAGGGTGATTAGTTCTCAATAGACACAAATCAAGACATTAATACACAACTTGAAGGACAAGTAAAGAGAGAATCAATTTTATTGCATGCTTAACCGGTTTGTGAAGAGAGTACATGTGGCTCTAAGCCTCCACCTATATAGCCTCGTCCTTCTTCTTCTCTACTCTAGGTTTTCTCACAAAAATGATTTCTCCCTTTCACATGACCTACAATTCACTTATATGCCTAGGGTTTTAAAATTAATGGGTTTTGTTTATTTTTTCTTATCTAATTTAAATGAAAAAGAAATTCAGAATGGGAACCCCATCTTACCCTTTTTTCAAAACAGGCAACATTAATTTTTAATAATTTTTTTGCTTTGGTCTTGGCAGCATTGACTCTTGAGTTGGCAATGAGGGAATGAGGTAGGGAAGTGAGTTTAAGGAGGGTGTGATGGGTAGGTGTATCTTGAGGCAAGCAACACCAAAAGCAGGGTGCATGTAGTGCTCAAAAGCTGTGGCAGAGAGTGAGTGTAGGGTGTTGATCAAGGTGAGGTTGATGGGTGTTAAGGCGGTTACGCCGCTAGCGGAAGCTAAATAGCGAGAACTCAACCAACAACAGAATTTGTCAGACGAGGACGAAGCTTGACCCGCAGGCGCATGGAAACAACTAGGTGGGTGTCAAATCACCTACTCGACCTTCTAATGACAATCACTACTAAGGAAATCAAATCTAAGTTCTAAAACACGCAAGTGACTGAAATCCGTACTACGAACGAATGCTATACGAAACAGGATCTAGAATCATCGAATCGATCTCAAACTCAAGGGGAAGTCTATGCACTAGGTAAGAACAACACCCTAAAGACTTGAACTGCAAAATCAACCTATAACCACTCCGTGCGGTAAACGCGTATGAAGACAGGCCGAAAAATACAGGTGACCGAAACTTGACCCCGATGGTACTAATGTGTAGCTCTACTCGTTGTGGTTCTATAGATATGCTGCACGCTCTATTCCGACACACGAGTTGGAAGAAAACTCACACCGAAGCTCGTAGGAACTTACCACACGTAGAAGCCGATAGCGCGCACTCTTGGTATCTGTGCGTAGCTCTCACCGTTGCTAACACAATGGCGGTGTCGCTTCTCCAATGGCAGCCCCGTAGCTCGCGTAGCAAGGAGATAAGACTCTCTCTCAGACTCTCTCTCTCTCTCTCTCTCAGACACAGTCACGGCGCTCAAAAACTCCCTTCGATTAATAATTGAATCCTCCCTTAGGTTACAAAACTTTGGCTTATATACCTCAGCCTTGGAGGTGAAAACATCTCTAATTATTTACATCAGCAGGTGAAATTACGTCGGGATTACAAGCTGGAAACTCAATTGAGTCCCGTTACTTAATGAATGGCTCAAATCAAAATTAATGTCGGAAAGACATTTATTACAATCAATGGTTACAAAATGATGGGTGTGAACAAAAATGCAGGTGTGATCCTCTGCTGGCTCAACACTCCCCCCCTCCGCGTTCATGTCGTCCCTGACATGACTTTTAGGCTTGATCAATAGAGTCCTGTCGTCTTGAGCATCTGCAAATGTGATTCGTAGCGTAGGTTGCCGATGGTCAAGGTTGGGCCGAATATTTTGCTTTCATGAGTGAAAAAGCCGGTGTAGAAAGCTTCTTCGAATGTTTGCATGTGGAAGCTAGGCAAAAACATAATTCTTTGGTATAAGAGATGTAACACCTTTGGTGATGGCTGCAAAGAAAGATCATACATCATATCTGTCACTGTGTCGGCCGTCGATAGTAGACTCGAGGTCGTGGCTTTATCTGGCGCGAACACTTCAATGCATGCTAAGAGAGTCCTGCAGATTTTCTTTAGCAACTGACACGAAAGGTCAGGAGAGCCAGTAAAGAGTTTGATGGTGCCCGTTAGGGTTTTCACCATGTAGGCTTTACCTATTCTCTCTCCTGCCTTTGGTCCTGGCATCCTTGGGTAATTAAGCCAATTTGGCTTCTTTTCTGCAATCCTGCCATGCTCTTTCCAGCTTCTGACTCTTGGCACCGGGCAGAAGGTTGCATCCTCCCGAATCTCTTTTGGAGCCTCTACCAAGTAGATGAGGTAGGCTGGGTATTTGTTCAGCCAACCTTTCCTCCATCTAGGTTGAGAATCTACAATCTTCTTTGATTGTTCATCCTTTGTGATGTCGCCTTCATAAAGAGCGACATACTGCTCCTCCTCTATTCTCTTTTTCGTCTTTATCACTTCAAATTTCATCAGAGGGAAAGGCAGGCTTGGTTGCATCCACTCTTCATGGAGCACTTTTGTGTCTAAACCTTGAAGTCTAATGGAAATGAGGAGTCTCCTTTCCCATTCCATTTCCGCCTTGGCACTTTCCTCTGTTGACTTTTCTATTTGGTCCTGGAGCCTTCGTTCTTCTTCTTCAGAGATTCCTGAAGTTGAGGCCACTTCTTGAACTGGGGCTGGATCTTCAATTGTGGTTGCCTCTCCAGTTTCTGGTAGCTCTATGGCTGCTCCCCCTGCTTCTTCTTGTGGTGGCTCTGTTTCTCTTCTTTGTTGCTCTTGGAGGTCTTGGAGCTGTTTGCGGAGGGCCTCATTTTCTGTCCTTAGTGTTTGGTTTTCTGATGTGAGCCTCCTCTGCAGCCAATGATCCCTCCGCCATGTGCAACCTTTGTACTTGCTCTAACCTCAGCTCTCTTTGCAAACTTCTGACCTGCTCTTCCAGAGCTGGTACGAGGGCTCCCTCTTGTTCTGTTCCTGCTCTGCTAGCTCTAGGGGTGGTCCTGAGTCTCATGATTGTCCTTTCTTGAAGTTCGACTCTTTCCCTTAGCTCAATGAGCTCATCCTTGGCTGCCTCCAGCTCATCTTCTATTCGCTCCTTTGCTTCCTGTGAGCTTGTTACCTCTCTTGAAGCTTCGGCTAGTTGGAGTATCAAGCCGTCCCTCTCGTTTTCTGCGTCGTAGAGTGATGCTTTATGACTTTCAGATTCAGTCATAGCATTCTCTAACTTCTTCTGCAACTCTGCTTCCTTTTGTTTTGCTGTCTCAAGTGCTACTTCCTTTGCTCTGGATCTTTCTTTAATCTTGCTGAGCAGTTCATGCACCATGTGCATGTCTTTTTCATCTTCATCTGTCAACTTGACAGCTCTTTCTGCCACCACCTCCAATGGCTTCAGCTCGACTATTTTTTCTTCACTCTCCATTGTACCCTTTGTCTTTTCTTTCGTCCCTTTCCGATCATCTTGTTTTCGTAGGGATATCCCATAAACTGCCTCCAGGGCCTCTTCTTCACTGTATCCGATCGCTACTAGATCCTCATAATCATCTTTCTTTTGCTGAACTGGATCTATCTCCTTTTCCTTGGTCCCGGCCTCCGGCTTTTCCATAACTTCTGTTTCTATTTCTATTGTGGTTTCCTCCACAATAATTTCCATCTTCTTCGGGCTTGGTACAACAGTAAAAGAGGGCTGATTGTCTTCAGTCACCTTGGCTTTCCCTTTGGTTGCTTGCCTTACTGTCTCTTTAGGTTCAGTAGACTCATCTATTTTTTTCTTCCCCTTGTCGTCCTTTTGCAGCTCAGTTTTTAAAAGCTGTACTTCCTCTTCGGTATAAGGTTCGACAGGTTGTTGCTCCAGTATGGCCTCCGACTCCTCATAAGCTCTAATATATTGATCATATTGATCAACATGTGGCCTGGCTGAGCTGGTTCCGACTTTACTGGGGTCTGGCACCCACATTTCTTCGAAGTCCCCCTTTAGAGCTCTTTCCGCTCTAAACTGCTCCACCAGCCTTTCCATTCTTGCGGCTTTTTGACTTTTGGTTTGCTTGGGATCGGCCTTCTTCTTCGCTTTCTTCTTGAGCGGCTCGTCCACAGCCTCCTCAGGTTCTGAAACTATTTCTAGTTTTCGGTGTGCTCTTGTGGACACCCTCTAGGATACTTCTTGTTGTTCTTCCTCCTCATCGGCTTCTCTAAGCCACTCATTCTGGGAGGGAATCTGTGGCCCTTGATCCCTAGCTCCAATAGCTTCATAAGCTATTCTTGTTAGGATTTCTCCTCCTCCTATGTACTTTGGCTTCTGGTTGTGCATGGCGATTACTTGCTCGTG
The DNA here is from genome assembly GCF_014529385.1 of Adiantum capillus-veneris. Lineage (NCBI taxonomy): Eukaryota > Viridiplantae > Streptophyta > Polypodiopsida > Polypodiales > Pteridaceae > Adiantum > Adiantum capillus-veneris. The sequence goes on along the minus strand of NC_140958.1, from coordinate 51,807,546 downwards.
GATGTATTGAGCATAATTCACCTCCTTTGGCACGTTGCTCTTCAGTGCCCATGTGATGGTTGTCGCAATGGCATGGGGTGGTGTAGTATACTTCTGCGGTCTTTTACTGCACACATGGAAAAACTGGTTGTATAACCGGCAAAGGGTTGCCGCTCGTTGATTTGCCATATCTCCGTAGGTTGTATTTTGTTTCTTTGATCCATAGACCTCTATGGCCTCCCTTCTTTCTCTGACAGAACTCCCTTTGTTGTGCAGCTTCAATGCATCTGCAATGAGCTGTGGAGTGATCTGTACTTCAACTGTTTCTCCATCCATGGCTGTCAACGTGGCTTTCCCATCCTTCTGAATGGATGTTGCCAACTCATACACTCTTCTTGTGTCTACACCTGATGGTCTCGAGGTGAAGAACCTGTGTAAGTCAGCCTTTTCCAGGTATCTACTTATGTTCTCTGATCTGCTATAATCCACTAATTCTCGTGGGATCATAGGTACATCGACCGATTGCCCTTGAGGATCTCTGAAAGTCCCCTGGTAGATCTTTATTCCCTCTTTTTCTAGTACTGCTTCCTCCACCCAAGTCTTGGTTGGCTTGAGGGTTTCTGTTGGAATATCAAAAGGTTCTGCTTCTGCAAGAGCATCCTTGATGGTTGGTCTTTTTCTCTTAGTTGCCGATGACTTAGCGGAATCCATGGATCCTGTAACTCCAATTTCAGAAGTTAGCGTCTTTTTAGTACTGAAAGCCGAAATGAAGCTTTTAACTATTCAAATGACTTGAAAATTGAAACATGAGCTATTCGGGGCCTAAGGATGCAATGTAGGTGAAAAAATATGCAAACTGGGCTCAAAAACATGCTTGAGACATCATACGCGTATGATGTCTTTTGTGTCAGAATGACTTCATATTGGTTGTGCTTGTAGGTGATAGTGTATACATGAGTGTCATATGCTTGGATTTGAGTTTGGATCCCATTTGGTCAAGTTTTGGCCAGTTTAGTCCAGTTCAGGCTCTTGGCAAAATTTTGAAAGGGAAATGGATTTTATGATCCAAATTGGATAAAACTTGGTGGATCACCTTCAAATGGCATGTAGAACACTTCTGTTTGGTGGTTGAAGCCCTTAGATGCCAAAATCACATAGTGAGACATCATACGCGTATGATGTCTTTTAGTGCATTTTTGGACCAATTTTCTCTATAAGCTTGGTTTTGGCTTTAGATAGGCTTATTCAGTGGATTTATCAAGTTTGGATAGAATTTGGACTAAAAATGGCCCTGGAGACATCATACGCGTATGATGTCTTTTTCATCAATTTTTCATGGGATTGGTTCTGTGGACTCTCCATGTGCTAGTGAAGGACTGTTTATACTCAAATCTTGGTTTGGACTTGAATATGTTGGATTTGGGACAAAAATAGGCTTTGTATGAAGGATTTTCTCTTAATTGGACTAATGGGGTGATCCACCTGACCAAATGGTTCCAAACTTCATATGTAGCATGTATTAGATATATATAATGGATGTATGATGACAAATGAGCATTTTTGGCTCTGTAAGTGCAAATAGACATCATACGCGTATGATGTCTTTTGTGTCAAAATGGTGCTTTTTGGTTCCAGATAGCTGGTAGATGTGTTAATCAACAATCCTACAAAGTTTCAATGAGTTTGGAGTTATTTTGACAAAATTAGGACCAAAAATCAATTTTATGGCCTACTTTGCGTCTTTTGGTTTTCCTTGGGTTTTCTAACTCCAATTCTCATGATACTTGGTTCATAGGATGTGATTAACATGTGGAATGAGACTATGCACTCAAATGTTGAAATGAATGTGAAAATCATGCTGTGAGACATCATACGCGTATGATGTCTTTTCTTGAAATGTTGGTCTTTTTGTGCAAAGAATGCTTTGTGCTAGTGCCCTAAGCCCTGCTAACTAGTTTTCAACTTAAAAAGTCATCAGTTTAGCTAAAAAGCCCCCTTATAGGCATTTCAGTTTCCGAAGTCGTCTTTTTGCCTGGGAGTTGAATTTCTTCAACTTTTCTTCTTGAGAGTTGCATTTCCAGCTCATTGGATATGTTGTGAAGCCATCCAGTTGGTTGGACTTGACTTTGGCTCCCCGTTCTCCATCTTTATCCATTTGGTTGCTCAAAAGCGTCTTTTTCACCATCGGTAAGTGAATCAGCTTTCTTTTGGGTTTTGCTTGCAATCATAAGTCATCCATGTATAGTTGAAACTGCTTGTGAAGTTTCATGTCATTTGGTCGTCAATTTTAGCCGTTATGCCAAAATGACGCTTTGTGTGTCCGCAGCCGAATCAGTTGTTCTGACTTACTTTTGGTGGTACAAACCTGGAGATACTCCATGGTTGCATTTCCCTCGATGTTGTTAAGCTTCTTGAGAAGTTTTGTGTCGTTCCGACAACTTTTTGCTGTTTGCCTCTTGCAGGCTCTGTTGACCTAGGGTTTTTCCAGTCGTTCTTTCTCGAGCTTTGAGTGCTAGAAACTCATCTCCTATACTAGGGTAACCCACCTCTAAGTTCTTGCAAAGTTTGGTTAGGCGGTTGTGCCCCTACCTAGCGTTCTTCCCCATTCCCCGTCTGCTCTTGTTTCTTGGTTTTGGTGAGTTTTCGCGACAAAAGTTAACGATAAGCATCAAAAGCTTATGGCAACGAGTCTACCTCTCATGTCTGGTGTCCTCTGAGCTCTCGTAGCAGTCGTAGAAGGCGGTAGAAGGTCGGATGCTCCTGTGTGCTCTTTGCTCTCTCCAAGAAGGTAATAGTGGAAATGAGCTTGATAGTGAAGTGAAAAATACTTAACTTCGGCCTTCCCGGATCACTTGTTACCAAATTTGACATGTGCTCCTATCTCGTCGTGAAATGCACTTTAGGATTTGAAATTCCTCAATTTGGACTCCATTTGACCTGTTTCTGAGAAATCTGTCCACTTTGCCAAAATTCTGTCATTTCGGGCTTTCCGCAACTTTTTCAGAATTGTACCCAATTTTTATCATGGGTTGCCCTTGTCATTAGGACCATCACCGTCTATTCTTTTCTTTTTTCCGATCTCATTTCACTTGCTTTTTTATTTTTCTTTTATTTTTATTAAGAAAATCATAAAAAATAAAGGAAAATAGCAAATTGAAGCCAAAAAATTACAAACATACACGATAAATAGCTGGTAACCCTGTGTATATGAATATACACTTCTTTGTGATTTTTGGACTTGGATTACCACTTTTTTCCACTTTTTAGCTCCAAAAACACTCTTATTTAGTGATATTTACACATCTAGAGACCCAAATTCATCATTTGATCTCTTCTTGTTGCAAAACAAGGTATATAAGGGCATAAATATTATCAATATCCGCAATCAAACATAAAAAATTGCAAAATCATGTAAGACACTGCCCTTGTAATATAATTTTTGTTTTTCTTTGTTTTTTCCGCTTGTAGCTGCTTTGTAGCTCCTGTATACCTCCCCCCCTCCTAGTCTGAGTCCTCCCGGACGACTATGAAGTGTCTGTGGGTGAAGCATTGTAGTTGTTTTGGTCATAAGTTCCCAATGCAATTGTAGAGCGATGATACAACAGTCTTTCCAATAAAGCTGCTCTTTGTTTGATTGAAGGATTGGTGGTCGGGTTTTGGGTTGGTTTTGGCACTTCGGTAGTAGAATCAGTAGATGGATTCTTCGTTACCTTGTTGTCTTTTTTTACAATCCAAATCTGCTTCCGCTTTGCTTGTGCTTGCCACAAACTCTTTGCGACCCAAACCTGCTTTGTTCTGTGTGTTGATTCCCTCGCCTTGAAATACCTAGGAGTTTCCGTTGATTGTATTGAAGTGAGTTCCTTTTTACAAATCTTTGGGATCCAAATTTGCTGGCTGTAGCTTTGTGCCGTCATGAACTTCTTTGGAATCCAGATCTGTTTCACTGTCCTTGATTGTCGGGGATCACTCTGTTGTCTGGTATTGAAGACTCTGTTTTCCACCTTTGTGTTCTCTGGCACAGCCTTTTTTGGTCTCCATACCAACTTTGACTCCGTTTTTTTCCAAGGTTGAGCTGTTATATTATTGCTTGTCTTCCTTATCCACTGTTGAGAATTCCTCGTCGAAGAGTAGTCCGGTTGTATAGAAACTTTTGGTTGCCATTGCTTCTTCCTTTCCTCTGTTTGTTGTTCATCTTTGTCTTTGGAATCGTCCTTTAGAGTTGGCTCTTCTCCTTTGGTGAACTTAACTGATTGACTTTCACCTTCGTGTTTGATAAGCACTGATTTAGAACTCCAGTCAATCATTGCATTGTATTGCTTCTGCCATGGTTGTCCTAGCAATAATGGATGTTGTGTAGCTTGGTCTTCAACCACGTAAAACATATGAGGATACACATATTGGTTAATCTATATATGTAAAACTGTGCATCCGAAAGTTTTGATTGCATTCTTAGAGTAACTCTTTAACTCGTGCTTGGCAGTTTGTAGTTTAGTGTCATTTGTCAATTGTCTATACAAACTGAGTGAAATTAGGTTAGCTTGAGCTCCTGAATCCAATAGTGCTCTGTCTTTGATTTGGTTGGTCCCTACTTTGCATTCAATGATGGGTTCTTCTTTGTCATTCCCCATTTCTGTTATACTGACTGCGTTTATTCGTATTGCTCCTTCATTGCGCTGTTTCTGACGCAGTAGTCTTCTTTTCTCCATTCTTTCCTTCGCCTCGGCTTGCGCTTCCTCCTCAATCTTTTTCTTTTTCTGGACACGCAGCTTTTCTTGATGTATTTTGAGAAGCATGTCTTGGGTTAGCGGCAAAAGATACTTTTTCACTCTGCATCCACTAATCCAATTGGGTATTTCTTCTCCGTCTAATGTAGCAAGCTTGACGGCTCCACTTGGTGATAGATCTTTAATCACCAGAGGTCCCATCCCTCGCTTTTTAAGCTTTTTAGCATGCTGTTTCAGAGTGTAAACTAGGACATAGTCCCCAACTTTAAACTCTTTAGTCCGCACATGCTTATCAAAAAATTCCTTTTGTCGCCTTTTTTGAGCGTAGATGGAAGCTACTGCTTTTAGGCGAAGCTCATCTAGCTTTTCCAGGTCATCTATTCTATCAGAGAGCTCGTGCCCTGTCCATTCTAGATCCTTAGCCACCCTTAAGGTTGAAATCAAGAATTCTATTGGCAAGATAGCATTTAGCCCAAAAACCATGTTATATGGGGTTGTTCCTATTGATGTTTTATATGCTACCCTATATGCCCATAATGTTGAATGCAACTTCTGGTCCCAGTCAGTTCTCGACTCAGATACAATCTTCGTAAGGACCATGCATATGGTTTTGTTTGTTGCTTCAGCTTGTCCGTTTGCTTGTGGATGATACGGGGCTGATTTCCTATGGATTACCATGAATTCATCTAGAAGGATCTCTATCACTTCATTTATGAAATGTGTGCCTCGATCACTCACAATTTCTATTGGCAATCCATATCGTACAAAGACGTATTCATACAGAAATTGTGCCGTGGTCCTGGCATCTGCTTTTTGAGTTGCCTTTGCTTCGACCCACTTTGTTAGATAGTCTGTAGCCACAATGATGTATTGTGCATGAGTCTTATATGCAGGAGGTGAAATGGGTCCAACATAATCAATCCCCCATTTTGCAAAAGCTCTTGCCCCCATCATTGGTCTAAGTGGCATATCATCTCTTTTAAGTGGTACTTTGGTCCGCTGACAGTCATCACACCGTTTAACGTATTCCTCAGCGTCCATATGTAATGTTGGCCACCATATTCCTGCGGCTAAGACAAGTTTTGCTGTCTTATCACCTGAGAAATGGCCTCCACCTACTCCTCCATGAGCTTGCTCCAGGATTATCACATACTCAGACTCTGATGCGCAAATCCTAAGCTGGTTGTCTTTACCTCTCTTATAGAGTTGATCTCCTATTAAAGCGTAATCTCTAGCTTCTGTCTCTACAGATTTCTGACGAGCTTTTGACGTTCCTTCTGGGAAAGTTCTATTTGTGAGATATTCAACAATATACTGACTCCATTCTGGAGCGATCATTATCTGATATAATGTTGAATACTCGGCTGGCGGTTTTGATGAACATACAATACATACAGTGACATATTCATGTACGCTTTCTTTCATTCCTGGCCAATAGACTCCCAATTGTAACAAATTCCTATATGTGTTCCTTCTTGAACAATGAAATGCACATTCCTGAACATGTGCTTCGCGCAGATATATACTATATTCCTCAGGATTGATGCATAGTCGTAAAACATGATCATTTCCCAATTGATACAACCTTCCTGCAATCAATTGAAGACTCTTGGATTGCTGAATAGCAATATGTTTCAGGTTGTATTGTCTTCTATCAAACTCTCCTCCATAGGTTAATAGGTCAACGACATTTTGAGACCACTTAGGTATCATTTCTATGTTGAACAAGTACGCGTCTGGCATGTCATCATCTACTCCTATAGGGTCTTCTCCATTCGTTAATCGCGAAAGATGATCAGCTCTAAGATGTGTTTTTCCTTTCTTTACTACTACCGTGAAGTCGAATTCCAGTAAGATAATGAACCATCTCACTATTCTCCCGGTATTGCATGGTTTATTCACTAGGTAGAGCAAGGCTTGGTGATCCGTAAAAAACACAAACTTGTTGGCTAGAAGATAATGCCGAAATTTCTTCACAGCATAGATCATTCCTAATCCCTCTCGCTCTGTTGTGGTGTAATTCTTCTCTGCATGGTTGAGCTGTCGACTGGCGTAACAGATAGGAAAATCCATGTTTTCTTCTTCTGGCTGAGCCAGAATGCATCCTATTGCATATGCAGAAGCATCTATATGCACATGGAATATCTTCTCCCAATCTGGTGATTTCAAGACTGGAGCAGTAATGAGTGCCTCTTTCAATTTCTTGAATGATTCCTCACACTCCTCTGTCCATTCAAAGTTCACTATTAGCCTGTAAAGTGGTTGGCCTATTATAGCGTACATGTAAATGAATCGTCTATAATATCCGCAATGTCCCATAAAGCTCTGTACTTGTTTCGCATTGGTTGGTCTAGGCATATCCACTATAACTTTTATCTTCTCTAAATCCGTGGATATTCCGTTTTGTGAGACAATATGTCCCAGAATTCTGCCCTGTCGGACCATAAACACACATTTCTCAGGATTGAGACAAATGCGATATGTCCTACATTTCTCAAATACTTTTCTTAGGTGTTCTAGATGCTCATCTCTCAGTAGAGAATGTACACATAAGTCATCCATGTATATTTCGAGAAACAGCCTTAAGTATTCTTTGAAAGCATGCGTCATCAGCCTCTGGAAGGTTGCGGGAGCATTGGTTAGACCAAAAGGCATAACCCGATAAGCATAAATTCCCCACTCCGTTGCAAAAGCTGTTTTATGTTGATCTTCCAGTGCTATGGCTAGCTGGTTATATCTTGAAAAACCATCAAGAAAGGAGTATGCTGTTTTCCCTGATACACGCTCTAGAACATGATCAGTTATCGGCAGGGGATAATTGTCCCTGATTGTTGCAGCATTCACTTTCTTTAAGTTGACACACACTCGGAGTTTTCCGTTCTTCTTAGGTACTACCACGATCGGAGATACCCAATCAGTGTGTTCAATCTCGTATATGAATTCAGCTTCCATTAGCTTATCTATCTCCTCTTTGATTCGCTTAGCAAACGTATCATTATATGTGTATGGTCTCTGTCTGCTAGGCTTTGCGTCTTGTTTCAGTGGGATCGTGTGTTGGCATATCGACGGGTCAACTCCCTTTAAGTCCTTATAAGACCATGCAAACACATCCCTATACTCTCTGAGAAGACTCAAAAGTCTCTCTTCTTCGCCTGGAGACAAATCTGTGGCTATGTAGACCGGTCTAGGTGGCTCACCTGGAGCTGCTAAATCAACTTTTTTTGCATCCTCCGGTCCGTCATAAGATTCGTTCTCCTTCCTCTCTCGAATAGGTGGGGTTAATATCACCTTCCTATCCTCTATTGTGAATTTCCTATAGTGAGAGGGAACTTCCATGTTTTCCTTGATTTTGGCGTTTTTGTCCTCTCCACTCTCAATTTCTGTAGTCCAAACTTCTTTCAGAGTTTTCTTGAGTTCTCTGTACTTGTTTCTACGTTCTAGCTTGGACTCCGTGTGTTCTCTGTTGCGCTTGTTCTTTTCTGATTTTTCTGTTTCAGTTTTCGTTCCATTCTTTTGAACTTGATTTCTTGAGCCTCTTTTGTCTTTTCGTAAGCTCTTTTGATCACTGCCTCTCATTCTTTCAGAAATCTTATCCTTAACACAATCTTCAGCCTTTACTAGCATTAGGAATTGATTTTTTCCTCTTATTCTAGGCATCGGATTGGTTCTAACCCCTTTTGTTTTTTTCTTTGCTCTACAGTGTTTCTGGCGTTGTTTTGTTTGGTTCGGAAAATCATAAAATTGGACATCCGTTATAGTTTCTTTGTTTCCGCTTGAATTGTCCGTTGACTCGTTGTCTGCTTCATTTCCCCACTCTGGATGATCGGGAATGTCGTGAAACACCTCTTCTTCATCTTCCTTTTCCAGTGTATCGTTCTTTTCTGTTTCTTTTTTGAGCACAGTTCTCAACATGAAATACGGAACCACGTCGTACCCGTCCTTGTCGCAAAATTTCGTTGTGGGACCATCCGGAATTGTACAAACATCTAGGGTTGCTAGAATGTGTGTCCATTCTAATGGTTCAAACGTGTCCTCTGGAAAGGGTTCTCTTACATAAGTTTCGTCTTCGATAGCCCTTTCTAAAACACATTCTTCTCGTTTCAGACTTCCACATTTCGAAGCTCCACACATCCATAACTCCTTGGGTTTACCTAACCAAGCTGGAAATTCGGATCCCGCCAAAGTAGCTGAATCAAACTCCTCCACTGGTGTTTGGTTCACATCTTTGTAGCTATGGTCTTTCAGGTTCACCCGGGTAGTGGTTTCCATATTTCTCAAGTATATGTGATCGTAGCCCCAATCTTGGACCATTTTCAATTGTCTCATGAATGGTCTTCCCAGTATGATATCATAGTTATTCTCCTTGCCAAAATCGACAATAGCAAAAGTATGTTCGTATTCAATGCCGCAAGAAGTCACTACAACTTTCTCCAATAACCCCATAGGTTTCTCCATGTGTCCATCTGCTAATTGGAGTTTCAACCTAGTTTTCCTTATTTCTGGTTTTCCCCATTTTTTCCAGATTTCTTTTGTAGCAATGGCTACCCCAGCTCCGCTGTCTAGTATTGCCATCGTCTTCACTCCTTGGAATTCAACTGGTAAGGTTGTATTCCCCTCTTCACCTTCGCAATACTCTCCGACCTTGTTAAAGGGTACAGACTTAGCGTTCTTTTGTGGCTTGCTCAGCTCCTCTATGCTCTCTTGCAATCTCGATGTTGGATCTTTTATCCCGAATTTCTCCAAGCATTTTCCTACAGTGGTCCACATATGTGGTCTTAGCCTCAAAAGCTCAGCTAGAGTGATAGTGCATGTCACTGGTGTTGACAAAATCTCTATCAATCCTTGCGAGTCCATGACTTTTTCTGATGAGATTTTTCGTGAGGGAAGTGCTCTAATCTCGGATTTTGCTTCATACTCTCCTAAGTATGAAGGTAAAGTTTTCAGTGAATGAGGTTTGCTCTCCATTGTTCTAACAGAGCCCCCATCTCCCCAGTAAGATTGCAGATCCAAGTCCACTTGAGATCCTGCCTCAAATTCCACTATGGGAGGATTCCTGATGTCCTTTTCCCAATTTGTCTGATTAGCTTGGCAACTTAGCTCGTTTGCAAAGTTTGCCTCTCTCACTTGTTTCCAAAATTCATTGTAATCCTCATCTCTTCCGTAAGACCTCTGTATGACTGGATGAAAACTCTCGACCTCCTGATCGGTTGTGTTCAACACTATGCGGTCGTCCTTTTGTGTATTTTCAGGCTTTTGTGCACTGGGAGTCTTTTCGGCTACCCGTGAAACGATAGTCTCTTGCTGAATTGGGTTTTCCTTTCCACAATTCATTGTTTCTTTTGGTGGTTCTAATAAGGCTTGTGCAGTCTTGATCATTCTCTGGCACATTTCAAGTCTCTGCTTTTCCAATTCCGCGTCTGGGTATGTCAGCCACCTCTGTTCTTGTGTTTGGTTGTTCCTTAACCTAGCTTCGTAAGCTCTCATCAGTGCGTCCAATGGTTCGCGTACTTTGTCGACTAGCACTGATCCCCCTGAGCTTAAGCTCGTTGTTTCTTTGATACTCATTTGTTTCGTTCTTTCCGGGCTCATCTCTCGTTTCCCGTTTTGACTTTCAAGTTTTTCTAATCTAGCTTTAGTTTGCTTTAGTTCCTCAGCGAGAATAGCGTCTTCACGTTCTTTTTTCAACTTCATGCGTGCTTTTCTAGCTTTCCATGTGTTTTTCTGACTCCGCGGTCCTTGACTAACCACTTCAGTCGCCAACTTTCCATTCTCAGGTTCTCTAGTGGTTTTCTTAGCTTGAGCTCTAGTAACAACTTGCGTTGGTATCAGAGTTTCATTTTCAGACCCACTGCTGGTAGGAATAGTTTCTAACATATTCAATGTCGTCTTTTGCACTTTGTTTGGATTCTTTGAACAATCCTCAATGAAGTGAGTAACCCCACACTCAGTGCAATAAGCGTTAATTCTAATGATTTCCGTATGTGGGCAAACATTCATCAGATGGTCACCTCCACACTTGTAACAAGGTCCTAGTGCTGGTCTTGGTCCCATTTGATTCGTCCTTTGTGGATAGGATGGTCTTTGTCCTGTTAACCCTCCATGAGCTATGAACATTAAGGTTCTTGCGTCCAAATTGTATCTCTCTTCATCAGAAGCACTTGTAATTGTTGGTATTCCAACATTCCCCATCATGCCCCATGGTTCTGGTTGTTTTGGTTCTTCTGGTGGGTAATAAACTGTCGGAGACATGTGTGCACCCGATTCTTCATAATAGGTTTGAACAGGCACTAAGGCTTGTTCTTCCTGATTCTCTAAGGTTGGTGCATATCTAATGCCCACTGGTCTTGCTCCTGGTAAAGGTGGTTGTTGTCCCAATACCGGTTGCGGTCTTTCTATCCCCATAGGTCCAGGTACATTTCCCGTTGGGTATCGAGGTACTGGATGTATCTGAGGTGGTGCTAATTGAGCTGGAGGTGCATACTGGCGCTCCCTTACATACCCTTTGTTGTAATAACACTCCTCTGTTGGATGATTTGTCCATTTTTGCTCAATCGCACACCATTTCAGGGGTTTTGGCAATGGTTTTTGGTATGGTGCCATCCTTTTTAGAGCATCTTCTACCATTTGCTCTACGTTTGGCATGGTTGTTGTTTGAACATTCTTTTTAGTGGTAGTCTCGCTCGCTACGGAGGAGGAGCTACTGGATGCACAATCTGTATCCGCTGACACCTCTCCATAAACCGTACAGTTATCCACTAAGTACAATGCCTCTCTCGTTACTTGCTCGAAACTTGTACAAGCTTTCAAGTGCAAGTCCTTCTTGAGAGTGTCGTTCCTCAGTCCCTCAATAAAGAGAACAGATAGTCTGTCATCTTGTGGTCGTTCACGTACTGGACATCTCTCAATGTATTGTTTGAAGCGAAGTGAAGCTTCCTTCACTTTTTCGTGTTCTCTCTGTTTAAAAGCATATATTTGTGAGACCGTATTGTGCTTAATCCCTCGTTTTGAGAATTCCTCAGCAAACTCTCTTAGAAAATGGTCAATGTCATGGAATCCCCCAATGTTCATTGGTTGAAACCATGTCAATGCGGTACCTTCTAGAGTAAGACCAAATCCCTCGTATTGTGTATGGAAATCTGTTATCTGCTCAGCTCTTAAGACTTGCTTAAAGAGTGACACATGTGCATACGGATCTCATGAACCACCATACTTCTTTTGCACACACTTGGCTACTTGAGATGGTCTCATACGTCTATGATCTGCTACCAATCTCATTGCTCCTGTGTCCCGGCTAAAGCTTTCTCTAGCATCATGGACTTCATGGGTTACCCTTGTCGGTTCCCCCGCCCTGAATCTACTACTAGGAGGTAAATGCGATGGTTCCGCTTCAAACCTTGGACCTGGCGTGGTATAGGTGGGGATTGGAACTGCACTACCTCGATTCGTCTCCATTGACTCTCTGGAATGTAATGATCCCATTGGTCCGAGCTTCGAGTCCCAAGGTTGACTGAAAGAGTCAGCAACCTGAGTTCTTTGTCCTCCTGTTGTCATTGAGTTTTGCACTCCATTTGTTGGTGCTGGTCTATGTGAGCTAGAAGTAACATAATACTGATGTAGTGGTCCCCCAAAGTATGTATATCCTTCTAATTCTTTCTTGCCCATTGTTGAGTATTGCCTGCCATACTTATCGTAAGCGGCAATTTTCACTTCCGATCCCTCTGTGTAGGTAAAGACATACAGTCTTTTTTGGTCTGTCAACTCTCTGGTGTAGGGTTCTTCACATCTATAATAGAGATCTTGCTCCCCATTATTATATTTGTACAGCCCCACATAGATGTTATCAGTGTTGATCCTTATAGTTTCATTCTCTCTTCTTAACCTCGCATTAGGGAAGTTCATTATTGGTGCTTTCTCCTCGAGTTCTTCATCTATTTTGGCTTTGGTGCCCATCAATCCCCACTTGTCCACAATGTTAGGGTTTAGGACTACCAAATACATGGTACCCTCGTCATCTAGATATCTATCTCCGCTATAGCTCACAGGCACTAAGTCCTTGAACTCACTAGGTCTTTCTTCTATCTTTACACAATAGCGGTCCATTCCATCTTTGTAGATCTTGGCACCTTGCTCATTGTCGTACTGGTATTTTATGAACAATAGCTTCATGGTGGCGGAAGGGTTTGATGATCCTGCTGTTGGAATTAGGGTTGCAGAGAAACACACACAGCTTGGAGAAGACGAAGGAAGCTCAAGGCACACAATAGAGAGTGTGTTACTTAGTGTGCAATAGAAAGATAGATAGCCCTAGAGTGATGGGCGTATATACAATGCACGGGGGAAAAAACCTCCTAAAGAGGGAAAAAATGCCCCGGCGGTCCTAGTGTGTTCACACACATCACTACCACATGTATATGGTAACAAATCCCCCCTGGAGTGATGCGGTGAACGAGAGCTGGCACATGAGTAAAGGGAAGTGCCATGCCCTGAGGACAGGATCAGTCCACAAAGGGGAGTAAGCCCAAAGCTTTGCGGAAAGCTTCAAGCTTCTCACGAGACAATGCCTTTGTGAAAAGATCTGCAAGGTTGTCCTGTGTTGGCACATAAGCCAAGCTGATCTCTCCTGCTGAGAGCCTCTCCCTGACATAGTGGTAATGCACCTCAATGTGCTTTGTGCGAGCATGAAAAACTGGGTTCCTCGCAACTGCCAATGCGCTCTGACTGTCAGTGTAGATAGTGTTGGCAGTGTCCTGTCCAACACCCAAGTCAGCCATAAGGCGTCTGAGCCATACACACTCAACCGTAGCTGTGAAGACTGCCCTGTACTCAGCCTCACAACTCGAAGTGGCCACAGTAGGTTGCTTCTTGCTCAACCATGATATACATGAACTGACAAGCATGAAACAAAAACCACTTGTGGACACTCGCGTGTCAAAACAACCAGCCCAATCTGAGTCCGAAAAAGCATGTAACTCTGGCGGCAATGATCCCCCCTTGGGATAAAACAAGCCAAGATGTAAAGTGCCACTAAGGTAGCGGAAAATCCTCTTGACAGCCTGCCAATGCTTAGACCCTGGGCTATGCATAAATCTGCTGACCTGCGAGACTGCAAACTGAATATCTGGCCTCGTGTTGCATACATAAATGAGGCAGCCAACAGCAGTTTGGTAAAGAGTGACATCAGCAGGATCGCCAGCATCATGTAGACTCAACTTCAAACCTGTTTCCATGGGAGTGGCAATAGGTTTGCAATCCTCAAGTCCAAACTTACATAGCAATGTCTCTATGTAACTTTTCTGACACAAGGCAATACCACCATCACACTGCTTAAACTGTATACCCAAGTAATGATGCAACAGCCCCAAATCTTTCATCTTGAAAGTAGCATTCAAATCAGCCTTAAATTCAGCAATATGTCTCTCATTTGGTCCAGTGATCAGCAAATCATCAACATAAAGAACCACAATGAGAAATACATCATCCTCACGCTTTACATACAATGTGCTTTCTGTTGGACTGTTACGAAAGCCTCGTTTAACCAAATGAGTGTCAGCTTTCTCATACCAAGCACGAGGAGATTGCTTCAACCCATACAAAGCTTTCTTACATTTGCACACTTTGTCCTCTTGTCCTTTTATGACAAAACCGCAAGGCTGCGTTACATAAACTTCCTCAAATATGTCACCATTCAAGAAAGCAGTAACAATGTCTGATTGATGTACATCCCAACCAAAATGAGCTGCCAATGCACATAGAAAACGCACAGTAGTCATACGACAAGTGGGAGCAAAAGTCTCTTCATAATCTATGCCTTTTTGTTGTGCATAACCCTTTGCAACAAGTCGAGCCTTATGGCGATCGATCTCACCATCCGGCTTGCGTTTCAACTTGTAAACCCACTTCGTACCAATGGCCTTTTTGCCAGGAGGCAAATCACATAAAGTCCATGTGTCATTCTCTATAAGTGCATCATATTCTGATTTCATGGCAGCAATCCAATTTTCTGAATTCTGTGCTTCATCAAAAGACACAGGCTCCTCAACATCATGTAAACTAGACACAGCCAAAGCATAACAATCTGATGCATAAGATGCATGGCGAGAGCCTGAACGAGTACGACTAGATAAAGGTGCATCCAATTTACTGTCACGCAAAGTGTGCACCAGCCATTTTGGCATACCTCTAGCCTGCTCATTTTCAGCCCTTTCCTCATCAAGTACATCATGTACATCTGCATCAGTAATAACCTGTTCTAAAACATTTTCAGAAACCCCCATAGGCTGTACATTTGCCTCATTGGAACTTACATTCGTATTTCCACCACTGAAAAGAGGCAACAAAGTGTCATAAATGTCCTGTGAGCTTACATTACTGTCTCTAGTACATGACAGCAAGGGTTGAACAGAATCTTCCACAAACACTACATCCCGTGAAACCAAAATACGTTTTGTTTGCGGATGATACAACCTGTAACCTTTGCTTTTAGCACTATAATCAACAAAAATACATTTGACAGCCTTATCATCCAATTTTCTGCGCTGCACTCGTGGCACCAAAGCATATGCCAAACAGCCAAAAACACGCATGTGCTCAATAGAAGGTTTTCTATCATGCCATGCTTCATATGGAGTAATAGACTGCAAAGCTTTCGTAGGACACCTGTTAAGTACATAAGTGGCACACATGATGGCCTTAAGCCAAAAAGAATGCGGCAAAGCTTGACTTTTGACCATACATCGTGCCATTTCCGTTAGTGACCTGTTTTCCCTCTCAGCAACACCATTTTGCTGAGGTGTATAAGGCACTGTACATTGGTGTTTTATCCCACGACTAGCCAGAAATGCATTAAATTCATGAGACATATACTCCCCCCCTCGATCGGAACGGAGGGTGCCCATAGTACATTTTGAGACATTTTCAGCCATAGCCAAAAATTGTTTGAAGCACATAAAAACTTCGGACTTCGCTTTAAGCGGAAATACCCACGCATGCCTGGAGTAATCATCAATGAAAGTCACGAAGTACAGGTAATTGCCCAAGGACGGAGTTTGCATGGGCCCACAAACGTCACTATGCACAAGCTGCAACCTGCATGTAGCCCTAACTGAACCATCCTTTGGAAACTTAGAACGCTGCATTTTACCCAGAATACAGCCTTCACAAACATGTTTGATAGGTGCTTCAAGAGGCGGCAAAGAAGCAACCATATCAGATTTCTGCAAACGCAGCAAACTGGCAAAATTCAGATGACCAAAACGTGCATGCCAAAGTTTTGCATCTGAAATAGCCCTTGAATCTGCAACAGCATTTGCAAAATTTTGTCCACACTTGTCATACAAAGTGAGCTTATACAGCCCACGGCACAAAAGCCCAGATGCAACAATTTCATCACCAAAACTGAGATCATGAACTGTACATCTGTCATCCACAAATTTGACTACAAGTCCAAGTCTAGCAAGTGCGGATACAGACAATAGATTCTTCTTGATCCCAGGTACATAAAGTGCATCAACAAGTGTGAAGGAACTGCCATTAGCAGCAGTGAGCACAATCTTTCCAACTCCCTGAACTGGATAAGAGGCGTTGTTGGCACAAGTGACTAAATTCCCATGAGGGACAGACTCGAGAGAGGTAAACAATTCACGATGTGAGGTAATGTGCTTTGTAGCACCACTGTCGAAATACCACACATGTGAATCTGCAGCAACTGACAAGCATGCATCATGGACAGCAGGATTGTAAGTGCACTCTGCGCTAAAAGCCCATTCTGCATCAACATCAGCATCACAATCTCCTTTCACAGAAGACTCAACAATGGCTGCATTTGTAGTGGAACCAACATTTGCAGTGGAACCACCCTCTTTCTTCTTAGCCTCTTTGGCCTTCAACTTAGGACACGACTTGATCAAGTGATCATTGGCTTTACAATAATGGCAACGCATCTTCTTTTTGCCCTTATCACCAGAATTGCCAGACGAAGTGCTGCCAGCAGAAGCATTAGGAACATAATTTTTGCCACTCGCAGCAGAACCATAAGAAGTGGCTGTATTACTGTTACCACCCTTTCTTTGAGAAGCAATAAAAGCCTGTTCAACTGCACGCTGCCTAGTCCTGTTTTTTCTAGAAAGTGACTCTTGCAACAGCAATGTGCATAATGCATCAAACTTGACAACTTCAGGATTTCCTTGGGTCATCAATCTCCAAGTACTAGCAAAAGTCTGGTAGGAATCTGGTAAGGCATCAAGAACAGTCTGCACAAGGGAACTGTCAGAAATGACTTCACCTGCAGAAATGAGTTGCTCATTGATATCCTTGACACTAGCAAGGAAAGTGTCCATATCATCTTCCTCATGCATAATCTTCGACTCTAGATCTTTACGCAGCAAAGCAATTTTAGCCTCATTGCGGCTTGCATAAAGACCTGCTAGAATATCCCAAGCCTGTTTTGCAGATTTTGCTGAACGGATGTGAGGAATAATGGTGCGCTTCACAGACAACGCAATCAATGCATGAGCCTGCGCATCCTTAACATCCCAACGAGCTTGTTCTGCTGTAGGCAAAACAACTCTAACAGCTGCAATCCTTGCAGCAAGACCTGCAACATCCTCAACATCGCCTACATCTTCAGAACCAGGACGTACATCAATGCCCTGCACAATGTTCCAGACACCTTTTGACACAAGAACATGTTGCATCATATAAGCCCACATAGGGTAGTTGTCCCCATCCAACCTGTCCTCAGCAGCAAACATCTTGAACACATCTGTGTTGTTGTTGTCAGCCATGGTAAATGCTGCACCTGATGTGAAAACTGCTCGAAAATAGGAGAAATGGAGCGGGAACAACTTGTGCTATATAGCACAAACCGTAGAAGACTATAAGGCACCTGTTATGCAGAAAACGGCAATGACAGAAAATCTGTACAAAATGACGAAATAGCCTGTGTAGTACTGCCCGTAGTGGAAACGGAGGCCGAAATGAGCCCAAATCAAAATTCTGAGCAGACCAAGCTCTTCGAGCTTGCCCAAAATATTTGTCGACCTGCGAACGCTTGCCAAAGCTCACTGAAATCGGAGAAAGTGAGCAGGCGTGTGCTGGAGCAGCTGGCGACTAAGCCCGGGAGGACGTGACCTGCTCTGATACCAATTGTTGGAATTAGGGTTGCAGAGAAACACACACAGCTTGGAGAAGACGAAGGAAGCTCAAGGCACACAATAGAGAGTGTGTTACTTAGTGTGCAATAGAAAGATAGATAGCCCTAGAGTGATGGGCGTATATACAATGCACGGGGGAAAAAACCTCCTAAAGAGGGAAAAAATGCCCCGGCGGTCCTAGTGTGTTCACACACATCACTACCACATGTATATGGTAACACCTGCTGCCATATTTTCTCTGTTGTTCAGGTTCAAGTGTTCCAAGTTTTCGGTGAAAATCTCGTAAGATCTCTCCGAAGAAGTATCAGAAACACTTCCTTCAAAGATCGGCTCTAATGGTTGCACCCAACTTTGGTTTACACTTCCCTCGGTTGATATGACACTTGCTGGTTCCCCTCGTTTTGGTTGATTATTCCGGAGATTCCTGCCCGATCTCAAATTCATCAATTCCCTAAAGGACTGTAGCTTTTCCGTCTCGGCAATTTGTTTTCCCAGGTTTTTGTGGTCAGAATTGATCCAAACTGATTGATTCTTTGTCAATTGTTTAATCTTGTCAGTGGGACAACTTCTGTTTCATCAGGTGAGAATTTTGTTGCTGTTATGCTGAAAAAGACATTATACGCGTATGATGTCTTTTTTCACAGATTTTGACTATTTTGGTTATGCTCACTCTCAGTGACCCCTTTATGCTCTGTTCACTCACAAAATTCAGTTTGAACTCGGTTTGAGCAAGTTATGGCTAATTTAGGCTTTTCTTGGCAATTTTCCGCTTTTGACTTGTTTTTTGGGTCAATTGTGATCCAAATGGGATGAAACTTGAAATATAACCTCTAGACAGCTATTACAATGGATCTGTGTTAGCAAAGTATCAAAATATGTCCAAAATTACGTCAAAGACATCATACGCGTATGATGTCTTTTTCATCAATTTGGGTCCAAACTTGATATTTATGCTTTCTACAGTGTTTGTAACAATCTTGTCAGGTCAGATTTCAAAAATAAGCAGTGGAAGTGCCAAAAGACATTATACGCGTATGATGTCTTTTGTCCCAGATTTTGACTATTTTTGGTTTTAAGCCTTCTTCAATGTTTATAATTGAGTTTCAAGTGTTTTTGTCAGGTCTGAATGTAAAAACAAGATTTGAATCCAAAATTTCCTATTCTTTGCGTTTCTTGGACTCCGACTTGTCTTTTTGGGTTCCTTTGAGTGTTAATGCTCTTGTTTTAAGTTGATCTCAAGGTAAAACCCCCCTTCTAAACACTCTGGCAATGTCAAATTTTCAATTTTAGTCTCTGTTTAGGTCCTAAGACATCATACGCGCATGATGTCTAAAGTTGCAGATTTCCAGTTTTTCAGCACAGAACTCTTCCAATAGCTCTTTTAAGTGCTCAGCAACAATCAGTTACACAGAAAATTTTTCTGAACTTTGTTTATTGCATATTTCACTACCAAAGCGACTTTTTCAGTGATCTAACATGCAATCAAACACATCAAGCAAATAGAACACCAATTGATAGCTCTAGATCAGGATCAAATCAGGCCCTACCTAAGCTACTTCTAATCATAAAATGGATTTTTTGCAATTGAAAATATAAAGAGATTTACTACCACACAAGGAGTAGCAAATGCTTTTTATGTCAACAACCACTTAAACACCATAAAAAACAATCTAACCTAAGCTAAACTAAAAATACTGTCAACACGGAAGACCCAGGAATACACCACTTCCTAGTATCTCTCAAGACCTTCGGAGTCCACTACTCCTAGATCTTTTCTAACTAAAGTATACAAAGTAGTTTATACGACTCACCTCGTAGGATTAGTCTAAGGTCACCTACTTAGGGCTCTCGTCCCCGGCAGCGGCGCCAAATGTTAAGGCGGTTACGCCGCTAGCGGAAGCTAAATAGCGAGAACTCAACCAACAACAGAATTTGTCAGACGAGGACGAAGCTTGACCCGCAGGCGCATGGAAACAACTAGGTGGGTGTCAAATCACCTACTCGACCTTCTAATGACAATCACTACTAAGGAAATCAAATCTAAGTTCTAAAACACGCAAGTGACTGAAATCCGTACTACGAACGAATGCTATACGAAACAGGATCTAGAATCATCGAATCGATCTCAAACTCAAGGGGAAGTCTATGCACTAGGTAAGAACAACACCCTAAAGACTTGAACTGCAAAATCAACCTATAACCACTCCGTGCGGTAAACGCGTATGAAGACAGGCCGAAAAATACAGGTGACCGAAACTTGACCCCGATGGTACTAATGTGTAGCTCTACTCATTGTGGTTCTATAGATATGCTGCACGCTCTATTCCGACACACGAGCTGGAAGAAAACTCACACCGAAGCTCGTAGGAACTTACCACACGTAGAAGCCGATAGCGCGCACTCTTGGTATCTGTGCGTAGCTCTCACCGTTGCTAACACAATGGCGGTGTCGCTTCTCCAATGGCAGCCCCGTAGCTCGCGTAGCAAGGAGATAAGACTCTCTCTCAGACTCTCTCTCTCTCTCTCAGACACAGTCACGGCACTCAAAAACTCCCTTCGATTAATAATTGAATCCTCCCTTAGGTTACAAAACTTTGGCTTATATACCTCAGCCTTGGAGGTGAAAACATCTCTAATTATTTACATCAGCAGGTGAAATTACGTCGGGATTACAAGCTGGAAACTCAATTGAGTCCCGTTACTTAATGAATGGCTCAAATCAAAATTAATGTCGGAAAGACATTTATTACAATCAATGGTTACAAAATGATGGGTGTGAACAAAAATGCAGGTGTGATCCTCTGCTGGCTCAACAATGGGTGTAAGATGGTGGGCTCGGGGATAACCTTACCTCATTTTGGTCTGCAAACCTAGGTGCAAGATTGGCTCGGGGAGGACCTCGTGAGCTGAGGGTGTGTAAGTGTGTTGAGGCTATTGGCCGACCCAAATGTGCACCAGGGAAGAGTGACAACCATGTGAGCAAGTGGCATGGGGGTTAGCAGGCGACATTGACAAAGAGAACAAAGAGTTTCACTAAATATATTGCATGCTTGACGTGTTGGCCAATGTGTGTATACCCGAATCTTGTAGGTGTGGCTCCATTGGTAGGGCACAATGCCAATTTTTAGCTCCGTGTTGTCCATTGGTGATTGCAGGCTGGCAGTGCCAAATCAAGGCAACAAGGAGAAGTCGGGCAAAATGACATAACTCCATGAGGGTGTAGTTGGTGTGGAGAGATGCATGAGAATGTATGTGTGTGTGATGGGTGCATGTCTCGTCTACAATCAATGCACAAGTCCAAGGTTTCTACAATCATTAGGATTTAGGAGGTGTGCTTTGTGAAACTTTGGCTTGTAGCAAGGCCTACCATGGGTGTGTAGGTGAGTGAGAATTAAGATGGATAATGGCACTCGTGGCATCGGATTCTGGCATATGCGTTTGCAATGCATTAATCGATAGGTGGGGGTCTAGGTAGGTTTCAATAAGAGTGTGTGTGTGTGTGTGAGCTTCAAAAGCAGCCAATGCATGTGTGTTTAATTTTTCTTTTTTATATTTTGAAAAAGTTCATTTAGAAGACATTCCCACGTAGGCAACAAGGTAGCAAATGTGTGTGTGTGTGTGTGTGTGTGTGTGTGTGTGTGTGTGTGTTTGTGTGTGTGTGTGTTCATGAGAGAGTGGCAAGGGTCATCATGAGAGAGTGGCAAGGGTCATAGGGAGAGTGTATCATGATAATCACTCGAGAGAAATTCATTTAGGAGACATTCCCACGTAGGCAACAAGGTAGTGACGGGAGCAAAGCGAACCCCGAACCCCCGACGGCCTCTAAAACATTAGGGACCGAATGGCGCGCCTCGAGCCTGTCATGGTAAAGCAAACAGGGGCCACCACCTAGCTTCAGTGGCTAGGACGCAAACAACATACCACCATAACAAAGTTTTCATCCAAGAGACATGGATGCTTGGGAGTAATGATGAAGAGGAAGGGGAATGAGAGAGAGAGAGAGAGAGAGAGAGAGAGAGAGAGAGAGAGAGAGAGAGAGAGAGAGAGAGAGAGAGAGAGAGAGAGAGTATAGCGGCTTAGTACTTAGGTACCACAGAAGGATTGCGAATCTGCACACCCTTCACACATACACAAGCTCACTCCAAACACAAGACTAGGTGGCGATTCTGCACACCTCACATGGGCAAAACATTGCAAGAAACATACTCACAAAACCTCAAGCTTTATTTAGAGAATAAGGCGATGATATGGGGAGCATAGGGTAGGGGAAAGAGAAGGGAGAGAGTGGTAGAGCACATGGCGGATAGGTGGGAGCTGATGGCGAAGACTTGCACGAGGGTTATGGCCATCATCCTTCATTTAGCTACCCTTCATCTTCCATAGCCCAAGGGTGTAGAGGTCATGCTCAAGAAGAGCATGGTGATTGCGGTGATGGTGATGGTGTGGGTGTGTGTGTGTGCACTAGGCGCACACAGTGCATAGTGTACTCTTTGGTGATGTTGTGTGTGTTCTTTAGTGTGATGGTGACCCCTCTTTATATAGGGGAGGAGGGGGGAGAAATTCTAGAATTTAGAAATGAAGAAATCATTGTCTACACAGGCCATGTGAGTGTGGGCCCCACTAGTCTGGCTGTGTGTATATGTGCTAGAACAGCAGTCTCATGAGAGAGAGACTAAGAGAGAGATATGGGTGAATGGAAAAAAGAGAGGTGACATGGAGAATAAAGTAATTACAAGAGGGGAGAGAGGGGAGTGTGTTCAGAGGTGAATCTGTGTGCAGATGTGTGTGAACACAAGAAAAATCAGGTAGCCACCGGGTGGGGATGGGTCCGTGGGCACCTTTTTCAGTGAAACTGAGTGTGTGTGAGTGTGGGGGAGGTTATCTGGCTACAGGACATGAGACATGGCGCCCTTTAGAGAGAGAGGGGGATCTTTGGGTCATGGGATATGATAGGAGAGAGAAAAGGGGGGTGGGGTATACTGTTTTGGAAGATAGGAGAGGTGGCATGTGAGTTAGAATGTATTATTGGTGAGTTAGAATGTATTATTGGTGAGGGGTGGGGTAGCTTGAGGGGAGAGAGAAAGGGGAAAGGACAAGGGGAAGAGAGAGGGGGTTGACCTTTTGAGTGGAGGAGAGGAAAAGGGACACACGGCGGGGCAACAGTGAAGAAAAAGGAGGCAAGGTGGGGATGGGCTGCCCCGCAGGCATGAGGTGGCCTATTTTACCTTTCTCATATATTTACATAATCATACTTTATTTTTTCTTACTTTTTCCAATGCCTTTTATCACTCCCTCCCTAAGAGGGGGTTTTCATGGGGTGGGGACGAGAGAAGAGGGGTATGGGAGCTTGGCTTGTGAAAAGCCCCCATTAGTAGAAAATGTGTGTGTGTGTGTGTGTGTTCATGAGAGAGTGGCAAGGGTCATAGGGAGAGTGTATCATGATAATCGCTCGAGAGAAATTGCTCTCATAAAAAGTCTTGCAATCTGTAGTAAAAAATCACCATGTTTGCACAAATGGTTATCAAGGACAAGTTTTATAGTCCCCATTGATATCATTCTTTATACGCAATCATGATTCAGAAATTCTCACAACTGACTAAATTTGAAATCCATCTCAAAATTGCATTGTTGTTCAAAAGCAATACACAATGAATAGACAGACAACTGGGACTAAGAACACTTAATATTAAACAGAACTTGATGAAACTTCTTGACAGGTCTTAAAACACCTTGTTGCAACTGAGGGAGGTGAAAAAGTGGAAAAAAGTTACAAAAGTTAGCACCTAGATAATAAGTGCACTTAATATCTGGGGGCTTTAAAAAGCAAGATTCTAACCATCTCTCAACTCTACAAGTATTAGCATAGTGTATACACAGAAGGCTCTGATTCAAGTTTGGTAGCATTTGGATTGGTAAGTTGCTAGAGAGGCTCAAAAATTACTAGAGCCAAATTGCAGATACAAAATTTGGCCTAGGATTGAACCAAACTTCATGAAACGTGATTTATGGCTTGATTGAGGTGTGAATAGCCAGCACAAACCAGAAAACTTGAAAAATTCCGTCATTTTGACCTTGGAGATAATATGAATGCTTATTATCTCTCACCTTAAAAATTCAACCTTTACAAGTTTTTTCAAATGGAATTGGGTCTAGGTATTAATAGAGTACTTGAAAGAAGTTTCAAGTAATATGGACATCATTTGACTCGTATGACCACTTGATTTGCAATTGAAACTAAGCAGATCACTTTTCAAGGATCACTTATCACGAAGTGGATGATGATCTACCAAATGCTTATCTGCTCTTAGTGGAAATGATTCTGAGATGGTTAGATGATATTGTATCTTTGGTGACCATTGCTCAAGTAGATTCACAGATTCCACTTCCAATTACATCATGATTGATAGTGCAATCAGCTTTGTATCAAAGATGGAATTCTACTTTTGTGCATAAGACTTGAGGAACAAGCAAACTACTTAGATCAAGCTGATACCACGATAGTGGGAATCCATTTTGCAGAAGACCAAAATTTGCACAACGATCAACATGGTTAAGAGTTTTATTGTCCTACTATCAGAAGGGATGTTCATGCCTATGCAAACAATTATTGTTCCTAGTGCAAAGAAAGAGCAACCATTCCACACCACGTTATTCTAGACATCCGTTACACCAAGGTGGAGTAGCTATCTGGTAGAATATTTGAGAAATCGGACATTCCCAAAAGACATGAGCAAACAAAGACAAAGAGCAATCGAGAGCAACCAACTATACAATGGTCGGTCAGCAACTCTATAGACGAGGAAAAGACCAACAACTTAGACTCTATGCCAATGAAGATGAATACTTTCCTATTTTACAACAAGCACACATTGGGCTAGCATGAGGTCATTTCTCTCATGAAAATACAACTAGAGCTATACTGATGGTTGACATCCCTGTTTGCCGATGCAAAAGTATTTGTTTGATGATGTGACTCTTGGCAAAGAGAAAAAATGCCAACTAGAATCGATATCATGCCATTGCGGCGTATGGTGGGGGCAAGAGCATTTGCTAAGTGGGGTATAGAATTTGTTGGTCCAATACAGCCTGCCTACAAAAATCACGCATAATATATCATTGTGTCCATAGATCATTTGACTAAATGGCAAAATCTAGAGACACTAGGAGAAATGATACTCAAACCACTACTACAATATTATATGAGTGCATATTTACATGATATGGACTTCCTATTGAGCTCATGAGTGACAGAGGAACACACTTTCTCGACGAGATAATAAAAAATCTACTGAACGAGTTTATGGTGATCCATAACAAATTCGTGCCCTATCATTTCCTTGACACCAGCAAGGAAGTGTCCATATCATCTTCCTCATGCATAATCTTCGACTCTAGTTCTTTATGCATCAATGCAATTTTTGCCTCATTGCGACTTGCATAAAGACCAGCCAAAATATCTCAAGTCTGTTTTGCAGATTTTGCTAATCGAATGTGGGGAGTAATAGTGCTCTTCAAAGACAATGAAATCAATGCATGAGCCTATGCATCTTTTACATCCCAATGAGCTTGCTCAACCATAGGCAAAACAGCTCTGGCAGCAGCAATCCTACAACCAAAACGTGCAACATCCTCAACATCGCCTACATCCTCATAACCAAGACGTACATCAATGCCCTGCATAATGTTCCAAATGTCCTTGGACATAAGGACATGTTGCATCATGTAAGCCCACATAGGGTAATTGTCCCCATCCAATCTGTCCTCAACAACAAACATCTTGAACACATCTATGTTATTGTCAACCATGGGGAATGCCTGCACTTGATGTGAAAATTGCTCGAAAAGAGGAGAAACAAAGTGGAAATATGTGCTATATAGCACAAACCGTAGAATATTGTAAGGAAACTGTTATGCAATAAATAGCTCTGAGAGACATTTTACACAAAATGACAAAATATCCTGTACAGTACTACCTATATGGAAACGGAGGCCAAAATGAGCCCGAATCAAAAATTTTAGCAGACTTTGCCCTACGAGCCTACCCAATTTTGTTTTTGACCTGCTGACGCTCGTCAAAGCTCACAAAAATTGGAGAAAGTGAGCAAGCATGTATTGGAGCTGCTGGCGACTAAGCCCAAGAGGACACAACCTGCTCTGATACCAATGGTTGGAATTAGGGTTGTAGGAAAACACACATAGCTTGGAGAAGACAAAGGAAGATCAAGGCACACAACAGAGAGTATATTACTTAGTGTGCAATGGAAAGATAAGATAGCCCTAGAGTGATGGGCATATATACAATGCACGGGAAAAAAAACATCCTAGTGGGGGAAAAAATTCCCTAGAGGTCCTAAGTGTGTTCACACACATCACTGCCACATGTATATGGTAACATCACCCAATAGCAAGAGCTAATTGTGGTGAGAAAGACGAGAGCGTCCAACAATAGAGGAATTCCAATGTTCGAGTGAATCATTCCGAGAAATGTATTTCCCAAGCGAGGCAACCAGGTTCATCATAACATGATCTTTCAACAAAAAAAACATGACAAGTGACATTCTCAACATATCATTTCATAAGGCACCTCACCCCAAAAATAAAAGCATCAAATTATCCCAAACAAAATCTTTATTGCAAAGTAATGGATCATTATTCCATCGGTTCACAATATTATGTTCAAAAGTATCATCATGGAAAGAAAATTGACAATAATATACTCTTAGATGATATTACGTAACATTACTTGATTGATCACTAGAAAAGGAGAACACTCTTACAAAATTGCATACCAAAAAATCTTTTCCATTGATGCAATCAATAGCAACAAATGCAAAACACTCTTGAGATTGAGAAAATCCATAGTAATGTGTTTGTAAAATGTCACTTGACAACCTTTCAATCAAAAGTTTGCAAGATTTGTGGATAAAAAACCCCAAAGACATGGCACTAAACCATGATCATCACTACTGCAATTTAATGTTAGAGTGGGATAAAATAGCTTAATACAACACAAAAAACCACCTTTTCTTACTTAGTATTAAGTAAGGCTGCACATGCCCTAGATCCTCCTAAATCTTGGTACAATTCAACCTTTGACAAAGTAGCTTGGTGTAAAAAACTCATGATTTGACCTAGCCTATGTATTACTAAATAATCAAATTCCTACATTGGCATTACCCACCTAGAAAATCTTCCTACTATATGGGGCTTGTTGACTAAATATACCAAAGCTTAATGATCAACATAGATGATAGATCACTACTTTGTTTGTCACCAGCAAGCAGCGCTTGAATTTTTGCAAACAAAAAATTATCCCTAAACTGTGTAGTTCTTTTTTGTAGGTGTGAGCACTCTCTAGCACAATAAATTGGTTTGGTGCCGCTACTTTAGGGTTGGATGGTGGTAGCTAAGCCTCCCTATGGGTTAAATTCTAGTGGTGATAATGGTGGTAATTGGAGTGAGGGTGTTTGAAATTGTAATTGTCTTCTTGGTTTCAAGAATTGGTGGACTACCTGAACTTTTGACTTATCCCAAGCCTATGGTTTCTCATCCCAAGGATCATTTCTAGTAGGTCCAAGGTGTCTTCCACCAATTCCAGAATGGTTTATACCACTCCATGGGTGGTTTCTACCAGTTAAAAGGTGATTTTTATGTCATTAGGTTCTCCCCCCACCAATGTCTAGGTGCGTTCAATTGGTTTCTACCATTACAATGGTAGAAACAATGTCCTCCTATGGTTCCTAGACTAGTTTCTAACAGCTCACTAGTTTTTACCCTTTCCTTCACTACTTTATAGTGTAGGCAACTCTAGTTTCTAGCAAGTTTGTGGTGCTTTCTACTTATCCCAAGCTTATGGTTTCTCATCCCAAGGATCATTTATCGCAGGTCCAAAGTGGCTTCCACCAATGCCAAAATGGTTTCTACCATTCCATGCGTGGTTTCTACAAGGGATTTGTATGTCATTAGGTGCACCCCCCACCAATGTCCAGGTGCATTCTACTACCTTTAAAGCAAGCA
The DNA here is from genome assembly GCF_014529385.1 of Adiantum capillus-veneris. NCBI lineage: Eukaryota > Viridiplantae > Streptophyta > Polypodiopsida > Polypodiales > Pteridaceae > Adiantum > Adiantum capillus-veneris. The sequence continues at coordinate 51,779,675 of NC_140958.1, read as the reverse complement.
AGAGTTAAAATGAACATACTAGTTTATAGAGACTTCTTGGCAATTAAGGGTGGACACATTCGTCGAGCAACATCAACAATTACTTGAGAGCAGCCATTGTACATGCACGTTGTTGTGCTGTGGCACATATATAGTGGGAGCGGGCATTAAACGATTTATCTTGTGACTTTTTGATGCATAAGTATACTTCACATAATACTCATATGCATAAATGAAAGCTTTCTACCATACCTTAGTATTTACCTTTGAAGTAATATAAATGTACATTACTATTAGAAAGTATTGTAAGAGAAGTATCAATGATTGTGCCTCTTTTTGTCTGGGGGAAAAGCATTTGTATATTTCTTCTAATATCTGAGCTATACCCTACCATATATAAATTATTTTCTTCTTTTCACATTTATTTAATATTAAAACCCTTCAATAATGCATACCTTCTTGGATACATACAAGAGGGAAGGGCCTACTAGAAGACTTTATGAAAAGGAAGATCCAAAGCTTCTTGGACCATCCCACTTTGAAAATACCAACCTAAGGGCATGGAGAAAAGGCCAAAACCAAGTCAAGCTCTTTTAGTAGGCCAATTTTTCTTTTTGAAGCATGTCAATCCGAGTTATAGGTCAAAAGTTAAAGGGAAAACAGTGAAAAATCCTCTCACAACTACACTGCAAGAAGAGATGGTAAACAGGTGAATCAAGTGAAAAGAGGTAATCTTGGTCTTTTTCCAAAAATAAGATATTTAGAGGATAAAAAACACAAGCATGTGAATGTGACACCTCAAAGATGCCTTGAAGGACAAGACACACAAGTTGGGACCCCTTGCTGGAGCCACACAGAAGATGCCTAGGTGAGGCCCACATACATCATGCACCCACATGGACCCTCAACGACTAGAAATTCTGAATTTCATGATATTTTGAGTCCTCATGTTTCCCATTTTAAGAAATATCCAAATAACATTTGATTTGGGCTAATTCTTTAGCCTAATCAAGTGATTGTGTAAAACATGGCTCCCTCACCTATAAAAAGGGCAACCTTCTCTTCATTGGGGGCAATTTTATGAGTGAGTGAGAATAGCTCAATTCCATAGTGACACACTCATCTTAGTGCCATACTTTCCCTTGAAGAAAGGCTGAAGTCTTGCCTCATGTTCTCTCTCCATTAAGGTGGTGATGATTGGTCTCATGTAAGATATATGATGCTAGTTTTTCTTTCATTTCCATATCTAGTCCAATACTTGTCTCTAACTCTATCTCTATCTCTCATTATCTATCTTTAATACCACCACCACACTTAGATCTATCTCTAATTATATCTTTACTCCTCCTTTCATCTCTCTTATTGTGTCCTAATTGTTTCCTTGGAAGGTATTCAAGCAACAATCTTGTCAATGTAACGGACACAACCTTCTTGTGGGAAACAATTATGTGCACAAGGTTAGTAACCATATATATCCTTTTCTTTCACAAGCATCTCTCTCTCTTAAGGTTCTCATTCTCTTCCACAAACTCTAGAATCTCCTTGCTACAGGTACTTCTCTCCCCGCAGTATCCTTATTGCCTAAGGGAAACAATAGGGCTTGGGAGAGAAACTCTCTTCTTCTTCACACCTAAGTATATCATTGATGAATAACCATAATCCACATAGAGGAAATTTCTTTCATTTCCATTCTCTATTAGGGTCAACATTTGGATTAGTCGAAAGATTCACTTTCAGCAACGCATAGTGTTTCTATTTGGTCCTGAAAGGCTCAGTGAAATACTTCTCTCACCAGATCCCATCATACTACCTATTATTGACTATAACTTCTCTTTTGATGTGAATGTGGTTATTTTATTATGAATCAAGAGGACTTGTACTCTTTCTTCTTTAGCTCTAGAAGCTATGTTGTCTACATCTTAGCTCCTTATCATAACCCTTGAGCTTCCTCACAAACTCTCACAGCAAGAGGCCCGGTGCCTTCCTGGCAAGACCGCCAACTTCTTGACAACGTATCTCGACTTCCACATAGATGTGCAAAGCATAAGAGATGGTAGAGTGTTTGCATTGGAGCATACAAACACCTGCTACTTGTGAGGAAATACCAAGCCACAAGATTCACAAATGTCTTCGATGATGAGACAACGTGATCTATGACAATTAGATGAGGAAAATGGATGAATTGTGTATACATGATTTTGCCCTAGTTTTTTAAGTATGTCTTTGCAAAACTCAAACTTTTGAAAATCCTGTTCCAACAATTATTGCACCCTATCCCTCTCCTAGCTAGCATCCATGGTGCTTTAGGAAGCACAATCTTCCCATTAGGGGGACGATATGGAGTAACAGAGGTGGGGAGACGTTTCAAGACCCTCAAATGTTCCCTCGCCCCCAATGAGTCCTTCTTGCCAATAATGTGGTTCCACAGGGTGTGTGCTACATTCTTGAATATGCGCATGGGATCCAAGAGGTGTTGTATTTTTAAGTCCTTCCAATATGGAAGCCTTAAAAATATGGAATACCTTGACATACCTTTTGGTGGAGTACTCGGAGGTGGATTGTTGTTGTAGTGCTCTTCCCAAATGGTTGCCCAATTGGCCATCGTGAGATTTAGAGGCGTCTTCCCATTTGTTGGAGCCTTGTGCTTGCTATGACCTTGGGGTAAGAAATGATGGTTGTTTGGATAGATTACCGTGCGTAAGGCATCCAGCCTCTTTGTCACCAATGATGGCCCGTAGGTAGGACATGCATTGTGGCCCAATGTGGAAAACCTTGCATAAATATCATATTGTTAGAGAGAAGCTTCAAAATAAAGGGAGAGAGAATACAGAGAGAAGGAAAAGGGAGATACCATAAATCTCTCCAAGCCCAGGATAGTCTTGCATAGAACCTCGTTGAGTAATCAACAAATTTATGAACAACCAACTTGGTTAACGTAAGAGATTCAATAGTAGACTGAATAATATTACAAACTTTAGTCACCTTATAGAAGTGCCCAGACCAATCCATGAGCTCTTATGGTGATTGAAAGGCCCACATATAATCTCAATAGATATGACACATAGAGTGCAAAATGTTTCATAAGCTTTCAGTTTCATAATTTTTCATGCCACTCCAAATTTGCCTTTGCTAAACATTAGGACCCATAACACCCAGTGTGCATGCATTTAACAAAAAATTATACAAACCTGCATTTTCATGATTATAATTTTCAATGCTTGTGTCCTCTGATGTTCACATCACATAGGGATAGAACTAAATACTTTTCACTGCCATCACATGCAAGCTATGCTAGCATATTTGGACCATAATAGAACGTGAAAATCAATCACATCCAGGTACCAATAATGAAACATTTTCCAAAAAAATGAAAAGAAAGCCTTGTTATATGCATAAACAACCATCCCTTAATGTTGCTTAACTGTCCTTATAACCTTTTTTTTTTTTGCTCAATATCCAACAACTTTTGGCCAATGAAATTTTTTCAAAATTTCTCTTGATACAATGTACTCAAAATGGTCTAATAAATGGATATCACTAGCACCTAGGGACTTTGTTATGACATTAATTGGAAAAATAGGTGCCAATGTTAGTCTTAGAGACTCATATTATCCACATGTGGAATATGTCTCACGTAATGATGTCAAAAAATAGGACATCTATCAAGTATATGGTGTACTTGTGTGTGGAGGTAAATATTGTAAATGCTTAGCAAAACAAGTGAGAGGGACCCTCATAAACATTGCTTTACACTGGTTAAACCAAACTCCATGGGTTCCTATACTATATTACACCCTTGTGAATAGCAAAATGTGTCAAAGAAAACCGTACCATATAGGTCTATAACTATAGGTTGCACAAATGTATCTAAGACACTACTCACCCAAAATTATTTTCTCCTACATGACCTTTTCTCGTGTCTAAAGATCAAAATGGATAAGAGAATTCTAGCAAATGCATTTGACTTGGAAAAATCACTCAAATCATGTATAGGAATGAAAGTAAACCAAATCATATGCTTACCTAGAGGTGGAAAATAGCTTACATTTACCTGAAGTCAAGTGCACTTTCCAAACCTGAAAGGTACATTACCAAAAATCCAGCCTCAAAAGACCTAGTATGTCTTTGATATGTCAAACACTAAATGAGAGATTAGCTAAAACAAAAAATATTGAACTCATAACCCTAGGTATTGCCTTGGAAATCTAAACCCCTTGGTTAGATCTTGCATGGAAACGGCTTAAACTATCAGTTTAAGCCGCTTCCATCAGTTTAAACTATAAGTTAATGGCGGTGACCAACACAGTCTACCGTGTCCTGCAATAGTGATTGAAATCAGCTTATGAAGTTGAACTTATCAATTAACAGTGATCAACATAGTCTACAGTGCCCAATAGTGATTGAAATCAACTTATAAGAATTGGACAAAATGAAGGGTACCATTGCGTCTATTCGCACACCAACATGATACATGAGGTCGGTAAAGGGAGATTTCACAAAAGCAAAGAAAGGTGGAAGCATTCAATTGAGTCCCATGATTGGCACAAGATGCTTCAGGTAATGTCTCTTTCTCTATTCTCTCTATTGTTTGTTTTTTAGGACACATATGATTTGTGTGTATGACTTTCTCTCACTTTCCATTCCTCTAATTTACATTGTAATTCATTCTGCCGGTGAGTATGTGTATATGTCGGGATAGGAAAGTCATTTTTAAACTTGGAGAGCTAGTAAGGTACACCACAAGACTCCACTCAACTACACTTTTTTAATGTACAGAATAACCTCAACTAGCAGTTAGGGTATTCTTGTGAGTTTCTTGCAGATTTGTGAGCTCCAAGGAAATTGAAATAGATGCTATCCCTGCTGCTCAAGCACTTGTAGCAAAAACTGTGTGTGCCATTGAGGACGCATTTACTTGATTGGTCCTTCTTAGTCAAATCCACCTCTTGATTCGCATAGTGGAGGAGGCTGCTATATGTGGAGTAGTGCACGCACGATGGATGTTCTTTTTAGAGAGGTTTTTAAAGACTCTCAAAGATTTTGTGCAGCTACGGTCTCAATTAGAGGCATGTATGGCCGAAGGGTGGATTGTGCAAGAGGCATTTGTTTACATCTCAAAGTATTTGGCACAAGTTGATCCTTCAATGCCTCACATGTGTTCAGACAATGAGGATGCAAGGATGACTTCACACTTGCCAAGTGGAAAGGGAAAATTATTTAACATGGATATGAATCAATTCTGAGTGGTCAATAAATTTTGTATTCTCAATGCAAAGGTTATGACCAAGTGGGTAGACTTGTGGACAATGGCTAAGGCAAGGCGTTTGCAAGAGAGAGAAGCATGGAAACAAGTACATGGAGGAATGAGGGCACCCCTAGTGCCTAGACACCTTGCATGTTTCCCATATTTCATTAGTGTGGAGTGGATTCATGAGAGAATGACCGAAGAAAAATCACGCGGAGAAGACATCACCAACAAAGAGTGGGAATATGCACGAGGTTGCATACCAAAGCTAGAGTACTCATATACCTAAACCATATTGTATAGTTTTTTCTTGATTTTATCTTTGTACTTGTTTGATAAAAGATATTTTCCAATTTTGTAGTGACTTTCCTTTAACTCTATGTGGTCAAAGGGTCATCACTTTTGTACGTGCCACATTCACGAGCGTAGAACCACCATGGAATGTGGCATCATGGGTAACTTTGACACAGATGGTGATTAAGCCAGGTACCATGGAACAATTGAACGGATACTAAAGGTTTATTTTAGAACCTTGTATACCTTCAATTTTGAGTGCAAGTGGTTTGCAAATGTGTCTAGACGACATGAGAATGGCCTCTACATGGTGGTGTCTAGTGTGCATCACACAGGGAGGTATGCCAATTTAGTTTTGCCACACAATTGTGAGCAGTTGAGTGACTACCGTTATCATTCTTATTTGCTTGTAACATTAATTATACCAATGTTACTCACTTTGATCTTCTCTTCTATAGGTCATCTATATCCCAACAATCCACCAACCAAAGCTTTGGTTCATATTCCCGTAACACCTCAAGGGAGTAATATTTTTTCCACTAATGAAGTAGAGACTATCTTCTACCCTCTTCCACCTCCTACTTTGGATGAGGGGGAGACAGAGGAGAGGGAGATCAATGAGCCAAGTCTGGCCGGCTGTAAATCTTAGCGAGGATGATTGTCATGATGATTAAGATGATGAGATGGAGGATGAAGAATTTGAAGATGATGAAGCCAACACATCCACAAACGACAATTCTATTTCTCTCTTTATTGATTTAGGAGCCATGGGATTATAATTGGATGATGCTTCTTGTAGGGATCTTTTGGAAGATGATTTATAAAAACTTTGTATACTTTAAGTTATGAATTTTTTTGGTCGTGTCATCCATTCATCTCCCCCTCCCCCCTTCCTCTCTCTAATTTTGTGAAGCATGCTAAATTATGTTAATCAGGTGATAGTGATTAGTTTAGTTGTAACCAAGTGTAATCCCACATAGCTAACTATTGTTCCATGTTTTGATATCTTTTTTTTTATAAAAAAATTGTAAATTTTATATAATGTTCTTTAAGTTTTATTAAGGGGAGGGAAACCAAAATTTGAGAGGGAGGGGGGGTAACTATGGCGCAATAGCAGGGGTAACTATCATGCTAATAGTCATGGAAATAATTGCGGTAATATTTTAAATGCAACCCCCCTGTCCTCCTCTCTCTTCCCTCTCCAGCTGATTTTGGACATTCTCTCTACAAAACGTGGTACCGCGGTAAACAATTCGAGATTTTCATAGTGTCATATGCACATTTTTAGTTGTTTAGATTATGCTTTGGTGCCACAAACACATCACAAAAATTGGATGATAAGGTTCTCCAATGTATTTTTGTTGGTAATAGTACTGAAAGCAAAGGTTACATTCTATACAATCCACAAACAATACGTATCTTGGTTTCACATGATGTTGTGTTTGTGGAAGATTTTGTTCAGCCTTTGGTGTCAAGTATAGAGACAATAATGTAAGCTCACATGACATTTATGAGAGTTTGTTGCCTCTTTTCAGTGGTGGAAACTTAAATGTAAACTCCAATGAGGAAAATGTACATCCTATGGTGGTTTTTGAAAATGCTACAGATTAGTCTATTTCTTATAAAAATGTACATGATGTACTTGATGTGGGAAGGGTTGAAAATGAGTAGGATAGAGGTATATCAAAATTTGTTGGTGCATACTTTGCGTGACAATAAATTGGATGCACCTTTGTTTAGTCGTACTCGCTCAGGTTCTTGCCATGCTTCTTATGGATCACATTGTTATGCTTTGGTTGTTTCTAGCTTATGTGATGTAGATGAACCTCCCTCTTTTGATGAAGCACAACATTTAGAACATTGGATGGCTCCCATGCAATCAAAATATGATGCACTTATAGAAAATGACATATGGACTTTATGTGATTTGCCTCCTAGCAAAAAGGCCATTGGTACAAAGTGGGTTTACAAGTTGAAACGCAAGTCGGATGGTGAGATTGATCGCTATAAGGCTTGACATGTGCAAATATAAGAAAGATTTGTATGGGTTGAAGTAGTCTCTTTGTGCTTGGTATGAGAAAGCTGACACTCATTTGGTCAAATAAGGCTTTTAAAATAGTCCAACATAAAGCACTTTGTATGTAAAGTGTGAGGGTGATGTACTTCTCATTGTTGTTCTATATGTGGATGATTTGCTAATCACTCATCCGAATGAGACACATATTGCTCAGTTTAAGAATGATTTGAATGCTACTTTCAAGATGAAAGATTTGGGATTGCTGCATCATTACTTGGGCATACAAGTTAAGCAATAAGATTGTTTTATTGGCTTGTGTCAAACACGTTACATAGAGACATTACTCTGTAAGTTTGGACTTGAGGATAGCAAGCCTATTGCCATTCCCATGGAAACAAGTTTGAAGTTGAGTCTTCATGATGCTAGTGATCCTGCCAATGTCACTCTTTAACAAAATGCTCTTGGATGCCTTATTTATGTATGCAATATGAGGCCGGATATTCATTTTGCAGTCTCATGGGTCATCAGTTTTATGCATAGCCCATGGTCTAAGCATTGGCAGACTCCTTAACCAAATCTTTTGCTACTTGAGTGGCACTTAACATCTTGGGTTGTTTTATCCCAAGGGGGGATCATTGCCACCAGATTTAAATGCTTTTTAGGACTTAGATTGGGTTGGGTTGTTATGACACACATGTTTCCTCGAGTGGTTTTTGTTTCATGCTCGTCAGTTCATGCATATCATGGTTGAGCAAGAAGAAAACTACTATGGCACTTCCAATTGTGAGGCTAAGTACATGGAATTCTTCACAGCTATGGTTGTATGTGTATGGATCAAATGCCTTATGGCTGATTTGGGTGTTGTACATGACACTACCAATATCATCTACACCCACAGTGAGTGCATTGGTAGTTGCAAGGAACCCAAATTTTCATGCTCGCACAAAGCACATTGAGATGCCTTATCACTATGTCAGGGAGAGACTCTCAGTAGGAGAGATCATCTTGGCTTATGTGCCAACACAAGAAAACCTTGCAGATCTTTTCACGAAGGAATTGTCTCATGAGAAGTTTGAAGCTTTTTACAAAGCTTTGTGCTTACTCCCCTTTGTGCACTAATATGATCTCAGGGCATGGCACTTCCCTATACTCTATGTGCCAGATCTCATTCACCACATCACTCCCAAGGGGAATTTGTTACCATACATATGTTGTATTATGTGTGTGAGCACACTTAGGACCACTAGGGCAATTCTTCTCTCACTAGGAGGGTTTTTCCCATGTGCATTGTATACACAGTGCCATGTCCAAGTGAGGTGGCCACCATGTACATACAACATGCAAAAACATAACATCAAAATGAAATGTCTAGAGAGAGCATATGTACCTATTCATGCTCAACTCTAAGGAGACTATCATTGTCCATATTATTGATGAAACTCTACATCACATTTGCCATTGTTTGGTATATTATGAGATATGAGGCTGCTTTCATTGTCTATTGAAAGAGGGTTTGGACCGTTGGCTAGAGTCATGAGATATCAAGATCGGAGATGCCTCGAGCTATTTTTTATAGAGATACACAAACACAAGAAAATTCCCTTAAGGAGATCAAGCACTGGGAGACATTCACAGAGGGAGATCACTGACTTCTTTAGAGAAGAAACTCAATAGCTAGATGAAAAGCTTCACAACAAACTTCAGAGCCCATCTGCACCAGAGGTGTAATAGTTGACAGAGCCATTGAGCTCGAGAGAGCTAGTTGCCCACGTCTACGAGGGAGACCATGAAATCAACGGAGGCTCCATCAGAGGATCATGACTATTATTAGCACGATATGGAAGACATCCAGTAAAACTATTTACAAAGGCAGACATTGATGATGATCTTCATTGATCGATGTCATACTTTCTCAGATATCCGATGTTGGGCATCCTTGGTGATGCTGATGATGTTGATTTTAGTTTTTCACTTCACTTCATTTTTTAGTTTGTACTCAGACACTGTATTAGATCCACCAAGATTGTAACAGTTTGGTCTCATAGGTCATTTTGGCCTTTTAAATACATTTAATATAACTCTCTTGTTTCTTGCTTGTGTGAGTTGCAATAGATGGTGATGGCAAAGAGGGAAAGGTAGAGCAGTAGGTGGGCAAGTTGAGACTAGGAGAAAGAAAAGACGGGTAGGCCATGCAAAGTTTGTCCATACATACTGAGGCGGTCTGGGGTGAGCAACAAGAGAGGTGACCTCTAAACACCCCTCACGGCTCCTGTGCTCCTCAATTGGGGATGGGGCAACCACAAGCACAATACCACAACACATCCACAAACAAAATAGGGGCACCACCTAGTTATGGGATGCGAACTAGGACGCAAGAGAGATTTTTTCACAACCAAGAGGAGGTGCAACAAAATGCACACAAGAAATCTCACACAAAGGCACACACCAAATGGTACAAGAGAGAATCAGAGAAAAGGGAAGAAAGAGAGAGAGAGGAGTGGAGTTTGTGTAATTACGTGATTGAAAACTTGCAAGGTAAGGTTGTATATTATCACACTATCAGGGAGCTTGTATAAACTAAACCAACAATTAATGAATGGTAAACATTGCTAGCACACACACATTGTCTTAGGGTGTGGGAAACCTATCACCACAAAACCCTCTTACAATAAACAAGAGGCTTGGAAATGAAAACACACTAACCACTTTCTCAAACAAGCTCAAATGACGGAACTTAAAAGATACGAGTCACCTTGCATTCACCAAACCACGCGGCATAGGACGACGATTATAGACCAAGAGACGCCTTTGAAGCACCAAAAACCTCAAATTGTTGAAAATGGAAGAGCATATACAATAATGGTTTTAGATATGGCACTCACACTCTCTCACTTGCAATGTGTAGCATCAAAGCTTCTCTCACACCAAGTATGAGATTCACAAAGTGGTTGTACACCTAAGTCTCTCCTCACGTCTATAGTGTTGGGGTGCTATGTGAAAGCTTGGAGATCATTTTACAAGAAGGAGAGGGCCTATTTATATGTTGGAGACCCCTCATTAAGATTATTGGAAATCTTAATTTACAAGCTAACAAATCAGGATTATGATTTTTTTTAATATCAAAACATTGCGGCCTTTCTTTGCAACTATCAAAATTTTTAAGGTGATTATTCAGCTCTTGCTACACATTTTGTCTTTTAACCACCACTTCAAATTCAGAGTGGAGATGGATATAAAAAATCCCTCCAAAATGCCTATTTTTCTTCACAAAAAAGTCTTTAGTGACCCCCCTTTTGTTGAATTTGCATAAGAATCCAATGGTAAGCCCCTCCTTGCATGAGATCATGACCTAATAGATTCTTAGAGGTTTGAAAATATGCATGGTTGTGGATTATGCATAAATATAATATATGGATATAATGGAAAAAATAAGATAGTATATATAAACAATTCATGGAATCTAGAATAGTGTGAGCCATATATATAATAAATATATGGAAATATAGGGAAAAAAATGAGGAGGGCCCTCATTTGTTTTTATTGATGTATATTTATTTACAAGAGGTAAGAAATAGTACATGTAGGAAATATGAATTTAGTGAAAGGCAATGACTGATGTGGTGAAAGATTTTTTTGAGGTTTTTCCTTAGAGGGATTTACACAAAAAACAAGAGAATCTTGCATGAAATGATTTTTTTATAGAATACATGGTAAGAAAGATCATGGTAATGATGAGTAAATGCACATAGCATACTTAGGTAAATAACACACACTTAGACATGCATATTTAAATAACTACGAAAATAAAATTATAATAAAAAATCCATATATTTAGGCCCTATATACAATGAAATACTTATACACAAAAGGATCATAATATATTTTGGCTTTTATTTTTATTTATTTATTTGGCTCAACTAGCCCAATGACTAGCTAAGTGAGGGTTTTTTAAGGAGATATAGGAAAAGTCCCCTAACTCACATACGCCTATGTACAGTGAAAGGGTGAGGATAACCACAATGTCTGGGTGATTTTGGTAAGATGAGGTAGCTCACTATGACAATGATAGAGAGCCAAAAATCGGCTATCATTAGCCCTCCCCTAGGATGATGGTACATTCATGTACCATCAAAAGGTATATTTTCCAACGAGAGTGGTTTCGTGTTTGGTGTCTCAATCAAATCTGCATTTTGTAGTTCTTTTTTCACCTTGTCCTGAACTACTGACCGACTTACATGATAATTTACATATCCTTTGGTAGAGTGCAACTCAAGTATGGCTTTAGTCGGTACCCATTCACCTTCTTAGGATGCTCCTTTCCATCTAAATCCATGAGCTGATAGTAACTTGAATTAAGAGATTTTTTGACCACATATGGACCTTGCCATCTGGTGTTGAATTCAGCAACAAAATTATTGTCAAGTTGATTGTCATACCTTAACACCAACCCACCTTCCTCGATACCCTTGTACTTAATCTTTTTATCAAGCCTTTCCTTTGCTTGAATATATTTCCTCTTGTAGCACTCGTAAGATTCTTCTCTTTTCCACTCAAGATCAGCTAAAGTAAGAAGTTGATCCACCCATGCATCTTGATCTCCTCTTGTCCCTCTGTTGTGGAGCCGCATTGTTGGAATGTTGAGCTCAATAGGCTGCAAAGCCCCTTGACCATAGACCAAGTGAAATGGCATGAACTCTGTGGCTTCCCTATATGTGGTTTGATACGCCCACAAGGCACTATCCAAGAAGTTATTCCACAACTTTGTCTTGTTTTGCACCATCCTTCTAATGATGCCTACAATGAAAACATTAGCCTTCTCCACCAAACCATTTGACTGTGGGTAGTAGGGTGTGCAATGACGATGTAGAATGTGGAGCTCTTCAAAAACTTTTATGAATAAACCCTTCCTGAACCTTGGACCATTATCATAAAAAATCTCCAGAGGTGTGCCAAATCTACAACAAATATTAGTGTAGACAAACCTGAGCACTGTTTTCCCATTTACCCTTGCCACACTTTGAGCCTCTATCCACCTAGTCATGTAATCTACATCCACTAGAATGTAGAGTTTACCATTTTTTGTTCTATACAGAGGAACTATAGCATCAATACCCCACTTTTCAAAGGGTCCATTTGCAAGCAGGATTTGCCTTGGACCATGTACCAATCTTCTATTTCCATTTACTTGATAGTTGTTTGTGACAAATTACACCAATGCTGGACATCCACATGCAGGCTTGGCCAAACATACCCCGCAAGAAAAATCTTTTTTAGAGTTAACTCTTGGGCAAAATGACCATCATATGCTTCTTCATGAAAACCTTTTAGAATTTTTGGAATTTCCTCGATAGTTGGTACTCTTCTGCACACTTGATCTTCCCTCTTTGATAGAGGGGGCCTTCTAGGAAGGGATAGACACTTGCCTTCTTCACAAGTTTCATCTTCTGAGCTTTGTGAAATCTTGTGAAAAATCACCCTCCAAAATGTAGCCAATGACTCCAATCCCTAGTATCTTGGTTGCTTGACAGCTGCTATCACATGATGACCTGCACTTATTTCTCAACACATGTATCTGCTTGTTGTGTGAGTAAATCTGCATCTTCATTTTGTTTCCTAAGAATATGATATAGTTTCACTTCTTCAAACTGATTAAACAGCCTACGAATGGCATGAAATTTTGTCCTTAGGATTTCATTCTCGCATGTCCATATGCCTAAAATCTGCTTCACAATGATAAGTGCACCCCCCTTTACCATGAGATGTTGTATACCTTGGCCAATGCACATCTTTAAACCATGAAGTAGTGTGTCGTATTCTGCTTCATTGTTGCTAGTTGAACTTGGTAGATTGACCTTCTCTTTCATGACCACCTCCCCACTTGGGTTGAGCAACACTAGCGCTCCCTCTGCTTTTCCTGTGGCTTGTCAAAAAGCTCCATCAAAGAGCAAGGTAAAAGCATTAGGAATACTTTTTGGTGGTGGCAATGGTAGCGTCTTTACTTCAGGCACCTTAATCTCTATCTCATGTACCCTATAAAGTGAGAATCCCTACCAATTGTGCACGCACAATATCTTCGATCTTGAAAGAGTATTGGAACTCTTGCTACTCCATAATCCACTTTGAGATCCTAGTACTAAGACTTATTTGAATGACACCCAAAGGAACAAATTTTTTGCAATGAGAATTACAAAAGGTTTTGGTAGCAAGTAGGATCTAAAATTTCTCACCGCAAACATGAGAGAAAGCATCATGAGTCCTCTATGAAGCCTCTCTCCAAAGCATTCATGACCCTACTAGAAAAGTAGATGGGTTGCATGTTGGTATTGTGGGGATCTTGTTGTAATAAAATTGCACCAATTGTCTCCTTTCCAACACTAGAGCTAACAGAGAATGTGTACTCCCAACAAGGAGGCATGAGTGTTGATAGCTTGTACAAAACCGCTTTTATACAAGAAAAGCACTCTTCAAGCTCACTAGACCATGCAAACTCTACCTGTTGTGTCAACTTTTGAAAAGACTGAAGTAACTCTGATGCCAAGTGAATGAAGTGTGACATGTACTTCACCTTCTGAATGAATGAAATTACCTCCTTAAGATTCTTTGGTGATGGTAGCTCAATGAGAGCTTTTGCCTTTGCTAGATCCACCTCAATGCCTTTGGAAGAAACCTTGTGACCAAGCAAGATCACTTCATCCTAACCTATGTGGCACTTGTCGGGGTTGAGTTGACTTACCATGTCATATAGCTTCTTCAAGCCTTCTTCTACCTTCTCTAGATGTAATGCTTTAGATCTATAGATACAAAAGTCATCATTGAGCACCCACCCTAATTGACTTTCCAAAGAATTCTTGAAACACCATGTTCATGAAACGTTGGAAAGTTGCATGAGCATTTGTCAGGCCAAATGGCATGACTCTAAAAGCATAACAACCCCAAGGAATGATGAAGGTTGTTTTCAATTGATCCTCTAATGCAATACCTATTTGAAAGTAGCCTGAGTAGCCATCACACACAGTGTACTTCACATGACCAGCTACCTCATTTAGTATCTCATTCTGAAATGGGAGGGGAAAGTGATCTCTTGTTGTCGCCTCATTGAGTGGATGGTAATCCACACACACCCTCCACTTGCCGTTCTTCTTGGGAGTGACAACAACGGAGGAGACAAACTCTAAATTATCTATTGGATAAATGAAACGTGATGCTAGAAGCTTTCTTACCTCCTTGAGTAAAGCCTGCTCCTTGATGACTCCTAGCCTTTGTAGCTTTTGTGACTTAGGTGTAGCCTCTGGCTTTAGCTCGATCTTGTATTGAACATCATCTACTCCACGCACACCTTCTAGCATACCTTCCTCTTCCACACCTTGGTTCTCTTGAGTACCTATGTCCTCCAAGCCTCGGCAAGAGGTCTCTTGGTTGCTTGGCTTGAACCTTACCCCCATGACTTTGATGGAAGACTCCTCTTTATTCATGCTGCTGGTTCTTATTTCCTCTAAGGTGCTATCGGTCCATTCTTCCTCCGTTTGAATTTGCGATGATTATTCATGGAGATCCTCTTGACGTTGCTCCTTCATTTCAAAGACTACCTTCTTATGATTTTCATTCCTATAAATTAGCTTTCCACTCTCCCAATCTTGCAAGGCTTGCATTTTCATTAGCCATGGTCTTCCCAGGATAAATGGCTAGCCATTTCCTTTGGTAGACATAATATAGAAATACACTGCCTTCTTAATGCCAAAGGCCTCCACAAAAACATTTTTACAAATGCCAATACACCTAGCCTTGCTATTGTTTTCCATTTTTGGATGTGCATGCCTAGTCTTTGCATGAGCCCTTCTGTCATGATGAAAATTTGTGCACCCCCATCCACTAGACCTTTCCTAACCAACCTTCCTTTGATGTAACAATCTAGCACAGGTGTGATATCCTCATCCATTTTAGCTTGTGCAATTTTTACAACAAGCACACTCTCTTTTACCTTTCTCCTGGGGCTAACTGCCTTCATGAAATCCCTCCTAACTTGTGGACATAATCCAAGAAATTGAGACCATGAGATATCAGGACCCTTACCTCTCATGTCTTCCAATAGGTTGTATGGAGCCATACCATGTCTAAGAGAGAAGTCTTGGAGGTTGATATGATGTTAAGTCCTCTTGGCTTCCTTGGTTTCCTTCACCTTCTTTTTTCATCCATGGTCACTTTGTGATGTGATTCATTCTTTCTCCTTACCTTTTCCACGGCCACACTTAATGCCATTTGCTTCCATGTGAATCTCATTTGAATTTGTCACCTCTACCACATGCACATTTGGATTTGCCAAGGAACTCCTTCCACTCCTTGTGGAGGTGGTCTTGATCCATTTGGCCTTTGTAGAAGCCTTGGTTGTTGACTAGTTTCTTCACCTCCATTCATCATTGGGTAATTCAAGTTAGGTCTCCCTGGCTCCCCACGGGGCCAAGGACAATTATACATCCCATGTCCAAACTCTCCGCAATTCCAACATTGTAGTACTCGCCTGGGTCGTGGCTCTCGCTCCTCAACTTTCTTTGTTTGTCCCTTGGGACTTACAGCTTGTGCAAGATGAATCGACAAGTTGCTTGAGGATTCATTTAACTTTTCAATCACCTGAGCTGTTACCTTAGGAATCTCTCTAGATGTTGATGCTTGTAACTTTCCCTTGGGTCTAGGACCCTCTATTAGAACCTCTCCCCTTAGGCACTTGAGTTTTCTATACTTCTCAACAACCCTAGTTTTAGCTGCATCAAAGGTAGCAGGTGCACCCGCCTCAACTTTTATCTTGAATGTGGGAAAGAGACTGGCTATGAACCTCTCCTTCTTTAGGAACTCTGCACCATCACCAGGGTTGGCAACATTTCTCACCCATATAGCCCAAAGACGTAGAAACTCTTGTTTGTACATGTAGTAGTGATCTAAGTCTTTTTGTTTATGATAAATGATGTCTTGCCATAGCTTTTGAATGTTTTGGGAGTCAAAGAAGTATTGCTTGAAATGATCAATAAATTCCATATAGTTTCCCTTAACTTCCTGAGATAGAGCGTCAAACCAAGTGCTAGCGTCTTTCCTAAGGGCCACTTCAAACATTTCTAAGCATTCATCATCTCCTATCACTCTCTTTATGCGGCAAGCCATTTTGAATTTTGCTAGAAATAGCTTGGTATCCTCACCAAAATCTTCAAAGAAGAGAGGATATCATGACATTTGGTGTTGGGCCTCCATTGAATCAATTTCAAAGTGAGAACACTTTTCTTTTTGTTTCTTTCTTAAAAGGATTTACACAACCATGTTTTCTAAATTGCAATCTATTCTACAAAAAAATAAAAATATGCACATCAAATGATTTATGATAGTCAACAAGAGGCAGCATGACAGGGTTTGGTGACGCGAGAATTTCTCCTACTCTTTGAGCACCAAACATGAATACCATATGCTGCTAAAAATGGATCTTTCTACTAATTGCAACGTTTATTCTAATGTGTGGAGTGAAATGGAAGAAAAAAACCTCTATTCTTGGGCCATTATCCATGGTTTATGCATGACCTAATGCTTAAAACAAAACAAAAATATAGATGTCCAAACTAAGATCGTACCTAATGAGAGGCAAAATAAAAGGGTTTACCAAAGCGTTTATCTCAGCTAACCTAAAATTCTATGAATTACACATTGAAATTGTAACTTAGTACTAACAATTATGTGTACCTTTTGCCTTGCAATGGGAATAAAAGGATCATACAAATTCTTGTGATTCATGCAAACTAATTGAATATGTTAAAGGTTGAACCTACACAAAAACATACACAAGCCATCCTTAGTGGGGGCACATAAATTGAGGCGGTCCAGGGCAGGTAACAAGAGAGGCGACCTCTAAACACCCTCAAGGCTCTCATGTTGCTCAATTGGGACTGAGGCAATCACAAGCACAACACAACAACAAACCCACAGCCAAAAACCCAAACAAGATAGGGGCACCACCTAGTTATGGGATGCGAACTAGGACGGAAGAGAGATTTTGTCACAACCAAGAGGAGGTGCAACAAAACACGCACAAGCAATCTCACACAAAGGCACACACCAAATGGCACAAGAAAGAGTCAGAGAAAAGGGAAGAAAGAGAGAGAGGAGTGGAGTTTGTGTAAATACACGATTGACAACTTGCAAGGTAAGGCTGTATACTTATCACACTATCACGGAGCTTGTATAAACTAAACCAATAATTAGTGAGTGGTAAACATTGCTAGTGATAGCTGTTTTTCGACTTTCCATAATTGCCATAGTAAGATACCTCACCCTATCAAATAACTCAAACATTTTGGTTATCCCTATCATTTCACTATACATAGGCGTGTGTGAGTTAGGGACTTTCTCCATATTTTCTTAAAACCCTCAGTTAGCTAGTTCACTGGGCTAGTTGAGCCAAAAAAATAAATAAAATAAATAAAATAAATAAATAAAATAAATAAATAAAAATATTATGGCCCATTTGTGTATAAATATTTCATTGTATATAGGGCCTAAATAAAATGATTTTTCATGATTATTTTGGTATTTATTTAAATATTTCTACCTATGGTGTGTTATTTATGCTATGTACATTGACTCACCATTACCATATTTTTTCTTACCATTTTGCATACTCTTTATTCCATATAAAAATAATTTCATGCAAGCTTCTGTTATTTTTGGTGTAACTCCATCCCAACAAAAATCCAAAAAAACTAGTTCTATATTTTTTCACTATTGTGATTTTTTCCTTCCTACATCTATTCTCTATCACTCTCATAAATTAGACCACCAAAAATATTTATCTTTTTATGGTAGACTTATAATGAGAGAGATTTATTTTGACCCCTTTATATTTTTTCCACCTATATTATTTATATTTGACATATACATATTTTTTTAGACCCCTCAATATTTGATTTTCTTAGTTGTACTATTCACTTATATCATGATCTCAACAATATCTTCAATGATAGACCTACCAAATAAGGTCAAGGGTATGTGGCATGCATGCATGCACCATGGGGAGCTCACTCTTGGAGGTATTCAAAAGAATCATCCAAAGAAGGACCTCACAAGGACTTTGTGCAGTGGAAAAAAAAGTCGGTTTTGCTGAATTTTTAAAGATCACATGCTCCCCGAATTTGAAAAGGTGATACAAACAAAAGTTGTAGCTCGTGAGCTGAACTTTTACCTCAAATGTTTTCATATTTTTTTGAGCTACGAGCTGTGAGCTATGATTTTATTGGTGGACCCTAGTTTGCCCATGCTATGCAGCCACACTCCCTCTTCCACTTTATCATTTTCCTCTTTCACACACACTTCTCCACTCACCATCCCCACCTCTCTCACCACTCCTCTCTGCACCCTACTCACCTTCTTCTCAACCTTCAAGAATAAGAGAAACCATGGTGAACTCATGTCTCCTACACACACTTCCATTCCAAATTTGACCACCTAGTCTCATTTTTCCTCTTCCATCTTACCCATATCTCTCAAAAAAACCACAAAATTCAGCCTCTACCGTCAAAGCTAGTGGACTGTCAACAAGCGTCAAAATTGACCCTACTCAAGACACTTGGAGCATCAACCTTGTAAGAAATCCATATTTTCTTACCTCTTAAGAGTTTTTCTTCCTTATTTGTATTCTACTTGGATACTCCCATTGTAAATATCCAATTCCAATTGTAAATCAATAAAAATACTAACTCTACTAATGTACTAACACTAACCTACTATGAAAAGTCCTATCACCTCCACTTCTCTCTTCTCTCTCTTCTTCATCTATCCACACCAACTTCTTGATAATTCCAAGCAAAAGAAATTAGATAAGTGTTGAAAATCTAACCCAACCATGGTTAGAGCAGTAACCCTAGCCCTCAAAATTGCTATAAAAGGAGGGTGTAGCTAGCACAAAAATGGGGGAGCCATAAGCAAGAGCACTATGCTATAGCTTGAGAAGCCAAGCTCAACCTCTCTAGACGGAGCTCTTGAGTGGAAGTTCATTGTCTTATACATATGCATGTGTTGTATTAGGGGTTATTAGCAAGGGAAATCTATGCCATTGTAAGAGAGAGTGATCATTCAATTGAGAGTAGGAAATCTATCATTTCTCCTACTAGTGTAAGCCCAACATTTGATGAATCAAGGAGGGTGGATTTGGACTAAGCTTGGATACTTTGTCTCTCTTCCAACGTAAAGTAATGGACAACAATGATGTGTAAGTGTCTTGGTGTTTTTTAAGTTCTTGATAGCTTGTCTCTGGGTGTTGTCATCAATTCAGCCATAAATTCCACATACTGTAAGAGGGCAACAGGGTGGAGAGGACTCCCTTGGCCTTAAGACAGTGATTGGGGTGGCGTTTCTTGTGATGTTTTGTGGTGTAATTTACTCAAGCTATGTTGAACAAATACTAATCTCACGTGGATTGGTCGTGACAGATTTGTAAGAAGGTATTAATGTAACAAGCATCCCCTCCCCTTCCCTCTTTTTCTTACATATATAATTGTATTTGCTTGATCACTGTTGATACATTTCAAAGCAGCCCGAGCACTATCTCTCTCTCTCTCTCTCTCTCTCTACGCATCCTAGTTCGCATCCAAAACTAGGTGGTGCCCCAAATTTGTGTAGGGTTAGGTTGCGGGTTTGTGTGTGTGTTTGTTGTTTTTTCCAACCCCAACCCAATTGAGCAGCACGGGAGCCTAGAAGGGTGCTTAGAGGCCACTCTTCTTGTTGCCCGCCCCGGACCGCCGCAAATTGGTGCCCCCACGGAGGATCCAACTTGTGTATGTTTTTGTGTAGGTTCAACCTTTAGCATAGTCAAGTAGGTTGCATGAATCACGAGAATCTATATGATCCTTTCATTCCGATTGCATGGCAAAAGGTACACATAATTGTTAGTACTAAGTTGCAATTTCAATGTGTAATTCATAGAATTTTAGGTCCCCTTAGGTTGGCAGAGATAAACGCATCAGTAAATCCCTTTATTTTGCCTCTCATTAGGTACGACCTTAGTTTGGACGTCTATATTTTTGTTTTGTTTTAAGACTTAGGTCATGCATAGGCCATGGATAATGGCCCAGGAATAGAGGTTTTCCCCTTCCATTTCACTCTACACATTAGAATAAACGTTGCAATTAGTAGGAAGATCCACTTTCAACAACGTATGGTGTTCATGTTTGGTGCCCAAAGAGTAGGAGAAATTCTCGCGTCACCAAACCCTGTTATTCTACATCTTATTGATTATCATAGGTCATTTGATGTGAATATTTTTATTTTGTTGTAGAATAGATTGCAATTTAGAAAATATTATTGTGTAAATCTTTTAAAGAAAGAAAAAACAAAAACACGTCACTTTGAAATCAATTCAATGGAGAGCCAACGCCAAATGTCCGGATATCCTCTTTTCTTTGGAGAGCTTGGAGAGGATGCAGAATCATTTTTAGCAAATTTCAAGATGTCTTGTCGTATCAAGAGGATAGTAACTGATCAAGAACGTGTAGAGATGTTTGAAGTGGTCCTTAGGAAAGATGCTAGCACTTGGTTTGACTCGTTGCCTGAGGAAGTTAAAGGGAATTACACGGAAGTTGTGAATAATTTCAAGAGATACTTCTTTGATCCCCAAAACACTCAAAAACTATGGCAAGACATTGTTTCTCATAAGCAAAAAGACCTAGATGACTAATACTTGTACAAGCAAGAGTTTCTACGTCTTTGGGATGTATGGGTGAGAAATGTTGCTAACCCTGGTGATGGTGCAGAGTTCCTAAAGAAGGAGAGGTTCATAGCCGGACTCTTTCCTGACCTTAAAATAAAAGTTGAGGTGGGTGCACCTGCTACCTTTGATGCAGCTGAAACTAGGGCTGCTGAGAAATATAGAAAACTCAAGTGCCTAAGGGGAGAGGTTCCAATAGAAGGTCTTAGACCCAAAGGTAAGTCACAAGCATCAACATCTAGGGAGCTTACTGAGGTAACGGCGGAAGTGATTGAGAAGTTAAATGAATCTTGAAGCGGCTTGTCAATTCACCTTGCACAAGTTGTAGGTCCAAAGGGACAAGCAAAGAATTCTGAAGAGCGAGATCCACGACCTAGGAGAGTCTTGCAATGTTGAAATTGCAGAGAGTCTGGACATGGGATGTATAATTGTCCTTGGCCCCGTGGGGAGCCAGGAAGACCTAACTTGAATTACCCAGTGATGAATGCAAATGAAGGAACTAGTCAGCAACCACGGCTTCTACAAAGGCCAAATGGAGCAAGACCACCTCCACAAGGAGTGGAAGGAGTTCCACCTTTGCCAGACCCAAATGTGCATGTGGTAGAGGTGAAAAATTCAAAAGAGGTTGGCATGGAAGCAAATGGCATTAAGTGTGGCCGTGGAAAAGGGAAGGAGAAAGAAGGAGTCACGTCACAAAGTAACCATGGACGTGGCAAGAAGGCAAAGGAGACCAAGGAAGCTAGGAGGACTCGACGTCGTATAAATCTCCAAGACTTCCCTCTTGGACATGGTATGGCTCCATACAACCTATTGGAAGACATGAGAGGTAAGGGTCCTGATATCTCATGGCCTCAGTTTCTTGCATTATGCCCACAAGTTAGGAGGGATTTAACAAAGGTAGTTAGCACTAGGAGAAAGATAAAAGAAAGTGTTACATCAAAGGAAGATTGGTTAGGAAAGGTCTAGTGGATGGGGGTGCACAAATTTGCATCACGACAGAAGGACTCATGCAAAGACTAGGCATGCACATCCATGAGACACTTGAAATTAAAGTCAAAATGGCAAACAATAGCAAGGCTAGGTGCGTAGGCATTTGTAAAAATGTCTCTGTGGAGACCTTTGGCATTAAGAAGGCAGTGGATTTCTATGTCATGTCTACCAAAGGAAATGGTTACCCATTTATCCTAGGGAGACCATGGCTAATGAAAATGCGAGCTTTGCAGGATTGGGAGAGTGGAAAGCTAATTTGCAGGAATGTCAATCATAAGAAGGTTGTCTTTGACATGAAGGAGCAACGCCAAGAGGAGCTCCATGAAGAATCATCTCAAAGTGAGACGGAGGAAGGCTGGGACCGATAGCACTTCAGAAGGAGAAAGTAGCGGTAGCATTACTGAAGAGGAGTCTTCCATCGAAGTCATGGGGGTAAGGTTTAATCCAAACAACCAAGAGACCTCTTGCCCAGGTTTGGAAGAGGTAGGTTCCCAAGAGAACCAAAATGTGCAAGATGAAGGAATGTTAGAAGGTATGTTGTCTACAACACTTACGAAGGATGAAAGAGAGGAGTTCAAATGTGTGTTAAGGAAATTTCCTAGGATTTTTGCTAAAGACTACACCGATGTGCGTGGAGTAGATGCTGTTCAGCACAAAATTGAGTTGAAGCCAGAGGCCACACCTAAGGCTCAGAAGCTGCGAAGGCTAGGAGTCATCAAGGAGCAGGCTTTACTCAAGGAGGTAAGAAAGCTTCTAGCAGCAGGTTTCATTTATCCAGTGGAGAATTCAGAGTGGGTCTCTCCCGTTGTTGTCACTCCTAAGAAAAACGGCAAGTGGAGGGTGTGTGTGGATTACCGTCCACTCAATGAGGCAACAAAAAGAGATCACTTTTCCCTCCCATTTCAGGATGAGATACTAAATGAGGTAGCTGGTCATGAGAAGTACACTGTGTGTGATGGCTACTTAGGTTACTTTCAAATAGGTATCGCATTGGAAGATCAATTAAAAAAAACCTTCATCACTCCTTGGGGTTGTTATGCATAGAGTTATGCCATTTGGCTTGACAAATGCTCCTGCAACTTTCCAACGTTTCATGAACATGGTGTTTCAAGCATTCTTTGGAAAGTCAATCAGGGTGTTCATTGATGATTTCTGCATTTATAGCTCAAAATCATTGCATCTACAAAAGGTAGAAGAAGGTTTAAAAAAACTTTACGACATGGGAGGTCAACTCAACCCGGACAAGTGCCACATAAGTGAGGATGAACTGATCTTGCTTGGTCACAAGGTTTCCTATAAAGGTATTGAGGTGGATCCAACAAAGACAAAAGGTCTCATTGAGCTACCATCACCCAATAATCTCAAAGAGGTCATCTCATTCATTCAAAAGGTGAAGTATATGTCACGCTTTATTCACTTAGCTTCAGAGTTGCTTCATCCTTTGCAAAAGTTGACACAACAAGTAGAATTTGCATGGTCTTATGAGCTTGAAGAGTACTTTTGTAACATTAAAGTCATTTTGTCAGAGCTACCAATACTCATGCCTCCTTGTTGGGAGTGCACATTCTTTGTTAGCTCTAGTGTTGGGAAGGAAACAATTGGTGCAGTTTCATTACAACAAGATCCCCACAGTACTAGGATGTTGTTAGGAAATAAGACGTAGCTAAATAGATAATTGAGTATATTATTTAATGGAGAGAGACAAATTTACATACACGAGATTATAGAGTAGAGAGAGAGAGAGAGAGAGAGAGAGAGAGAGAGAGAGAGAGAGAGTACACACGATATACGTGGTTCACCCAATGTGGGCTACGTCCACGGGAAAGCACCTACTCAATGGCTTTAGTACTTCAAAACAAGAAGTAGTTTACAAAGGGATTATACCCTTAATGGAGCTCCCGCCTTGCTTCACTCTCACCACCTCACACTCACCTTGTTGCATCAACTTCACACTCTAAAGTGTGTGTAGAAATGGCCTCCTTTTATAGGCCAAAAGGGCTGCCCTCTCTCATGAGAGGCAGCCATGTGTAGCCGCCCTTGTGTAGATAAGTCCAAATTGGACCCTCCAATCCGCCCATGTGTGGCCGCCCTTGAGAAGACAAGTCCGCCATTGAATTTGGCCACCAGCCACCGGCCATTGACTACTGGCCACCGGCCAACCGACGGTTGTTTTCCGACCACTTTTCGGCCGTCGGCCGGCCATAATATTCCGGCGAGGAAAAAAAAAATCTCAGGGGCTTCCGCCCCCGAGGCCCCTAAAGTTGCCCCTGATTTTTGGCTGTGAAAATTTTGGTTTCCGACGAGTGATTTTCCTTTACGCACGATGGCTTCTCCTCATAATGAGGGCTTTACAAATGTGCGCTTTTACCACAGAAAATTACAAGGGTAAATCAGGCTCCATACTTAACAATCTCCCACTTGGAGACTAATCTCCAAACCAAACCTGTATGGCTGCTTTCCATTCTGGCTTCTTATCCTTGAATGCCGATTGAAGATGAGCAAAAGCTCAACTTCTCCTTGTTGACCACCTTTGTAAACATGTTTGCAGGATTTTCACTTGTATGCACCTTTCCTAGCTTTAGCTGTCCCTCTTCCAAAAGAGTGCGTATGAAGTGATATCTCACCTCAATGTGCTTTGTCCTTGAATTAAAGGCTGAGTTCTTCGCAAGATGGATAGCGCTTTGGCTATCATTGTACAAGACACAATTGTCTTGTTTGAATCCAAGCTCTTCTAAGAATCTGTGAAGCCACATAATTTCTTTGCTTGCCTCCGTCATTGCTACATACTCTGCTTCCGTGGTAGAAAGTGAAACCACTTTCTGCAGCTTTGAAGCCCAGCTTACTGCTGTGCCTCCAACCGTGAACACATAGCCAGTAGTGCTCCTTCGAGTATCTTTGTCACCTGCCTTATCTGCATCAGCATACCCTTCTAGAAAAATATCAGTTCCTCCAAAATACAAAGCATTTGTTGTTGTCCCTTTTAGATACCTAAGTATCCACTTCACAGCTTGCCAATGCTCTTTACCTGGGTTTTCCATGAACCTACTCACAACTCCCACTGC
The DNA here is from genome assembly GCF_014529385.1 of Adiantum capillus-veneris. Lineage (NCBI taxonomy): Eukaryota > Viridiplantae > Streptophyta > Polypodiopsida > Polypodiales > Pteridaceae > Adiantum > Adiantum capillus-veneris. The sequence continues at coordinate 51,754,356 of NC_140958.1, read as the reverse complement.
ATGTGCAATGTCTGGCCTTGTCCAGACCATAGCATACATTAGAGAACCTACCGTTGCAGCATATGGAACTTTAGACATATAGGCTATCTCCTCTTGTGTCTTTGAACACATATCCTTTGTTAATTTAAAGTGACCATCCAAAGGTGTAGAAACTGGTTTTGCATTTTGCATTGCAAACCTTTCTAGTACCTTCTTGATGTAATCCTCTTGAGATAGCTTTATTGTCTTCTTCCTCCTGTCCCTTGATATTTTCATACCAAGTATCCTCTTTGCAGCACCTAAATCTTTCATTGAAAAAGATTTAGACAGCTCCTCTTTTAGGTCTTTGATGTCCTGCATGTTAGCACTTGCAATCAACATGTCATCAACATACAACATTAAGATGATGAATTTCCCATCTTCCAAATTCTTCGTGTAGACGCAGTGATCCGAGTTGCATCTTGTGAATCCATGATCCAACATCCATCGATCAAACTTCAAGTACCATTGTCTTGATGCTTGTTTTAAACCATACAAGCTCTTCTTTAATCTAAAAACCATCTTCTTCTTAACTTTTACTTCATACCCCTTTAAGCTTCAAAAGAGAGCTATGGGTGTGAGAGGGGAGGCTAATGGCGAAGAGGGTGAGAGAAAACCATGGAAGCTTTAAGTTTGAGTGAGGAATAGAGAGAAATGTGTATGTGTGTGTGTGTGTGTGGAAGTAGGAAAGGAGGTGAGAGAAGACTATGAGCTACTTATGAGAAAAGTGGACAGACTGGGTTCCACCAAAAAACTTCTATTTCACCGGTAGTAGCTTCAAAAATTATCAAATTTTTTGAGGTGATTATTCAGCTATTGATTCATATTTTGTCTATTAACCACCACTTCAAATTCAAAGTGGAGATGGATATAAAAAATCCCACCAAAATGTCTATTTTTCTTCACAAAAAAGTCTTCAGTGATTCCCCTTTTGTTGAATTTGCATAAGACTCCAAAGGTAAGCCCCTCCTTGCATGAGAGCATGACCTAATAGATTCTTAGGGGTTTGAAAATATGCATGGTTATGGATTATGCATAAATACAATATATGGATATAATGGAAAAAAACAAATTAGTATATATAAACAATTCATGGAATCTATAATAGTGTGAGCTATATATATATTAAATAAACATATAAAAATATAGGGAATCAAATGAAGAGGACCCTCATTTGTTTTTATCAATGTATATTTATTCACAAGAGGTAAGAAATAATGCCTGTAGGAAATAAGAATTTAGTGAAAGACAATGACCGATGGTGAAAGATATTTTTGAGGTTTTTCTTTAGAGTGGATTCACACCAAAAGTAAGACAAGCTTGAATGAAATGTTTTCTTATGGAATACATGGTAAGAAAGATCATGGTAATGGTAAGTAAATGTACATAGCATACTTAGGTAAATACCACAGACCTATGCATACATATTCAGATAAATATAAAAAATAATTATAATAAAAAATCCCTATATCTAGGCGCTATATACAATGATATACTCAAAATGATCATTTTATATTATTTCTTTTATTTTTATTCATTTTTTTTGCTCAACTAGCCCAGTGACTAGCTAAGTGAGATTGATCAAAAGGAGCCATGGAACATGTCAAAAGAATAAAATATCTCTTACCAAGTGGCACCTTGGGGACAATGATGAAGTGTTAATATGATGTCAAAAGAATAAAATATCTCTTACCAAGTGGCACCTTGGGTGAAAAAACTGGGTTTAGCATTATGACCTCTAGAATACCATAAAAACTACTCAATATCTAGCCAGATTTGAAGTTTACAATTAATTATGGTTACTATGTACAAAATGCACACAATTCGCCTAAGAAACTAGCAATATCCAGACAGCTACACTTGTTACACTAGAATGTCTTGTATTAGGTTCTACAATTGAAAAACTCAACCATCCTCGTATACTATGCTCTATAGGGTATTAGGTGCCCCAAAACTCAAGGAAGATTAGCTTTATGTTACACATGCCAGTAACACAAGAAAAATTGCAATTGGATATCAAAAAAACCACAAAAAAAAACATAAAAGTGCTAAATTTGGCAAAAAAAAAGGATTAGGCAATTCTTGTAATTTGGGGATAACTTCCAACTTTCACACTTAATTCTCCTTAGAAGCATCATAACATGTCCGGAGCTACTAAGGATAATCCTCTAGAAATATACACCTCACAAACATGAATTTTATAGTGGTATGATTGTAAAACTTTGAAAAAAACCAAAAACAAGACTCTTTTTTTCACACAGTTTAGGTTCAAAAATGTTGTGCAAGAGTAAGGATAATGGTGAGATCAATATTCCAAAAAAAGGTCAATTTTTTTTCAGCTAATAAGGCAACTTTGTGGATATATAGCACCTAAAAATTCATTTTCAAACTCTTCAAATAATGCAAGAAAAATGGTCACTTAACAGGACATAAAAGTGTCTCATTACCAACCTAGTGTTAAAATGTAAAGGGACAATAGATGCCTAAAAATCACGAGGACTAAGATGGCTATAGCGTGGTTCATGAATGGTAGGGGGTAGATCTTGCATTAGTAGAGGCTAGGGGGTAGATGCATAGGCTAGGGGAGTGCTAGGGCTCTAAGCAGTTGCAAAGCAAAAGCGCTTTCCAAGTATAGGATTTAACATGGTCTAGAAAGCACCTCTTTAAACCCGACACAATCCCTAGCCCACGTCAATGGGCTTCCTCCAACTCAAGCAGTTTTGTGCCCTCTACATGCTAGCTTTGTGACAATAAACCTACCAATGCTCAACACTCACCTCTTGTGTGACATGCAAATCAGCCCCTTTGTGCCATGTGGACATGCTAGCGCTACATCCAAGGGCCAAGTAAGGTAAAATTGACTTAGTAGAATCAGTATGGCACTATTGTGATCCTCCCAAAGCACTTGCATGCATAAAAAATTAAATTACACTAGTTATTAGGACCCTAGCATGACCCTCTTTGCATAAATGGATTGTCCAATTCATAGCTTCGTGTTGTTACACTTTAGTGGACATCTAGATCTGTCATCATGAAGCCTACGATTAGTAGCATGTGTAAAATTGATTGTGTGCCAATTGGACAGATAGAGCATGAGATATGCAGCAATGGACATCAACAAGTTTGCATATTTTGCAGGTTTGGCTTATACTTAAACATTTTTTTAATCTACACTACAAAAAATCTTACCCTACATCCACTTAAAATCCTATATAAGAGCATGTAGGCTAGCTTATTTTATGTTATCTTAGAAGTTGTTTAAGTAGACCCCTTGTAGCAGGGAACTTTACTCTAGCCCCTTATGCTTGCGTCTTTTGGTAGCCCACCATTCTCCTCAGCCTACATTTTTGTATGCCCAAAAGGTGTGCCAAGAAAGGGTTTATCCTCTATGAGGATAATTAGGTCCTTTCTCTAGCATAAATGTGGCTGGTTTTTCAAGAATGTAGAGATTTTGAAATCCTAGGCATTAGTATTAGTTTTTTAATTTTAGGATCAAGGTGAATGTTACCTTTCTTTAGAAAGCCCATAAATCATGCCTCTTTGGATGAAATTTTGAGAGCAAGGAGGTTGCTCCCCATAAACTTCCTTTTATCAAGATCACTTATGAGAAATGCATGATAATAATCAGTTGAAAAATTGGTCACTACTTCCTACTAAAAGTGGTCACTATTTCTCAATAAGAGTGGTTGCTATTTGAGTAGTGGACCCAAAGGTATCTTCAGAAGTACTTGTACTTGAGTATTGAGGAAGTCCCTTCGCTATAAGCCCAGTATTATGCTTGTCCTATGATCCATTGCTATGATTCTTAGTCTCTTTTTGCAAAATTCACAATTGTGAGTGATTGTATTATAAAGTCACCAATAAATATACAAATCAGCCTGAAGCTTAGGCGAGCCTTGAGGGACAGAGGGTTACATCCGAGCTTAGTTACAAGTATCTAGTAGCTTACTATTGCAAACAACCCAATCCTTTACAAAGCAAGGCTCAATCAGATGGCAAGGATTTCCCTAAGCCAATCATCCGAGCTATACCTTTTACTTGGATTTCCCTAAGCCAATCATCCGAGCTATACCTTTTACTTATCACATATATAATCTCCATGCTTTCTTGAACAATCTTTGAGAAGCTAGCCACAGAGAGGTCGCTATCAAATACACGACAATTCCTGGCCTTCTAGATATTAATGAAGAAACAATATCTGACAATTTGAGTATAAATAAGAAGTGTAGAACTTCAAAACTGTTTTCCACCAAGGCACAAATCCCTCTTGAAAAACCCTATCTTCCACGTCCTCTTTATCCATTTGCACATCTTTCTTGCAAGGCCTCTAATAGCCGGCATTCCAAGAAAATATGGCCAAGGTCTTCGCTAGCCAATGTGCACCCTGGACATCTATCGGGTTCGATACCACACACTTGAATCTTGATGCCTATCATCAAGCCCCCCCATAATAACTTCCATAGAAATATCTTCATAAAGTGAGGCCACTATGGATCTCAAATGTTCTTTGTGACCTCTACCCATCGAGCCTCCGGCCATTGCTTCTTCCATTGCTTGTTTAAAGGGGCAAACCCCAATCAGCCTCAGGAATTAACACTTGGTCCGGAAGACCTATTTAACTCCAGTTGGCTTTTGTTTTGCTAGTCGAGGGGCGAGTTCACATGTATTATTGTGCGTAGACAAGCTTTGTGCACATTGTTCTTCCATCAGTCTCTAAGGTGGAATTGGTTTGCTCCAACATGCCATTACTAGCACATAAGGTGGCAGGCACGTCTCATCTTCTCCTCTCTAGTGTATTCTTTACGATTCCACTCATCTATCTTATTACAATCACGTGATGTTGTCTATAAATAGGCATTCACACACACGCACACTCGATGATCTTGGGTCCAATAACGTAATGAGGTAATTTTCACCTTGATGATGTCGAGATTCGTACTTAAGCATGTCGATGTCTCCATTCATCTTCTTCTACTCCCTTTTATTATTCGGTGCGTCTTTCTTTTTAGTCCATTCACTCTTGCCTACATTATGCTCTCCATATTCTTGAGGTTGCAGGTGGCGTATTGATGTTGATGTCCGTTGTCTTCTTGGTCCAATCAATCTCTATGATTTTGGGCCTCAATCTAATTGCTATTATATATATATATATATATATATATATATATATATATATATATATATATATATATGTGTGTGTGTGTGTGTGTGTGTGTGTGTGTGTGTGTGTGTGTGTGTGTGATGTAATGTGAAGTGGTTGTGTGAATCTTTATGTGTGCGTACATCTAAGGATGGCTGTGTGTGCATGCTTGTATGTATGTGTGGATATGTGCATATGTGAATGGATGAAAATGCCATGAGGATGTGATTGTGTAGATGTGGCAAATGAGGTGGGTGGGCGGGGAGCAGCAATGGCATGTGATAGCTATAGCAGAGCAGCAAGGATGACAGTGGCGGTGTTGGTAAGTGGTGGTGACAAACAATGCAAATTAAGGATGCAAGTATAGTAGAGTGTGATAGAGAAGGTCCAATAGTAGCTGCAACAACAGGTGCGACAGTAGGTGCAACACTGCATTAGTAGATGCTGCAATGGATGCACGGTTGAAGATAGTGGGTGCACTAGAGGTGGCAAAGAATATGATTGAATGCGAGAGAGAGAGAGAGAGAGAGAGAGAGAGAGAGAGAGAGAGAGAGAGAGAGAGAGAGAGAGAGAGAGAGAGAGAGAGAGAGAGAGAGAGAGAGAGAGAGAGAGAGAGTTTGTAGCTTGCACAACTTGGTGTCTTACAAGCTCTTGGTTTGGTATGTCTACAGAAATCAATTTCTTGGTCATATAGAAGACACCACAAATATGAAGACATGTTTGTTTGATCAAAAGGACACCGACTTGTGGAACATTTTGGGGCTTGATCAATGGGTCAGGGATGGTTCCAAGGGTGCAGTGCATGGCTGCCCATGCCCTATCTACTGGTGTTTGGTGGTAAAATGGGTGGCGTATTTTGCCCTTGCAAGCTTGGCTAATACCTGACTCCATTTGGAAGCCATCACGTATGTCTAGTGGATTTGTGGCCTCTGTGTGGAGTAGATCTTGTGATAGTTGCAGGGTGGATTTGGGTGTGTTGGTTGGTGGGTCATAGCATTGGTGCCCTTGGTTGGATCTTTGAAGTGCAGGGTTGTTCGTGGCAGGGATTGTCTTCCATAGTGGTAGCAGAAGTCCTTATTTGATGGGGTGGGCTCCCCTAAAATCCTAAAGTGGTGGTTCTAATTTGGCGGCAATAGTGCGGCTCTTCGGATCTTTTTGTGAGGTGATGGAGTGAAGGATCCCTTGTGATGATCTTTCTAAGAGGTGATGGAATGGAGGCTCCCCCGTGATGCAGCCTTAGCTAATATGTACCTGTGTCTGTTCTATTATTTTTTGTTGCTCATGTGAGGAAGATAGGGTGGGTATGGTAGGCTACTCTATCATTGTGGAACTTACATGGGCTCTGGTTGTACGAATGTAGGTTTTTTAATGTTTTGATGTATTGGATAAAAGGCCCTTGTAAAGCCTTGAAACATTGTGGTTTTTGGTTATTCTTTTTGGCTGCACAAAATCATGAGACAAAGCTAACATGGATAGATTATTAATTACATATATATTAGTGGGTGTTACACATAAAAAGAGAATGTTAAAATAACATGAGTTTGCTACAATTATGCCTAGAACATACAAAGAAAGCATGACATGTCAAATTTACAAAATAGAAGCCCTCAAAAGAATAGCTTAAGCATGAACACATATATATCCATTTGAAAACAATAATTATTCCAAGACATAAATCAAAGATACAATAATAAACACTGAATTTTAACAGCCTAACACATAATGAAGCCATCATACTACAAGACACAAGAGGTTCAAAGACAACGTATTAAGTTGAAACAATTGTGCATGACTAAAACTGCAATATTAATCCAAGTATATATATAGCAAATATCAAGAACTCACAAATTCTTTTAGAATAAACTAAAGCTTGATGCAAAAACATGACATGCAAATGTTATCCATACTACTTTGTGTTGTTTATGAACGTTACACAAAACTTAAGAAAATATCACTAAAAATATAACAAAACAATAGAAAGAAAGAAACTAAAGACCCCATACCTCAACCATCATTGAAATATATTTTTTTGAATTATGTCAAAACAAGTGTCTGCTCCCAAAAAGGAGACGATCGAGAGGTTTTTTAAGCCCTTATAACAAAAAATGATAGTATTTCTCTTGCCAAAAAACCATTAGATTTTTGTTCACTTTTAATTTATGCAAAATTTGAATCTATGAGTTTCCAAGTTGTATCATAAGTTAGACAATTTGCCAGGATAAGTCACTTATATTTGAAGCAATTTTAGCCCATGTACATGAGACCCTTAGCCAGGGTGTAAAAAGAAATTTGTAAGGTTTCGAACATACTCAGTTGAGTAAAAGCAAGTAGATAAGGTTTCTTTGCACGTCATCTATTGCCTCGTGCTACTGTGTCTTTATCTCTTCATATCGCATCACACAATTATTTTATTGGAATTTCAAGGACACCCTCATGATAGTCTCAAAGAGCTTTACACGTGGATATCAACATTGCAAGTGTATCACAAGATCCAAGCATCAGCTCCCACAACCCTCCAGGTGATGTAACTTTCATTTCGAGTGTCGTTTTGCATATCAGGCTCTTAAGTCAGAAATTGATGCTTAGGAGCACCCTTTAAGCACAAAAAACTTTAGATTTGATGACACGTAATATGTGCTTGTAGAAAATTGTGATATTTTCTATAGTGCGTATTTAGGATTTTAGGGTCCAAAAGTGTTTTAGATTTAGGATTTTAGGGTCCCAAACTGTTTATTACTTGGCAAGGATAGTGCCTAATAAGTTTGGTGTTGTTTGGAGCTGATTTTCTATTGGTTTTGCATGTTGAGGTATGAATGAATTGTTGAGAGAAGGACCAAGTTTTTTGTGGCTAGAGCACACATAGATAGTTGTAACGGAGTGTATTGTGTTTAGAAAAGAGATTGAAAACCTCTTGGCATGTCTCCATGCCTTAATCAAGTTATTTCTTCCGTAAGATTGACATTTTGGTTTTGGGCATGTCTCTTCATAAGATGTGATAGGTGATGATAGAACCCCCCCAGACATTGGTGTCATTGATGCCGAGGAGCAAAGTACCTAGACTAGTGTGGACACATACGAAATCTGCAGAGTTACTTGAGTTAGGCTAGCTAGATGAGGTAGAGTAGGAGTGAAAATTGAGGTATCCTTGATCTTTGTGTTTTCAGAGATGAGTTTCTCCATAAAAATGATAAAGAGATAGAGTAGAGGGTTGTAAGCAAGTGTGGAGCTTGCTGCATAGCTTTGTTGGTTGTAAGTATAGCAAAGTTAGCACTAGGATAAAAAACACAAGAAAACATAATTTCAGAGTTTCTTGTAGTAAATTGCTATCTTGAGTTATTTTTTATGTTATTTTCCTTTGTCCTAGGAGTAGGATAAGTAGAAGAGTTTTGACAAGTAATCTTATCCTTTTGGATTTGAGAGACCATCATTTTGGTTGTGAAGCCAAAGTGTGAATAATGTAGAAGAAAGGAAACCCATCAATGTAAGTTGTAATTTGAGGGCATAGGTTGCACGCAGAGGAGTGTATGAGGGCACAACATGACACAAAAGATTAAAAAAAGTTGGGTATTAGCCTGTATGGGAGAAAATCATGATTTTTCCAATAAAGCTGATAGGAGGGAATTTTGCACTTTTTGACTTGACCTGAGTGTCTGACTAGTTTGTTTTAGCACGTGGGAAAGTTGGGTGAAAAGTGAAACATAGTTTGTGTGCAACATCTGAGTGACTTGGTGTGAGGAAGGTCATCTACTTGTTGACTCCACCTCATAAGATCAAAATAGGATAGTAGAGTGTGATAGAAGCACATGAACTGGAAAAAGTAAAAAAGGGACATGTATGGGCAATTTTTAGAAAAAAATGCAACTTTACTTAAGACAGCTCCAAAAGTCCAACCTTTGGATATTGCTTGGGCACATGCATTTATTGGAGTCTTGGAATCTAGCTTGTGCTAGAAAATTGCATGCTTGTTTGTGGACACTCAGACACATAGAGATTTGAGCTAGAAAGAAGCGTGATAAGAGCACAATAGATAGTGGAAACAATCAATAGCCAAGAGCACAATAGAAAGTGAAGACAACCAATAGTTGTACAAGAGCATAATAGACAATGGAGATAATCAAACTTGACCAAACGTGGGTGTATAACATTCCTTGAGAGTGTTAAGTATAGTGCAACCATCAAAAACCAAGTTGGACTCAAGGGCGGGAGAGGGAAGAAAAAAATCACAATTTTTTCCTTGTCATATGGCACAAGGGTCAAAATTTGACAAAACTTGGACAAATTCCTTCTTAACCCAAGAGAGGAACCCAAAAAATCAAAAGTGACTTTGGACATAAAGCTTAAGTGTGAGGTCAAATCCTAGCTCTTAGACTGAGAAAATTTGCTAAAATTGAGGAGAACGTCAAAACCAATTGTTCAGACATTGTGAAACTTGGTGAGTGTACTTTTTGAGGACGCTAAAACACTTGGGAAATCAAAAGAAAATGCAAAACGTTGCTAAAAGTAGGAGAAGAGGAAAAAAGATGCTAGAAGTAGGAGTAGAGAAAAAAGAACAATTTTTTCTTGACTACTTACTGGAGAAAGAATTTTTGGCCAAGATGTGAATCACAAGAAGACCTTGATGCAAGGATCACACCTATCAGGTCAAAATTGAAATTGGGGTTTTGTGCCTTAGGCTAGACCAAATCCTAGTCGAGAAGTGACTGAAAACTGGTCAAATGAATGCTAAAGACCATCAAAAGGCTATAAAATTGGGATTGGTGCATGATTGTATTCGTGAAAGTGTTTTGCATGCCTGCGAAAAATCTGGAGTGTAAAAATCAAGTCAAAAGCTGAGAAACAAGAAAAACTCATGTTTTTTTCTTCCAAAGAGCCAAGAGCACACATTTTTGACAAATTTTGATTCCAAACAATGATTCAAGCATGTCATAACATAATTAGCCCGTTGAATCAAGGAAAAACTATTTATGATGTGTTGTTGGATACAAAAATTGTCTGCTCAAGTGTTAACCTGACATAACTCAATCAATGCGTTAGTTTTGTGTCGAGTCTTGTATTGATAAGGAGTCTAGTGCACGAGTGGAGTTAGAAGCAAGGCAAAGACTACCAAGGGATCTCACAAGTTCCAAAGTAACAAGTCAGGTTTTATTCTCATACATAGTTCATGTTCTTGTGGTTGAGAGCTTTATATAGGTTAGGTGAGAGACTACCTAGAGATCATTTGAGTCGTTCCATCTACTAAAGAGAGTGTTAATCAAGATAACTTAGAGCATTTATTGATATTTTAAGAAGAGGTAGTCTCAGATACTTTATCTAAACAAGCATTTCCTATGCTTGGCTAAGAGAGCACCAAGTATGAATTATCATAGTGTGGGAGATATGGTTGGTACCTCTAGGAGACTAGAATTTAGGCTGACCATGCTTTTATAGCATCATTACACTAATGGTAGAGTAGCCAAAATGTATGTGCATAACCATAACAGATGCTATGTTCATGAAGACTTAGGAAATCCTAAAATTTGAGAACAAATAGAGGCTATTGACAATGGATACCTAGACAAGAAAGGGTTGCCTATCTTAGGATAAATAATAATAATCTTGTAGATGCAATGGGTATGACTATAACCAAGGACAAATTTGATGAGGAGGTAGAGAGATTGCCTCTAAAAATAACCCAATAGCTAAATTCATAGCCATGGAAGATCTTGAGAGAGTGCTTGTTGATAATCCTAGTGTGTAATTATATAAGCTGATGAACAAAGAAGGGGAGAACTATTACATTAAGGAAGATGTGAACTCAAAGGAGATTACTGATATCAAGAGGATGTACATGTAGTCTATCAAATGAAATGGGAAAATGGATTTTTTGGGTAGACAATAATGGGTATGAGTACAAGTACGTGTATATGGTGGACATGGAAAAGCTTTCATGTTGAGGAGAATCGTTTTCTATCATTGAGGTGAATCAAGTGGCCATCACAAAGAAAGCTCAGAGAGAGGTGAGATTTATGTATCAAGTCACAAAAATTCCAGCACATGTAGAGAACACACGCATAACAGGGTTGAGAACACCAAGAATCTCAGATCTTGGAGTAAGAGTGAGTTACTTGTTAAAACTACAGCCTATGAGAGGTGGATTTATTTTTATTACCAGGTCATCCATGCCACATCATACTGAGAAAATATTGTCAGATGTGACTATGAGAGAAGTATCAAGAGCTATACCTAGAGTGCTAGCACCTACAATGTATGAAGAGGCTCTCCTAGGAGTTTTAGAAGTGATGAGATATGTCATTGAGTCAAGGCCTTTGCGTCCATATCAAGTTGCAAAATGTATGGCATCAAAGTATAATGGATTAAGGGATCCCCATGCACATTCCACATCATTTAAACACATGTTGAGAGCTGAACATGTCACAAATTTCCACATTCAGTTTGAAGGTTTTGGATTAACTTTGGAAGGAGCCGCCCTTACATGGTTCCAACCTTTGAAAAAAGAAGACTATGGGAACATAGAAACACTATTGCAAGACTTTGTGGAGGATTTTTCCATGCAAGGATTTAAGCACAACACAGTGTCACAAATTCATTCTTTCAAGCAGAAAGACAATGAGAAAGTATGAGAGGCTACCTTGCAATTCAAACAATATACCGAGAGATGTCTGCCATGAGGAAAACCTTGGGAGGATATGCAAGTAGTGTTGTTCATCAAAGGGACCAAGAACAAGCACCTCAAAAAGGATTTGCACTTGAAAAAGCGTGTGACTTTAGATGAGATCACAAGAGAAGCTATCTATTTAGTAGACAATTGCAAGATCTATGGTGAGGTATCGCAAGATGCTATCTCGAATGATTCACGTTCAACTCCAAGTGATACAAATACAACAAGGATGACACTACTACAACAACAACCAATGAATATTGAGTATCTTGCAAATGATCTTATGAGGAGAATAAATCAAACATTGAAAATTCAAAACCAGAGAGTACCATCCTTGGACATTGCTTGACATGTGGAGGAGATCATCCGACATAGTAGTGCTTCATGTTTCTACAACAATATGCTCAATAGAAGTGGTGTGCCATTGAGAATAGGTGGACAAATTATACTAGTGAAGAATGTTACTACAATAGAGATCAATTTAGGAAAAGGCCTTATCAACAGAAGTGGTGTGCCATTCAAATAAGTGGAAAAATCATACCAGTGAAGAATGTTACTACAATAGAGATCAATTTAGGAAAAAGCCTTATCAACCTAGCCTACAATACTAGCCTAACACACTAGTGAATCTCTACCTTAACAGAATAGGCCAAAACCACCACCGCCAAAATATGCATTAGAATTAGGCCAAAACCACCACCCCCAAAATATGCATCAGAATTAGCAGATCCACAACGAGGAGTTAAAAGGCCAAGGCCGATGTTGGGGCACCAACCGCCACTGCCAGGTGAAGACTATGCAATTGTGAGGTACGTGTACCCAAAAGAATACTCGAAAGAGAATGCGTTCTGTCGAACAATCATATTACAAAGAGAAACGCTATGGGTAACACCATGAATACGATCCCAACCCACCAATGATCATGGAGTCATATGACCATGAGAATATTCTTCGTCCTCCGAAGTAATTCTTAGTCAAGAATAAATAGCATATCTTTGAGTGAAGGGTTTACTTTGAGTTAGGGAACACTAATGTTCATAGCCAATCAAGGAGAGGCCAAACAAAACGCATATCCCTAGAGGCCATATGACCAACAACCAAGATAACAAAGGACATTAGGACCTTGTTTCAAGTGTTAAGGAGACCATTTGGCTAGGAATTGTCCACCCGACCAAGCTAATTGTTACCATATACATGTGGTAGTGATGTGCACACTAGGACCGCTTGGGCATTTTTTCCCTCTTTAGGAGGTTTTTTCCCCCGAGCATTGTATATACACCCATCACTCTAGGTCTATATATCTTTCCATTGCATACTAAATAACACACTCTCTATTGAGTGCCTTGAGCTTCCTTCGTCTTCTCCAAGCTGTGTGCGTTTCTCTGCAACCCTAATTCCAAAAATTGGTATCAGAGTAGGTTGCATCCTCTCGGGCTTAGTCACCAGCTGCTCCAGCACACGCCTGCTCACTTTCTCCGATTTCAGTGAGCTTTGGCAAGCGTTCGTAGGTCGACAAAAATTTTGGAGGAGCTAGGAGAGATTAGTTTGCTCAGATTTTTGATTCGGGCTCATTCGGCCTCCGTTTCCACTATAGGCAGTACTGTACGGGCTATTTCATGATTTTGTGTAGAATTTCTGTCAGTGCCGTTTTTTGCATAACAGGTGACTCATAGTCTTCTATGATTTGTGCTATATAGCACGTGTTTTTCCCGCTCCATTTCTCCTATTTTTGAGCAATTTTCACATCAGGTGCAGCATTTACCATGGCTGACAACAACACAGATGTGTTCAAGATGTTTGCTACTGCTGAGGACAGGTTGGATGGGGACGACTACCCTATGTGGGCTTATATGATGCAACATGTTCTTGTCAAAGGGCGTCTGGAACATTGTGCAGGGCATTGATCTACGTCCTGGTTCTGAGGATGTAGGCGATGCTGAGGATGTTGTAGGTCTTGCTGCAAGGATTGCTGCTATTAGAGTTGTTTTGCCTACGGTAGAACAAGCTCGTTGGGATGTAAAGGATGCGCAGCCTCATGCATTGATTGCGTTGTCTGTGAAGCGCACCATTGTTCCTCACATAAGTTCAACAAAATCTGCAAAACAGGCTTGGGATATACCCGGGTAGGTCACCTAGTAAAAATGTAACCTATCACGTGAGTTCAACAGAAGGGTATTTAAAGTTCTTGAAACTTACAGAAGTATATATACAAAAGGGCATTATTTTTTCAAATTTGAAAAAAACTTACAGATTTTAAAAGAAAAGGTTACATTATATTCTTAACAAAATTCACAGATAAGGAGTTTTATAAACATGTCTTGAATGCACGTGATATGGTAGTTTTACACATAGTGAACCCCCCGAGGGGATATATTGGCTGGTCTTTATGCAAGTCGCAATGAGGCTAAAATTGCTTTGCTGCGTAAAGAGTTGGAGTCGAAGATTATGCATGAGGAAGATGATATAGACACTTTCCTTGCTAGTGTCAAGGATATCAATGAGAAACTTATTTCTGCAGGTGAAGTTATTTCAGACAGTTGCCTTGTGCAGATTGTTCTTGATGCCTTACCAGATTCTTACCAGACTTTTTCTAGTACTTGGAGACTTATGACCCAAGGAAATCCAGAAGTTGTCAAGTTTGATGCATTATGCACATTGCTGTTGCAAGAGTCACTTTCAAAAAAAAACAGGACTAGACAGCGTGCAGTTGAACAGGCTTTTATTGCTTCTCAAAGAAAGGGTGGTAACAACAATGCATCCATTTCTTATGGTTCTGCTGCGAGTGGAAAAACTTATGTTCCTAATGCTTCTGCTGGCAGCATTTGTCTGGCAATTCTGGTGATAAGGGCAAAAAGAAGATGCGTTGCCATTATTGTAAAGCTAATGATCACTTGATCAAGTCATGTCCTAAGTCGAAGGCCAAAGAGGCTAAGAAGAAAGAGGGTGGTTCCACTGCAAATGTTGGTTCCACTACAAATGCAGCCATTGTTGAGTCTTCTGTGAAAGGAGACTGTGATGCTAATGTTGATGCAGAATGGGCTTTTAGTGCAGAGTGTACTTACAATCCTGCTGTCCATGATGCATGCTTGTCAGTGTTTGCTGCAAATTCACATGTGTGGTATTTCGACAGTGGTGCCACGGAGTTGGAAAGATTGTGCTTACTGCTGCAAATGGCAGTTCCTTCACACTTGTTGATGCACTTTATGTACCTGGGATTAAGAAGAATCTCTTGTCTGTATCCGCACTTGCTAGACTTGGACTTGTAGTAAAATTTGTGGATGACAGATGTACAGTTCATGATCTCAGTTTTGGTGATGAAATTGTTGCATCTGGTCTTTTGTGCCCTGTCCTGTATAAGCTCACTTTGTATGACAAGTGTGGACAAAATTTTGCAAATGCTGTTGCAGATTCAAGGGCTATTTCAGATGCAAAACTTTGGCATGCACGTTTTGGTCATCTGAATTTTTCTAGCTTGCTGTGTTTGCAAAAATCTGATATGGTTGCTTCTTTGCCGCCTCTTGAAGCACCTGTCAAACATGTTTGTGAAGGCTATATTTTGGGTAAGATGCAGCGTTCTAAGTTTCCAAAGGATGGTTCAGTTCGGACCACATGCAGGTTGCAGCCTTTGCATAGTGATATTTGTGGGCCCATGCAAACTCCGTCCTTGGGCAATTATCTTTACTTCGTGACTTTCATTGATGATTACTCAAGGCATGCATGGGTATTTCCGCTTAAAGCGAAGTCTGAAGTTTTTATGTGCTTCAAACAATTTCTGGCTATGGCTGAAAATGTCTCGAAATGTACTATCGGCACCACCCTCCGTTCCGATCGAGGGGGGGAGTATATGTCTCATGAATTTAATGCATTTCTGGCTAGTCGTGGGATAAAACACCAATGTACAGTGCCTTATACACCTCATCAAAATGGTGTTTCTGAGAGGATAAACAGGTCAATGACGGAAATGGCATGATGTATGGTCAAAAGTCAAGCTTTGTAGCATTCTTTTTGGCTTGAGGCCATCATGTGTGCCACTTATGTACTTAATAGGTGTCCTACGAAAGCTTTGCAATATATTACTCCATATGAAGCATGGAATGATAGAAAGCCTTCTATTGAGCACATGCGTGTTTTTGGCCGTTTGGCATATGCTTTGGTGCCACAAACACAACGCAGAAAATTGGATGATAAGGCTATCAAATGTATTTTTGTTGGCTATAGTGCTGAAAGCAAAGGTTACAGGTTATATCATCTGCAAACAAAGCGTATTCTGGTTTCACGGGATGTAGTGTTTGTGGAAGATTCTGTTCAGCCCTTGCTATCATGTACTAGAGACAATAATGTAAGCTCATTGGACATTTATGACACTTTGTTGCCTCTTTTCAGTGGTGGAAATACGAATGTAATTTACAATGAGGCAAATGTACAGCCTATGGGGGTTTTTGAAAATGTTACAGATCAACCTATTACTGATGCAGATGTACATGATGTACTTGATGAGGAAAGGGCTGAAAACGAGCAGGCTAGAGGTATGCCAAAATGGCTGGTGCACACTTTGTGTGACAGTAAATTGGATGCACCTTTGTCTAGTCGTACTCGTTCACGCTCTTGCCATGCATCTTATGCACCAGATTGTTATGCTTTTGCGTGTCTATCTTTCCATTGCATACTAAGTAACACACTCTCTATTGTGTGCCTTGAGATTCCTTTGTCTTCTCCAAGCTGTTTGCGTTTCTCTGCAACCCTAATTCCAACACTAATGCTGCAAACAATATTCCTAATGTGACTGGTAATGATTGTGGACATTGTGGATGAAAAAATTTGTACCAAGATTTTCTTCAAAACCCATATAAGGAAGGAAAAGTGACAATGAACATTGTAGAGGTCATACCCTCTCCAAGTGGTTTTGATTCAAATGCAAAAGTGCCACTAAAGGTGGTAATCAGAGTGCAAGCGAGCAAAAAGTGGAAAGCTGAAAGGGTAGTGACGAACAAAAACCAAGCGGATTAAATCCAAAAGATGCTAGTTCATTTTCACTCTTAGCCGATAAAAATTTCAAGCCACTGAAAGCAATTTTAAAGGCGTATGAAGCAAGCCTTAGACAACCACCAAACGATAGAGCATAGATGAATGACTTATCCTAATGTAGAGTTAGAAAAGTTGAGGTTGGAGATGTGCAAAAAGTTGATTGAGATTGCTCAAGCACTTATGGAACCTCCATATGTTATGTCATCTCAGGATCAAATAATATCTCAACCACCTATTGACTCTAAAGAAACGAACGACAAAAAGAAAGCAAGTTTAAATGACACGGCTAAACAAGCACATGTGAAGAAAGCAAAGATTTTAGTTGTTGATGATGGGATGCACAAAAAGAGCTTAAATGACAGAGGTGAGAAAGAGATTAAACTAGGGATCCAAGATCCCTAAGGAGTGGAGAATGCGCTTACATGTGGAGAAGGAACATTTGAACAAGTGGTAGCGAACACAATTGAAGATTCTATTTATCATAAACCTCCTACTATGCCAACAGTTAAAGGTTATTGGCTTGAAGAACTTTGGGACATATTTAGGAAGGCTAGAGATGGAAGTCAGACATCAGAATTGGCACCTATTATGGAAGTTCAACTTGACAAGGGTATGCTGGACTTTAAGATGCAATCCATGTATGGAAATCAAGGAACGGAAAGATCAAAGGATAGTAGAGAGGAAAACCTTGAGGAGTTTCCATCGTACTTGGGACGTTATGAGGAAAGATTTGATGTTATGGTTCTACCATCTCAATGAAAATCTCATAAGATAGTCATAGATTCTGAAGGATTGCAGGAATTTATGTCAACATTGGTGAGATGTATGCTAATGATAGTTGATATGTAAAACGTAAGACCTCAAGTGTGGAGAGATGTCGATAGATGTCTTGAGAAAATGGGCATCCAAAATTCTATTGAGACAGTAGTTCGAGAAGTGGAGGATTGGAGCAAACCCAAAAAGGATGCTAAGCCCGTTTTGATCAACAAATATGGTGATTATTGTGAAGATGAAGATGGAAACACCACATTGCCTATAGAATATCAAAGAAAAAAAACCATATCTATTCTAGAAAGTGGTGCAGGTGTTTCCATAGCCACCAAAGATATTTGGAAAAAATGATAAAAACTTGCTCTTAGACAAACACAAATGAAATTACAACTAGCTGATGGTCATATTGAGAAGCCTATTGTAGTTGTAGAGCAAGTAATGGTGACTTATCGTGGAAGTGAGAATAAGCATACATTTGTTGTAGTAAATTTTGGTACCAAAAATAACTATGATGTTAATCTAGAAAGACCATTCATGCGCCAGTTAAACATGGTTCAAGATTGAGGCTATGGCTATATCTACCTACACCACATGGAGACCACTACACGGATCAACTTGGGAGACCATAGCTACAAAGATGTATGTAAGACTTTGGTAGAAGAATTCAGTTCAGCTACAACTGCAAAATCTAAAATACCATCATGGTTGAATTCTAAATCTCACCTATGGATATGAGGAGCTTCTCGATGTGAAAACCTTGCAAAAGAGGAGTGTAAATGGGATAGGTCATTTGAGGATTTTGATTTAGTCCTAAACCTTTCCCAAAAGAAAGGAAGGAAACCCATGGATCAGACTCAATTTTTGGCCACCTTAGATGTGTGTGTCAATGAGATCACCCCCACAAAGTTTTGTGACAAGAATGGTCTAGAGTTGATTCCATTTTGTATGGTAAATGGGATTCAAGAACAAGATGATTGTGAGGGAGAAACAAATGATTTAACACAAGAGTTACAGTCTAGTGTGTGCAGTGTTTGCGTATCCAAGTGAGATTTTTGCTAGGGATCTTACCTCTAGTAATGGCATGGGAAGTATTCTAGACAAGAGTAAAGAGCAAGATGACAAGTGTTTTTATGACACATTGGATGCCTTAGGAAGTTTGGAATTTTGTGCAAATGATGAGAGATTGGAGGGCGAAGAGAGTAAACATGAGATTGTGTTTAAGGGTTATTTTTATTTCTGAAATTAATGACCACGATGAAAAAGGCAATACACAAAACGAGCCACAAAGAGGAAACAAATGGTAGAGGACTCCAAGAAGAAAATTTTACCAGCTAACGAGCATAGAGAAGGACAAAATTTTTTTTATTTCTATAGAGCTAGGAGCCAACATGTTAAATATTCATGCGGTAGTAGATTCTAGTTTTCATTTGAATACAACTAGTTGGGATCTGTATCACAAAATCCAAAGTTGGTCCTACAACCATTGAAAAGGAAATTCGTATGATTCAATGGGACTATCAATATTACCACAGGTAATGTGGAACTCATGCTACATATCAAAGGATTACCATGTCCCCATAACTTCTTTTAACTACCTTCAAACTCCCCCCCTAGTAATCAACTAATATTGGAAACTTCATGGCAATGAAAATACAAGGTGTATATACATTGGAAGGAAAACCAAGTGTATTTTACAATAGACATTGAGTATGACAAATCACATTTGCTTCCATACGAGATACTTAGGGGGTTTATTGTTCAGTGCCCCCCTATATATATGCGTTTGTGGGGTATTAAAAAAAAAACCTCTTTTAACATGTTTGAATGAATAAAATGACCCCTTATTTTAGGAAACTTTTCCAAAATTGAATATAAAAACCACTTATTTTAATGTATTTCTGTTAAATTGCCTAAAATTTTTGCATTTTAAAACCCCTCCTTTTGAGCTCACGCTATACATAACATGATTGCATAGTGTACCCCCCGAGATAAGATATTAGATATGGTGACAAAAGCACCAGAGAATCAAATAATAACTTCAATGCAATACACACACAACAAAAAATTGCAATTATCATGCTAGAAATGAAATCCGTAGAAACTACTGAAAGCAATAACTATGTATTTGTAGTTGATCTGCTCCCTTCAATACAAGTCTGCAAGACACAACTACCTTTTTCATCAAGTGCACGCTTAGGAACATCAAGACTAATCACTCGTCTCAATCATATCAAACAAATTTGGGTACCAAAAAGGCGACCGACCAAGGTCACAACAACACAATACCAACCACCTTCTCAAGGACAAATTTGGATACTTAAGGATACCCCAAGAATTGACGCAAGCTTCATTTGGGTGCCAAAGGTTTATCTCAGCAAGGTTCAAGCCAACCACGATGTCCCCCACAACTACCACGGAAAGACTAGCAACCAAGATTGATCCACCACCAGTCATCCATACTCCAAAGGCCCAAAAAACACAGATAGTTTGATATAAACAGGTATGGGTATCTATGCAACTTGTATGAGACCTTCTCTCACAATCACTTTGTGACAATAATTTGCACCCTTTGTCATTGAGAATTCATAATTCTTATTGAGATACCCTCACAACCAAAATTTAGCACCGGCCTATTTGTGGCGATTCAAACTCACTAAGTTTTGAATGGTCGTTGCATGCAGAAGTATGTGATGTAGCCTGGAAGGAGCTGCACACTCTTAGAAAACTAATTTAGGTTGGTTATTAGAGTTAGTTAAAATTAGTATGAGGACTCAGATCAAGCAATACTGAAAACAAAATAGAAGACTGAAACTGGAAGTAACACTGAACACTAGAACTGAAAAGGAGAATTGAAAGTGGAACTAGAGCTGAAATTGGGAATGTATATTCAGATCAAATCAATGTATAAGAGGACAGCCAGTAAGTCAAATATGCCTTGAGTTTGATAAAGATTATAAGAGTATGTGATTCACTAATCTAGAGCTATATTACAAGTGATCAAGTGTAATATGGAGTCCCTCAAAATGAAGTAGTGGCCCCTGTTTATAGCCTTCCAATTGGACTCTAGTTGACTAAGAGCTATGCTAGTTACCATGATAATTGTTTGTAGTTACTGCTTTTGGATGTTACCAGCTCAGTCGCCTACTAAGAAATTTTTTCCGCCATCTACATTCCTTCCCATTTCTCTTGAATTTTGGTGTATACCAAAATTTCCTAGAAGGCATTGAACAGCTGGCCCCTATCAGTCCAGCGAACTCACTTCTTCTTATTTGGTGCCTTCTTCTTTGGAGGTTTGTACAAGACTCTAGGATTTGGTGCATTAGGAGCCGCCTTCTCCCGTTGAATAAGCCTATACAATGCTTCTTGTTCTAGTTAATATTTTTGGATTGTCTTCATTCCAAACTCGTACAATGTAAGTGCATTCCAAGTCTTCGTCTCAGGGTCTTACATAGTTCTTCTCCCCCTAGTGAGTCGGGTTCTAGCTAGTTTATGATAGTAGGAGGACGTGTGAATCCATCCCTGAGGCAAAGGTTGATTGCTCTTAGTTTGATCTTTGAAAAGCACCTCAACCATCTCTCTGAATTGTGGTTCAGAGGATGCCTTATTAGCCAACTCTTTCTGAGGAATCTTGGATGCCTCTACCATGAGTTGCAGTAGTTGGTTTGTAATTTGGATTAGCCTCTGAATCTGTCCGTAAGGACATGGGTCCAATGGGCAAGGCCACCGGCACAATTGGACAGTGTGTACGCTAGGGGGAGGCTATAAGATAGCACTATTGGGTGGAGACTAGCACACACATTACCACCGCCCTTTCACTGGTATTCGAGCTATTTTTTGGGAAAAGGGAAAAAGCGGTTTGCATGTGCATGCGATGTGCCACTTCTCTCCCACCTTCCGCAAATAGCGACGGCCCCGTTGTGCAACAAATAGAAGGCAGGCACAATTTCCTGTGCACAGCACACATAGACAGACAACAATAGACAATCGCGTCCGCCCCACATACGCCCTCCATAACGCATGACTAAGGCGGGCGACCAAGGCAAGCTTGACCGGCAACTCTACAGCATCAAGGCTCCAAAGGCTTCTGTTGGTTGTGCATGATAGGAAGTCCCACTTAACCCTTGTATGAAGGAGGGTTGAACCCACCCCATGAGGGTAAGAGGCCAACACTTTACCATCAAGCTATTGACCCTTGTTGTGTATAACAAGGAAAAATAGCATACTTGTGTTGAAAAGAAAGCTAGAAGGAAAGGGAAAGCTTCAAACTTCAAGGAAGTAGTTTCACCCTTCCTTTTCACTTCTTGGAGGAAGGAAAGTTTTTCTCAAAAAAAAAAAAATCATCAAGGAGGTAGCTTCAAAGTGAACAAAATCCTTCACAAAAACGATGAATTTTTGTGAAGAATCAACAAAGGTGTTCTTACGATGAATGACAAGTGAAGCGCTACAATTCCCACAAGACAAGGTTTGCATGCAACAAAAATTGCGGAGCATACCAAACACAAAGACTTGAATTTCACAAGGTACAAGTTGACGTTTTTTTTTCTCTCTTTACATTAGTGTGTGTTTACCATGGCCAATGAGGATATCCCACCTACACACACTTTTGATTTTGAGCACGTAGATCAAAATTAGGGCACCACGGGTGTTGCTGACACTAATATGCATGACGATGATGATCTAGGAGATCATGGCCTTGTAGATATGGCTGCTTTCAAGACTTTGGAAAATCACCAAAGCGTACTTGAACGCAACCTCTCTGTACTTGCAAATGTTACCAATCTTACGGAGTTACTTGTGAAATTTATGAATTCACAGACGGCTCAAGGGGCCACAAGTGGCACGGTTCAAGGGAGCCAAGCTTGCACGACTCAAGGAGTCCAAGAGACAAGTGCTTCAGAAGATGCTGAAGGTAGCAACGCATTACTTAAGAATATCACCATTCCTGAGCTTCACGGGGAAGAGCGTGATCGCAACAAGGATGCGGTCAATACATTCTTACACAAATGGAATGACATTCATAGATTAAAACACACCTCGAATATAAAGACGACTGTGGAAACAAGTCTATTTCTTAAAGGCAAGGCCTATAAGTGGTAGATGACATTTCCAATAGATGCTCGTCCTCCTTCTTGGGCTGCGTTTCAAGCTTCTTTCTCCAAAGAGTTTTTGGACTCCAATGAAGAAGATAAGAATTGGTTAGCATGGGATGCATGCTGCATGTATGGCCTCTCTCTCACATAGTACCTTTTGAAGTATCGGGAAATCATATTAAAACAAGAAGTTCTAGATGAATTCCAAAAGATACGGGGTTTTAATAGGGGTCTTGACAAAGACTATCGTCTTCACGTCAAGACCCAACATCCAAAAACTTTGGAAGAATCCATCGGTCATGCCCAAAGATATGACGATGACCAAGAGAGGAAAGGAAATGTTCCTACTCTAAGAATAATTCTGCTAAGAGCAATGTGGCTAAGAGCCAATGACGAGGTAGATCTCCCACACGTTCCAAGAGGAATAAGAGACAATCTACCTCTCCATGTCCACAAGAGGCTAAGAAGCCTAAGCAATCACGAGATACTCCACATGGATCTCTCAGTACTGCTGATTTTGAGCGTGCAAAGAAACACAATTTGTGTTGTAGATGTCTTTTGGACCAACATAACAAGAAATATTGTTCTCTTTTGCAAGGCAAAGAAAAGGCCATGCACACGGTGCAACACCTCACATTAGATTCATCTCCTAAATATTGTGTTGTAGAGGTTCTTCATATGGAAGAAAAGCACAAGTGGTGTGTGCTTGCTTCAATGTGGCAACCCACCTTTGGCCCCCATGATTTGATTCGCATGCATGGCACTATTAACAGACAACGTGTTTGTATTTTAGTGGATGATGGCGCAACTCATAACTTCCTGAACTATAAGCTGGTCAAGAATTGAAGCTTACACAGACTCCCTGCTCTCACAAGTATGTGGTCAAACAGATGTCTGGCAATGATAAAGAAGTATGGGACACGTTAGTTCAAGGGGTTGAGCTTATTGTTCAAGATCATACGATGATCCTTGACTTTCAAGCTATGAACATGGACCGTGTTGATGTAGTTTTAGGATGGGAGTGGTTGCATGGTTTAGGAAACACATTGCACACTAGTTTTGAACACAACTCCTTATCCTTTATGGCCAATGGTTCTTGCCTCATTGAGCTTGCTTTGAGTTAGTGTTCGAGAAAAATGTGTCTCAACTTAATATTGTGCCGTTGTCAATTTCAAAAATGCCAATTGAGACATCCTTATCTTGGAAAATTTGTTTTGGTTTTCCTTGATGACATTCTCATTTACAGTAAGATTAAAGATGAACACATAGAACACTTACGATTAGTGTTCGAACAGCTACAAGCTCAAGCGTTGTACGCTAAGCAAAGCAAGTGTGATTTGTTTAAAACAAAGATACATTACCTTGATCATGTGACCTCTTATTTTGGCATCAAAATGGACACTGACAAGGTCGCTGCCATTCTTAGATGGCCACATCCCAACACGGTTGAGGATCTTCAAACATTCTTAGGCATGGCTGGACTTTATCGACAGTAGATCTGTAATTATGCCAAAATTTTTGTTTCTATGATGGATCAACTTAAAGCAAAAGGTAAGACCTTTTCTTGGGATGAAGCCCAAAAACGCAGTTTTGAACAGCTCAAGGTAGCTATAGCCACTGCTCCCATCCTAGCAATCGTTGACCCACTTAAGCCATTTGTGGTAGAGAGTGATGCTAGTGATAAAGCAATTGGTGTGGTATTTCTCCAGGAGGGAAGACCTATAGCCTTTGAAAGTAAAAAGTTAGATAGAGCTCAACAGAATTATTTTGTCTATGAGAGAGAGCTCTACTCCATATTCACACTTTACAAAAGTGGCTACACTATCTATATGGTTCCGAGTTTGAAGTAGTTTTTGACCATGAGAGTATCAAATGGTTCACTACTCGCACGGACTTGAAGGGCCGTAAAGCTAGATGGGAAAAAATCCTTCAAGATTATGTTTGTAAGCTACGATATTGCAAGGGGCGATATAATGTAGTAGAGGATGCACTAAGTCGGATGCCTCAAATTAATTCACTTGCTTTCACGAAAATAAAGAGTGGATTTTTGGAGTCATTACGTGGTAAGTGTGCACAAGATGAATCATATGCTAAAGTGTGGATTGTAGTTTTAAAAAGGGATCCCTCACACTCACATGTCTTTGTACTGCTAGATCAACATGTCTTTGCACGTGCAGATAAAAACTCCAACACTAAGAGCTCCACCCCTTGAGAGAGCTTAAGTGATGGAATAATTTTTCCATTGATAATGGCTACTTACTCCACAAGGGTAGAGTATGTGTGCCAAAGGACTCAGACACTAGGTGCCAAAATCTTATTTGAGTGTCACTGTAGTCCAAGTGCTAACCATCCAGGTATTCGTAAGATGTATGCCTTAGTTCGACGGAAATTTTATTGGTTGGGATTACATTATGATGTTCAAGAGTACGTACTAAACTACCAACAATGCCAAGTTAATAAGGCAGAGCGCCTCAAGGTAGGTGGCCTTTTACATCCTTTAGAGATTCTACAAGGTAAGTGGGAGAGTATCTCTATGGATTTTGTAGTAGGACTACCTACTACAAATCGTGGCTATGATGCCATACGGGTAATTGTAGACCGTCTCACAAAGCTGGGTCAATTCATTCCCACTAAGACTACGGTTAAGACACCGAAATTAGCACGGCTATTTGTAGAGCATATATATAAACTCTACAATCTTCCAGCTAGTATCATTAGTGGCAGAGATCGAAAGTTTGATAATCACTTTTGGAGAGCTGTGTTCCAAAAGTTGGAAATTAAACTTAATCTAAGTACAGCTGATCATCTAGAAACGGATGGTCAAACCAAAAGAGTTAATCAAGTGCTAGAGGATATTCTACGAGTGTACGTTAGCAAGAAGCAAACCAATTGGGAAGACTACTTACCTATATTGGAATTTTCTTATAATAGTTCAAAGCATGTGACTACAAGGTTTAGTCCATTTATGCTTTTATATGGATTTCAACCTAGATCACCCGTTAGGGTGGGGTTGGGTAAAGAGAAGATACAACAAGTAAAGTATTTTCTCCAAGACCATTTTGACATGCTTCGAGTTGCTCGACAGAATGTTAAGCAAGCTCAAGATCGATATAAGAAGTACGCAGATGAGCATCATCGTCTTGCTACTTTCAAAGAAGGGGACAAAGTTTTCCTCAAAGTTCAGGAGCATTCATAAAGTCTGAAGACGAGAAAAGTTGCTAAACTTTCACCATGATATTGTGGACCGTTTACCATTCTCAAAAGTATAGGTCAAGTGGCCTATACATTAGCTCTTCTAGAGCACTCACGAGTTCATCCTGTTTTTCATCTTAGCCGTTTACGAAAACAACTAGGAAAGAATGATAATGTCATTGACACAGGTGTGTTAGTTGACCTTATTGAACCACCAAGCATTCCTCATGAGCCTGAAAAGATTTTGGATTCTCATGAGCTTCGCACCAGACATCATGTCAGACGACAGGTGTTGGTAAAATGGCTAGATAGACTTGAAGAAGGTTCTACATGGGAGAATGTATCTGCACTTAAGAAACGCTTTCCTACGTCGTTTTTGAGGACAAAAATGATTCTCCAAGGGGGGGCTAATGTAAGGAAATGGGTCCTACGGGCAAGACCATCGACACAGCCAGAGAGTGTGTACACTAGGGGGAGGCTATAAGATAGCATGCCTAGGTGGAGACTAGCACACGCATTATCACCGCCCTTTCACTGTCTTCACCACTAACCCATTTTTAGCTGGAAATTGTGAAGAGATACAAGCAAATAAAAAACCTAGTCTTTTTGTAGAGTCTCTACCACAACTTGGTTCCATGTTGTTTATTCAATGGTGGCTCCCTCATACCCAGTCTCTTAGCTCATCGATGATTTTAAAGTAGATTTGCTAGTCAGCTAGTTCAAGATGTGTAGGATTAAGAGGAGGAAAAAACCTTGGCAGCTCAGTCTCCTTAGTTGGAATGGCATATAAGAGAATTGCGGAGTCGGGAACAATTCCAAAAACTTAGGACCATCTAGTTCTCCCAGCGCATCATTTTCCTAGTACTTCAGACTAGATGAAACAGACTTTTGAGATTCATCTTCTCTTCCCTTATTGTCATCCGAGTCTTTGGCCCTTTACTATTGGTAGCATTGTGTTCGAGTAGGGTTTGAATTCTCTGATCCAAAACACCTCTAGCACTCTGCATTTGAATCAACATTTCTTTAATCTAAACTCATATATTGTTCATACATTGGTAAGTGGTTTTGGTGCAAAGCATCATTTTGATTGCAATCCCAGGGCCTTCAGATTATCAGTAGCAAGATCCTTTATAAAGGGGTTAACCACCAAATCATCATGAGTGATGCACCACTCCGGGACGCTTTCTAGAACATGTTATATAGCTTGGATGTGGAGGCAATTGACAAACCTGTTGATTATGGTAACTTATTGATTTCAATCCAGCACCATCCTTCTAGACCCCACATATAGCAATTTAAATCCTTACAAATCCAAAAAGACAGATTCATCATGTAAAAATTCATGTATCTGGCGTGCTTTTTGCTTCCTCAGACCCTTATTGAGCATTATTAATTCCGTGGAGTTACGCATGATCACAGTCAAAATTAGAGTCGAGGATAACATAATTACCCTTGACATATTTCTGAAAACTCCTAGATGCTTGCTATCCTGACTTTTGTTGGCTATGCGGTGAGGTTTGTTACTGGGGTTCATCCATTCCATGGTGCTGTTGGTCTCCAGTATTTTTGTCTTTGCTTCATCAGGGCTCTGGCCTTCAATGGACTTTGATCCCCTTGCATCTGATCCTAGTGAGGGAGAAGATGGTGGCTTATCATCATCATCTCATCGTGGTTACCGTCCTAGTGGCCATGCCCCACCCCTTCTCCCTCAAGCTCGTCCTCATCTTTGTCGTAGTCCTCATCTTGGTTCTTTTGATTATTGAGGAATTTAGTGATGGCATCATTGACCAGTGCAATAATGTACTCTTTGGTCTTATGTTGGAGATCGGATTGCATGGACTCTATCACGTTTTGCAGATCCTCCAGATTGAGAGTTAGATTGCCATCTGTATTCACCCTCTTTGCTTCCAACATAGATCGGAAGCACTTAACTGATTGTTGAGTAATCTTCTTTTCTTCTTCCATCACAACATTCTCAACAGCTAACTTGTCTCTTTTCTTTTGGAGAATGTCTATCACCCAACCATTTTGAGTTTGTTCAATTTGATAATGAAAAATTTGTTTGACCCATTTAGCTTTTTCCCTTTTAAGTTCTTCCATCTATATTTTACTCCTTTGTAGTTACTCTTTCAAAGTGTCCAATTCTTTGCTGGAGAAAAATGCTTGAGCCTCCATCATTTGCCCTATAGAAATGACTATAGCGTTCCATCCTGACTGGATGGCAGTTGCACACCCTTGTGTATTGGTATTGGTGTCTATTTGGTCAATTTTGTATACTATCATGGGGAGGAATACATAGAGCAATAGATCTCTATCTGGTTTTTCATAATAAGCCACCCCTTCAATGACTATTTTCGGAGGTGATGTAGGCTATCCAACTTAACTAATGGCAGTGGTGTTTGGTCCGCATCCTGAGTTTTCTCTATAGTGTTTCCTGATCCTTGAGTCCTTCTTGTTGTGCACTGGTCTGGGTTGGCATGGTGCTGGTTGACTAAGGTTTACCCAGACCAGTTGCATCCTTGGCCTCAACATGTGTACGAGTTGTTTCTTGGCTTTTTTCTATTTGAGATTGTGTATCAGTTGGTTTCT
This sequence comes from Adiantum capillus-veneris, assembly GCF_014529385.1. Lineage (NCBI taxonomy): Eukaryota > Viridiplantae > Streptophyta > Polypodiopsida > Polypodiales > Pteridaceae > Adiantum > Adiantum capillus-veneris. Next base: position 51,725,873 of record NC_140958.1, on the reverse strand, counting down.
GTAATCTTGCCCCGAATTTCTCCAACAAGGCTGAGGTTTTGGGCTTCTTACTAGATGAGCCTACCTCTGTTTGAGGTAGTGGTCTTTTGACACCTCGTGGTACCACTCCTTTTCCTTTTCCTTCAACTCGTGGCTTTGTTTCTGCATCTTCTAATACCACACCCTTTCCTTTACCTTCAGTCATTTTATGTCTCTATATCTTTTGAAGTTGATGATAAACAGATTTTGTGTGGTTTCACACTCTCTCCAATTGCTTGCCCAAGATGTCTGAACATTTGACAGTAATCCATTTTGAATCTTTGTCTCCTCGATTACTTATTTTTATTACCAACATTTAAAAAAGGCAACAAGGTATCAAACATGTCATGTAAGCTTATACATATCTCTTTAATACATGACAGCAAGGGTTGAACAACATCTTCCACAAAACCAACATCTCAAGAAGTCAAAATATGTTTTGATTGTGGATGATATAACATATAACCCTTGTTTTTAACATTGTAACCAACAAAGATGCATTTGACATCCTTATCATCCAATTGTTATCTGCATTGTTGTTATGACACTAGAGCATAAACCAAGCAACCAAAAACATGCAAGTGACCAATATATGGCTTCTTATCATGACATGCCTCATATGAAGTTGTAGACTGCATATGAGTCATAGACTACAAATATTTGGTGGGACACCAGTTAAGTATGTAGGCAACACACATGACAACTCCTAGCCAAAAAGCATGTGGCAAAGCTTGGATTCTAACCATACATCATGCCATCTCCACAAGTGACCTATTTCTCCTTTCAACAACACCATTTCATTAAGGCATATAAGGCACTATACAATGGTGTTTTATCCCATGAGAGACCAAGAATGCACCAATTTATTTTGACATGTACTCTCTCCCCAATCAGAAGGGAGGGTATTGATAGTACAATCAAACACATTTTTTATCAATAGCAAAAACTATTTGAGGCACATAAATACTTTGGACTTAGCTTTAAGAGGATATACCCATGTATGTTGTGGGTAATCATCAATCGAAGCCACAAAGACAAATTGTTACTAAAAGAAGGAATGTGCATCCGGCCACAAACATCACTCTAAATAGGTAGTAGCCCATACTAAAACATCTTTTGGAAACATAGAGTGCTACATTTTCCAAAAATACAACCTTCATAAACATGCTTAGATGGTTCCTCCAAAGGGGGCAATGAGACAATCATATCCCATTTTTGCAAACGCATCAAACTCTCAAAATGGAGATGTCCAAAACATACATACCATTATTTAGCATCATGTAAAACGACTCTAGCTGCATTTTCAAAATTTTCCACACTTGTCATCATAATTGAGCTCGTATAGCCCATGAGATTAGGTACCTAATGTCACAATAGTAAGACCTTACACAAGATCATGAATATTGCATCTAGCATCCACAAACTTTATAGCATGCCAAGTCTTGCTAGGGCAAAAATAGACAACAGGTTCTTCTTGATCCCAAGCACAAAAAGTACATCAAAAAATTTGAAGAAATCACCATTAACTAGAGTGAGTACAATATTTTTGAATCACTGAACTTGATAACATGCATTGTTTGCACATATGATAGTATTCCCATTGGGGACATCATCAAGAGAAGTGGAAAAGTCACAATGAGACGTAATGTGCTTTGTGGCACCATTGTCAAAACACCACACATTTCAATCTACAGCCTATATCATGCATATTATCATGGATCAAAGGGTTCATATTAACACTATGCACTAAAAGCCCATTCTCCATCAACAACAAAATTTGTAGATTCTACAATGGGTGCATTTGAAAAAGATACACCTTCCTTCTTGCATGCTTCTTAAGCCTTTAGCTTAGGATATTTCTTTATCAAAAAATGATCAATATCTCTACAAAAGGTGCAATGCAATTGTTTTTTTCCTTTTTTAGTATATGTACCAAATGCATTATTGAGAGGCAATTGTTGTGGATGGTTTGCTACTTGAAGAAGGAACATTGGAAGTAGCAACATTGTTATTGCTACCTCTTCTTTGTGCTGCAACAAAATCCTGATGAACAAGACATTGTGTAGACTTGTTTTTCCTTTACATAGCCTCTTGTAACAAAAAATTGACTAAGACATCAAAAATTATCATTGCCCTATGCAAAAAGCTTCAATATTGAAGCAAAAGTGTGATACAAATCTGGTAATGTATCCAAGACGATCTACATAAGTGGATGGTTGGGAGTGGCTTCATCTGTCGTAATAAGTTGCTCATTGATATCTTTGATTTAAGAAAGAAAAATGTCCATTTCATCGTCCTCATGCATGATCTTTGATTCTAGCTGTCTGTGCGGATATGCTGTTTTTGTTTCGTTGCAATTTGCATACAATCCAATTAGAATTTCTCAAGCCTCTTTTGTTGTTTTTGCTAAAAAAAATTGTGAGGAGTAATGGTGTACTTGACAAATAGTGAGATCAATGCATGTGCCTCCGCATCTCTACTATCCCAATGAGCATGTTTAACTATAGGTAAAACAACAGGAGCAGTAGGAGCAAAACTTCTAGAACCTACAACATCCTCCATAAAACCTGAATCCATAGAACCTAAGTGCACATCATATAATGTTTCATACACCCTTGGAAACAAGTACATGTTGCATCATTTAAGCCCACAATGGATAGTTGTCTCCATCTACTTTGTTCTCAGTAGACAACATCTTGAAAATGTTATTGCTCTCAGCCATAGTGAAAGACCAAACTTGGTGTATAAAATGCTCAAACTGAGTAGAAATTAAAGGAAAACTCTTTATCTATATAACATAAACCACTAAAGACTATCAATGATACTTTATGCAAAAATCTATAGTGGAAAAAATTTTGCACAAAGAGGATAAAATTGCCAACGTAATACTTGGAATAGTGGAATCAGAGGCCGAAACAAACTTGAATCGAAATTTTGAGCACATCAAGATCTATGAGGTCTCCCAAAGAAGTTATTGATCTGCTGATGCTCACCAAAGGTCACCCAAATCAAAGAAAGTGAGAAGGAAGGTGTTGATGATGCTGGCTACTATAATCAAGGAGATGCAACCTACTCTAATACCAATTGTTGGAGTTAGGGTTGCAAGAATGCACACAAGCTTGGAGATGGTGAAGAAATCAAGGCACACAATAGGGAGTGTATAGACTGCAAGATAAGATAACCCTATGATAATGCGTGTATATACAAAGCACAAGGGGAAAAAACTAAGGGAAAAAAGTACCCTGATGGTCCTACGTATGTTCACACACATCACTACATGGCAACAAGTTCTTTGGTAGTGCTCCTATGTCAAAGATACGTCCAAAGATCTCTTTAAGGTGGTTTTGGGAGAGTTATATAACTTTCACAAGCCCTAAAGTAGATCTTTTTCTATCTCAGTTGTTGGAATTAGGGTTGCAAGAAAAGACACACAGTGTGGAGAAGACGAAGGAAGCTCAAGGCACACAACAGAGAGTATATTACTTAGTGTGCAATGGAAAGATAAGATAGCCCTAGAGTGATGGGAGTATATAAAATACCTCGGCAATCCTAAGTGAGTGAAAACATGCCTCGGTGGTCCTAAGTGTGTTCACACACATCACTACCATATGTATATGGTAACAAACCCCCCTTGGGAGTGATGCAATGAACGAGAGCTGGAACATAGAGTATAGGAAAGTGCCATGCCCTATGAGGACATGATCAGTTCACAAAGGGGAGTAAGCCCAAATCTTTGTAGAAAGCTTTGAACTTCTCACAAGACAATGCCTTTTGTGAAAAGCTTATGTTGGCACATAAGCCAAGTTATCTCTCCTGCTGAGAGCCTCTCCCTGACATAGTGGTAATGCACCTCAATGTGCTTTGTGCGAGCATGAAAAAATGGGTTCCTCGCAATTGCCAGTGCACTCTGACTGTCAGTGTAGATAGTGTTGGCAGTGCCCTATCCAACACTCAAATCAACCATAAGGCGTCTGAGCCATACACACTCAAGCGTAGCTGTGAAGACTATCATGTACTCAGCCTCACAATTGGAAGTGGACATAGTAGGTTGCTTCTTGCTCAACCATGATATGCATGAACTATCGAGCATGAAACAAAAACCACTCGTGGACACTCGTGTGTCAAAACAACCAGCCCAATCTTAGTCCGAAAAAACATGTAAATCTGGCGGCAAGGATCCCCCTTTGGGATAAAACAAGCCAAGGTGTAAAGTGTCACTCAAGTAGCGAAAAATCCTCTTGACAGCTTGCCAATGCTTAGACATTGGGCTATGCATAAATCTATTGACATATGAGACTGCAAACTGAATATCCGACCTCATGTTGCAGACATAAATGAGGTATCCAGCAACAATTTGTTAAAGAGTGACATCGGTAGGATCACTAGCATCATGAAAACTCAATTTTAAACATGTTTCCATGGGAGTGGCAATAGGTTTGCAATCCCCAAGTCCAAAATTATAATAGCAATGTCTCTATGTAACTTGTCTGACACAAGGAAATATCACTATCACACTGCTTAAATTGTATGTCCAAGTAATGATGCAACAACCCCAAATTTTTCATCTTGAAATTAACATTCAAATCAGCCTTAAATTCGGCAATATGTCTCTCAATTTTGTAGAGTGATCAGCAAATCCTACACATAGAGAACGACAATGAGAAGTACATCACCCTCACGCTTTAAATACCATGTGCTTTCTATTGGACTGTTACAAAAGCCTCGTTTGACTAAATGAGTGTCAGTTTTCTCATACCACGCACGAGGAGATTGCTTCAACACATACAAAGCTTCTTACATTTGTACACTTTATAAATCATCTTGTCCTTTCTTGACAAAATAGAGAGGCTGCATTACATAAACTTCCTCAAATATGTCACCATTCAAGAAAGCAGTAACAATGTCTGATTGATGTACATCCCAACCAAAATGAGCTGCCAATGCACATAGAAAACGCACAGTTGTCATACGACAAGTGGGAGAAAAAGTCTCTTCATAATCTATGCCTTTTTGTTGTGCATAACCCTTTGCAACAAGTCGAGCCTTATAGCGATCAATCTCACCATCCGGCTTGCGTTTCAACTTGTAAACCCACTTCGTACCAATGGCCTTTTTTCCAGGAGGAAAATCACATAAAGTCCATCTGTCATTTTCTATAAGTGCACATAAGCTAGATACAGCCAAAGCATAACAATCTAATGCATAAGATGCATGGAAAGAACCTGAGCGAGTATGACTAGACAAAGGTGCATCCAATTTACTGTCAAGAAAAGTATGCACCAACCATTTTGGCATACCTATAGCCTGCTCATTCTCAGCCCTTTCCTCATCAAGTACGTCATGTACATCTGCATCAGTATAATCGGCTGATCTGTAACATTTTTTGAAACCCCCATAGGTTGTACATTTGCCTTATTGTAATTTACATTCGAACTTTCACCACTGAAAAGAGGTAACATATTGTCATAAATGTCCTGTGAGCTTACATTATTGTCTCTAGTACATGACAACAAGGGCTGAACAGAACCTTCCACAAAGACAACATCCCATGAAACCAAGATACGCTTTGTTTGCGAATGGTACAACCTGTAACCTTTGCTTTCATCACTATAACCAACAAAAATACATTTGACAACCTTATCATCCAATTTTTTGTGCTACGTTTGTGGCACCAAAGCATATGCCAAATATCCAAAAAAATGCATGTGCTCAATAGAAGGCTTTCTAGCATGCCATGCTTCATATGGAGTCATAGACTACAAAGCTTTCATAGGACACTTGTTAAGTACATAAGTGGCACACATGATAGCCTCAAGCCAAACGAATGCGGCAATGCTTGACTTTTGTTTATACATCATGTCATTTTGTTGAGGTGTATATGCCGACTGTACATTGGTGTTTTATCCCATGACTAGCCAGAAATGCATTAAATTCATGAGACATATAGTCCCCCCCTCGATGTGAACACAGGGTGCCCATAGTACATTTTGAGACATTTTTAACCATAGCCAGAAATCATTTAAAGCACATAAACACTTCAGACTTCCTTTAAGAGGATACACCCATGCATGCCTGGAGTAATCATCAATGAAAGTCATGAAGTAAAGGTAATTGCCCAAGGACGGAGTTTTGCTTCAAGAGGTGGCAAAGAAGCAACCATATCAGATTTCTACAAACACAGCAAACTGGCAAAATTCAGATGCCCAAACCGTGCATACCAAAGTTTTGCATCTAAGATAGCCTTTGAATCCACAATAGCATTTGCAAAATTCTGTCCACCACTTGTGATAAAAAGTGAGCTTATACAGCCCACGACATAAAATGCCAGATGCAACAATTTCATCACCGACACTGAGATCATGTACTATACATTTGTCATCCACAAATTTGACTACAAGTCCAAGTCTAGCAAGTGCAGATACAGACAAAAGGGTCTTCTTGATGTCATGTACATACAATGCATCAAAAAGTGTGAGAGATCTTCCATTTGCAGCAGTAAGCACAATCTTTCCAACTCCCTGAACCAGATAAGAGGCATTGTTTTCGCAAGTGACAATATTCCCATGAGGGACATACTCAAGAGAGGTAAAAAAATCACGATGTGAGGTAATGTGCTTTGTAGAACCACTGTCAAAATACCACACATGTGAATCTGTAGCAACTGACATGCATGCATCATGGAAAGCACGCTCATGGCCTACTCTAGAACACCTATTTCTCTTCACAATCTTTCACCACTTTCTTACTCAAATCCTCTTGGGAAAACACACTAGGGGGGACCCTAAATAGGCCCCTCTGCAACCTTTGAGGTCTTACTGGTACATTCTCTGCTCCCCATAATCCCTACTAGTTGTACCAAATACATATCACAAGCCCACCTCCAATTTCTACTTCACTTTACGGCTTCTCACTTTGGCAACCTTAACAGCTTCATCATAGATCTTTGGATCCTCATCCTCTACTTTCTCCCAAACTTGCGAGTGTAGACAAGCTAGAAACATTTCCAGCATGAAGAATTATGCATTGGCAACTTGGGTAATAGCAACCAAATCCCTCCAGCATGCTTCAAACTTATCAACAAAAGCATCGAAATCTTCACTTACATCCTGTTGTAAGCCTTTCATCCTTGTATCCACTTTAACAGCCAACACCACCCTTCAAAATCTGTGAAGAAACTGGTCTCAAACACATGTCCACCTCTACCTGCTTGCAGCTTCCAAACCATTGAACCATACCATTGCCTTATCTTGCAACACCAATGACAATGTCTGGATCTTCTCCTCATTACTCCACATCCGCAATGACAACATAAATAACTCAAAATCTGCAAGCCACTCGTCCGCATACTCATCACCATTGAAAATTGTGCCAATACTCTGCCACATTTTTGCTTACGAACACATTACCATGGAGCAATCAAGTGCTCCTCTGTGGGGGCACTTGAAGATGGAGAGGGGGAATGGGGAACACGCCCAACACACACATCAACGCCTCCCTATAGCCCAGGGCTTCATAGCACCCCTATCCTCTCAAAAAACACCTTCAAATGACACACAGTCGCATAGCAGACGCACAATTTTACTCAAATCAATGCACACATGCTTGTGCGGACCACAACTCACCACACACCCACAAGTGCCACTATTTCCTGCATTCCCACACACTCAAACACCACTCTCTCTCTCTCTCTCTCTCTCTCTCTCTCTCTCTCTCTCTCTCTCTCTCTCTCTCTCTCTCTCTCTCTCTCTCTCTCTCTCTCTCTCTCTCTCTCTCTCTCTCTCTCTCTCTCTCACCCACACACGCAACCGTCGAGTGGACGTACACGTCAATGCATACTCAGGAACACACTGCACGAGAGAAAAAGAGAAGGGGGGAAAGGGAATCGACATAGCAGAAATGACACACGTCAAGGGGACTAGCTCACTTCACCATCACACACTCATGTACAACCATGGCCGCTTCTTGGCCTACAACCAAAAGAAGAAAAAGAGGGGCCTCTCCTCTGTGGCTTCTTCTTGAGGCACTCACTTCTCCAATGCACAAAGCCCTAAGGCCAAAAAGCCCTCTGAACACCCAGAAAACGCCCTTTTATAGAGGGAGAAATTCAACACATGGTAGCTTCATTTAGCATACTTTGACTTTGCTTGAGGGTGGTGGTGCACTTCACATTCTCTCTCTCTCTCTCTCTCTCTCTCTCTCTCTCTCACACACACACACACACACACACACACACACACACACACACACACACACATTATCACATATGAAATACTCCTGGAGGCAACGATGGCGCTGTCGTTGCTCCTTTGCGAGCTTTCCCTCATAAAAGGTTATGGGCGTAGGAATCCCCTCCACGTAGATTGCCATGTCACCATTTGCTTCGTGCACCGACGTCACCTGACGCCACCTGCACAATGCCCGTACCACTGACCCCATAGCCATGCCACATAGAGCTCTCTCTCTCTCTCTCTCTCTCTCTCTCTCTCTCTCTCTCTCTCTCTCTCTCTCTCTCTCTCTCTCTCTCTCTCTCTCTCTCTCTCTCTCTCTCTCTCTCTTGCTCATGCCCATAATGGGGTGCGTTCCAGCCTTTATACCCTATGCCTCCTAGCCATGCACTCACCTATGGGTTTATTTGTCGGCCACATGCACACCACAGAGCTCATCCCAAACTCCTTGAAAACCTCCAAGTGGTGCACATAAAAGTCACCTTTAAGTACCCCCCTTTGAACTGGAATAACTCCCTGCTCAATGACCCAATGCCCAACATGTAAAATCTAGCTCAAAGCGTGCATCTTGGACTTCACTTCCCTCCATCCACGTTGCACACTGAGACTTAGTCAGTCTCGAACGACAAGCACCAAAAAGGCACAAAAACATCAGCTTCCCCGCGGCCACCGCCAACCACCAACTTCAAATGACCATAACTCTGCACTCCCGACCCGGATTGAGGAGCCGTCACTTCCGGCTAGTTCCACATACCACACACTACCTTTGAAAACCCTTTCAAGCTCCAAAAAACACCTAATGACACATTTACCAATACAGTCAATTTGGCCATGACTAGTCCCCCTGAAAATTTCAGCCGGCAATCCATTTGAGCTCCAATTGATGATCCGGAAATACCGGCATGCTCCACAACTCCAGTACTTCACATCCATCACCTCAAATTTTCTCTGGCTACTTGCCTCCACCTGCTCTATCTGTCGAGGATCTGTAAAGCACTCCAACTTTGAATTGCCCTATCTTTCACCTTGAGCCCCGTTTAAGGAGCCGTTTGGACCGACTTCTAGAGCATTTCGAACACTACATTTCAAAGCACAATTCAAACACCTCAAACACCTGGACCTTCCATCCAAGTGGCCCGTTTTGAAGCCTCCTTGGTCTTAAAAACTCCATTAAGCATACATTTTTTTTGTCACTTGCCTATCCAAGTCTTTTGTATCTGCTTCAGCACTCCAACTTGCACTCATAGGCACCCATAGTACTACCGTTAGGCCACTTCACAACACCGACCAACTTTGGTTGTACTAACGTCTAGATTTACATGATTCTCCACCTGGACCTCATCTCTCTGATTCTAGAGCGAATTAGGAGATATTGCTTCATACCTCATCGCACCTTGCTCAATCTTCTTCTTGATTTTCTTACTCTTTGATTGTACAATAGTGAACACATCGTTGTAATCTTTGAACTCTAAAAATCCACCTTTTCTCGCACTTTGGATACAAGCACGTCATGAATTTGTCCAGCTTGAAGTACTCTCCATTGGCCAATTGCATAGCTGCTGCTAACTCTACCCAACATTTTTTAAAACGGTCAATAAAAACACCAAACTCTTCACTTACATGTTGCCTCAAAGCCTTCAATTTCACATCCATCTCAACAAGTGATACCTCCTTGCAAAAATCCTACAAGAAGCGAGCCTGTATGGTCAACTATGTCTGCTTCGGTTCACCTTTTAAAACATCAAACCATACCTTTGCTTTCCCACACATCAATAGTAAAATTGTTTATATCTCGTTGGAGAAAGCCGTAAAATTGGACCATTTTGCAGATAATTATAGAGGTAACCAATCATCATATATGTAACTCTTTTAATAAAATTTGCCAATGCACTTTATATTTGTTTACTTCAGTGCTTGTGCGTGCATGTCGCACGTGTCAATGCAAGGAACTTGCCGATACACCGTGTGCGAGCCACAAATGGCTCCAAGCACACAACAAGCCTAAACTAGTAAGCTCAAAGAAGGCGATGGTGTGTCACTCACCGCTCTACGCTTGCTTCGTGGAGGATTCCTCGCGCGAAGAAGAAGGAGACGTTGCTACGCCGCGCTCAACCGCTTCACCGTTGTCGTGCCTTCGTAATACTCGATCGACCACACTCTCTCTCTCTCTCTCTCTCTCTCTCACACACACACACACACACACACACACACACACACACACACAAGGAGGTGAAGAAGAAGAAGATGGAGATGGAGATGGAGCAAGAGCACTCTTCTATTGCACAAATGAGAGAATGAGTGAATTTTAGGTTTAGTTGACTTTTATATGAGCTCACCCCATTCACACATGGGAGCCCATGCTTAGCCAACTAATCCCTTGAATGTTCCAGTTAGAGTGCGCCTCTCATCGACGATCACTCTTACCCTTTTCCTATTGGACCGACAAGCCCGGTACCCGACTCTACCAAATAAATAATACAATGTCCGCCATAGGTTAGAACGTCCATCGTAGGTGATAGGGTGTCCGTGAGCCGTGAGGGTTAACATGTCCCCCTTCCTAATGTAGATTCCGTCGTCGGAAGCTATTGAGTTGAAGCTCGTTCGTCTAGGTGGAAGAGCATTTGAGATGAATGTCCTTAGCCTTCTTCAGTCACTGCAAAATCAAACAACATTGGCACAATAATTGCGTTCTCATAAGCGATTAAAAAGAATATGCAGTTTTAGGCAGACAAATTGATTGGTAACAGAATTTTAAACAATTTGTCAGCAATAAACATTAAATTGCAATGTAATCAAATGCATAAACAGATGTAAAGGTAAAAAATTAAACAAGTTTGGGGTCGCTAATTTAACGGTCGAAAGGCACTAGAGATCGACTATTAATACCATGGGTAAGCTTCTTAATTTTCTCTGGTCAATTAAGTTGTTTAATCGCGAGAGCCAAGTATTTCATGTTCGAGGGCTGACTAGAGGCTATACCTAGAAGACCTTGTAGTTAAGCTACGATAAAAGGAATTTCTCATGAAATCATTGCCTGACTGATTACCTTTTCTTTGACCCCCCAAAGTCTTTTCACAGTGATTCAATTTTGATGTGTGTGCTTATTTTGTATGCCTTGGGTTTTTTGCTTTTCAAGGAAAAGCGCCCACACTGGGAACCTCTAAGGCTCTAGTACCATAGGCGATACATGTGAGTGAAGTACCCAATCACGTTGAGATTTCTATTCCAGCTTAAGATTTTACATTGTGGCACTTTGATTTGTTTTTGTTTGTTCGTTTTCAACATTTTAATTTTGTAACTTTGGGGGGCATATAACACTGATACACCTCCCCAGGCTCATCACACTAGTAAACTCCCTTTATAATACTTAAGCTAAAGGTCAATAGGGTCAAGCCCACTAGAAAGCCCTAGTACATTTCACACAATGCTGCCTAAATTGGATTAAGAACCTAAGTAACCATTGATTATTAGGAAGGCATTCCCCATGGTATTAAGAGAAGATCTCTAACACCTAGCTTGGTCAAACTAGCTTAGTCGAACTTGCTTGATTTTTAAACCTAGACAAGTGATTATGACAAAAAATTACATTGAATTTAATGTTTGATACTACGCAAATGTTTGATACTAAGCAAATGCGATGAATATTATGCTACCAATCACAATCAAAGCAGACAAACATGGATGCAAAAAGATAAGGGGCAATGCGAATGGACAAGAAACACCTTATTGTGTTGATGGTCACGCTTGATTTGAAGTGTGAATGAGAGAAAGATCCCATGAAGGTCCAAATTCTAACAACAGCAACACGTTCCTGTACACACTAAGAAACACAAAGAATACCTCTAGGAGGCACATCAGTGGGAAAAAGGAACTTTGCTAATCACTCAACTCTAAAACAGAAACACTCCTATCGTACTAATCTTACCTACCCTCCATTACTCGAGTGATGAGAATCAAAGGTGTTTTATGGCATAGGTTTCTGTTTCAGTGTTCCGGATGTGAATGTGTAGGTCTGGGTCAATGTTTTGACTTTTATTGTGCACTCGTTTGCTAATTGCTCTTGCTCTTTATTATTATTATTATTATTTTGTGAGTATAAGGCTTTATATGTACATTCCCTAAGATTGGGAGATTGAGAGGTCAGGGAGGAAGGTTGAGAGGAGAATGAGTGAATGATGACTGTCAGCAAACACTCCCCCCTTCCTTGGGTAGATCATACCGTTTGAAATGAGCTTGTCACCCTTTGAAACCAATTGTTCCAGTTGGTAATAGGTGGAGATTTCTGCCAGTAGTTTTCTATTACCTTAGGTGCCTCGTCGAGTTGCAAGGGTGGTAAGGTACTCTCCCAGGATCGGACTTGAAGTGGTTTATCAGGTGATTCTTGAACGCTGGGAAGTATGGATTCCTTTGTAGCTTTATGGAGGTCCACTATTTTAGGTGGAGGCTGTGGAGAAGCTTTTACCTCTATGGATGCATTATATGAGGAGCTAGAAGCTTCATGGGACTCCCCCCTTCTTGAGCTAGGTGGAACAAATCGTTCTTTCTTTGGTACCCAAACTAGCTCTGGAGCGGGTGTGTAGCATTCTGAGATTTTTTTCTTTCCACGATCGTCGATTCATTTTGGAGCTACAGGATTGAGCTCACATGGGTCAGGTGACAAGTAAGAACGCAATCTACGTTTTGGCACCCAGATTTGATCATTTCCTTGATAGTAGCCTTGGGCTTCCAATAGTCATTTAGGAATCCAACGCCAGGTTTTCTTACTTTTCTTAGAGCGAGTGGTACGTTTCCTACAAGGCTTTTGTTTTTTAGCATCCGCCATGGTCGCTAAAGAAGCTTTAGGAACCCACTTGTATGTTTTCTTCGTTATATTAGGATGAGTCTTGCCAGAAGCTATATGCATTGCTTGTAGCATATTTAAAGGTACAGGCATTTCATCCCCCTCAGGTGTTACCCAGGTCGTCCCCCTGTTTCCCCAAGTGTCTATGGTTGCTGCTAGGTGGACCCAATCCACATTGTCCGACTCACTCATCCCAGGTAGTACATCCATATAAGGAGAATCTTCCCCAACATCAGTGTCCGCTTTACACGTATAACAATACTGCAATGGGGCCGAGTGAACTGTGGTGTCAGATCTATGATCAGTTATAAACCTGTTTCCTAGAGGATGTGCTCGACCCGTCACAAGATCCACTCGAATGACAGAATCTTGGAACTGCAAGTAGACATGGTTTTTAGACCAGTCATGCACCATTTTTGCTTCCCTCATGAAAGGACGTTCTAAGATCATCTCCAATGCCATAGTGTGTTTGGAGAAATCCATAACAATAAAGATAATCCTTATTTTATGTCCAAAGACCTTGATCTTGAGATCTTCTAGCATCCCAATAGGTTTAACAATAGACCCATTGGCCATCTTCACTACTATGGTTGTGGTCGCAAGGTGAGGTCTTCCCATAGTTTCCCAGCAATTTTTAGTCACAATGCTAACCCCAGCGCCACCATCAAGGATTCCCTTCACAGTTAATCCCTTAGTAGTGATTGGTATAGTCGCATTAGATTCATCACCCTCAAAGTATTTTCCCAACTTGTTAACAGGTATTTCTATAACAAGGTTCTCATCTAGGTTCGGTTGTGGATCTATGTATTCCTCCTCTATTGGCATCTCCCCAGCTCCATCCATCTGCGCAAATTGTGGTGGCCCAAACTTCAGTTCTCCATTGAGGAAGGCTCGAAGATCTGAGACTAGCTCGGGGTCTTTATATAGTTTGGATATGATGGTGGTTCTAACTTCTAAAGACATGAAATCCATCAATTTGGCAATGTTTAACGGCATCTTTTGGCCTTGAGTCCCTTGACGTGGGGAAGATGGGATCTCCATTTCTTCGATAGGATTGGGTAGTCCCTCTGTAAACATTCTTTCCATCAAGAAGTGAGTACGCCCACTTTCCCATGACTTTAAGTCACTTTCTTCTTGGATGACACTAGGTATGTCCAAGGGTCTATGGACTTGGTGAGGTTGTTGTTGTGTAGGGAACACGGTGTCTGTAATCTGGATCTTCCTAGGTGCTGGTTCTAGATCCCTTTGGGTATCTTCTATCGAACTCCTTAATTGCTTGACTCGCTCAATCTCCTCTGTAGGGTTTGGGTAAGTTCCTATCTTCTTTTTGAATCTTGGCCATTGTGGCTCATGAACATCTTCCTTGTTGGTTTCTATGTTAGTGGTTGTTTTGGTCTCCATGGTTTCACCTGAATCAGAATCTTCTTCAGCGTCGTTCATATATACGGGGTTGTCACCAGTCCCTATGTTGGTCTTTGAACTGGGGTTTGCTGTCTTCGCTGCTTTTTGCGATCTCTTTCTTCGTGTTTTCTTCCTTTTATGAGATTGGGCAATTGATGCTGTGTCTCTTTCCTCAAGAATATAATTTTGTTTTTGGAGCATCGATCGTGTGAGGACGTTTATTGGTACCACGGGTGTACTTGGTGATGGATCCTCGGTAACTTCAATCAAGTTTAATGGCGTGATCTTCGGTGCATTTGGATTATTTGGACATTGGGCAATCAAATGATCTATGCCACATCGATTACACATGAGTATCGGCATTGTAGACGTGCTCGCTTGATTGGTTTGCATTAGTGTGGCATTCTTTTGTAGCCTACTAGGACACTCGGCTACACGATGTGGACCTCCACACTCATAGCATTGAAGAGGTGGTCTCTTAGCGGTGTAATTGATATTTTGGCCTCTTGCCGCAAGAGCAGCTACTTGATATACAGGTTTGACTTGTCTCCAATAGTCCTCCATGTAGTATTGTGGACTTTCTTCAAGCACATCCATCCCATAGGCGATATTAGGATCTATATCTTCCTCATAGCCTTCCAAACAAGAAATAGATGACTCACAACCCACTTGATTCACAGAAGTGATTCTCGGATGTGGTGGTTGCGGTCCTAGCACTGGAGGTGGTAAGGGTGTTGTTTGAACAACATTTTGGGCCCTAGGGACCATGTGTTGTGTTGTTTGTTCAAGAGGTGGGGCCGGCATCAAGGCAAGCACTTGAGGTGTGTCTGTCCATGCTAAGGTTGGTCTATTGGCCATCGCACGCTTAAATACTATGCAATCCTTAGCTTGATGACCATACCTCCCACAGGCATTGCAATTCCCATTGAATTTTACTCTAAAAGTAGGGCATTCACTGGTACTATGCGGTCCATAGCATACTGAGCACCATTGTTGCTCCCTTCTTGGATACATATGATTGTTTTGTGGAGCACGATTGTCTCTAAGACTCTCTTGAATAGCCTTGGTGAGATCTGGTAAAGTCATCTCAGATATCTTTGGCTCCTTAGCAATAGGCTTTAGGGTCATTGGCTGATGCCCTGATGCTTGCGAGCTAATAGATTTAGGCTCAGCAGACACTCTTTCTCCTTGAATCATTAAATTATTCTCCAATTGGATCGCATTGGTGGTGACTGCTTCCCAAGTGGTGATACCTCTGAAGGGGATCGGGGAGCACCACAGACGGAGAGTGAGAGAGAGAAGGAGACACACGACACACAGATATGGGTGGGGAGACTCAAAGAGTGAGCAGCCCCCTATACACTTATGCTATGTATAAGGTATACAAGTTAGTGGGCGCCCAGACTTTGGGCGGCCGGGCAAGGCACAGGCGCCTATACCCCAACAACCTCCAACTTAAAGGCGACTGTGCCTTTAAGCAAGAGAACCTAGTCTAAAGACTACAAAAGGCGAGAGAAAACCACTCTCAACCGATGCCCACTGGCTGGCTGTGATCGTGTGCATCCGACTGTCCTGCTCCCGTGTAAGTCCATACACCACCAGCCGCACACGTACTGCAAGTATGTACGCAATACCTGCATATCTCCCTCCTGCACTATGCCATCATCAGTCAACAAACGACTGACAACCCCAACTGCAAATGCTCTCACTGCAGTTGCGATATCCGGTCTCAAGATCAACATCTCATACATGAGACCACCGAATGCCGATGCAATGCTAGCGGGCCCTGCTAGCTCTACGGAGCATGCATCAACATATATATCCCTGGAAATAGGCATCCCTGACTGACAAGGCGTGTCAGCCACATGCATCTCCTGACTGTCTGCAAAAGATGTATCAACCTGTCGTGCAACCTCAGAGCAAACTAGTTGCTCTAGGTGTCTGCTGGAAGACATATCCTGCACAACTATATCCCCATGCTCACTGTCGAGCATAGAAAGGAATGATTGCATAATCGCTCACGTCTCAGCCTCCTCTGCAATCATCCACCGCAAACATGACCACTCAATCTGTTGTGACTCGCTAGAGCTCTCATGCTCTAACTCCGTATGCATAGACTCTTGCACAACGTCCTCCTGTCGTGACTCACTAGAGCAAGACCGCTCTACCTGTCTATCTTGCATAGAAGTATCTCGCACAACTGACTCTCTGCTTTGCTCAGTCACTAGCAAAGCATGCATGTTTGACTCTATCACCTCTCTGTGTGACTGCTCAAGTCGTGCCCCAACCGTGTGCACAACGAGCTCACTACTCTGCACTCCATGCAAAGCATCCTGCAACCCACAAGCAAAAGAGACTCGCCTACTCTCTCGCTCTCTACCTGGTTGCGTGATCACAGAGACAACATCGTCTCTCCCGTGATCCACATGCAATGGGTAACCTGTACCACTCCTGGCACCTCTCGCAATCACTAGCGAACCCAAATGCATCACAAAATCTCGCTCTCGTAGCGAAATCTGACATCCACAATCTCTAAGCTGAACAATCGAGATTAGACTCACTGTCAAATCTGGTACATAGCGCACATGTCGTAACAAGTAAGATGCACCACTCGGTAATGACAGTCTCACATCTCCTGCACCTGCTATCGCATGCACCGATCCATCGGTCAAACGTACACTGTCAAGCATCCCGCTATAATAGCTACAAAACCATGCACGATGCGGCGTGACATGAAACATAGCATCTGCGTCTAGCAACCACTGCGAAGGGAGTGCACTATCCACATGTATAGCATTTCGTGCATAGCTCGAGGTAAAAGTGACATCCCCATCACTAGTATACTCCGACACTACATCTGCATCAACTGTCAAAGCAACTGAATCCATGGCATCACTACATACATCTCTAAGACTGCCATGTCTCCTACGATGTCGCATACGATGAAAACAGCGCCGTCTAACGTGTCCAGAATGACCACAATACCAACATGTCACCTGTCGGCGTGCTCGTGAATGTACATGTCTCACATGAGTCCGTGATGACTCAGATCTATCATACATATCATGTAATCTGCGCCAAAGTGCTCTCGAAGTAGTCTCATACATAACAAGAGCATATACAGATTCCACAAGGTGCAAAGAGAGCGTAGATAGTGCCATCTACTCTAGCGACAGAGATTTTCCATGGGCTGCCCTAGAATGCATATCTACTAATCCCCCTCCCTGGAATAAAGCCATGGATATCTACTCCATGTGTCATACTTGTAAACAAATGACGGCCATTTTTCCAATGTCTTTTAATAGAAAATTAAGAGTATGCGTGGCACATGGTACCCAAGTAATTTCTGGGTACTTAACTTGGATAGCCCTTCCTACAGCCTTGTAATTGGATGCATTATCTGTGACAATTGCAGTCACATTCTTTGGTCCACCTACCTTCGCTATGGCACGCTCATATATCCTTACTAGATAATCATTGGTCTTTTCTTTTAAAGAGGTGTCAATGGCTTCTACAAACTTTCACTTTATCTAAATACTCTATGCACATCTTATTATAATCAGGAAGCACAAACCCTTTTTTGGCTGTGCTCATTAAAGCATCTTGAAATATGGTGTTGCGCATAGCATTGAATGGTATACCACACGCCACAAAAGCTTGCGTCCATTTCAAGTGCAACTCAAGCAACCATTGCTTATCTATCGCTTCATATAGCATTTGGCCATTGGATGATGCTTTACTAACTTTAGTTGAGCTAGGATTTGGTGTTGTTGTTGACGTTGAAGCATGTTTGTGTAAAGGAGTTCATTGGGGAGTGTGATCATTTGCTTCTGTAGGCACATGCTCTGTCCTCTCATTGACAAAAGACATTTCAACATCCATTGCAGCTTGTTTGGCATTAACACTTTTCATTTTAGCTACAAGAATTTTCTCTGCAATGCGAGCGTACTTTGGCAATCTAGCATGAATATCTCTTGGTTGTGTCGTACACTCGGACACATTACCAAGGACTTTAAACAAATGCTCTTTGATTCTAGTCACATTACCACTGAACTCATGGCCACATGTCTTGCATTTCAATCGAGATGTATTCTTTCCAGCACGCAGCTCGTGGACGTAACTTCACTCATGTCCTTTCACCATGCTGATAGATAAATTTAAGCTACCAGATCAACAAATCCACTTGTTAATTTCGAGGTCAAAATTACTTCAAAGCAACAGACTACACAAGCAATGCTCTATTGATCAATATAGTGATCAAAATTTTTCCTCATTATCAATTGATCTCGCACTACAACTACATTATCAATTAACAATAGACAATAATAGTCTTTGCATTCTTCAATAAACTCATGTCAATTAGATCATATTTTGATGCACTAAATAACTTCATCACTTCAAACAAAACCTTTCAATCACATTGCACTATATCAATTCATCTAAAGTGCAAGCTTTTGGCTTTCACACATTACGATAATTGATAAATTTAATCCATTGCACTATATCGATTTATCTAAAGTACAAGCTTAAAGCTTTCACCCATTACGATAATCGATAATATTGATCAAATCTTGCAATTGATTCTCATTGGAAATGAGGATTAATTGCAATCTTTGATGATTGTCATATCTATTTAAAGTGCGAACATGAAGTCCTCACACTCCACAATAGATCTTTGAAAGCTTATTTATATGCATTTGATGCACGTGAATAATCACACAGTATGATAGACATAGCAATCCAAATAAAGATAATGTAATATCAATGTATTTGGACATGAGATTCCTAAATTTTTATTCCAATGAAAGCATAGTGTGATGGCTCCACACAAGACAACAAAATTTCTATCTATGTTCACTTTGAGGTGAGAAAGTATGTGCATGTCAAAATCGAACTTACCTAAATAAAATTGACCTCTATTCTATTATATTTTCCTGACAGATAACCTCATGTGAGAGTACACTCTGCACACAATGATAATTTCTAAATTATATCACTAATTCACTTCCACGTGTCAGTAAACTGAGCACGTAGGAAGTGATTCCTAAAAAGTAAACACCTTGCATGAATGAAAGTTTGAGCTCTACACAACATACAAAGTTTACATGATTTGAGTTAAGCATATTCCACAATCCATGCGTTCCAAGAGGCAAAATTCCAAACAAGAATCTTCTCAGGCACTTTTTGTGCTTTTTGAAGTACAACACATTTGAACATTCGACATACATGTCGTTCAAGGCATTGCCATCAGCTTATGACTAAAACAATATCTTCCTGAATTCTTTTGCCCATATAAACATCTTGTGTAGTGCCACATGCCTTTAAGATGCAAGCGTTGGTGATTGAACCTAGAGAGACGCTCTCATTTTGCATATGTTGAAAACATCCCACAGCTTTTTATAGTGCTCATTTAGGCATGTCACCTTTCTCCCCTTCTCATGAAGTTCTTTTGCCAAATCAGCATCTTGAGTTGTGTAGGTGATTGTATCTGGAGAGAAGCCCTTGCTTTGGGTCTGTTGAAAACAGCCCATAGCTTCCTAGTTTTGCCCCTTTTGGGCATTTCATGCAATCAATGCGCTCCAAGAGAGGACATTTTGGACAAAAATCTCCTCCGTCACTTTTTGTGCTCTTTGAAGTACATTGCATTTGGCATACATGTTGACCAAACGCATTGCGCTTATGTTTTAATAGCAACATCATCTAAAGTTCTATGGATAGCTTGTGTGGTGCCACATGCCATCAAGATGCAAGCGTAGGTCATTTTGCCCATATCAACATCTTGTGTAGTACCACATGCTTGATTGCATCTGGAGAGTTTCCCTCACTTTGCATCCATTGAAAACAACCTAAAGCACTTTGTCTCTACTCCTGTTAGGTATATTCCACAATCAATGTGTTCCAAGAGGCAAATTTCTATACAAGAATTGCCTGAAGCACATTTTGTGCTTTCTTAAGTACACCACATTTGACATACATGTCAATCAGCCTGTGATTAACAATATCATCCTAAATTCTTCTGCCCATATCAACATCGTGTGTAGCGCCACATGCCTAAAGTTTAAGATGCAAGTGTCAGTGATTGAATCTAAAGAGACGCTCTAACTTTGCATCTGCTGAAAACAGCCTAGAGCTTCTTGTTCTGCTCATGTAGGCATACCTAGTAATCGTAGCGTTTCAAGAGATGATCTTCTAGACAAGAAGCTCCTCAAGCACTCTTTGTGCTTTCTAAAGTACACCACATTTGACATGCATGTCGATGAAGGCATTGCCTTCTAGCCCCTAATTTAGAATATCAGTTTTGCCTATATCAACATCTTTCTTATTGTAGGTGATTTCATCTGGAGATATGCCCTCACTTTTCAACTGCTGAAAGCAGCGTGAAGCTTAGCCGCCTTGCCCCTTTTTGGGTATTTCATGAAATTACTGCACTCCAAGAGACGACGCTTTGGACAAAAATTTCCTCTGTCACTTTTTGGCTCTTTGAAGCACATCCCATTTCGCATACATGTCGACCAAGAATATTATTTTTCAATAGAAATATCATCTGAAGTTCTTCTATCCATATCAACGTGCCACATGCCATCAAGATGAAAGCGTAGGTCATTTTGCCCATAGGCCTATCAACATCTTGTGTAGCACCACATGCCTGATTTCATTTGGAGAGTTGCCCTTACTTCGCATCTGTTGGGAACAACCTAGAGCTTTGTCCTACTCGTGTTGGGCATATTCCGTAGCAATGTGTTCCAAGAGGTGACTTTCCGTACAAGAATCTCCTCAAGCACTTTTTGTGCTTTCTCATATACACCACATTTGACATACATGTCATTCAAGGCATTGCCATTAGCCCGTGATTAACAATATCATCCCGAATTAGTTTTCCCACATCAACAACTTGTGTAGTGCCACATGCCTAAAGTTTAAGATGCAAGCATCGATGATTGAATCTAGACAGATGCTCTCACTTAGCATCTGCTGAAAACATCCAAGAGCTTCTTGTCCTGCTCATGTGGGTTGTGATTTAGGAGATGACATTCCAGACAAGAATCTCCTCAAGCACTCTGTGCTTTCTAAACTACACCACATTTGACATACATGTCAATGATAGCATTGCTTTCCAGCCCCTAACTTTATCATCATGAATTATTTTTACAAAAATAGCATCTTGTGTTGTGAAGGTGATTGCCTATGGAGAGACTCCTTTGCTTTGAATCTGCTGAAAGTAGCCCAAATCTTCTTGGCCTTGTCCCTTTCAGGCATTTCATGCAAATAGTGCGCTCCAACAGATGATTGTTTTGGACAAAAATCTCCTCCGTCACTTTTTGGCTCTCTGAAGTACATTGCATTTTGTCGGCCGACTGCCAAGCGTCACCATATTGATGCTAGCAAAGTGAGAATCACAGACATAAAATTTCAACCCGTGGGATGTAGCTGACCCGACTAGTGCATGGAGGCTACAAGAGATTGCTAATCTCTTGAAAAACCCAAGTCTAGTGTGCTCTCACCTAGATCTGTCTTACGTGTGCGTGAAACACCAAAAGGTCTCCTTCTTGCGGCAAGTATAATACGATGAATTTGCATAGCTATGGTGCTCCGAATGCAATGAGACTTACTACCTAGAATATGAGAGTATCCTCACCATCCCCATGTGCTCAACCGCCATTTCTGACGCTTGGGCAAAATCGCACCGAAGATAAACAACCTATATTGGGTAGGGCGGTTTTGGCCTCTGAAGCACTTTGTAGCTTCCTTAGGACATGCTTTATCTACTACTATGGTCAAAAACCAGTTTTGTTGCATGTATGGTGCATAAGGAATGAGAACATCTCATAGACGTACATTGCTAGAAACACAACTTCATCGCGAGAAACTAACGCAGAAAGGAAGAGCTTTATCCTGCGATTGTGTTGGTATGCTTGAAATCGCAATATAACACCACACGAGCGAGATACAAAGAGATGAAATAGTAGAGAGATCATAGCACAATACATCAGCGTACATTCACTTTCATTATCCAAAAATTTTGGTCAAAAGTTACAAAAATTGGCTTTTATACCTTAGCCAAGGTTTAAGAAATGAATCCTTAGCTAATCTAGCTCAGTAATAAGGCTAGGAACTGAAAATAATTACAACTTTGGAAGCCCTTGGCCCCTTTACACTCTTGGGCAATCAGTTGTGATACAAGAAGTTTGGACTTTTGCAAGATTTCAATTCAAGGAATAAGGTTTTTGATACAATAAGTGGAAATGAAAATGATGGTGGTATCCCTTTGATGTTCCGATTAGCTGAGCAGCTAACATCCCCCCCCCCCCCTTAACTATGTCGTCTGTGACACAGTTACTTAGGGTGCTAAGTAGTGGTCGAGCTTCCTGATTCTGTCTGCTTTAAGTGATGCTCTAGTCCTTGCTAATACTTGATCCACAGTTCTTTATCTTCTGTAGACATAAACTGCATAGTGATCTTATTTTTGTGCTCAATGGCAGAGTAACTTACAAAGCGGGCTCTTAAGTTTGCGATGATTGGGCAAAAGATCTTGCTTCGATAAGTGAAGAAGCTCGTATAGAATGCCTCTTTGAATGTCTATATGTAGTATGAGGGCAACCTCATTACCCTGGTGTAGAAACCACGGAGTGTCTCCCCTGATGGTTGCTCTGACAAATTAGAGCACATGCCTTGATTGCCTTCAAGGAATGACATCCAAGTGGTATTGGTTTGCTCAACTCGATGGAATGTCTATAGACAAGTAGGAAGAATATTTGAAATCTTGACCAGCATGATACAAGCCAAGTCCAATATCCCACAGAAAAGCTGTATTATTGATGAGAGATTCTCCACCATGTATTCTCCAGTGGGTTTGCCTTGTGGTGGTGGTGGGAATTGTGGGTAATTGAGCAAGGTAGGCCGCTTTTGCTTGATGGTGGAATGTTGTTGCCAATTGTGGACCCTCAGGACTAGGCATTGCATTCGGTCTTGCTTGATTTCCATTGGTGCATTGGTATAGAGAATGAGGTATCTTGGGTGTCGATTTAACCAAATATCATGCCATTTAGGGTGCACCATTGCTGGGTTGGCAACAAGCTCCTTGAGCGGATAGGGGGGTGCATTTTTCTACCATTCTCTAGTGATATTCTCTGGTGTGAGAAGATTTCCATTGATGGAATGAAGAATGCGCTCCTCCCACTGCATAGTCCTCTTTCCAGACTTACTTAGTTTCTTCTTCTACTTGCCTTTTGAGCAAGTCCTCTTCATATGCAGTTAAGCTTGTTGTAGGTGCAGAGGGTCCAACATCTTCTTGTGTGACCACAAGCTCAACGAGGTTTACTTATGTTGTGAGTGTTTCTTCAAAGTCCAAGAGCATCTATATCTCCCATGGCTTTCTCTTGTTGGTCCTCCCCAGAGGTGGATGTTTGAGACTTGACTGCCTCCTGAGCTTTCCTAAGCTCTTCCTTGAGGTGTGATATTTCCCTTTGGTAGCCATCTTCTTTCTGCATAAACCCAAGTGAGAGTTCCCGACGTTGCATTTGCTTGAGCTTGACTTCCATTTCAAGATCTTTTCTCTGTTGCTCTAGTGCTTTGTAATCCTCATCCGTGTTTTGCAGTGTGACCACGATGGGGTTGGTCCGCAGCTGATTAAGTAGCTGAGTTTGCTAATGACAGCATGGCTCTGATTCTACTAGTTGAGCATTTTCTATATCAAGTTGGACTTGCACTCTTTGAGAAAACAAATTGGTATTCTTTAAAGTAGTGGTTACCTCTTTGAGATGTTGTTCTTGTTGCTGTGTTGTTGATCTCAGAGCTTTTAATTTTGCAACATCTTTGAACCTAAATTGTGTGAAAAAACGAGTCCTCTTTTTGGCCTTTTTAAAGTTTTTGCACCTATACCACTCTAAAATTCATGTTCGTGAGGTTTAGATTGCTAGAGGATTAGCCTTAGTAGTTCTCAACATGTTCTAATGCTTTAGGGAGAATTAAGTGTTAAAGTTGAAAGTTATGGCCACTTAACAAGAATTGCCTAATCATGTTCTTTTGCCCAAATTTAGCACTTTTATGATTTTTTTGATGGCTTTCTTGATATCCAAATGCAAATTTGATTGTGTAAGTGGCATGTGTAGGATAAAGCTAATCTTCCTTGAGTTTTAGAGCACCTAATACCCTAAGCATACTATGCGATGATTGTTGAGTTTTTCAATTGCAAAAGAATACGAGATATTCATGTGTAGCATAAAGCTAATATTCCTTGAGTTTTGGGGCACTTAATACCCTTAGCATAGTATATGATTATTGTTGAGTTTTTCAATTCCAAAAGAATACAAGATATGCTAGTGTAGCAAGTATAGATTTTTCAATATTGCTAGTTTCTTAGGCCCATTGTGTGCATTTTGTAGATAGTAACCACATCTAATAATATACTACAAATTTGGCTAAATATTGAGTAGTTTCTATGTAATCCTTGAGGTCATAATGCTAAACCGAGTTTTTTCATGTTTGTTGTATTTAGCACTTTATCATTGTCTCCAAGGTTCTATTTGGTAAGAGATCTATTATTCTTTTGACATGCTCTATGGCTCCTTTTGAATCCAAAGGCCCAAAGGGAACTATAAAAACATGTATATATTATCTTTATTGAGTGTGACTATACAAACTTTTATGATAGGTCCGAAGAATGGGAAAAATGCAACTTTTTTGTACCTATTTCTTTTTGCCAAGAAAAACATAGTGAGGAAAAAACAACCATATGTTTTGATCACCAACCCATTGAAATTAATAGGGAATTTTATCTCATGTCCTACAAAAATCCACAGTCTCATTTATATGCAATCAACTGTAAGAAATGGTTGTTTTGGGCAATATGGACTGGTCCATCAACTTTGGAGGCTTGTTGTGACCAAGAGATGACAAATTTCACAAGTTTTTCATTTTTTCCATATGCAGTAGTCCTTGACCTACCCGTTGACCTATAAGCTCATGAAAGGATTTTCCAAAATGTGTGAATCTACTATGGTTATGGAAGTTTTTCCAAGACCTTGAAAGGAAACTTTTATGTCATGCTAGGTTACCAACCTAGTGTTAGGACTAAAATCTTCTCATCCCAGTTTGGAACAACTTTATAGGTTCGCATCCATGGAACTCTTAGTACTATATCCTCATTCTTATATTCATCTGGAATGCAAATGAAGGTGTGTGGACACAAAAATACATGCACAAAGATGTTGAGATTAATCAGGCCCATTGTTGGTGTGACTTCTTTATGACATCCCTTGACTTTAGTTTTGTAATATTCTAGCGAGTAGGTTGTTGCTCGTTTGTATGTTGAATAGTTAACAATGTTGAGTTGTGCACCTATGTCAGCTAGTGGTTTGACTTTCAATTTATCCTTTCATGTCACTGATATTTGCATATCCAATCCATCCAGTCATTCATCATCTGTTTCTACTTTATCATCAGCTAAAGATGGCTGTTTTGAGCAAATGCGAAGTGAAAGCATCTCTCTAGATTCAATCATCGACACTTGAATCTTAAAAGGCATGTATCACTACACAAGATGTTGATATGGGCAAAAGAACTGATGATGATATTGTTGGTCATGGGTTGATTGCAATGGCAATGCCTTGAAGGACACGTATGCCAAATGTGGTGTACTTCAAAAGGCACAAAAAATGCTTGAGGAGATTCGTGTTTGAAATTCCCCCACTTGGAATGCACTGATTGTGGAATATGCCCAACAAGAGGAAGGGCGCAAAGCTCTAGGTTGTTCCTAGTGGATGCAAAGCGAGGGAAACTCTCTAGATGCAATCAGGCAGGTGGTACTACACAAGATTTGAAATTATCCAAGGCCTCATCCTTATGCTGGATTGTATATACCCACACCTTGTGGGTAGCAATTCTCTCACTCTATCATCCTCTACAAAAGATTCAAAACATATGTGTAGACCCCATCATATCCACAAGAGAGAGAGAGAGAGCATACTCGTACTCGAGTTTACTCAAGAGCGTACTACTTCTTTCTCACGTCCGCCATAGTATTGGTATGATGCAGCAAGTGTTGTACCCGCAACAACACCGAAGCTAAAACTTTGATTTCCCACCTTGAAGAGAAAGGGGGGAAAGAGAGGTGGGGAAAATAGAGTTATATTATAGATTTGAATATTAAGAGAAAACAGAAATCAAAATATGATGTCGAGGCTCTAGTTAAAAATCTTTCTACGATTTGAAATTAGATCCATTGCTTCAAAATTTTAGCTTTTCCAACTTAAACCACTACACCTACTCATTATATTGTCTATGAAGTTTAGGTCAATTTTATTAATTAAAAGATACCTTTTGTAAATACATATATATGATCTAAATAAATCCTTTTGTGAATAAATATCTATAAGTCAAATATTTTTTTCTAAATTCCTTATGTTGAAACGCAAGTGATAGCCATTTTATGCAAAGGACCCCCCCCCCCCCCCCCCCCCCCCCCCCCCCCGCCCAAAGAGCAAATTTTAGAAATTGTGCCACTATTGACCGTTGGCATGGCTTGTGATGGCCATCAAACTTTGTAGGGGTCGGAAGTAGGGTCCTTCCTCCACCCTTACAAAGTTTCATCGCCATCCGTTACCGTCTCGCTGGTTAGGTGCTACACAATCGTCAACTTTTTCCATTGGGCTTGCCATGGGCCCAACCATAAAAATTTGGTGTTCGTGCGATGTCTGACCATTGGTATGGTTTGCGATGGCCATGGAACTTTGCAAGGGTGGGGGGAGGATACTTCCCTTACCCCAACAAAGTTTCATGGCTATATGTTGCAATATAAGTGCATATGTGAGTAAGGGTCTAATGTCAAAAAATTGGAGATCGTGCCGCTAATGACCGTCAAGACGGCTTGCTATGGCCATGAAACTTTGTAGAGGTGGGAAGTAGGGTGCCTCTCGCACCCCTAGAAAGTTTCATGGCCATCTGTTGTTGTCTTGTCAGTCAAGCCCTACACAATCGCCAATTTTTTTTCCAATGGGCTTGCCAAGGACCCAATGGCAAAAAATTGACAGTTGTACTGTCCTTGATCGTGCGATGGACATGAAACTTTGCAAGGATAGGGAGTAGGGTGCCTCCCTTGCTTGTGTAAATCTTCATCGCGATTCATTATCGTCTCGTCAATAAGGTATACACAATCGTCATTTTTTTTCCATTGGGCTCATCAAGGACCCAACTAAAAAGGAATGGCCATCATGCCGCTAATGATTGTGGAGACATTTAGCGATGGGCATGAAACTTTGATGGGGTGGGGAGGAGGGTGATCCCTCTCATTGTTGTTCTATATGTGGATGATTTGTTGATCACTAGTCCGAATGAGGCACCTATTGCTGAATTTAAGGCTCATTTGAATGCTACTTTCAAAGATGAAAGATTTGGGCCTGTTGCATCATTACTTAGGTATGGAGTTTAAGCAGTGTGATGGTCGTATTGCCTTGTGTCAGACAAGTTACATAGAGACATTGCTATGTAAGTTTGGACTCGAGGATTGCAAATCTATTGCCACTCCCCGAAGCTAACCTACTTTATGTTTTAAACACTAAGCGTCGAAATCAACCAATGAAGATAGAATAGCTAGTAGTAAATAGGTCCCACTGTCGAAAAGATAAGGTTCAATGATTGTGGTTGCACTTCATATGTTTTGTGGATGTAGCATTTACAAACAAGGGGGGTGAGGGGGAGATCCTTGACCTTATTTTTGCCTATGCTGACAAGTCATGCAATGAATTTCCTTTTGCCAACTCAACATCACACACATCTCGAACGACGTGAACGGCAAGGACCTAAGTCTTAATGGCTAATCTCTTGACAATACTAAAGAGTTTGAGAAAATGTTCCACATGTCACTCATTGGCTCACTTCAAAAAAAAAAAAAAAAAAAAACTTTTAAAATATCCAAAATGTAAAAGTGAAGAATATGATGGCTGAAGTGAGCGACAAGGAGGATCTAAGTCTTAATGGCTCATTGCATGTGCCTTAAATTTCTTGACAATATTAAAGAGTTTGAGAAAATGCTAAGAGATCAATACTTGCGGAAGGTTGAGGGTTCGAGGCTCACGGGTAACGTTCTCTTGGGTGTATTCTCCTCCCCTATTGGAGGGGTGGTTCCCACGATTGCCTATCGAGGGTGTAATGTATAGAAATGTACAATTGTAAATACATGATATGTGTATAGTTTCTCTCTATTACCTTCTCCATGCTGATGGTGAAAAAATAAAAATAAAAAATGCTTTCTAAGCACCTTCCCTCTGGTCACTGGTGTGTGTCGGAAAAAACAAAAAGTGAAGAAAAAGATTATAGAAAATGAAACGATGGAAAATCATAAAACTTTCTTGACAACTATTGCTAGGCTACATCGAAACAGTCTAAAGAGTCCCCTTACTTACGCTCATGATTGAGCATCGTTGGCCTGTCTGTTCATATCACCTCGCGTTTCTCATGAAGGAGGGGAGGGCGCTCTCAGCCATGGCCAGCTTATTGATGGTAGCAGCTATGTTGCTCTTGGTTGCTGCTCTGCTGCTGCTACACAAGGCTTTCTCTGTGTATATATGGAGGCCCTTGCCCCTTCAGAAGTTCTTTAAAACTCAAGGCATCCGCGGGCCCCCTTATCGCATCCCCTTTGGAAACTATGGGGAGTTTTCTGCCCTCAACAAGGCTGCCCTGGCTTCCCCCATGCCTCACATCACCCATGACATGGTGCCACGCCTATTTCCTTATCACGGCCATTGCACTGCTCAGTATGGTTTTGCTCCACTAGTTCTTTAAGATGTGTATGAGTACCTCTGGACACATTGCGAATCAGTGGTGTTGAGATGATTCAAAAAGATGTTGATGAAATTGAGGTGTAATGCTCATCTTATAGTTTGGTGTGCGAGACGTTGGAAAGTATACATATACGATCGTTGGAAAGTATACATATACGATCATTTCCGCGTTGCGACTTATGAAAGCATTGTGTGTTACTTGTAAGAAGGATGTGTGTTACTTATGGAAGCATACCTAGCTCAATGCAGTTAAGGCCAGGCCAAAGTCTGGGGTGGGGTTTGGGAGTCCCTTATCCCCAATTGCACCTAGCTAGATACCTGGTACCTCTCGAACAAGAGCTCATGATGACGAACGATAAAAAGGAAAAGTGATCGGACTTCATGGCTATATCATTATCTGTGACTTCTATGATGCGAGAGGGATCCAATGTGCATGAGGAACACCTTGTGGATAAATAAATGTTGATGCAAGTTTTGCTCCGTCTTCCATCATAGCAAAAAGTTCACTAGATATGTATGTGGATTTCTTCTGCTCTAAGCAAGTTTATGGAAGTACTAACCAGGATGGGAATTTTCCTGTGCAGACATCCCATTTGTCTATTGGGTGGGTCCTACGCCTAGGTTGGTGCTTGTTGATCCTGAGTTCTGCAAGGAAGTGTTTTTCAATAAGTCTGGTCACTATCCAAAGCCTGCCCTGGTTCCTACCCACAGCAACCAACCGTTCTCGATGGAGGCTAAGAAAACAGACCTCATCAATTTTGGAGCAGATTATCAGAAGGCGGTTGAGCCTTGCCAATGAGAATGAAAGTGATGCCTTTGGAAGTGACTTGTTGGGATTGATGCTGTCTGCTCTTAAAGAGGAATCTCGAGGAAACCAAAAGAATTTAGTCACAATGAGTTTGCAAGAAATAATTGATGAATGCAAGACCTTTTTCTTCGCGGGCCATGAGACGACCTCATCGCTGCTCACATGGGCAGTCATGCTTCTTGCCATCCATCCTGAGTGGCAAGAACGGGCTCGGGAAGAAGCTTTATCCCAGCTTGGCAGTGGTCATCCAGATGCGAATTCCTTGAATTAAAGCTTGTAAGTCCTAAACTAGTATTCCTACTAGTAATTAACCTGCACTTTTGGACTGAGGAATATGCTCTTTTTGCCAGATAGGGATGATTTTGCATGAAGTGTTGCGATTGTACCCTCCTGCCGTTGACCTTTCGAGAGAAGCCAACAAGGATGTCAAGCTTGGTGGTATCTCAATTCCAGGCGGTACTTCTATGTTTTTCCCCATTCTGGTCTTGCATGTTGATCCCAAGTTGTGGGGTGAAGATGCTCTCCAGTTCAATCCTCTGCGTTTTGAGGGTGGCATCTCGAAAGCTTGCAAGCATTCATCAGCTTTTCTGCCTTTTGGGGTTGGCCCTCGGATTTGTGTTGGGCAAAATTTTTCCTTGATGGAGGCAAAGATTGCTCGTTGTATGATTTTGCAAAAGTTCCAGTTTCGGATTTCTCCAGCATACCGGCATGCTCCCAGAGTTGTGCTAACTCTGCAACCTGAACATGGAATGCCTACCTTACTGGACCCTCTTGTTGCATAGCAAAGGCTACTCCTGTATGTATGCCTACTATTCCCTTCTTCAAAATTGAAATACCAAAGACAAATGTATGCCTAATTCCCTTCTTCACTAAGGCTTGCTTTAGAAAGAAATTGTCAACATGCTCACAAGAAGATTTAGAAATTTTCTCATGTACGAAAATGGAGTCTTTTTCAGTGTTTTTCATACAATGCATAACATCATGAGCTTGTGTTCGAGAGGCACCACATACCTAGCTAGGTACGATTGGGGGCAGGGGTCGCCGGTCCCCCCCACCGGGTCGACTGTCCCCTGCCCCAATCGTACCTAGCTCCGCATGAGCTTCTGCTCGAGAGGCACCACATATCTAGCTAGGTACGATTGGGGGCAAGGGACCGCCGGCCCCCCCACCGGGCTGACGGTTGCCTACCCCCAATCGTACCTAGCTAGGTATGCGGTGCCTTCCTCGCAGAAGCTCATGATGTTGAGGTAAGTCACAATGTGAGAATTATTGTGAGAATCTGTCCAAACTTCTTGTGGCTACACCAACCCTTGCAAGAAAGGAACGTGTACAAGAGAGAGAGAGAGAGAGTGAGAGATATGCCTTTTTACATGACCTCTGCAATGAGTCTGCATCGACCTTTCTCTCTTGAAAGGCAATGTCTATGTCACAAAAGGAGAGAGTTAAAGATGACCGGTGCTGCCATTAGAGGCTACGTTCCATTGTGAAGAAAGGTCTTTGCTACCAAAAGCTATCAAAAGTGTGGCGAGTCTATACACACGCGCACAATAACATCCGCCCATCACCCCCTTCATGCCATCATCAGAAAATGGAAAATTTTCGTGATTATCAACACTTCGATTAAAAGCCTCAACGTAACTTATTAACTCAAGGGAGTGTTCCCACTCCAAACTAGTCTTGCTTGGTGGGCGTTGCTATAGCACATATAGAACATAGCAGGACATACGTAGATTGACATCAAGCATCTAGCACCGTTAACCCTCACGGCTAACGGACACCCTATCACCTACGATGGACGTTCTAACCTACGGCGGACATTGTATTATTTATTTGGTAGAGTCAGGTACCGGGCTTGTCGGTCCAATAGGAAAAGGGTAAGAGTGATCGTCGATGAGATGCGCACTCTAACTCGAACATTCAAGGGATTAGTTGGCTAAGCATGGGCGTCCAGGTGTGAATGGGGTGAGCTCATATAAAAGTCAACTAAACTTAAAATTCACTCATTCTCTCATTTGTGCAATAGAAGAATGTTGTTGCTCCATCTCCATCTCCATCTCCATCTTCTTCTTCTTCACCTCCTTGTGTGTGTGTGTATGAGAGAGAGAGAGAGAGAGAGAGAGAGAGAGAGAGAGAGAGTGGACGATCGAGTATTACGAAGGCACGACGACGGTGAAGCGGTTGAGCGCGACGTAGCAGCGTCTCCTTCTTCTTCGCGGCAAGGAATCCTCCACGAAGCAAGCGTAGAGCGGTGAGTGACACACCGTCGCCTTCTTTGAGCTTACTAGTTTAGGCTTGTTGTGTGCTTGGATCCATTTGTAGCTCGCACACGGTGTATCGACAAGTTCCTTGCCTTGACACGTGCGACATATGCGTACATTTTTGGCGCCGTTGCCGAGGAATACCGTACATGAAGCTCGAGTAGCACTCTGTGCTTCTCCGTGGTGCAATTTCTATTATAGGAAAGGTAGGGAAGGAGTGTGTGTGTTGAGAAGAGGGATTTGGTGTTATACTGTGTGTTTTTTTTGTTAATGGAGATTTCAAAGGTATTGTGTTTATTCACTGTGTATTAAGATAGTTAGTTTTTTTTGTAAATAGAGATTTCAAAGGTTCTGTGTTTATTCTCTGTATATTAAGGTAGTTAGTTTTCTGTGTACAGTAAGTAGGAAGTAGATTAGTGAGAGTTAATAGAGTGTATTAGTGTGTAAGAGTAGGTATATTAGTTAGAAGTAGGTGGATAGAGTGTGTGTGTGCTCTCGCGCAGGCTGCGGTGACCTTATCCTCTAAAAAAAAATTAAAAATTTTTTAAAAATAAAAAAATTTATTAGTTTTTTTTTTAAAAAGGTAGGATCGGGATTGAGAATATCTCCCAGTCCCAAGCCCATACCCAAATCCAAGCTCACGCTCAGGCCTAGGCCTCAGTCGCCTTTTAAAAAAACGAATTTTAGCTTCACACGTAGTTAAAAGTCAATTTTTTGAGGACCAACGGAACGTTAGATGCCTGAAAATTGTGCTGTAAAGCACACAGCGATCCTCTAAGTAATACGCTCGTTTCGAGCTATCACACACTTTAATAAAAAAAAATCAAACATTAAAAAAACATCAAAAACAAGAAAAAATCAAGTAGAAAACGGGGTGCAAAACACCCACAAAACAAAGCAAGTAACCTTTGAGGGTACTTGCCGACACTTGTAGGGCACCCAAAACACATGTATGTACGCTCCGGTCGTGTGCTAGAGTCCGAAGTACTAGCTAGTGCTTCGATTTACGGGGGTACTCACTATCCTTCCATGTTAGGGTCTACGTCCTCGGCGGGGACCCAAGGTAGCGCAACCCAAAACCCAAATATAGCGGCTAGCGACTCTTCCTCTGACTACGATATTATGGAAGAGCATCTTACACAAAGCCCCGGGGGAACAAATGAAACCGTACCTAACTGGGCCCAACAACCTGGAACTAGTGTTTTTAGCCGTTTGATGGAAACTTTTAGTAGAGCTACGCGCTCTGAACCTACGGCTAGTGAAGTAAACGAAGGGGGTGGGGAAGTAAAATCACCATTCACATCTCCTGTAGACCCCACACTCCCTCAGAGTGTCCATGTGGACATTCTACCTACCTCCTTTAATGAGAGCCCTACTGAACTACCACCTTCCAAAGTCGCCTCTAAGGTAGCGGTGACTAAAACTCAAAACACGGGAAGCAACATTGCATCCACCTCACGTCAACCCTCTAGTACACCAATTTTGGACGGGGTATTTCTCAATGAAAATTAGGAATATGACCTACACACGGAGACTTTGAACGACCTACACATGGGCTACACATACCATGTGGGTTGGTTAGAAGTTGCACAATCCACATCTAGTGCCACTAGTCTAGAGGAACAACAACACATGATCTGCAATGTCATCCATAGGATTATCCAGTCCGAGAGGCAAAATCGAGGAATAAACATACCTTCGACGGGTCCTATGCGATTTTTAGACACGGGCAAAGGGAAACAACCCACTCTATCACAAATGGAGACTCCCCTAGTGAGTCCCATCGATCCCCCATATGTTGTTTCGCCAGGGGTCTCAATGCAATCTGAGCCCACAAGTGATAGCTTTACTTTTCCAAGTCTAGCTCATCTTTCCCTTGATGACACCACGGCTACCATGCCTACCCCAATGATAGGCATGCCAAGAAACACACCATGGACCTCGTTTGTTAGTAAAGCACAGCTACATGGTAGCTCAATGCCTGCAATAGTACCTACAAGTGCGTACCAATCGTATGCACCTATGGGTCCACGTACTCATGTAGTCCATACTCCTCCCATTGTTTCAACTACTTATGCTCCACAACCACAATACACAAGTTCTTATTCCCATGGGACTATACCAGCTAGTATTAGCATGTCACATCCGACGTCTGCTATGCCTAGGGCCACTCATATGAACTATGGACCACCACATGGCACAACATCGTACCCAACGTGGAACCCAAGGGCTTCCTATGCGCCAAGCCCAATGCCAATACCTACTCCACATGTAGTCTCTGGAGCACCTTCACCCACGGTGCCTGCTCACTTAAATGACTTGGCAACATTTGCTCAAGCTATTGGTCGATCTATTGCTGAGAATATGCGTAACACGCCTGATAGAGAGCCTAGAAGTAAGGCAGTACAAATAGCCAAGCTCACACAAAAGTTTAGTGGAGACGGGGATGTGAAAAAGCATATCGAAGTGTTTGAAAAAATATGCGATTCTCTAGGAGAACACAATGACCTACATAAGAGCAATGCTTTAAGCCTAACCTTAAGTGGAAAGGCTGGGGATTGGTATAGAACCCTAAGGGTGGAAGAAAAAACGATTTACCCTACTCTTAGAAGACTGTTCTTAAAGGAATACATACGAGAGGGAGTACTTTGGGGTGTAGCCTCTCAGCTCCAGAAAGCCCAACGAGAGGAAGGAGAGTCGGTGAGAGACTTTATAAGTCGCTTGAAGCATTTGAATTTTCGTTGTAATCCAAATGAGCACTTCAACAATAACCAATTGCTTGATAGATTCATTAGGGGATTACGACATGAGGATATCTACAATGGTCTAGTCATTAGAGGTTGTTGGGGTATAGGCGCCTGTGCCTTGCCCGACCGCCCAGAGTCTGGGCGCCCACTGACTTGTATACCTTATACATAGCATAAGTGTATAGGGGGCTGCTCACTCTTTGAGTCTCCCCATCCATATCTGTGTGTCGTGTGTCTCCTTCTCTCTCTCACTCTCCGTCTGTGGTGCTCCCCGATCCCCTTCAATTGGTATCAGAGCTATGGTGACCGCGGAGAGCACGACGGCTTTGAGAGCTTCGAGGCGATAGCTCGCTCGCTCTCGACGGTAGAGAGATTAAGAAAGCTTGGAAGCTTTGTGAGAATGCAATGGGAGTTTGTGAGCTCAGTTGAGAGTGATGTATGCTCTTGTGGAAGCTCAGAAAGGAGTGTGGAAGATTGTGTGTAAGTGAAGGTGCTGCCTTAAAACTGTGTGCGCAGCAACACAGTTTTCAGATTCGTTTTTCTCCTTGTATAATGCAGATCTGAGAATTCTGTCCGCCAGGCCCATCCGTTTCGACGTGGTCTACAACTTTGCAGAAGAAACTTTTTGCAAATTCCTCACCGTTTTGCTGATATTCAGCTCAGACTGACTGTATACAGAAATTCCAGATTTTCTGTTGTCGCATTGTGTGCGAGTTTGATGCACTTTTGGAAGCACGGGAGATGCTTGAAGTTGAGTGCATAAATTCTGAGCTGAAGATGCAATTGCAGCTTGTGTTAAGCTTGTGGTTTGAGGGTTTTTTGGTAGACTTCGGCAACGAAGTACGGAGGCGTTTACACACCACCGAAGCGGTCTCTTGAGAGACGCAGGTTTTTGGAGCACACAGGTGGAGCTTCTTTCACTGGTTTTCACAAAATACTTTGGCAGTGATTTTGTGCTTGGATTCATGGTCTTTGCGGATGGTTTGCATATGGTTATGGCACATGGTTGATGCCCATTATATATGCATTTTGGCGAGCACTTTCAAGTGCCGGTGAGCTCTCTTGAGAGCATTGTTTTCGCATTGAATAAGTTTTCGGATTGCAAATCTTTTGGCGCTTGCTTATGCGCGGTCACTCCGTTGATGTACGTTGAGTGCGGATTGCCATTGTATGTGAAAATGTGGAGCCATTTTGGCATTTCTACTCATTGGCATTGAGTAGTGTTATGGTTTATGGTAGAGATTGTACTTGAGTTTTTTGCTCAGTTTTGAGGGAAAATTCTATCGGATTTTTCCCAGATTCTCGCTATATTTTGTGATCGAGTGTTTACTCTCACTTTGACAGGTTTTGTCAGTTTGTACATAGTTTTGTGTTTTTTGTATCCACTCTCGCAAGAGTGAGGAGTTGTGTATCTTTCTTTGCTTGAGACAGTGGTTTGCTCTCAGGTGGGAGAGTCTTGTGATCTCAAGCATTGTTTGCCATAGTTTTGCAGAGCTTATGCATATATGTTGAGTGTAGTTTGATGCGCATTGATTGCTCATTGTATTGAGCTTGCAAGACAATGGTTATTTTGTGTTGATAGCCATTGTACGTCGAAACTTTGGCAAAATTTTCCCGGGAGTTTTATGCGTATCATTTATGCGATCTAGGTAGAGATTGTGGGTTGCACTCAGCATTTGCGTGCGGTGTTCTCTGCAGGTGGGAGATTTGTGCGTGTGTATGCATCGATACCGCACAGTGTGGGCTTGGTGATTAGCTCACAGATTGCAGTGTGATACTAGAGCAGGTGAGGCTTGTATTGACATTGCGGGAGCTCTATTTTGGAGTGTGTCTCACAGGTTTTACATTGTGTTTCTGGCCATATTTTTAGACAGTTTCCAGGTGTTGTTGGTGAGGTGGTTTTGCTTTCTAGTTTGCTACATTATGCTCATGGCAAAGACAGGTGATCGATCAGATTGTGACCTCTCACGGATGCGCGTGTTTGATGGGTCAGACTTTGCGGCATGGAGAGAGTGTATGCTTGATGCATTGACACAGCGAGGGTTGCATCGACCATTGAGTGGTGATGCAGGTAGACCTTCAAACATGTCTGACGATCAGTGGCAGGGGCTAGTTGCGAAGAGGAGGAAAGCATGTCATTGTGCTGGTGTTTGTACATGACCCCCAATCCACAATGCTTGCATAGACCCCCTTTGTCCAAAGTGAAGCATCATGTTGCGAGAGTGAAGATCATTGTGGAGATAGTCGTGCGCATGTAGATACTTCAAGGTTTGAAGAAGAGAGTTTATTATCTGCAAAATATTATTTTAGAATAACTCTAATGTTACTTTTGTGGTTACATAATCGTGAATGGCAGGTTGACTGACATCTGCATTGCACTATCTTATCCACTGCTCTACACGGCCGCCATTCCAAAAACGTGAAATGAGCATTGGATGCTCTATGTGACGGACCATGGCAAGTGGATAAATAATGCCGTGATTTGCGATATCCAAAGCTGTAGTTTCATCCTTGACCTGCTGATCCACTGTGAGTCCATGCAAGTGGATTTTGAAGATTTTCGCTGCATACAGTGGCTCTTTAAATGCAGGGTCTGTGCCACCTACACGCTTCACGTGTGCCCATCTTCCTTCTCCCAGCTGTGGAGTCTGTATGTTGAAGATTGCAGTTTCTGGAAAAAGATGTAATATAGGGGGGAGCTGAGACTGATCGAGAGTGAGAGTGGCACTAGCAGTAGACTCTATTCTAATTGTAGTTTTTGGCTCTGCAGTAGCATCGAAAGAGCTGATTTCCACTCTCGTGTGCTTTGCTGCTCTTTCCAGCTTTCCCTTTCTCTTGAAATCAGTATAAAACTATTGCATAAGTTGTCTGCGAGTAGCTATGCCTGGCAAAGTGTTAGAAGCAAGCTAACTCGGATAACATTTTTGGGAGCTTTTATTGTAAAAACACTTATTATTTTGATGAATCTGGAATGTTGTAACTCTTACTTTCCAGATAAACAGTTTAATTGATGAGCCGGGGCTACAAGCTTCCAGATTGTATCAACATGTCTTTAGTTAAAGCTCCCAGATTATTAGTTTTGACCACAAAAACCTTGGCTATGGTATAAAAGCCAATTTTTATAAGTATTTTATAAGTTTTTGGATAATAGAAACACAGCGTGAGCTAACGGTGCTCACTTCCCTCCTTCTGGTGCTTCCTATTCCCTTCCCGGTTGTCACATTGTAGTGTCGTCTGTTGCCTTGCCACTGCAGGTAAGATCTCTACGCATTGACGTAAGCATTTCATGGTAATCCGTAGCTTTTGCCGTCGCCGACCAACGGCCTAATTTCATCATAAGTAGGAATTTAAGCTTCAAAATCATAAAATAAGTATAGGCTGGATATTCGGACATCATTGCTAAGCATTTAGATGCATTCTGGGTCGAAAACGACTAGGTAAAAAACTCACTGTTGTTAGTAATCGCGATTTTTGCAATTGACCTAAAGTGAGATTTGAGACCATAAGCATGTGTGTCTAGGTCTTATAAACATGTCCTAGAAGTTACGTAATGTTTGGATGTCGTTTGATGCTGTAACGGTTATGATTTGTTTGCCGATGAGAGCGACTAGCTTTTGGTGATTTCTGTCATTTCAGTGTAGCTTGAGTTAAATGCGATTTGTTTCTTGTTTTCCAAGAGATTGACAACCACTTGTAGCCTCTATGCACTAGTCGGGTCAGCTTTTGTCCCATGGATTGAAAATCATATTCGTGGTTCTCGCTATGTCTACAAATAAGATAGGAGTTGCTCTATCCAAAAGAATCAATTGTGAGTTGTTTATGTGAAGTTGCAGAATTTCAGATCTACGGCTAAAAATAGCACCAGAAGACTGTCCACCATTGAATCCGACTAGAGAGTATGCTTTAAAAGTTGTATGAACCAGTGGGTAAGCTTAAGGACACATTTGAGGTAAAATTTCAAGAGTTTGCAAAAACTCATATTATTTACTTTTCTTGACATTTTAGGCCAAATTAAGTTTTGACTTAATTCAGAGGCTTAAAATAGCTCATAAAAAGATTGTCCACTGAAAAAGTTGAAAAAAGTGCTCATTTTAGGCCAAAAGTAAATAATTACGATTATTTACTTTCACCTCAAAAGTGACCAAAGTTGATACCAAAGACTCTATGCATGTGTACAAACATCTTTTGTAAAGGCCCATAGAATTTGGGTCACCAAACTGACCAAAACCTTGATAAAAACTGAAATCTGTACTGATTGTCGAGGACTTGAGTGTACATTGGGAAAATCTTGTTCAAACTCAGTGAAATTTGACTCATATGCTTATATTGAAGTGTTAAACAAATGTACATGCTCAATTGACCAAAAAGATGCAAAACTTTGCCAGAACTAAATAATCACGATTATTTACTTTTGTCCCATTCTCAACTTTTTTAACCAACCCAGCATACCACTAGTTTTAGCATGTTATATTAAGCCCACAAATCAAATTTGGTAAGATTTCAGTCATTGGAGTGAAAATTGTGGCCAAATTTGTAAGGTCCGTTTGCAGACATGAAAATGTTGACCATTTAAACAGGGATTATCCAAACTTGATGGAACTTGGCTAGGGAGCTTAAGTTGAGCTACTTAACCATTCTGTGTCAACATTGTGGTAAAACATTTCATAAAAATACCAGAAGGAAATTATTGCGATTGTTTACATCTGCTACAAAATTGGACATTTTTGCACATTTAAGTATACCACAAGGTCAAGCATATCAAGTAGACCACACAAATAAAATTTGGTGAAAATTGGATCACAAAAGTGAGACTTAAGCAAGATTCTAAAAAACTGAGTCTGCGGACACGAAATAGTTGATAACTTGGACAAATTTTATTCCAACTCAGTGAAACTTGTCCATTGACCTTAACAAGTTGAATACTTGGAAAATCAAGCCAAAAAGTGTTAAAATTTGAGAAAAGTAAATATCGTGATTATTTACTTCTAATACACAAGACAAAATTTTGGACTTTTGAACTTGTACAGTGTTAGACCAACATAATACAAGGCCACCGGTCAATTTTGGTTTCAATCGGATCCAAATTAGTACATGTTCACTCAGTTTCTAGGTTGCAGATTAGTCCTTTGGTTTTTTGCAAAAGTAGAATCTGAAAGTCTCAATTGTTGACTCACCTAGCTCAATTTGAAGAGATACACATAGACTAGTCCCAATAGTTAGCAAAAATTGTACAGTCTTTATGAAAGAATAGCTAGCTTGATTAAAACTGGTACAAGAATCAGGTTGCAGACAAGGAATTGAAAGTTTGACAGGAGTTGCAATCAAGTCAAGTGGAAGAAACTGATAACAAATCAATCCGATGATAAGTACTCTATCCAGGGCTTCACAAGTCTATATGAACCGTAGATCTAGCTGTATACTATCAAATCAAGGCATATTTGGAGAGATCGCTAGTAGAATATCCATCGAAGAGAGTGTCAATCAAGGCAATCACTTGGACACTATCTTTGAAGAAGTCTCAGACACTTTTTCAGAATCAACATCTGAAATGTCTTCCTATTCGACTCATTCAACATACTCACCTTTTATAAGCCTAATCGCCATGGAGCTCGGGTTTACCTGGATCCTAATGAAGAGTATGCTATTCGCATTGATGACCATGACATAGAGTTTGAGAGGAAATCAAGACAAACAAACAAGGAAAAATGTACATGGATAAAAATGGAACTCAGTATTTACAAGTTGAAAGCCCTGACGTGATAGACAAATGGGGATTAGAAGTAAATACCATAATTCCTATGGCAGCAAAAGAAGGACCACTGACTTTAGAATTCGAGGGATACGGTCAAGTCAATTTGAAGCCTTTGAAATAGCTTAGCACTGATAATCCTAGGATTGGAGTCTATTGTTGGGAGGATAGAAATGTCAAAGATCATCTATGGACTTCTCATGCCAAATCAAGACAGTTAACATCCATGAAGATCATTTATATCTTCAAAATCAAAGACAATGGTTCAACATATCTACCAACCTACCTATTTAGGGATTGTTATAACAATAGCTTTGTTATGATGAGTCCCGAGGAGGTGGAACAAACCAAATACTAGGGGTACTCCATAAGGAATTGGATATTGGGCCAAGGACCACTGGGCCAAGGACCATAAACTATTCCAAGAGATGAACTTCGCGAGATATCTTTTGAGAGTAATGTTAAAAGACCTGAAACTACCTCATCACGAAGAAAACCGGGTGACACTAAAGTCAGTCCAGGGCTACATGAGTCACTATTTCCAACAGAGTGGTTTGAAGGACTAGGAACGGGACCAACTGCTAGGAGACTGGGAGTTGAACCAAATAGACGTATCAGACCAGCTGATTTTCAAAAATGGATCAAAAAATACAGTGGATCTGGGGATCCATATGACCACTTAACAAGCTTTAAGCAAGTGCTAAGAGCAAAAGACATATTTGATTTCCATACTCAATTTGAGGGATTTGGAATGACATTAGAAGGAAAAGCACTGACATGGTTTCAAAACATTCCACCAAGGTCAATCATGGACTTAAATACATTAGATCAAGGATTTGTAGCTGCATGTTCCAAAACGGGGATCAAACATAATACGGTAGCTCAAATCTATAGCTTCAAACAGAAACAAGGTGAGTCTGTTAGGGATTGTGCAATTAGAATGAAACAATACATTGTAAGATTCCCAGAACTTGAAATACCTGTAGAAGAAAGATTAGTATCATTGTTTCTAGAGGGACTGTTAAACAAAGAACTTCATGCTATATTGTATTAGCAAGAAACATATGACCCTAGAAGAGTGTGTCTCAGATGCTATTGACTTAGGAGACAATTGTGATATTTCAATGAAGAAGATGTCCTTAAGGATAATCAAAGTGATAAAACAACATCCACAGAACCATCACAAGTGGGAACGACTGCTGCAGCACCGCTTACAGCTATAGAAGACATGCTCAAAAGGATGAATGGAATGATAAATAACATGCAAAAAGCACCTATAAGGGGACCAGGGCAAGGGATACCTCAATAGGGACAACCAATTAGGCTGCATAAATGGTGTGCAATCGAGGATAAATGCACCAATTATCATGAGACCAATTACCATGAGACCAATGAGTGCTATTACCGACCAAAGTATGATGGAAATGTTCAATATGTGCCTATGAGGCCACAAGGACAACCCATGTATAGATATGAGCCTAATATGGCCCTAGCTCAAAGATCACCGATGGGTATGGTAAGACCTCAACCCGTATTGGGTCAACAACCTCCATATCTTGGACATAATGCAAAGCCTGTAAAGTACATGCA
Source organism: Adiantum capillus-veneris (assembly GCF_014529385.1). Taxonomy (NCBI): domain Eukaryota; kingdom Viridiplantae; phylum Streptophyta; class Polypodiopsida; order Polypodiales; family Pteridaceae; genus Adiantum; species Adiantum capillus-veneris. The sequence goes on along the minus strand of NC_140958.1, from coordinate 51,683,460 downwards.
TTTAGAGGGAGTCATAGATGAACAAGCACTAGTGCTTGTTATACCCTATGTTGACCCTAGTCCATCTACAGTAATGGTAGAAGGAGATTGGTATAATTCACATCCACCACCGATGGAAGAACCTGTGACTTATACTACACCAGAGCTTACACCAATGTACTATGTAGCTAATCAAGGTGTTAGACCTCCGGTGGTAAGACCCATGATTAAGCCAAAAATTGGAAACTGTCATAACTATGGTGCAGATGATCACTAGAAAAAATGAATGCCTAGAGCCTGACAAGAACATTAAGCCAGCTAAAGCTTTTTGTATGCAATGTTGCGAAAAGGGAGGACACTTCCTTGAAGATTGTCCAAAAAATCCTTTAAACAAGGGTAAAACAGTAGTGAACGTAGTCTAAGTGATACCTAGTAGCTCATATGAGAGTGAACCTATTGCTCCAATCAAGATAATCACCAGAGCACAGGCTAAGAAAAATAAACATAACTCCTCTAATGATTCGGAGAATACTAAAATTTCCTCTCAAAAGACCAAGAGAAGCAGAAGCGAAAGGTATGAGATGCGAAAACAAAAACAAAGGGCTGAAATCGAGGAGAGAGGCAAGAAACTTTTCTAGGAAAAAGTGAAAGAAACTGGAAGTGAAATCAAGGAAACTACCGTGAAATGACCAATTTTGGTAGACAAAATTTTTGAGCCAATCAATGCAGCCTTGGAAGCTTACCAAGCGGGACTTAGAGCGCCAAAACATGGAAAACAATGGAAAAACTATCCTTCTCTAGATATGGAAGCAGCTAAGCTGCAAGCTTATTAAAATCTGGTAAGAATTACTCAAGAGATGCTGGAAAAACAAAAACCCAATCTCGAGAGTATGGCAAGACCTGAGGAGCTTGTGGTAGGAACCAGTAAAGAGAAATCCAAAGTGATGGTAGAGCCCCATCTTGAAATTAAAGAGCCAGAACTCATAGTGCATGATAGTGAAGATGCCTTAGATGGAATTCCATTCATAGACGAAGACTGGCCAAGATACTTATGGAAAAAGTTAGAGAGATTAATGATGGGAGCCTAACTCTGAATTCAGCTCCTATAGAGGAAGTTCGGTTAGACAATCTACCTCTTGATATGGATATGGATGTACAATCCTTGTATGGGATTGCGGATCTGAAGCTTCAGGAATGTCTAAACCAATAACTCTGAAAACACTACCCTCTTACTTGGGAGATAACGTAGATGAATCCATAGTGTGTAAAACCACTCAGATAAAAAAAGCGGAATAGACCCTAGAGGTAGACAACATCCATTCAATCATGTCTACACCCATTCAATGCACTCTTACTTTAGGAGAACTATTAAAAATCAGACCATATCTATGGAATGATCTATAGAAAACTCTAGAGAAGGTGGGAATAACATGGCTAATTGTGAAAATTTTAGAAAAATTAAAACACGAATTGGGTAAAAAAGAGATTAGATACGTTCCAATTATCAAAGTCGGAGAATACTACGAAGGGGAAGAAGGAAACACAACTCTTCTAGTGAGAGCTAATGATATAGAAACCATGGAAATACTGGATAGTGGGGCAAGCATAGCCATAGCCACGAAAGCAGTATGGGAATCATGGGGAAAGACCAGCCATTAGACAAACTCGAATGAAATTGCAATTGGCTGATGGACAATTGAAAACCTCTTAGGACTGCTTGAAAAAGTGATAGTTAGTTCTTGTGGAATTGATTATCAACACACTTTTGTAATAGTGGACTTCGAAAAGAAACTCAATTATGAAATCATCTTGGGAAAAACTTTCATGCGACAAGTACAACTTATCCAAGATTGGGAAAACAATTATTTGTACTTGAAGCAAGTGGGATCAATAACAAGGGTTAATCTAAAAGATCAGACTTATAGAGATGTCATCAAAACGCCCATACAAGAATTTGACTCAGTCTCTTTGACTGAAACTAAGATTCCATCTTGGTTGAACAAAGACACACCTATTTGGATGTGCGGAGCCTCATAAAATGGGATCTTAAAACGAAAAGAATGTATCTTAGAAAGGATTGCACAGATGAAGTCTATGTACCTGAACCCTTTCACGAGCATTTATTCGAGCCATTTGAGTGGACTCAAATTTTAACAACAATGGATGTGTGTGTAGGTACGTCTATGCCTACTCAATTTTGCAATGAGGACGGCTATGACATAATTCCCATACAGATGATCTCAGCCCTTCACATTGAACACAAAATTCAAGAATCCAAGGACTTAATGAAAGCTCAACAGTTCTTTTTAGACCTCTACTATGATGCAACAGACGAGTTGGAAGAACATTCAGCTACTCAGATGATTCAGGGTCAAAAAAAGAACATGTGAGAGCTAAACTACTCATGAAAAGAGGGGAGGAAAAGTTTTTTGACTTTCCAAACCAGAAACCGAGAAGACAGAAATGGTATAAGAGAAAAAGAGACACCAGAAACTTGAAATCTAAACCTATGCCATCAATCTCTAGTCGAACACAGTTTCTGATGTAGATAGATGCACATGATTGTGTCAAAGACAAAATCACTGGTAGATATCCTTTAAACAAAAAACACAAAATATCAAAAACTTTGAGAAGAACGAGAAATAAAACTCAAGCAAAACCTAAATACCAAGACAAGGATTCAACCATGGCACGAGTTGAATGAGAAAGAAGTATCAAGAGTTGAAGAAAGCTCTAAAGAAGATATATACCATTGAAATGGAAACCACTGAGGAGGAAGGTAAAGATGTAATGAGTGTTCCATCCCATTACAAGAAACACACTCTCCAGGACCAAAAGATCATAGTCAAAGAACCTGTCAGTAGGGAACTATGAAAACAGGGCGAGTCCTACGAAGGACCTGAGAAAAAGATAGATCTGGCCGAACTAGGAGAAGAGCCTAGACCTGCTTACATTGCAAACGACATGACGGAAGAAGAAGAAGAAATTTTGTTAAGCTTATTGAAAGAATATCGAGATATATTTGCTTGGTCTTATACGGATCTCAAGGGTGTTGATCCAGAAATCTGTCAACATACCATACCTATAAGAGATGATGCGAAACCACACAGACAAAGGCCATACACTTATAATGAGACATTTTTCAGAAAGGTCAAAGAAGAGATAGAAAAGCTAAAGGAAGCCAAATTCATTTATGAAATTGAACACACAGATTGAGTGTCTCCAATTGTGGTAGTACCCAAGAAAATGGAAAGTTAAGGGTGTGTGTCAATCTCAAGAAATTGAATGCAGCTACCATTAGAGACAACTTTCCTCTTCCAATCACTGAGCATGTTTTAGAACGAGTTGCAAGAAAAGAAGCTTACAACTTTTTAGATGGAATTTTGGGATACAATCAACTTTTGGTTGACCCCAAAGGTCAGCATAAAACTGCCTTTGCAACTAAATGGGGTATTTTTGTCTATTGGGTTATGCCTTTTGGGTTAACTAATACTCCTGCCACTTTTCAAAGATTGATGAGCCATGATTTTAAAGAATATCTGCGGAATTTCTTGGAAGTATATATGGATGATCTATGTGTACATTCATCAATGCGGGCTGATCATTTTGAACACCTCAAAAAGATATTTTAAAAATGTAGACTCTATAGGGTTTGCTTAAGTCCTGAAAAGTGCACATTTATGGGCAGACAAGGAAATTTTTTTGGACATATAGTGTCTAAAAATGGCATAGCTACTGATATAGATAAAATTCATGTTATTGCTGATTTGCTTAGACCGACAACAGTCAAAGGGGTTCAAGCTTTCATAGGTGGATATTACAGATGATTCATTTACATGTACGCTATAATTGCAAAACCCATGTATAACTTGATTACACTCTTTGGATGGACTGATGAGTGTGAAGAATCCTTCATGAATCTTAAGCAAGCTCTCACTTTAGCTCCAATATTGAAAGCACTAGATTGGAATAAGATATTCCACATACATGTAGATGCTTCCAATTTTGCTATTGGGTGTATACTAGCTCAACTAGGGGACGAGAAAATTGATTTTCCTATTTCTTATGCTAGTAGACAATTGAATATCGCAAAGAAAAACTATACAACCACCAAAAGGGAAGGTATGCCATAAAAAAGTATAGACATTACCTATTAGCTAATAAGTTTGTGTTCTTTGTGGACCACCAAGCCTTATTGTACTTGGTCAACAAGCCATGCAACACAGGAAGAATAGTGAGATGGTTCATCATTCTTTTGGAATTCGATTTCATTCTAGTTGTGGAAAAGGGAACCACTCACCAAAGAGCAGATCATTTTTCAAGGATTATATCAAGAGAACCACCTAAGGGAGTAGACGATGATCTACCAGATGCATATCTGTTCTCCATAGAAATGATACCTCGATGGTAAAAATATATGCTATCATTGATGACCATAGTTGAAGTGGATTTGTAAATACCACTTCCTATTACAACCGGATTAATTGAGCAATCGGCTATGTATCACTTACTAGCTGGGAAGCTATACAAAAGAAATCAAGATGGAATATTTCTTTTGAGTATTAATCCTGAGGAGAAAACCCAATACCCAAGTCAAGCACATATTACCATAGTAGGACTTCACTTTGCGGAAGACCAAACTATGCAACGGATCTTGAGACTTGGAGTATTTTGGCCAAATATGAGAAGTTATGTTCACTCATTTGTAAAAAAATGTCCTCAATGCCAGAAACAAGCACCCATACCTCATGCGACATTGTTCCGAATAGCACCTTGTTCCTAAGTGGAGTAACTTATTTACTTTCTTGCCAAAATGGGTGAAATCTGTAAACCTTATGGGACTAAAGAACTTAATGTTCCAAGTCCACTGACCAAGTTTGAGCAAGTTTGGATCTCAAAAACTCAAAATCTCTTTATATCTACTGTTTTAGAGCCTGAAAGCCTTAATCTGGCACCATTTCCACACAGTGCACTCAAATGAGCCCATACTTCACTCAGAGCACCTAAATGCCATATGTTTCAAGCCTATGATGTCAAAAATGCAAAAAGTTGGAAAAAATCCCCAGCTGTAAATAATCATGATTATTTACTTTTGTTGCAATTTTTGCATGAACTGTATGATTTTGATCTTTACATGTTTTTATGCATCTATGCATGCTCCAAAATTGATTTGAAGCGAAATGGACATCATTTGTCAGGAATTCAAACTCAAGGCATTTCAAAGCAGAATTTGTAGAGTTATCTAACTTTGACACTGTATTCCCTTAACAGGAGCAATGCAAGCTGTCGAGAAGGCAAAGAAAAGGGTGTCCTAGAAAGAAAAGTTGCAGGAGTTGCCACCTTACCAATTGGATCCAAGTTGAGTGAAAACAACAAAGGCAACTTATTTGTCTAAGGAACAACTAGAAGAAAAAAACACCATGGTTTTTACTGGCAGGTTCAAGAGTGAAGAAGGACACCAGGTAGAACTGCAAATGCTACCAAAGGTGATATATGATGTAGCTGCCAAGCCAAACACCAAAGAATCCAATAGGAGGCTAGGCCTAAGAGACTTCTACGACCAGGAACCATGCGGTGTGAATTTCCAGAAAGCATATGAACTACTGTCCACAATCGAAGAAGATGGGTCAGCCCAAATCACCGACCAACAACGACAAAAAGTAGAAGTCACTAAAGAGATAGTGGTCGAGGCACTAAAGCTGCTAACTGTAGGTATGATGATGCGGGCTAGAGATAGAAAGACAACAGGCACTTTTACCAAAGATACTGCTGCTACCACATTTTTCGATCTCATCTAAAGGCAAGTGGAAGAAACAGCTCGCCTCTATCATCAACACTTCCACTTCTGATCAAAGAGACCACCATGATACACAACTTCAAACCATGCGGTTGCGACCACCTTTACTCAAGTATTAAAGTCGACAACCGGGCAGGCAATGGATCATGCGCAGTATGTGCTAACAACACTAAAAGGCAAAAAGAAAGAAGGAAAAATCACCTATCTAGGTGCTTCTGAAGTACTGACAAGGATAGCATATCATGCTATTGGAATGGCCGAGAATTTGCCGCCAGCCCCAGATCAGAACACCTGGATTGTATCCGTGCAACCTTCTCCAAGAACCACGCGTTCATCAAAGAGAGTATATAAGTCAGACAAAGAATCTGCAGAAAACTCCCATGAAGCTCATAACAGTGAGAGCTTGAACAACGAAGAAAGACAGGCAAGAATTGAAGAAATAAAAAAGAAAGGTGTAGCCGCACACCAAGAAGAACCTCAACAAAAGAAGGCGAGATTTGAAAGAGAAAAGAAAACTTATGAAAGGAGCCGCCAAGCTGCAGGTGAGGACCCAGAAAGGTGGGTTCCAAGAGATATAAGGGGACTTGGAACCAAGAACCCTGCAAGGAAGGGAGCAGAGGATCCCAAGGATTTTCTTGAACGCATGTATGCAGAGGCAGAAGCCTTAAAGTTGAAAGAAGCTCAAGAAGCTGAAAGGAAAGCAAAAGAGGAAGCGGCCCAACAACAAAGACAAGCAGAGGCTATTGAACAAGGTGAGCCACATCACGACCAGGGGGATATGTCTCCAAAACTCACTTCACCCACTATAGAGCAAGCATACCATCCTATGCCAAACCCAAACCCTTCACCAACAGCTAAACCCAATGAGGGCAAGGAAGCCAAGGAAAAAGAGCCTAAACAGCATGAGGAGGCCAGATTTGAATAGCCAACGGAAACAAAAACAACTATAGCAGGACCTTCTACGACAACCCAACAAGAAACAGTTGAGGCATCCACGAAGTCTCAAGCAGCAAAATATCAGCCGAGGCAACTGCAACGCCTCAAGGAGGAGAAGTAAAACCCCCGCCACAACCACAAGCAGCAACCACAACAGAACCCAAAGAGCCACAAACCGAAATGGCAGAAATAGAAAGGAGCCTGAAGAATGGCAGACAAATGACGAAGTCATCATGCAGGTCAATCAATATGCCAAGCACATGCATCTGATGATAGAAAAAATGCGAACAACAACACTTAGCCATAGTGCTAAGGCTAGGAAACTTGAGCTCCAAAGACAGATCAAAGAGCTAAAGGATGAAGTAGAACAACACCAGCTTGCAAAAGAGATTCAACAGAAAGAAATGAAAGAGCTTCTAACTAGGTTATGCGATGCCTGCAAAAGCAAAGATCAACAGCTGACAAAAGTAACCAATGAACTTCTAATTACTACTCAGTGTCAGTACAAAAGATTCAAGTGCAGCTCGATGTAGCAAATGCTTCTCTGCAGTACTCCGAGCAAAGGATCAATGATCAGGTAGACTTTTTGAGACAAATAAGAGAGGACCCTGCTGTCGCTTTGATCAAAGGTACAGATGAATTCTATTAAACTTTGGAAAAGAGAAACAAGGATCTCGAGCTAGAGATGAAGCTAGAACAATCACAAAGACAAGACCTTGAACTGATGCGGGTCCAAAGAGAAGAGCAACTACTCAAAGAGATAGCCGCATTAAAGAGAGTCAATCAGCTGCCGCTGAGAGAGGGACAACGAGAACATTAGGAAGAAGTAGATACCTCTGAACAACCAACTATTGACATACCCTCAGTCTCGTTTGCTGAGATGGAAACACAGCCGTCAGAAGGGCTAGAAGGAGAGTCGGACTTTCAAGTACCACTCACTGAAGCTGAGCAAGTGACCATGGTCCAGCTTTCTAAAGCTGAGGAAGATGCACTAAAAGAGTAGATTGCCCAAGAAACAGATGTTGAATGGAAAGCAGCAATGGATTGGGAGTTGAGAGTTCTCTACTCAGTCAATGTAACTCAACTCACTCCCAACCAAATCAATGCTCAATGGCATCAACAATCACTGCATTCCCATTGATCAAAGTGGAGCTACTACAGGTAAAGGAAAGAATATACAAAGATATGCAAGCAGAAGGCTCAGAGGATATCCACCCCAAGTGGAGAAAGAGCTGGTTGAACAAGAATTTGAGATATCTAATTATGTTCACAAGAGCGCCTGCAACACTACAGAAAGACCCAACATTCTGTCCTGTACCAAGGGTAAGGACATGGCAGGCATATGAAGCACTGAAAAGAAGAGGCCGACATGGCTGAATTACCCACATCTACCATCTCCAGAGCAGGGTCCAACAACGGAAGATTATAGGGTGAAAACCCTAATGGGCACCATGACTTTCTTCAAGAGCCTCCCTGACCTCTCATGTGCCATGTTGTACAAGATTTGCAGAATGCTGCTTATCTGCATTCAAGATTTTTACGAGCCAGAGCAAGCCCGAGCACCATGGATGTCTTTCCTCGAAGGCAATAAAGGTATGTGTTATGACTTAAGTGGCCAGCCTTGAGAAGAAGTCCTTTACGGCTTCTACACCCGATGCATGTTTTTTCCTCTAGCAATATGTTGGCATTTGAGGAAGCATTCTATACAGGTTTCTTCACTTGGCGAACAAAGATGTTTGGGCCAGTGATAAGTAACTTCACATACAAATTATGAATGTAAAAACAGAGTCACCATGCAGTTCTTGCAAGTTCCTGACAAAGAGCAAAGAATCAGATATGAGAAAGCACTCCATGCGCTTAAAGACCACCTCACCAGCCATCAATCCGAAGACTACTTCAGTCCATGAAGCTGCGTCAAGGGAGAACACAGTCGAGGAGGGGGGGAATGCTAGCAGCAAGCTAACTCAGATAACATTTTTTGGAGCTTTTATTGTAAAAACACTTATTATTTGATGAATCAAGAATGTTGTAACTCCTACTTTCCAAATAAATAGTGTAATTGATGAGTCCCGTCTACAAGCTTCTAGATTGTATCAACCTGTCTTAAGTTAGGGCTCCCAGATTATTAGTTTTGACCACAAAAACCCTGGCTAAGGTTAGTAATCGTGATTTTTGCACTTGATCTAAAGTGATATTTGAAACCATAAGCATGTGTGCTTAGGTCTTATAAACATGTCCTAGAAGTTTTGTAACGTTTGGATGTCGTTTGATGCTGTAACGATTATGATTTGTTTACCAATGAGCGATAGCTTTTGGTGATTTCTGTCATTTGAGTGTAGCTTGAGTTAGATGTGAGTTGTTTGTTGTTTTCCAAGAGATTAAAAACCTCTTGTAGCCTCTATGCACTAGTCGAGTTAGCTTCGTCCCATGGATTGACAATTATATTTGTGGTTCTTGCTATGTTTACAATAAGATAGGAGTGAGGTTAGACATCCGTCCCACACAAAGTAACGATATTAGGATTTTTTAGACCCTAAAAAATGTTTGCAATCTGTCCAATAGATTGCTTGACCATGTTCAATAATGAACCTGATGTTATTAGAGATATATCAAAAGCAGCGGGCGTAAATGCTTGCTGAAGATGCTCAAAGACAGACTTTGTTAAGGCCTCTATGAACTAGTAATACTGTTCTGGAGCAGAGGGGTTTAGGCAATGACAAAGGTCGGGCTTTGACATGTGATGAAAGTGACGTACTATCACTTCGTAGGTGAATTTTCGTTGATGTTTCGCCAGCTTAATATCCGCCATAACTGCAAGATATAATTTTATAACATAAATGTTGTCAGAGAAGAGGGGAAACTATCAAATTTATGTCATGTTTGTTAATTTAGATTCCACATGCAATTTGACTTAATTCATAGCAAATGACAATATATTATGATTGCAAGACATTATACAATAGAGAGGAGAATACACAAAGAGAGAGATGGAGAGAGGTGACCAGGCTAGGAGTGTGAGGTACACTCATTACAAGAATTGGACCCTGTTATGTGTGTTACATAATACATGTAAACAATCTGAGTGTGAATGTGAACAACCCAACTTGTGTGAGGTACGCTCAACACAAGTCATGGACGTTGTTGTAATGTTGATTGATAGTTTAATCAATCTAATCCGTGATGAAGTGTGTGGAACGCACAACACAACCATTAGCGGACAATTTAAAACTCTTGGATTATGGTCAAACATCATACATATTTACATCCAAGACAACACCAAGTCATCTACTAATAAATGGCGTATCTACGGATCAAAAAGTACAAGGCGTGTCATGCTAAGATGAAGAGGGCATAGGTATGCATCTCTCCACTCTTAGGTAGACAAACATATCCCTCATATTTCTATGTAGTAAGAATGATGACTCTGATTTAATCCAATCCCTGGGATGAAGTGTGTGGAAATCACAACACAAACATCAGCGAACAACTTAACAATCTCAGATGCAGGCCAAATATTGTATGTATCTACATCCAAGACAACACCAAGTCATCTAGTGATGAACAATGATGTGTCTTTGGAGTTCGAAACACAAGAGTAACCAGTGCACCACACAAAGATGAAGAGGGCATAAACTATGTATCTCTCCACTCTCTGTTTGAAAAATAGGACTCTTGTGTGTCTACATGAAACAAACAATAGTTTGAGATGATCTAAAATTGAACAACCTATAGGTCACTCTGGAGTGAGAGGTGTAGCATCATGCGTACTGCACTCCACGAGTCGACCACTAAACCCTAAACTCAGCCTTGTGGTGAGAGATAGACAACTGCACCACACAAGTGAGAATCTAAATTTGTCCTAAAACCCTTCTTTGTAGTGATCCAACTGGCTGCACAACATGAGAAAAGTGACTAGTTTCTACACACTTCTGAAGTGAGCCGGATGGCTACACACCACGAAGTGGCCTATAACCTGTAAGCCAACTCTGTGGTGAGAGTAAAACAACTGCATCACACAAGTCTGGCACAACACAAAAAAAAGATAGAAAAGAAGAGGACAAGTTGAAAATTTTACCTCAAGCTCTGCCTATCCCAAAATCTTCCTCAAGCTCTGGCACTGCTTTCGATCGAAACCGGCAACGGTTCTTATATAAAATATTTTTTGATCGAAAGCCTTTTTGATTGAAAGATATTTCGATCAAAATATCTTTCGATAAAAAAGAAATAAAATGATTATACGGTATTTTGGCGTATAATGGCATTTTATACGTATAATTTTTTCAGTATGGGCGTATAAATGCAACGCAGACCATGTCCTTTTTTCTTGAATTTAGAGATGTGTTGTTTCAGGGAGTAGACTAGTACCAAATCCCCTTGTTTGAAGATCTTTGTTAACAATGTGAGTCAAAGAACTGCTTTTCTTTCCATTTTTGCACATAGATATGTGATATGGCCGCTACCCTCTATTCATCTAGCCATTCTATGTCCTATAGTCGTTCTGACAACTTGTGGCCCTTCCATTCCAATTTGTGTACAACTATAAGAGTGGGTAACAAGAATTCTATGGGCAATATTGCATCTAGTCCGTAGACCAAGTTAAATGGAGTCGCATTCAAAGGTGTCTTGAAGGACACTCTAAAAGCCCACAAGGCTGAATAAAGATGCATTTGCCAGTCAATCCTTCCCATTCTAACAATCTTGGTTAGCACCAATCTCAGGATCTTTTTTGCATGTTCGGCCTGACAATTTTTTTGAGGATGATAGGATGAAGATCTATTATGTATCACCATAAACTCGTTCAACAAGTATTCTATAATCTCATTGAAAAAGTATGTTCCTCTATCACTTACAAGCTCAATATGAAGTCCATATTTTGTCAGGACAAGGATCCTAAGGAGAAAGGCTTCACCTAGGGGGTCACGTACCTGAGCCAGGGGCTCGGACTACACCAGTGTGGATTGGGGATGTGAACTATGTCTAGGGCTAGTGACAAGTGCAAGAGCAAAACGGACCCCAGCGGCCTCTACGCTAGGACCGTGCGTGCCGAACTTGTCACAGGGAGTGAACAGGGGGCACCACCTAGGTTTGAGCGGCTAGGACACGGACAACTACGATGAAAATAACACTAATCACAGCACACTGCAAAATTAGAGAGAGAGAGAGAGAGAGAGAGAGAGAGAGAGAGAGAGAGAGAGAGAGAGAGAGAGAGAGAGAGAGAGAGAGAGAGAGAGAGAGAGAGACATAGATGTGAATGATGAAAACACCTTGGGATGTGAGGGAAAACTTGATGCAAGCTTATATTTATAGAAACCTTTGTTTCGGCGAGCTCGAGACCATGGTGATAGAGAGAGAGAGAGAGAGAGAGAGAGAGAGAGAGAGAGAGAGAGAGAGAGAGAGAGAGAGAGAGAGAGGGCTTAAAGTGCACTTTCTAGGAAAAATTCACGTGTACGGAGATCCTACTCCTGTGTGTAGCGACCCTTTGAGTCAGTGTGTGTGCATGTCTTCCTTCTCAAGTGCTGACCCCCCGGATAGTGATCTCTCCGTGTTCTTTTATAGGTGCAGGCTGCATTAGTTTAGCATAGACTGATTAGGTTTAGGGCCCTAAGCTAGAGAGACAAAGCAGGTAGTCGAGTCCCAGATGGTTGACCCCTGCTTTGTTTAGGAGACTTTTTAAAATGATATCTCCTAGGTGGGCCTTTGTGACCATCACCTAGAGAGAGGTGGCAATATACAAATGATTTTTCACAAGGTTTGGCTTGAAAACTAGCAAAAGGATTACCCTACAGATGTTTACTGTGGAGATGCATCGTGGACAAGATGCTGGTGAATCGCAAGTTTACTGGTGCGAATGTGTAGCACACTTGTCAACTTCGATGTTGTCTGGGTCTTTGAATCATTGTCGCCATCGCGCGCTTTTGGTCCACTTCTTTGTTGCTTTGAGCATCGATGTCGAGCTTCTTTGGTTTTTTCTTCTTGTGTGTGCGTATGGCATGCATGTGTTGGTTCGTATGTAATTGTGTGCGTATGTGTACGTGTGTAAAGAGAGGGAGAGATTTTTTACATAGAGAGAGAGAGAGAGAGAGAGAGAGAGAGAGAGAGAGAGAGAGAGAGAGAGAGAGAGAGAGATAGATTTTATTATCGTCCTCGGAGGTCAAATATGACCTATGGGACCAAAGTTACATGTGATGTAGTATGTGTATGACTGATGAGTGACTCTCGATGCTCCAAAATTGTAGTGATGAGAGTTGCAATGGAGAGCCCACACTTTGGCTGGGAGAGGAAAGTGTGTAGGTCTAAGTTATGGCTGAAAATGTGAGAGAAGCAAGTTCGGATGTGATCAAAAGCTGAGCACTCTAGTAGTGTGTGGTACTCAGACTCTCGAACTTGCAGTGAGCATAATGTGCACAATCGATTTGACTCTTCTCCATTGCCCCAACGCCCTATCTCGCATCGAAGGAAATGGGAGCTAAGCCGAATTGCTGCGATAGTGCGTATCGCGGACAAGGGAATAGGCTCAAGCATGTAAGTGTGAGTACGGTTTCCTCTCTCAGCGAAGAACATGGTTTTGTAGTTGGGGGCAATATAGGTGGTGTAATGTATGAAGCGTGACCCACCGGATTTCTCCCAAGCCGTAATACATTGGCGTTGTAGAAAAGCTTCATTCACTTGAGAGTCAATTGAAGCATCATGTAGCAAGTGTAATGCATCCCATCTCCCAAACCACTTCTTTATGTCTTGCATCCATCCCGTGCTCAAGATCTTGCTTTTATGCGTCTTTTGAACTTTTTTGCTTGCTTCCCATGCAATTGTAGGAAGTCGATGTGAGGGGTTTTGACGCATCTTTATCATGTACTCCACAACCCTTTCCATGCCCATAACCTCAATTGGAAGAGATCCCGACTCAAGAAGTAGGAGCATATATGGTGCTTGTGTCTTAACTTGGAGAAAGTTTGTAAGAAAACGCTTTTGGACATTCTCAAACTCTTTCCAAGTAGACTTTGAGATGCTCCCGCCCCACACTTCAACTCCATAAAGAAGAACCGGTGTCACCAATGCATCAAAAAGATACTTCTTGAGAACCCAACACTTGATGTTTCCCGCATTACACATGTTCTCAAATGCATAATATGCTCTCTTTCCCGCTTCCAAACGACGCATAGCACATTCATGCCACTTGTGATTGGATGGAACCTCAAGGCCAAGGTACTTAAAGCTCTCAACAACTTCAAGTGTCTCGTTGTTGTACACAATGCATGGCTTCTCCTTATGGTTGGTTTTCACAAGCATAACCTTTGTTTTGGATTCATTTACAATCAGCCCACTATGCAAGCAAAAGTTCTCAAGGACAACCATAAGCTTTTGTGCATCTTCTAAAGTGTGTGCTAGAAGCACTACATCATCCGCATACAACAAAAGCATGATTACCGCATTGCAAATAGTGACCTCTTCAATGCCTTCTTCTTGCATAAAGTCAAGTACCATTTGTTCCAATTGATCGATGCATAGACCAAAGAGAGTTGGTGACAATGGACATCCTTGTTTAACCCCAATAGTGCTTACAAAAATTTCTGAAATTTCTCTTCCCATGCGCAATTGACAAATCACCTTCTCATAAACTCACTTGGCACTCGGAGTTCTTCCATCCTTCTCCACAAATTGTTACGTGGAATCATATCAAAGGCTTTCTTAAAGTCTACAAAACAACAATACAATCGCTTGCCTTTCAACCGACTTTCCTCCATGAGAACACGAAGAGTGACAAGATAATCAATGGTGCTATGGCATCGACGAAAACCCGCTTGTCCCTTTGCACGCTTGTCATTCTCTTCAGCCCAATCACTCAATTTCATCTCCATTATGCACCCAAACAACTTTGCCATAAGAGACCCAATCATTATAGTTCGGTAGTTGTTTACATTCTTTACATCCCCTCCTTTATGCAAAGGCTTAACCCAATTAGTACTCCAATCATAAGGCATACCATGTTGAAGTGCAAGGTTGAACATATCACACATCCACTCATGGGTAAAATCTCCCGTCCATTTGATCATCTCCGGCTTGATACCTTGAAGATCTCCCGCTTTGCGAGTGGCCAACTTTTCAAGCCCACCGCATACATCCTCAATAGTAAAAAAAGATGGCATACATGGGAGTGAACCATAAAATGGCATTTTTTCAGTATTTTCTTGCTCATATAATTGCCTACAATGTGTGTACATATCCACTAGACTCAAGTTACCAAAATTCTCAACCCGCTTGCCTCTCAAGTTTCTCCAAAATCTTCCACATGCATGTGCCTTTTCTTGGACTTGAAATTCTTGTTGCTTTACTTCCCATCTTCTTCTCTTCTTTTGAATCAATGCCTTGTATGTATGCAAATGACTTTGATAGTTGTCTTTGTCCATAGTTGCATCAAGCTTTATCAAGGACTTTCGAGCATCTTGACATTCTTTATCAAACCACCTTTTGCGTGATCTATCTTTGTTGATACCATGGAGATGCTTTATGGCAAAGCATTCTTCCGCACAAGAACAAATAGCTTTCTTGAAAGCTTCCCATTTAGTTTCCAATGGTGCATCACATTGAAGCTTCTTCATCCATAATTTTTGCTCAACCATTTCAATGTACATTGGTGCCCGTTTGAAATCCATACATAGTAATAACTTCTCTTTCCTTTGACTGAGATTATCATGCTTAGTTGCTTCTCCACAAGAAAGGTCAATACATAAGGTGCGATGGTCGGATTCCGGGGTCCATTGACCAAACATAAAACTCTTTATGCGATACATGATGGCTTCAGAGAGTAGCATATAGTCAATCACACTATCCCCATTATGTCTTCTACATGTAAATCCATTGGTTCCACTCCACAAAGATACACCATTGGCAATGAGCATACCCGTGCTATTACACATGTGTAAAAGTAACTTTCCATAGTGATCCGGCTCTTTCTCATCCATTGAAGTACGATCATACAAGTGAACTTCCTCCAACTCCCTTGAAATGTATGGCATATCAAATTGTTGAGTATCATGTTGCAATGTTTTTGTGCGAGCATTCATATCCCCAAATACAATAACATCACCTTTACCTTTGAAATAAGCAATGTCCTCTTCCAAATCAGAAAATGGTTGATCTCTATCCATGCAAGCATAAAAGGGAGAATCATGATGAGGAATGTAGCAACCGGCTACAAAAATGGGTGCTCTTTTTGGTGTCATAATTTTCAGCCATACATAACGTTTGTACTTGTCATCTTTCACAATTGATACAAAATCTTCCAATCCTTTCTTAACCATACATGCTAACCCTCCTTGTCCTCTTCGTTGCTTGAGATTCTTTGACCACATCAATGAATGTACATTGTAATCCTCCAAGCCGTTAATCCTTTGTGTATCATGCTCCCAAGTTTCAACAAGAAGTACAACATCGGCTTTGCTTGTTAGTTCATCAATGCCAACCCCCGCATTCCATGGGTATCCATTACAATTCCAAAAGCATATTTTCAATTGTAACTCGGTCTCATAGGTCACGCATCCCTATTTGCTTGAGAGACTTGCCTCCTCCTTGGGCACATTTTCTTCATGAGAGATCTCCTTGTTTTTATTATTCTTTTCCTCATATGCCTTGCGACGCATATTTTGTTGCTTAATAGTGCGATCTTCACATACAAAACATTTTGTATCCCTCAAATAGATCCAACTATTATCAAGGAAATCTTTCGCTTGGTCTCATCCGGCATGGTGCATACAATTGGCCGTTCTCCCGAGCGAGGAGCTCCTTGCTTCCCCACTCTATGTGCTCCATAGACCATAACTCCGGACATGCCAAAGTGGGTTTTGAAGAAATCTTCAATAACAATGGCAAGAAAAGGAGGTGTCTCTAACTTCTCTTCGGGAATTCCACGAATAACAATGTTCTTGGAACATCGCTCCCGTTCCTTCAACTCCTCCACATCCACATTCTCAACATTCTTTGTTTGAACCATAGCTTGCATGAGTGAGGAATTAGAAACCACATTGCTACCACATACATCAGCCCAAGACTTGTTTGTGCATACATTTTTCATGTCGCATACATCCCGGCTCATAGTGTCAAATTTCTCCTCTTTCAATACATGGTCATGCTCTACTTTGCTCATCCGCTCCTTCAAAGCATTCAAGTCCACAAGAGAGCGTTTACATTCCTTGACTTCCTCTTCAAGTTACATCAAACGTGTTGTTTGCATCTCAAGTGTCCTCTTGAGATTCTCATTCTCAACCACAAGTACCCTTAGTGTGCCATTCTCCATTGCAAGTGCTCGTAAGTCTTCGCCTTGTTTGTTTACGGTCTCTTGCAATGATACCAAGTACGCCATGATCATGGTTTTCGATGTCGTTGGTTGGGTGGTTGTGTTGCTATCTCCACACTTAGGAGATTTTGGATCATTTTCCACAATGGTTGTGGACCTTGTTGAAGAAGAAGAACCCTTGCGAGTGCCGGAAGACATTGTATGTAAAATAGGAGATGAGAATCAATTTTGTTGAACCTGTTCACTTCGGAAATGCTGCTACAAAAACGCCTTCCATAACTCTGAAAATTTCTGTCTTTACATCAATGCGTAGAGGACTTCGTGCTCTTCGATTGAGGCTATAGATCACCCAAATCGGAGTTCGGATGAAGAAGTTATGATCAAAAGAGTGGACTGTTGTCTACTAGGTCAAAAAACGGCTACAGAGAGAGAGAGAGAGAGAGAGAGAGAGAGAGAGAGAGAGAGAGAGAGAGAGAGAGGTTTGAGGTTGAGAGAGTGTGTGTGTGGGGGTTGTATGTAACTGTGTGAGTGTGTATGTGTGTGTATGGGAAAAGAGAGAGAGAGAGAGAGAGAGAGAGAGAGAGAGAGAGAGAGAGAGAGAGAGAGAGTGCATGGTTGAATGAGGGTGAGAAATGGAGAGAGAGCGATAGTGGGAGAGAGAGAGAGAGACTGAGAGTGTGTGTGTATGTGTGTGTGTGTGTGTATGGGTGGGAAACGAGAGAGAGAGAGAGAGAGAGAGAGAGAGAGAGAGATGGGGAGAGATAGGTGTGTGTGTGTTGAGCCAGCAGAGGATCACAACCACATTTTTGCTCACACCCATCATTTTGTAACCATTGATTGTAATAAATGTCTTTCCGACATTAATTTTGATTTGAGCCATTCATTAAGTAACGGGACTCAATTGAGTTTCCAGCCTGTAATCCCGACGTAATTTCACCTGCTGATGTAAATAATTAGAGATGTTCTCACCTCCAAGGCTGAGGTATATAAGCCAAAGTTTTGTAACCTAACGGGGATTCAATCATTAATCAAAGGGAGTTTTTGAGCGCAGTGACTGTGTCTGAGAGAGAGAGAGAGAGAGAGAGAGAGTCTTATCTCCTTGCTACGCGAGCTATGGGGCCGCCATTGGAGAAGCGACACCGCCATTGTGTTAGCAACGGTGAGAGCTACGCACAGATACCAAGAGTGCGCGCTATCGGCTTCTATGTGTGGTAAGTTCCTACGAGCTTCGGTGTGAGTTTTCTTCCAACTCGTGTGTCGGAATAGAGCGTGCAGCATATCTATAGAACCACAACGAGTAGAGCTACACATTAGTACCATCGGGGTCAAGTTTCGGTCACCTGTATTTTTCGGCCTGTCTTCATACGCGTTTACTGCACGGAGTGGTTATAGATTGATTTTGTAGTTCAAGTCTTTAGGGTGTTGTTCTTACCTAGTGTATAGACTTCCCCTTGAGTTTGAGATCGATTCGATGATTCTAGATCCTGTTTCGTATAGCATTCGTTCGTAGTACGGATTTCAGTCACTTGCGTATTTTAGAACTTAGATTTGATTTCCTTAGTAGTGATTGTCATTAGAAGGTCGAGTAGGTGATTTGACACCCACCTAGTTGTTTCCATGCGCCTGCGGGTCAAGCTCCGTCCTCGTCTGACAAATTCTGTTGTTGGTTGAGTTCTCGCTATTTAGCTTACGCTAGCGGCGTAACCGCCTTAACATTTGGCGCCGCTGCCGGGGACGAGAGCCCTAAGTAGGTGACCTTAGACTAATCCTACGAGGTGAGTCGTATAAACTACTTTGTATACTTTAGTTAGAAAAGATCTAGGAGTGGTGGACTCCGAAGGTCTCGAGAGATACTAGGAAGTGGGGTATTCCTGGGTCTTCCGTGTTGACAGTATTTTTAGTTTAGCTTAGATTAGATTGTTTTTGATGGTGTTTAAGTGGTTGTTGACATAAAAATCATTTGCTACTCCTTGTGTGGTAGTAAATCTCTTTATATTTTCAATTGCAAAAAATCCATTTTATGATTAGAAGTAGCTTAGGTAGGGCCTGATTTGATCCTGATCTAGAGCTATCAATTGGTGTTCTATTTGCTTGATGTGTTTGATTGCATGTTAGATCACTGAAAAAGTCGCTTTGGTAGTGAAATATGTAATAAACAAAGTTCAGAAAAATTTTCTATGTAACTGATTGTTGCTGAGCACTTAAAAGAGCTATTGGAAGAGTTCTGTGCTGAAAAACTGGAAATCTGCAACTTTAGACATCATACGCGTATGATGTCTTAGGATCTAAACAGAGACTAAAATTGAAAATTTGACATTGCCAGAGTGTTTAGAAGGGGGGTTTTACCCTAAGATCAACTTAAAACAAGAGCATTAACACTCAAAGAAACCCAAAAAAGACAAGTCGGAGTCCAAGAAACGCAAAGAATAGGAAATGATTCAAATCTTGTTTTTACATTCAAACCTGACAAAAACACTTGAAACTCAATCATAAACATTGGAGAAGGCTTAAAACCAAAAATAGTCAAAATCTGGGACAAAAGACATCATACGCGTATAATGTCTTTTGTCACTTCCACTGCTTATTTTTGATATCTGACCTGACAAGATTGTTACAGGCACTGTAGGAGGCATAAATATCAAGTTTGGACCCAAATTGATGAAAAAGACATCATACGCGTATGATGTCTTTGACCTAATTTTGGACATATTCTGATACTTTGCTAACACAGATCCATTGTAATAGCTGTCTAGAGGTTATATTTCAAGTTTCATCCCATTTGGATCACAATTGACCCAAAAAACAAGTCAAAAGCGGAAAATTGCCAAGAAAAGCCTAAATTAGCCATAACTTGCTCAAACGGAGTTCAAACTGAATTTTGTGAGTGAACAGAGCATAAAGGGGTCACTGAGAGTGAGCATAACCAAAATAGTCAAAATCTGTGAAAAAAGACATCATACGCGTATAATGTCTTTTTCAGCATAACAGTAACAAAATTCTCACCTGATGAAACAGAAGTTGTCCCACTGACAAGATTAAACAATTGACAAAGAATCAATCAGTTTGGATCAATTCTGACCACAAAAACCTGGGAAAACAAATTGCCGAGACGAAAAAGTTAAAGTCCTTCAGGGGAATTGATGAATTTGAGATCGGGCAGGAATCTCCGGAATAATCAACCAAAACAAGGGGAACCAGCAAGTGTCATATCAACCGAGGGAAGTGTAAACCAAAGTTGGGTGCAACCATTAGAGCCGATCTTTGAAGGAAGTGTCTCTAATACTTCTTCGGAGAGATCTTACGAGATTTTCACCGAAAACTTGGAACACTTGAACCTGAACAACAGAGAAAATATGGCAGCAGGATCATCAAACCCTTCCGCCACCATGAAGCTATTGTTCATAAAATACCAGTACGACAATGAGCAAGGTGCCAAGATCTACAAAGATGGAATGGACCGCTATTGTGTAAAGATAGAAGATAGACCTAGTGAGTTCAAGGACTTAGTGCCTGTGAGCTATAGCGGAGATAGGTATCTAGATGACGAGGGTACCATGTACTTGGTAGTCCTAAACCCTAACATTGTGGACAAGTGGGGATTGATGGGCACCAAAGCCAAAATAGATGAAGAACTTGAGGAGAAAGCACCAATAATGAACTTCCCTAATGCGAGGTTAAGAAGAGAGAATGAAACTACAAGGATCAACACTGATAACATCTATGTGGGGCTGTACAAATATAATAATGGGGAGCAAGATCTCTATTATAGATGTGAAGAACCCTACACCGGAGAGTTGACAGACCAAAAAAGACTTTATGTCTTTACCTACACAGAGGGATCGGAAGTGAAAATTGCCGCTTATGATAAGTATGGCAGGCAATACTCAACAATGGGCAAGAAAGAATTAGAAGGATATACATACTTTGGGGGACCACTACATCAGTATTATGTTACTTCTAGCTCACATAGACCAACACCAACAAATGGAGTGCAAAACTCAATGACAACAGGAGGACAAAGAACTCAGGTTGCTGACTCTTTCAGTCAACCTTGGGACTCGAAGCTCGGACCAATGGGATCATTACATTCCAGAGAGTCAATGGAGACGAATCGAGGTAGTGCAGTTCCAATCCCCACCTATACCACGCCAGGTCCAAGGTTTGAAGCGGAACCATCACATTTACCTCCCAGTAGTAGATTCAGGGCAGGGGAACCGACAAGGGTAACCCATGAAGTCCATGATGCTAGAGAAAGCTTTAGCCGAGACACAGGAGCAATGAGATTGGTAGCAGATCATAGACGTATGAGACCATCTCAAGTAGCCAAGTGTATGCCAAAGAAGTATGGTGGTTCAGGAGATCCGTATGCACATGTGTCACTCTTTAAGCAAGTCTTAAGAGCTGAGCAGATAACAGATTTCCATACACAATACGAGGGATTTGGTCTTACTCTAGAAGGTACTGCATTGACATGGTTTCAACCAATGAACATAGGGGGATTCCATGACATTGACCATTTGCTAAGAGAGTTTGCTGAGGAATTCTCAAAACGAGGGATTAAGCACAATACGGTCTCACAACTATATGCTTTTAAACAGAGAGAACACGAAAAGGTGAAGGAAGCTTCACTTCGCTTCAAACAATACATTGAGAGATGTCCAGTACGTGAACGACCACAAGATGACAGACTATCTGTTCTCTTTATTGAGGGACTGAGGAACGACACTCTCAAGAAGGACTTGCACTTGAAAGCTTGTACAAGTTTCGAGCAAGTAACGAGAGAGGCATTGTACTTAGTGGATAACTGTACGGTTTATGGAGAGGTGTCAGCGGATACAGATTTTGCATCCAGTAGCTCCTCCTTCGTAGCGAGCGAGACTACCACTAAAAAGAATGTTCAAACAACAACCATGCCAAATGTAGAGCAAATGATAGAAGATGCTCTAAAAAGGATGGCACCATACCAAAAACCATTGCCAAAAACACTGAAATGGTGTGTTATTGAACAAAAATGGACAAATCATCCAACAAAGGAGTGTTATTACAACAAAGGGTATGTAAGGGAGCGCCAGTACACACCTCCTGTTCAATTAGCACCACCTCAAGTACATCCAGTACCTCGATACCCAACGGGAAATGTACCTGGACCTATGGGGATAGAAAGACCGCAACCGGTATTGGGACAACAACCACCTTTACCAGGATCAAGACCAGTGGGCATTAGATATGCACCAACCTTAGAGAATCAGGAAGAACAAGCCTTAGTGCCTGTTCAAGCCTATTACAAAGAATCGGGTGCACACATGTCTCCGACAGTTTATTACCCACCAGAAGAACCAAAACAACCAGAACCATGGGGCATGATGGGGAATGTTGGAATACCAACAATTACAAGTGCTTCTGATGAAGAGAGATACAATTTGGACGCAAGAACCTTGATGTTCATAGCTCATGGAGGGTTAGCAGGACAGAGACCATCCTATCCACAAAGGACGAATCAAATGGGACCAAGACCAGCACTAGGACCCTGTTACAAGTGTGGAGGTGACCATCTGATGAAGGTTTGCCCACATACGGAAATCATTAGAATTAACGCTTATTGCACTGAGTGTGGGGTTACTCACTTCATTGAGGATTGTTCAAAGAATCCAAACAAAGTGCAAAAGACGACATTGAATATGCTAGAAACTATTCCTACCAGCAGTGGGTCTGAAAATGAAACTCTGATACCAACGCAAGTTGTTACTAGAGCTCAAGCTAAGAAAACCACTAGAGAACCTGAGAATGGAAAGTTAGCGACTGACGTAGTTAGTCAAGGACCGCGGAGTCAGAAAAACACATGGAAAGCTAGAAAAGCACGCATGAAGTTGAGAAAAGAACGTGAAGACGCTATTCTAGCTGAGGAACTAAATCAAACTAAAGCTAGATTAGAAAAACATGAGAGTCAAAACGGGAAACGAGAGATGAGCCCGGAAAGAACGAAACAAAAGAGTATCAAAGAAACAACGAGCTTAAGCTCCGGGGGATCAGTGCTAGTCGACAAGGTACACGAACCATTGGACGCACTGATGAGAGCTTACGAAGCTAGGTTAAAGAACAACCAAACACAAGAACAGAGGTGGATGACATACCCAAACGCAGAATTGGAAAAGCAGAGACTTGAAATGTGCCAGAGAATGATCGAGACTGCACAAGCCTTATTAGAACCACCAAAAGAAACAATGAATTGTGGAAAGGAAAACCCAATTCAGCAAGAGACTATCGTTTCACAGGTAGCTGAAAAGACTCCCAGTGCACAAAAGCTTGAAAATACACAAAAGGATGACCGCATAGTATTGAACACAACCGATCAGGAGATAGAGAGTTTTCATCCAGTCATACAGAGGATTTACGAAAAAGATGAGGATTACAATGAATTTTGGAAACAAGTGAGAGAGGCAAACTTTGCAAACGAGCTAAGTTGCCAAGCTAATCAGAAAAATTGGGAAAAGGACATCAGGAATCCTCCCATAGTGGAATTTGAGGCAGGATCTCAAGTGGACTTGGATCTGCAATCTTACTGGGGAGATGGGGGCTCTGTTAGAACAATGGAGAGAAAACCTCATTCATTGAAAACCTTACCTTCATACTTAGGAGAGTATGAAGCAAAATCCGAGATTAGAGCACTTCCCTCACGAAAAATCTAATCAGAAAAAGTCATGGATTCGCAAGGATTGATAGAGATTTTGTCAACACCAGTGACATGCACTATCACTCTAGCTGAGCTTTTGAGGCTAAGACCACATATGTGGACCACTGTAGGAAAATGCTTGGAGAAATTCGGGATAAAAGATCCAACATCGAGATTGCAAGAGAGCATTGAGGAGCTGAGCAAGCCACAAAAGAACGCTAAGCCTGTACCCTTAAACAAGGTCGGAGAGTATTGCGAAGGTGAAGAGGGGAATACAACCTTACCAGTTGAATTCCAAGGAGTGAACACAATGGCAATACTAGACAGCGGAGCTGGGGTAGCCATTGCTACAAAAGAAATCTGGAAAAAATGGGGGAAACCAGCAATAAGGAAGACTAGGTTGAAACTCCAATTAGCAGATGGACACATGGAGAAACCTATGGCGTTATTAGAGAAAGTTGTAGTGACTTCTTGCGGCATTGAATACGAACATACTTTCGCTATTGTCGATTTTGGCAAGGAGAATAACTATGATATCATACTGGGAAGACCATTCATGAGACAGTTGAAAATGGTCCAGGATTGGGGCTACGATCACATATACCTGAGAAATATGGAAACCACTACACGTGTGAACCTGAAAGACCATAGCTACAAAGATGTGAACCGAACACCGGTAGAGGAGTTTGATTCAGCTACTTTGGCGGGATCCGAATTTCCAGCTTGGTTAGGTAAACCCAAGGAGTTATGGATGTGTGGAGCTTCGAAATGTGGAAGTCTGAAACGAGAAGAATGTGTTTTAGAAAGGGCTATCGAAGACGAAACTTACGTAAGAGAACCCTTTCCAGAGGACACGTTTGAACCATTAGAATGGACACACATTCTAGCAACCCTAAATGTTTGTGCAATTCCGGATGGTCCCACAACAAAATTTTGCGATAAGGACGGGTACGACGTGGTTCCGTATTTCATGTTGAGAACTGTACTCGAAAAAGAAACTGAAAAGAACGATACACTGGAAAAGAAGGATGAAGAAGAGGTGTTTCATGACATTCCCAATCATCCAGAGTGGGGAAATGAAGCAGACAACGAGTCAACGGACAATTCAAGCGGAAACGAAGAAACTATAATGGATGTCCGATTTTATGATTTTCCGAACCAAACTAAACAACGCCAGAAACACTGTAGAGCAAAGAAAAAAACAAAAGGGGTTAGAACCAATCCGATGCCTAGAATAAGAGGAAAAAATCAATTCCTAATGCTAGTAAAGGCTGAAGATTGTGTTAAGGATAAGATTTCTGGAAGAATGAGAGGCAGTGATCAAAAGAGCTTACGAAAAAACAAAAGAGGCTCAAGAAATCAAGTTCAAAAGAATGGAACGAAAACTGAAACAGAAAAATCAGAAAAGAACAAGCGCAACAGAGAATACACGGAGTCCAAGTTAGAACGTAGAAACAAGTACCGAGAGCTCAAGAAAAATCTGAAGGAAGTTTGGACGACAGAAATTGAGAGTGGAGAAGACGAAAACGTCAAAATCAAGGAAAACATGGATGTTCCCTCTCACTATAGGAAATTCACAATAGAGGATAGGAAGGTGATATTAACCCCACCTATTCGAGAGAGGAAGGAGAACGAATCTTATGACGGACCGGAGGATGCAAAAAAAGTTGACTTAGCAGCTCCAGGTGAGCCACCTAGACCGGTCTACATAGCCACAGATTTGTCTCCAGGCGAGGAAGAGAGACTTTTGAGTCTTCTCAGAGAGTATAGGGATGTGTTTGCATGGTCTTATAAGGACTTAAAGGGAGTTGACCCATCGATATGCCAACACACAATCCCACTGAAACAAGACGCAAAGCTTAGCAGACAGAGACCATACACATATAATGATACTTTTGCTAAGCGAATCAAGGAAGAAATAGATAAGCTAATGGAAGCTGAATTCATATACGAGATTGAACACACCGATTGGGTATCTCCGATTGTGGTAGTACCTAAGAAGAACAGAAAACTCCGAGTGTGTGTCAACTTAAAGAAAGTGAATGCTGCAACAATCAGGGACAATTATCCCCTGCCGATAACTGATCATGTTCTAGAGCGTGTATCAGGGAAAACAGCATACTCCTTTCTTGATGGTTTTTCAGGATATAACCAGCTAGCCATAGCACCAGAAGATCAGCATAAAACAGCTTTTGCAACGGAGTGGGGAATTTATGCTTATCGAGTTATGCCTTTTGGTCTAACCAATGCTCCCGCAACTTTCCAGAGGCTGATGACGCATGCTTTCAAAGCATATTTAAGGCTGTTTCTAGAAATCTACATGGATGACTTATGTGTACATTCTCTACTGAGAGATGAGCATCTAGAACACCTAAGAAAAGTATTTGAGAAATGTAGGACATATCGCATTTGTCTCAATCCTGAGAAATGTGTGTTTATGGTCCGACAGGGCAGAATTCTGGGACATATTGTCTCACAAAACGGAATATCCACGGATTTAGAGAAGATAAAAGTTATAGTGGATATGCCTAGACCAACCAATGCGAAACAAGTACAGAGCTTTATGGGACATTGTGGATATTATAGACGATTCATTTACATGTACGCTATAATAGGCCAACCACTTTACAGGCTAATAGTGAACTTTGAATGGACAGAGAAATGTGAGGAATCATTCAAGAAATTGAAAGAGGCACTCATTACCGCTCCAGTCTTGAAATCACCAGATTGGGAGAAGATATTCCATGTGCACATAGATGCTTCTGCATATGCAATAGGATGCATTCTGGCTCAGCCAGAAGAAGGAAACATGGATTTTCCTATCTGTTACGCCAGTCGACAGCTCAACCATGCAGAGAAGAATTACACCACAACAGAGCGAGAGGGATTAGGAATGATATATGCTGTGAAGAAATTTCGGCATTATCTTCTAACCAACAAGTTTGTGTTTTTTACGGATCACCAAGCCTTGCTCTACCTAGTGAATAAACCATGCAATACCGGGAGAATAGTGAGATGGTTCATTATCTTACTGGAATTCGACTTCACGGTAGTAGTGAAGAAAGGAAAAACACATCTTAGAGCTGATCATCTTTCGCGATTGACGAATGGAGAAGACCCTATAGGAGTAGACGACGACATGCCAGACGCGTACTTGTTCAACATAGAAATGATACCTAAGTGGTCTCAAAATGTCGTTGACCTATTAACCTATGGAGGAGAGTTCGATAGAAGAGAATACAACCTGAAACATATTGCTATTCAGCAATCCAAGAATCTTCAATTGATTGCAGGAAGGTTGTATCAATTGGGAAATGATCATGTTTTACGACTATGCATCAATCCTGAGGAATATAATATATATCTGTGCGAAGCACATGTTCGGGAATGTGCATTTCATTGTTCAAGAAGGAACACATATAGGAATTTGTTACAATTGGGAGTCTATTGGCCAGGAATGAAAGAAAGCGTACATGAATATGTCACAGTATGTATTGTATGTTCATCAAAACCGCCAGCCGAGTATTCAACATTATATCAGATAATGATCGCTCCAGAATGGAGTCAGTATATTGTTGAATATCTCACAAATAGAACTTTCCCAGAAGGAACGTCAAAAGCTCGTCAGAAATCTGTAGAGACAGAAGCTAGAGATTACGCTTTAATAGGAGATCAACTCTATAAGAGAGGTAAAGACAACCAGCTTAGGATTTGTGCATCAGAGTCTGAGTATGTGATAATCCTGGAGCAAGCTCATGGAGGAGTAGGTGGAGGCCATTTCTCAGGTGATAAGACAGCAAAACTTGTCTTAGCCGCAGGAATATGGTGGCCAACATTACATATGGACGCTGAGGAATACGTTAAACGGTGTGATGACTGTCAGCGGACCAAAGTACCACTTAAAAGAGATGATATGCCGCTTAGACCAATGATGGGGGCAAGGGCTTTTGCAAAATGGGGGATTGATTATGTCGGACCCATTTCACCTCCTGCATATAAGACTCATGCACAATACATCATTGTGGCTACAGACTATCTAACAAAGTGGGTCGAAGCAAAGGCAACTCAAAAAGCAGATGCCAGGACCACGGCACAATTTCTATATGAATACATCTTTGTACGATATGGATTGCCAATAGAAATTGTGAGTGATCGAGGCACACATTTCATAAATGAAGTGATAAAGATCCTTCTAGATGAATTCATGGTAATCCATAGGAAATCAGCCCCGTATCATCCACAAGCAAACGGACAAGCTGAAGCAACAAACAAAACCATATGTACGGTCCTCACGAAGATTGTATCTGAGTCGAGAACTGACTGGGACCAAAAGTTACATTCAACATTATGGGCATATAGGGTGGCGTATAAAACATCAATAGGAACGACCCCATATAACATGGTTTTTGGGCTAAATGCTATCTTGCCAATAGAATTCTTGATTTCAACCTTAAGGGTGGCTAAGGATCTAGAGTGGACAGGGCACGAGCTCTCTGATAGAATAGATGACCTGGAAAAGCTAGATGAGCTTCGCCTAAAAGCAGTAGCTTCCATCTACGCTCAAAAAAGGCGACAAAAGGAATTTTTTGATAGGCATGTGCGGACTAAAGAGTTTAAAGTTGGGGACTATGCCCTAGTTTACACTCTGAAACAGCATGCTAAGAAGCTTAAAAAGCGAGGGATGGGTCCTCTGGTGATTAAAGATCTATCACCAAGTGGAGCCGTCAAGCTTGCTACATTAGACGGAGAAGAAATGCCCAATTGGATTAGTGGATGCAGAGTGAAAAAGTATCTGTTGCCGCTAACACAAGACATGCTTCTCAAAATACATCAAGAAAAGCTGCGTGTCCAGAAAAAGAAAATGATTGTGGAGGAAGCACAAGCTGAGGCGAAGCAAAGAATGGAGAAAAGAAGACTACTGCGTCAGAAACAGCGCAATGAAGGAGCAATACGAATAAACGCAGTCAGTATAACAGAAATGGGGAATGACAAAGAAGAACCCATCATTGAATGCAAAGTAGGGACCAACCAAATCAAAGCCAGAGCACTATTGGATTCAGGAGCTCAAGCTAACCTACTTTCACTCAGTTTGTATAGACAATTGACAAATGACACTAAACTACAAACTGCCAAGCAAGAGTTAAAGAGTTACTCTGAGAATTCAATCAAAACTGTCGGATGCACAGTTTTACATATACAGATTAACCAGTATGTGTATCCTCATATGTTTTACGTGGTTGAAGACCAAGCTACACAACATCCATTATTGCTAGGACAACCATGGCAGAAGCAATACAATGCAATGATTGACTGGAGTTCTAATTCAGTGCTTATCAAATACGAAGGTGAAAGTCAATCAGTTAAGTTCACCAAAGGAGAAGAGCCAACTCTAAAGGACGATTCCAAAGACAAAGATGAACAACAAACAGAGGAAAAGAAGATGCAATGGCAACCAAAAGTTTCTATACAACCGGATTACTCGTCGACGAGGAACTCTCAACATTGGATAAGGAAGACAAGCAATAATATAACAGCTCAACCTTGGGATAAAACGGAGTCAACGTTGGTATGGAGACCAAAAAAGGTGATGCCAGAAAACACAAACAGAGTCTTCAAGACCAGACAACAGAGTGATCCCCGACAATCAAGGACAGTGAAATAGATCTGGATTCCAAAGAAGTTCATGACGGCACAAAGCTACAGCCAGCAAATTTGGATCCCAAAGATTTGTAAAAAGGAACTCACTTCAATACAATCAACGGAAACTCCTAGGTATTTCAAGGCGAGGGAATCAACACACAGAACAAAGCAGGTTTGGGTCGCAAAGAGTTTGTGGCAAGCACAAGCAAAGCGGAAGCAGATTTGGATTGTAAAAAAAGACAACAAGGTAACGAAGAATCCATCTACTGATTCTACTACCGAAGTGCCAAAACCAACCCAAAACCCGACCACCAATCCTTCAATCAAACAAAGAGCAGCTTTATTGGAAAGACTGTTGTATCATCGCTCTACAATTGCATTGGGAACTTATGACCAAAACAACTACAATGCTTCACCCACAGACACTTCATAGTCGTCCGGGAGGACTCAGACTAGGAGGGGGGGAGGTATACAGGAGCTACAAAGCAGCTACAAGCGGAAAAAACAAAGAAAAACAAAAATTATATTACAAGGACAGTGTCTTACATGATTTTGCAATTTTTTATGTTTGATTGCGGATATTGATAATATTTATGCCCTTATATACCTTGTTTTGCAACAAGAAGAGATCAAATGATGAATTTGGGTCTCTAGATGTGTAAATATCACTAAATAAGAGTGTTTTTGGAGCTAAAAAGTGGAAAAAAGTGGTAATCCAAGTCCAAAAATCACAAAGAAGTGTATATTCATATACACAGGGTTACCAGCTATTTATCGTGTATGTTTGTAATTTTTTGGCTTCAATTTGCTATTTTCCTTTATTTTTTATGATTTTCTGAATAAAAATAAAAGAAAAATAAAAAAGCAGGTGAAATGAGATCGGAAAAAAGAAAAGAATAGACGGTGATGGTCCTAATGACAAGGGCAACCCATGGTAAAAATGGGGTACAATTCTGAAAAAGTTGCGGAAAGCCCGAAATGACAGAATTTTGGCAAAGTGGACAGATTTCTCAGAAACAGGTCAAACGGAGTCCAAATTGAGAAATTTCAAATCCTAAAGTGCATTTCACGACGAGATAGGAGCACATGTCAAATTTGGTAACAAGTGATCCGGGAAGCCCGAAGTTAAGTATTTTTCACTTCACTATCAAGCTCATTTCCACTATTACCTTCTTGGAGAGAGCAAAGAGCACACAGGAGCATCCGACCTTCTACCGCCTTCTACGACTGCTACGAGAGCTTAGAGGACACCAGACATGAGAGGTAGACTCGTTGCCATAAGCTTTTGATGCTTATCGTTAACTTTTGTCGCGAAAACTCACCAAAACCAAGAAACAAGAGCAGACGGGGAATGGGGAAGAACGCTAGGTAGGGGCACAACCGCATAACCAAACCTTGCAAGAACTTAGAGGTAGGTTACCCTAACATAGAAGATGAGTTTCTAGCACTCAAAGCTCGAGAAAGAACGACTGGAAAAACCCTAGGTCAACAGAGCCTGCAAGAGGCAAACAGAAAAAAGTTGTCGGAACGACACAAAACTTCTCAGGAAGCTTAACAACATCGAGGGCAATGCAACCATGGAGTATCTCCAGGTTTGGACCACCAAAAGTAGGTCGGAACAACCGATTCGGCTGTGGACACACAAAGCGTCATTTTGGCATAACGGCTAAAATTGACGACCAAATGACATGAAACATCACAAGCAGCTTAAAATATACATGGATGACTTATGTTTGCAAGCAAAACCCAAAAGAAAGCTGATTCACTTACCGATGGTGAAAAAGACGCTTTCGGGCAACCAAATGGAGAAAGATGGAGAACGGGGAGCCAAAGTCAAGTTCAACCGAATAGGTGGCTTCACAACATATCCAATGAGCTGGAAATGCAACTCTCAAGAAGAAAAGTTGAAGAAATTCAACTCCAAGGCAAAAAGACGACTTCGGAGACTGAAATGCCTATAAGGGGGCTTTTTAGCTAAACTGATGACTTTTTAAGTTGAAAACTAGTTAGCAGGGCTTAGGGCACTAGCACAAAGCATTCTTTGCACAAAAAGACCAACATTTCAAGAAAAGACATCATACGCGTATGATGTCTCACAGCATGATTTTCACATCCATTTCAACTTTTGAGTGCATAGCCTCATTCCACATGTTAATCACATCCTATGAACCAAGTATCATGAGAATTGGAGTTAGAAAACTCAAGGAAAACCAAAAAGACGCAAAGTAGGCCATAAAATTGATTTTTGGTCCTAATTTTGTCAAAATAACTCCAAACTCATTGAAACTTTGTAGGATTGTTGATTAACACATCTACAAGCTATCTGGAACCAAAAAGCACCATTTTGACACAAAAGACATCATACGCGTATGATGTCTATTTGCACTTACAGAGCCAAAAATGCTCATTTGTCATCATACATCCATTATATATATCTAATACATGCTACATATGAAGTTTGGAACCATTTGGTCAAGTGGATCACCCCATTAGCCCAATTAAGAGAAAATCCTTCATACAAAGCCTATTTTTGTCCCAAATCCAACATATTCAAGTCCAAACCAAGATTTGAGTATAAACAGTCCTTCACTAGCACATGGAGAGTCCACAGAACCAATCCCATGAAAAATTGATGAAAAAGACATCATACGCGTATCCAACCATCAAGGATGCTCTTGCAGAGGCAGAACCTTTTGATATTCCAACAGAAATCCTCAAGCCAACCAAGACTTGGGTGGAGGAAGCAGTACTAGAAAAAGAGGGAATAAAGATCTACCAGGGGACTTTCAGAGATCCTCAGGGGCAATCGGTCGATGTACCTATGATCCCACGAGAATTAGTGGATTATAGCAGATCAGAGAACATAAGCAGATACCTGGAAAAGGCTGACTTACACAGGTTCTTCACCTCGAGACCATCAGGTGTAGACACAAGAAGAGTGTATGAGTTGGCAACATCCATTCAGAAGGATGGGAAAGCCACGCTGACAGCCATGGATGGAGAAACAGTTGAAGTACAGATCACTCCACAGCTCATTGCAGATGCATTGAAGCTGCACAACAAAGGGAGTTCTGTCAGAGAAAGAAGGGAGGCCATAGAGGTCTATGGATCAAAGAAACAAAATACAACCTACGGAGATATGGTAGATCAACGAGCGGCAACCCTTTGCCGGTTATACAACCAGTTTTTCCATGTGTGTAGTAAAAGACTGCAGAAGTATACTACACCACCCCATGCCATTGCGACAACCATCACATGGGCACTGAAGAGCAACGTGCCAAAAGAGGTGAATTATGCTCAATACATCCACGAGCAAGTAATCGCCATGCACAACCAGAAACCAAAGTACATAGGAGGAGGAGAAATCCTAACAAGAATAGCTTATGAAGCTATTGGAGCTAGAGATCAAGGGCCACGGATTCCCTCCCAGAATGAGTGGCTTAGAGAAGCCGATGAGGAGGAAGAACAGCAAGAAGTATCCAAGAGGGCGTCCACAAGAGCACGCCGAAAACTAGAAATAGTTTCAGAACCTGAAGAGGCCGCGGACGAGCCGCTCAAGAAGAAAGCGAAGAAGAAGGCCGATCCCAAGCAAACCAAAAGTCAAAAAGCCGCAAGAATGGAAAGGCTGGTAGAGCAATTTAGAGCGGAAAGAGCTCTAAAGGGGGACTTCGAAGAAATGTGGGTGCCAGACCCCAGTAAAGTCGGAACCAGCTCAGCCAGGCCACATGTTGATCAATATGATCAATATATTAGAGCTTATGAGGAGTCGGAGGCCATACTGGAGCAGCAACCTGTCGAGCCTTATACTGAAGAGGAAGTACAGCTTTTAAAAGTTGAGCTGAAAAAGGACGACAAGGAGAAGAAGGAATTAGATGAGTCTACTGAACTTCGAGAGAAAGACGGGCAAGCAAACAAAGGGAAAGCCAAGATGACTGAGGACAATCAGCCCTCTTTTATTGTTGTACCAAGCCCGAAGAAGATGGAAATTATTGTGGAGGAAACCACAATAGAAATAGAAACAGAAGTTATGGAAAAGTCGGAGGCCGGGACCAAGGAAAAGGAGATAGATCCAGTTCAGCAAAAGAAAGATGATTATGAGGATCTGGTAGCGATCGGATACAGTGAAGAGGAGGCCCTGGAGGCAGTTTATGGGATATCCCTACGAAAACAAGATGATCGGAAAGGGACGAAGGAAAAGACAAAGGGTACAATGGAGAGTAAAGAGAAAATGGACGAGCCAAAGCCATTGGAGGTGGTGGTAGAAAGAGCTGTCAAGTTGACATATGAAGATGAAAAAGACATGCACATGGTGCATGAACTGCTCAGCAAGATTAAAGAAAGATCCAGAGCAAAGGAAGTAGCACTTGAGACAGCAAAACAAAAGGAAGCAGAGTTGCAGAAGAAGTTAGAGAATGCTATGACTGAATCTGAAAGTCATAAAGCATCACTCTACGACGCAAAAAACGAGAGGGACGGCTTGATACTCCAACTAGCCGAAGCTTCAAGAGAGGTAACAAGTTCACAGGAAGCAAAGGAGCGAATAGAAGATGAGCTGGAGGCAGCCAAGGATGAGCTCATTGAGCTAAGGGAAAGAGTCGAACTTCAAGAAAGGACAATCATGAGACTCAGGACCACCCCTAGAGCTAGCAGAGCAGGAACAGAACAAGAGGGAGCCCTCGTACCAGCTCTGGAAGAGCAGGTCAGAAGTTTGCAAAGAGAGCTGAAGTTAGAGCAAGTACAAAGATTGCACATGGCGGAGGGATCATTGGCTGCAGAGGAGAGGCTCACATCAGAAAACCAAACACTAAGGACAGAAAATGAGACCCTCCGCAAACAGCTCCAAGACCTCCAAGAGCAACAAAGAAGAGAAACAGAGCCACCACAAGAAGAAGCAGGGGGAGCAGCCATAGAGCTACCTGAAACTGGAGAGGCAACGACAATTGAAGATCCAGCCCCAGTTCAAGAAGTGGCCTCGACTTCAGGAATCTTTGAAGAAGAAGAACAAAGGCTCCAGGACCAAATAGAAAAGTCAACAGAGGAAAGTGCCAAGGCGGAAATGGAATGGGAAAGGAGACTCCTCATCTCCATTAGGCTTCAAGGTTTAGACACAAAAGTGCTCCATGAAGAGTGGATGCAACCCAGCCTGCCTTTCCCTCTGATGAAATTTGAAGTGATAAAGACGAAAAAGAGAATAGAGGAGGAGCAGTATGTCGCTCTTTATGAAGGCGACATCACAAAGGATGAACAATCAAAGAAGATTGTAGATTCTCAACCTAGATGGAGGAAAGGTTGGTTGAACAAATACCCAGCCTACCTCATCTACTTGGTAGAGGCTCCAAAGGAGATTCGGGAGGAAGCAACCTTCTGCCCGGTGCCAAGAGTCAGAAACTGGAAAGAGCATGGCAGGATTGCAGAAAAGAAGCCAAATTGGCTTAATTATCCCAGGATGCCAGGACCAAAGGAAGGAGAGAGAATAGGTAAAGCCTACATGGTGAAAACCCTAACGGGCACCATTAGACTCTTTACTGGCTCTCCTGACCTTTCGTGTCAGATGCTAAAGAAAATCTGCAGGACTCTCTTAGCATGCATTGAAGTGTTCGCGCCAGATAAAGCCACGACCTCGAGTCTACTATCGACGGCCGACACAGTGACGGATATGATGTATGATCTTTCATTGCAGCCATCACCAAAGGTGTTACATCTCTTATACCAAAGAATTATGTTTTTGCCTAGCTTCCACATGCAAACATTCGAAGAAGCTTTCTACACCGGCTTTTTCACTCACGAAAGCAAAATATTCGGCCCAACCTTGACCATCGGCAACCTATGCTACGAATCACATTTGCAGATGCTCAAGACGACAGGACTCTATTGATCAAGCCTCAAAGTCATGTCAGGGACGACATGAACGCGGAGGGGGGGAGTGTTGAGCCAGCAGAGGATCACAACCACATTTTTGCTCACACCCATCATTTTGTAACCATTGATTGTAATAAATGTCTTTCCGACATTAATTTTGATTTGAGCCATTCATTAAGTAACGGGACTCAATTGAGTTTCCAGCCTGTAATCCCGACGTAATTTCACCTGCTGATGTAAATAATTAGAGATGTTCTCACCTCCAAGGCTGAGGTATATAAGCCAAAGTTTTGTAACCTAAGGGGGATTCAATCATTAATCAAAGGGAGTTTTTGAGCGCAGTGACTGTGTCTGAGAGAGAGAGAGAGAGAGAGAGAGAGAGAGAGAGAGAGAGTCTTATCTCCTTGCTACGCGAGCTACGGGGCCGCCATTGGAGAAGCGACACCGCCATTGTGTTAGCAACGGTGAGAGCTACGCACAGATACCAAGAGTGCGCGCTATCGGCTTCTAC
Organism: Adiantum capillus-veneris; assembly: GCF_014529385.1. Classification (NCBI taxonomy): domain Eukaryota; kingdom Viridiplantae; phylum Streptophyta; class Polypodiopsida; order Polypodiales; family Pteridaceae; genus Adiantum; species Adiantum capillus-veneris. The sequence goes on along the minus strand of NC_140958.1, from coordinate 51,647,777 downwards.
GTGTGGTAAGTTCCTACGAGCTTCGGTGTGACTTTTCTTCCAACTCGTGTGTCGGAATAGAGCGTGCAGCATATCTATAGAACCACAACGAGTAGAGCTACACATTAGTACCATCGGGGTCAAGTTTCGGTCACCTGTATTTTTCGGCCTGTCTTCATACGCGTTTACTGCACGGAGTGGTTATAGGTTGATTTTGTAGTTCAAGTCTTTAGGGTGTTGTTCTTACCTAGTGTATAGACTTCCCCTTGAGTTTGAGATCGATTCGATGATTCTAGATCCTGTTTCGTATAGCATTCGTTTGTAGTACGGATTTCAGTCACTTGCGTATTTTAGAACTTAGATTTGATTTCCTTAGCAGTTTCTGTCATTAGAAGGTCGAGTAGGTGATTTGACACCCACCTAGTTGTTTCCATGCGCCTGTGGGTCAAGCTCCGTCCTCGTCTGACAAATTCTGTTGTTGGTTGAGTTCTCGCTATTTAGCTTCCGCTAGCGGCGTAACCGCCTTAACAGTGTGTGTGGCATGTGTTAAGATAGATAGATAGATAGATAGAGAGAGAGAGAGAGAGAGAGAGAGAGAGAGAGAGAGAGAGAGAGAGAGAGAGAGAGAGAGAGAGAGAGAGAGAGAGAGAGAGAGAGAGAGCGTTGGCCGCTTGCAAACGAATGAGAGGGAGAGAGAGGGGGGGGTGGTGATAATGGAGGAGAGAGAGAGGGAGTGGTGATAAGGAGAGATCGAGGGTGTTGCCAAGCTGGGGCGGCCCCTCTGTGGGTGCATGAGTCAAGTAGGGAGGGGTGGTGGCGGTAGCTACAAAAAAAAAGTTCTTTTTCAAATTTTTTATATAATGCTTCCCCCAATTTGGGGTTTGTTCCCACGGCCATGGCTTCGAAATCCGGCCATCATTAGCCCTCCCCTTCTCGCTAAAGGCATTCCTGCCTCTAACTCTGCTTCTGATTCTCTAGCAGTGGATTTTGGAGGGTTTTCCCTCCTCTAGAATATCTAGCATGAACTCCAGATCAAACCTCAAGAAGTACCTTTTGAGCCTCCATCCATTAACTCTAGTCTTGTGAATTTGACCATCTGCCTCCATCAATTTGTAGCTACCATTGACGTATCGCTTTTTGACGGTGAATGTCCCTTCCCATCTAGGCTAAAACTTCTTATCTCTCCTAGTGTCAAATCCGTTGTCGTATCTCAATACTAACACGCCTTTATTCAGACCCTTTTCCTTATGCCCTTGATTGAATGTGAGTCAACGTCGTTATGCTTGTGTTCCATAGTAGTTGATCACATCTTCCCTGTCTAGTTGAAGCCTTTCTAGATCCAAGATGTGGTTGCACAATTGGGCATTGTAACTGACTCGCCATGACTCACAAGATGGCTATTTGCACCTCAATGGGTAGAATGGCCTCTTTTCCATATGCTAGATGGAGGGGTGAAACCTAGTGATGTTTGGAATGTCGTGCGGTAGGCCCAAAGAGCGGCGATGAGATGACTATCCCAATCACTTGTGTGGTTATTCACCTGCTTTGTGATGATCTTACAGATCATGCTGTTTACCTTTTCTATTGCACTGTGGATAGTATAAAGTGGAGTGTCATTGTGTGATGCCTAGATTTTTCATCAGTTCTCCCACCGAGTCCTTCTAAAACCTTGCCCTCTATCAGATATTATTTCTAGAGGTGTGCCAAAGCAGCAACAAATGTGCTCAAATATGAACTTTGCCACTTCTTGGGCTATAATGCGTGTGGTGGTTGCTGCTTTCGCCCATCGGGTCATGTAGTCTACACCAACTAGAATGTACAATTTACTTGATTGGGCCATTGGTAAAGGACCAATTGCATCTATTCCCCAGTTCTCAAACGGGCCATATGAGATGATAGGAGTCTGTGACTCATAGGTTAGTGTTCGATCATTGGATACTTGACAAGCTCTGCATGTTTTACACCAATGATGCATGTCCCTGTTCAGACTAGGCCAAGATAATCCTACCTATAGAATCTTCCTACTAGTAATATCTAGAGAAAAGTGGCCGTCGCAAACACCATCATGGCAACTTGAGATCACCTCCGTGATTTTACTGGAGATTGGCACTCGCCTGAGAATTTGGTCTTTGCCCTCGCAGTACAAGGTGCTGTTTGTAAGGCGGTATCTTGTTGCCTTTTGGACAAGCCATTGTTTTTGGCCCTTGGTATACCCTTGAAGACATTCTCCTATATCTAAAAATCTGATGATATCAAGCATAGCATCGCTACTCTGAAAAAGGGGTAGCTTTAGTTTGATTGCCCCTATGGGAACATCTTGTATTCTTTCCTTGGCTAGAGCATTTGCTTCTTGATTTTCTACCCTAGAGACACGAAATAGCTGCACTGCTTCAAACTTTCTTAAAAGATCCTTAACTTGGTGTAATTGGCCAAGAAAAACCTGATTTTTACAAATCCAAGTGCCACTTATCTTCTTTATCAAGAGCATGGCATCGCCAAACACATTTAAGAGTTGAACCCCTTTTAGAACACACTGTTCTAATCCAAGAATTAGGGCCGTGTGCTCTGCTTTGTTGTTGGAGTGAGAGTGTAGCAACTGCCTAGTAGAGAAGACCTTTTCCCTTTGCTCATTGAAAATGATGATGCCAATTGTAGCCTGGTCCGTTGTTCTTTTGTAAGCTCCATCAAAGAAAAGAGAGTGAGCTCCTTCTAGCTTAGGAACTTCTATCATTGGTGTCACCCCTTGCCTTCTGTGTTGACCTTTAGCTTCTTCTCATAGTGATAATGAGTAAGAATACCTACTAGAACATCCCTGGTGGAGTTCTCCACTTGCATAGTGTAATTTAACTCTTGTAATCTAACAAGCCACTTAAAGATTCTAGATGAGACTATTACCATATACATGTGGTAGTGATATGTGTGAACACACTAGGACCGTCGGGGAATTTTTTCCCTCTTTAGGAGGTTTTTTCCCCCGTGCATTGTATACACGCTCATCAATCTAGGGCTATCTATCTTTTCCATTGCACACTAAGTAATACACTCTCAGTGGTGTGCCTTGAGCTTCCTTCGTCTTCTCCAAGGTGTGTGCATTTCTCTCAGTTCAAGGCTTCACCTGAAACTTTACCTACTCTTCATGATCTTGGATGCTAAGGGTAGCAACCATTTCTTCTTGACTTGTAGCCTTACACATGATTTTACTATTATCTAGCTTGCCTTGAGTAATCTCTAGAATACTCTGGATGTTATCTACAACCATATTGCAATTTGCTTCTTTATCCAGTAGAGCATTGCATCTGACACTTGCTATTGCCTGATTTCCTTTAAGCTCTTCTGAACATCTGATCGATGGAGATGAATCATCTTCAATAAGATCTTCTTTAATATCAGTCTCCATTTTAACTGTGCTTGACCTTGTACTGTCGTCCGCGGGTGACCAGTCTTGGTCTTCATTCTTTGTTTTTTGTGATGACTTTGTCATGTTTGCATTCTGTATGTCTAACACCTTCTAGGCCATTGGCATTCCCATTATGATGTCATCTGGCATATCTTTTGTTGTGATCACATGGAATTGAGCTATGATTATCTGTGAACTTACTTCAATGGTGGTGGAGATGATTCCCCAGCATTCTGCTCGTTTGTCTCCAGATATGCTCACAAATTCAGGAGCATCTTCCAGGTGTGGTTGTCCACATCTTTTCCAAGTGCAAAAAGACATGAGGTTCTTGTCTAACTGAAAATCTAGCTTTATTTATCTTGACAACTTTTCTTCGTTCTCACCAACAATGTTGCACTTGATCTTCTTCGGATTTGGGTCTGAATTGACTGCTTTTGATGTGGCAACATCCTTTGGTGGAGCTTTATCTGCATTCTCTTTGCTTTCATCACCTACTTCAATTGATGTTGACTCGTATGACTGTGATACTACACTTTTTTGCAACTGTTTAGTATTATCCACCTGCATCTGAGTAACCTTTGACCTTAATAGATCCATTGTACTTTCTGGCAGAATCTGTCTTTTTGGAGGAGATTTTGGTGGTGACCTTTGTGTAGATTTCAGGACTTTATCTCCCATTGACTTTGACTTTTCTATCACTTGTTCTGGCAGCTTGAGGCTTTGCATCATCTTCAAGTAGTCTTTGACTTTAGTTTTACCATCCATATGGGTTTCTCTAAGATCATGATCTTATAGATATTCGTTACCATGTGCATCTTGATATGCATATGTGAGCTTGTTCACATGTAACTATTTGAACACTATTGGACTTTTCGGCTTTTGACTCTGACTTGTGGAGATCAGCTGAAACTTTTGTCCTTGATAATTTTCATAAAGGAATTTATCTGTAGACTGTGATGGAATCTAGGTCAATTGGAAACTTCCAACAACCATATGATCTTTCAATGGTTCTGCTTTGAAGGGGTCTGTTGGCTAGAAGCTCTAGGGCTTCTAACTACTGTAGCATTTCCTGGTACATAAGCTGAGCTTGATGGATTTACAGCTCCCCCCTTCCTAGGGTGATCACTATAGCCTACTTCATTGTAAGAGCTCAAAAGTGTTTAGCTCTGATTTAGTCTCACCTTTTGGGACTGTGAAGGTACACTTTGGGTAGCAGTGCTGACATTTGACATCTACAAACCTTCTGCATAGTTTCCTATGTATCTCCTTGAAACATGAAAAATTATTCCCCAAGTCAAGCTATAGATAGCATTATTTTTTCCCTGATATTGTATATCCCATGGGTCTCCTATGATATGAGCTTATGTGGTTTCAGGACCCAAGGCATCATAGATGCTAGACTCCTGTCTATATCTACGACTGTTTTGGTCAAAGTATATGCTCGTTTGGTCACAACATCGAAACTTGATTTTTGATGGAGGAGAGTTTAGCTCTGAACAGATTTCTGGGTTCACTCAGGCAATATCCTTCAGCTCTAGAGAAGATGGGCTATAATAGATTTTTTCCTCTAAAATGAACCATCTTTTTTGATCTATCACTGGACGCACTTCTATGAGCTAGTATGTGGGTCGTTCAAACACTGGTTGATCCTTTTTGTACAGTTTCCTTTTTTGGTCTACATAGTGTGCATATGAATAATGTGTACCATACAAAGCTAACATCATTCTGTTTGATGTGTTCCTTAGACTCGTGAATGATTGCACACTTGTGTTAGTGGATGCAAATCATTTGCAAATTTAACAGTCCTTTCAACCTTCGGTGACATCTCAACTCCTTGACTAAATTCATGCAATAATTTATTGTTCAAAGAATCAGTTTTAAGCTTTTCAGGTGTCTGTGCATCTTTATGCTCATTTTGAATTTGCAGTGCTTTTACTGGTGCGTCTAATGGTAATGCAGAATTATCTGACTGCATTAAAAGTAACGAGTTAAGTGCACTTACATTGAGATTTGCATTTCCAATTTGCTCTATACCTTGCTTGGCAGTTGATGTATCCCTGTTGTCAAGATTTCTTGGACAATCTTCAGCAAAATGTCCACCTTTTTGTCCACAATCTGAGCAATATGCCATGAGTGGTGGTATTTCAACTGGTTCTGTCATGTCAAGCTCTAGCTGAGAAGCTTCAGCTTCTGTGCTGGCCAAGTTGACGGCATCTTCTTTCAAAACACTAAGCATCAAGCTGTAGACTGCTCCATCTTGGCCTTTGTACTGTATTTGGCTTGGTTCTCCAATTAGATTGGCTTCTATTGGTTGATCTGTTGGATCTTCCAATTCTGGTTCTTGATTATAGATCTAACAACTATAATCCATGTACAATGACCCTGATTGAATATGCACCAAATGGATATTTTGCGAGCTTGTGCAGATTTTTGGATAACCACTTGTGTTGATTTTTTGCACATCTATCTGCACTTCATCTTTAAATTTGCAATACCTGGCTCCATTGAAGTCAGTGAACATCTGGGAGTTCTCTAAATCTGGCTTCACTCTGATCAGTAGGATCTTGGCTTCTGTGCTACTTTTACTGCTCATTAGATATCTAAGGCCTTCTGAATCTGTACAAGACTTTGTGTCCAGTGTAGCTATATAACTGCAAAATTTGGTCGATTGCGGTTGTGCATGTGTTGCCAATGCTATTAGCTTGCTCTGTTCTACTTGAACTCTCCGCTCGATTTGAGTCCATTCCGCTTGTTTTGGCATTGAACAGCTTACTCTGCAATCCACCATGATTGGTGTCATGACAAATATAAAAACTTTCGGCTGCTCACGGCTTTGAGTTGGTTGTTTCACTTGCTTTATTCGGTTGTACTATTTCGATTTGGACGGTGTACTTCTCGGATTGCGGTGTTTGCTTGGTGTGCGGTATTCTTTTCGGCTTTGCTTTTTTGACATGTTCGCTTGTGTGCAGTTTGCCCGACGTGTGACTTTTTTCGACGTTGCATGTGTTTTTTGCGTTTCTGCCTAGTTCCGGCTCGTTTTGACTATTTCTGGCACTTTCTGGTACTTCCGATAACTTTACTTTTATTTTTCTAAGTTTTTTTGTAAATTTTTGAATTTTCTATTTTTTTAGTCTTTTCATGATTTTTTTTTGGAAGGTTTTGATTTTTTATGAATTTTAGGAAATGTTTTGGGATTTTTTGAAGGTTTTATGAATTTTTTGATTTATTTTGATTTTTTTGGATGATTTTGGATTTTTGTGAGTTTTTTTATTTTTTTGTGAATTTTCTATTTTTTAGAATTTTTGTGAGCTGTTACGAAAATTTTTATGATTTTTCTTGTCAGTTTTTTATTTTTATGATTTTCCTTGACTTTTTATGAAATTTCTATGATGTTTTTGATTTATCTATGCTATTTTTTAATTTTTTTATAAAGTGTTTTTTTGTGAATTTTCTATGTTTTCCTATTTTTTGTGAATTTTTTGATATATTTTTGTAATTTTTAAAACTTTTTTTTAAATTTTTGTGAGTTTTTTATTTTTACTTTTTTGGTAATTTTTTATCCCTTTTACTGATTTTTAATGATATTTTTTTCTTTTTTATGAGTTTTTTTCTGTAAAATTTTTATGAGTTTTTTTGTGATTTTTTATTTGATTTTTTAATTTTTTGTTTATGTTCCTATTTTTTAAATAAATAACTAAATTTACCTGTCACTTACCGGTTGACTGGCGGCGACTAACGTGGCAGAGCGTGCGGGTGCAGACTCCAGAGGCACCAGAGCGGGAGCGGGGAACCTGCGTAGTGGGAGACAGAGAGAGAGCGAGACAGTAGTGAGAGGCGGAGAGCTCGCATGCGTAGGGGCGGACTCAGGGGCCTGTCAGCAAGCCGTACGGGCCGCGTGGGGCAGCGAACTACAGGTGGTCAGCGCAAGAGAGGGGACAACGGGGTGGCCTGGCGTGTAGCGTGTTAGAGAGAGACGACAAGAGAAAGAAGAGAGAGAGAGAGTGAGAGAATAAGACAAAGAGAAAGAAGAGAGAGAGAGTGGGAGAAGAGAGAGAAAGGGGAGGGAGTGTTGGTGTTCACGCAGGTCAGCAGGGAACGAGGAGAGAGAAAGTGTGAGAGAGAGAGATTTAGAAAGAGAGAAAGGGGAGGGTGCACGTGAGCGAGAGAGTGTATGAGAGAGAGATCAAGGGGATTCTCTCGGGTTTTTTGGTCAAACTTTGAAGCTTTTGCCGGTGCTTACACTAAAACTTGTGGAAATTGTCCGGTTTTCTTCAAGGCAAGCTCAAAATCTAACCGGGATTTTAGGATTTCAGCCCGATTAAAATACACTGTACCCCGGTTTTTTTCTAACACTGAAGAGAGGGAAAGTTAGAGAAGAGACAGAGGGTGAGGAGTGTTCACACGGAATGAGCGCAGGTGACAGAAAGAGGAAGATTTTTTTAACGTCGTAGGAAACTATCCCAAGAGACCGTAAAGATCTATCGGACAAGGAGTTTTATGCACCGCAAGGCACGGGCATCGAAGTGAAACCGTCTTTCTTTTTTTTCTTTTTTCTTTTTCCTGAACGTGAAAAAATGCCAAAAATAGGCCAAAAATTAACCGAAAATCCAAAAAATTCCAAAATTTGCCAAAAAAATTCCAAAAAATTCCAGAGAAATTCTAAAAACCTTAGAAAATCATCCTTATTTACAACTAAACACTTCTGACATGCATAAGCACACCAAAAATAGCAGATATAACCAAAAACGTGATTTACGACAAAATCGTCAACCCGGTCTCCGAAAATAGCAAAACGCTCAAAACTCGACGACGGAGGACACAAATGCAACCAAATGATGTCTTAAATACGCACACACAAAATGGCTCGTGAAGATCGCAAAATATCAATTTTTATGGAATTAACTAAAAATTAATGCAAATATTGCCAAAAACAACTTGAGAGGAGGAATTTCCACTTCAATTGGCAATAAAGATTTCTTGCCATAAACCAAGTGGTAAGGGGAAAATCCTGTGCTCATTTTGATAGCATTTCTGTAGGCCCATAATGAGCAAGGCAACTCTGAATCCCAAGTCTTTCCATGTGTCTGAGTCATCGTTGTCAAAATCTTTCCCAACTCTCCATTGAACCTTTCATTAAGACCATTGCATTGTGGATAGTAGGGAGAACTGTACCTAGGCTGTATGTTGAGCTTTTCGCATAAGAAATCAAACAGCTCTCCTCTAAATCCTTGTCCTCTATCAGAAAGTAGCTCTAGTGGCACACCAAATTTGCAACATATATACTCATAAACAAATTTTTCCATCTGTTTGACAGCCTTGGGTTTTGCCCATCGTGACAAATAATCCACTGTGGTCAAGATGTAAGCATTTCTTTTGCTGGTCATAGGTAAGGGTCCAATGGCATTGAGACCCCATTTCTCAAACACATCAAAAGCTAGATTTGTCTTCCACAATTTAGGCTTCAAAATTCTCTTGCAAGGCAAACATGACTTGCACCAATGATTAACATCCCGTTGAATACTCGGCCATATATAAACTTCTTGCAAGACCTTATGCAACATGATCTTCATAGCAAACTGGCCTCCACAAGATCCCTCATGATTTTTTTCCAGGATTTTGTGAATTTTCTCTTTCCAAGGCACACGATGCAAAACCAAATCACCTCCGTTCATGTAAATCACATCACCAAGAATTTTGTATTTCTTGGCTTTCCTTATGAATGCATACTTTTTAGAAGACGGTAAACCCTCAGGTAGAACACCTGTCAATAGAAAATCCACATCCTTTGATAAGATTTCCCTTAAAAGGGCATCTGCCTTTACCACAAACGCACAAGTGATCATCTCTTGGGCAGCATCATGAGATTCTTCATTTAGAGACCTCTCAATATGCTACAAACTCCATGCTTCAAGCTTTCTGAGAAACACCTTCACTTTGAAGCATAAATTCTTCAGTTTAGGGTTCTTATTCTTCCATACTCCCAACACTTGCTTCACAACCAACGAAGCATCTCGTTTAATTTGCAAGCGTCTAATTCCCAATTGTAAGCCAATATGCAAACCACCTTCAAGAGCCATGTAACCCTAATTCCAACAATTGGTATTAGAGCAGGTTGTCCTCCTGGTCTTAGTCGCCAGTTGCTCCAGCACACGCATGCTCACTTTCTCCAATTTCTGTGAGCTTTGGCAAGCATTCACTTTCTCCTATTTTTGATTCGGGCTCATTTCAACCTCTGTTTCCACTACAAGCAGTACTACACATGCTATTTTGTCATTTTGTGCAAATTTTTTGTCAGTTCCGCTTTTTGCATAATAGGTACCTTACAGTCTTCTACCGTTTGTGCTATATAGCACGTGTTGTTCCTGCTTCATTTCTCCTCTCTTCGGGCAGTTTTCACATCAGGTGCAACATTTACCATGGCTGACAACAACACGATGTGTTAAAGATGTTTGCTGCTGCTGAGGACAGATTGGATGGGGACAATTACCCTATGTGGGCTTACATGATGCAACATGTTCTTCTGTCAAAGGGCGTCTAGAATATTGTGCAGAGCATTGATGTACATCTTGGTTCTGAGGATGCAGGCGATGTTGAGGATGTTGCAGGTCTTGCTGCAAGAATTGCTGCTATTAGAGTTGTTTTGCCTACGGCAAAACAATCTCGTTGGGATGTAAAGGATGCGCAAGCTCATGCATTGATTGCATTGTCTGTGAAGTGCACCATTGTTCCTCACATTCACTCAATAAAATATGCAAAACAGGCTTGGGATATTTTGGCTGGTCTTTATACAAGTCACAATGAGGCTAAAATTGCTTCACTGCGTAAAGAGCTCGAGTCGAAGATTATGCATGAGGAAGATGCTATTGACACTTTCCTTGCTAGTGTCAAGGATATCAATGAGCAACTTATTTCTACAGGTGAAGTCATTTCAGACAGTTCCTTTGTGCAGAATGTTCTTGATGCCTTACTAGATTCTTACCAAACTTTTGCTAGTACTTGGAAACTTATGACCCAAGGAAATCCTGAAGTAGTCAAGTTTGATGCATTATGCACATTGTTGTTGCAAGAGTCACTTTCAAGAAAAAACAGGACTATGAAACATGCAGTTGAATAGGCTTTTATTGCTTCTCAAAGAAAGGGTGGTAACAGTAATGCAACCATTTCTTATGGTTCTGCTACGACGACTGGAATTTTTTTTGTTCCTAATTCTTCTGCTGGCAGCAATTTGTCTGGAAATTTTGGTGATAAGGGCAAAAAAGAAGATGCACTGCCATTATTGTAAAGCTAATGATCACTTGATCAAGTAGTGTCCTAAGTTGAAGACCAAAGAGGCTAAGAAGAAAGAGGGTGGTTCCACTGCAAATGCTGGTTCCACTACAAATGCAACCATTGTTGAGTCTTCTGTGAAAGGGGACTACGATGCTGATGTTGATGCAAAATGGACTTTTAGTGCAGAGTGCACTTACAATCTTGCTGTCCATGATGCATGCATGTCAGTTGTTGCTGCAGATTCACATGTGTGGTATTTCGATAGTGGTTCTACAAAGCACATTACCTCACATCATGAATTATTCACCTCTCTCGAGTCTGTTCCTCATGGGAATTCAGCCACTTGTGCCAACAATGACTCTTATCCGGTTCAGGGAGTTGGAAAGATTGTACTTACTACTGCAAATGGCTGTTCTTTCACACTTGACGTTGATACACTTTATGTACCTAGGATCAAGAAGAATATTTTGTCTGTATCTGCACTTGCTAGACTTGGACTTGTAGTCAAATTTGTGGATGACAGATGTACAACTCACGATCTTAGTTTTGGTGATGAAATTGTTGCATCTGGGCTTTTGTACCGTGGGCTATATAAGCTCACTTTGTATGACAAGTGTGGAAAAACTTTTGCAAATGCAGTTGCAGATTCAAGGGCTATTTCAGATGCAAAACTTTGGCATGCATGTTTTGGTTATCTGAATTTTGCCAGTTTGCTGCGTTTGCAGAAATCTGATATGGTTGCTTCTTTGCCGCCTCTTGAAGCACTTGTCAAACATGTTTGTGAAGGCTATATTTTGGGTAAAATGCAGCGTTCTAAGTTTCCAAAGGATGGTGTAGTTAGGGCCACATGTAAGTTGCATCTTATGCATAGTGATATTTGTGGGCCCATGCAAACTTCGTCCTTGGATATTTACCTGTACTTTGTGACTTTCATTGATGATTACTCTTGGCATGCATGGGTATTTCCGCTTAAAGCGAAGTCCAAAGTTTTTATGTGCTTCAGACAATTTCTGGATATGGCTGAAAATGTATCGAAATGTACTATGGGCACCCTCCATTCCGATCGAGGGGGGGAGTATATGTCTCATGAATTTAATGCATTCCTGGCTAGTCGTGAGATAAAATAGCAATGTATAGTGCCTTATACACCTCAACAAAATTGTGTTAACGAGAGGAAAAATAGGTTACTTACGGAAATGGCACGATGTATGGTCAAAAGTCAAGCTTTGCCACATTATTTTTGGCTTGAGGCCTCATGTGTGCCACTTATGTACTAACCAGGTGTCCTACGGAAGCTTTGCAATCTATTACTCCATATGAAGCATGGCATGATAGAAAGCCTTCTATTGAGCACATGCGTGTTTTTGGCTATTTGGCATATGCTTTGGTGCCACAAACACAACGCAGAAAATTGGATGATAAGGCTGTCAAATGTATTTTTGTTGGGTATAGTGCTGAAAGCAAAGGTTACAGGTTGTATCATCGGCAAACAAAGCATATTCTAGTTTCATGGGATGTAGTGTTTGTGAAAGATTCTGTTCAGCCCTTGCTGTCATGTACTAGAGACAATAATGTAAGCTCACATGACTTTGTTGCCTCTTTTTAGTGGTGGAAGTTTGAATGTAAATTCCAATGAGGAAAATGTACATCCTATGGGGTTTTCAAAAAATGTTACAGATCAGCCTATTACTGATGCAGATGTACATGATGTACTTGATGAAGGAAGGGCTTAAAATGAGCGGGCTAGAGGTATGCCAAAATGGTTGGTGCATACATTGCGTGAAAGTAAATTGGATGCACCTTTGTCTAGTCGTACTCGTTCAGGCTCTCACCATGCATCTTATGCATCAGGTTGTTATGCTTTGGTTGTGTCTAGCTTACATGATGTTGAGAAACCTTTGTCTTTTGATGAAGCACAGAATTCAGAAAACTGGATGGCTGCCATGCAATCAGTATATGATGCACTTATAGAAAATGACACATGGACTTTATGTGATTTTCCTCCTTGCAAAAGGGTCTTTGGTACGAAGTGGGTCTATAAGTTGAAACGTAAGCCAGATGGTGAGATTGATCGCCATAAGGCTCGACTTGTTGCAAAGGGTTATGCACAACAAAAAGGCATAGATTATGAAGAGACTTTTGCTCCCACTTGTCGTATGACTAATGTGCGTTTTCTATGTGCATTGGCAGCTCATTTTGGTTGGGATGTACATCAATTAGACATTTTTAGGTGACATATTTGAGGAAGTTTATGTAACGCAGCCTCGCGGTTTTGTCATAAAAGGACAAGAGGACAAAGTGTGCAGATGTAAGAAGGCTTTGTATGGGTTGAAGCAATCTCCTCGTGCTTGGTATGAGAAAGCTGACACTCATTTGGTCAAATGAGGCTTTTGTAACAGTCCAATAGAAAGCACATTGTATGTAAAGCGTGAGGGTGATGTACTTCTCATTGTGGTTTTTGTTGATCACTGGACCAAATGAGATACATACTGCTGAATGTAAGGCTGATTTGAATGCTACTTTCAAGATGAAAGATTTGGGGCTGTTGCATCATTACTTGGGTGTACAGCTTAAGCAATGTAATGGTGGTATTGCCTTGTGTCAGAAAAGTTACATAGAGACATTGCTATGTAACTTTGGACTTGAGGATTGCAAACCTATTGCCACTCCCATGGAAACAGGTTTGAAGTTGAGTCTACATGATGCTGGTGATCCTGTTGATGTCACTCTTTATCGAATTGTTGTTGGCTGCCTCATTTATGTATGTAACACGAGGCTGGATATTCAATTTGTAGTCTCACAGATCAGCAGATTTATGCATAGCCTAGGGTCTAAGCATTGGCAGGATGTTAAGAGGATTTTAGTGGCACTTTATATCTTGGATTGTTTTATCCCAAGGGGGGATCATTACCGCCAAAATTACATGCTTTTTCAGACTCAGATTGGGCTGGTTGTTTTGACACGCGAGTGTCCACAAGTGGTTTTTGTATCATGCTTGTCAGTTCATGTATATCATGGTTGAGCAAGAAGCAACCTACTGTGAACACTTCGAGTTGTGAGGCTGAGTACAAGGAAGTCTTCACAACTACGGTTGAGTGTGTATGGCTTAGACGCCTTATGGATGATTTGAATGTTGGATAGGACACTACCAACACTATCTACACTAACAGTCAGAGCACATTGGCAGTTACGAGGAACCTAGTTTTTCATGCTCGCACAAAGCACATTGAGGTGCATTACCACTATGTCAGGGAGAGGCTCTCAGCAGGAGAGATCAGCTTGGCTTATGTGCCAACACAGGACAACCTTGCAGATCTCTTCACAAAGGCATTGTCTCGTGAGAAGCTTAAATCTTTCCGCAAAGCTTTGGGCTTACTCCCCTTTGTAGACTGATCATGTCCTCGGGGCATGGCACTTCCCTTTACTCATGTGCCAGCTCTTGTTCACCGCATCACTGCAGGGGCGATTTGTTACCATATACATGTGGTAGTGATGTGTGTGAACACACTAGGACTGCTGGGGCATTTTTTCCCTCTTTAGGAGGTTTTTCCCCCCGTGCATTGTATATACGCCCATCACTCTAGGGCTATCTATCTTTTCCATTGCACACTAAGTAATACACTCTCAGTGGTGTGCCTTGAGCTTCCTTTGTCTTCTCCAAGCTGTGAGTGTTTCTTTGCAACCCTAATTTCAACAGAGACATTCATGTGTTGCATCACATACGAAAAGACCTCTTCCATTGTTAGAATTACAAAGGGTCTAGGCAATAGATAAGAGTGGAACTTTGTAGTGGCAAAACATTAATGCAAGCACCATGTGCTCTACCGTGGTGAATCCTTTTTCTAATGGGGTCATGACAAGACTAGAGAAGTAGATAGGATGCATGAAAGAGGTTTGGGGGTCCTTTTGCATTAGTACGGCTCCAAGTGTATCACTTCCTACACTGGGGTTAACATAAAATAGGTCATCCCATCTAGGGGTGCAATGGTGGGAAGTGTAGCCAGGATCTATTTCACTTCACTAAATTGTTGCTCATTTTCTTCACTCCATAAGAAGACATCTCTATGGGTGACTTGTTGTAAAGGGAGAACCACTTGAGAGAGGAAGTGAATGAACCTGCTCAAATACCTTACTTTCTAAAGGAAAGAGACCAATTGCTTAGTTGTAGTGGGTGATGAAAAAGATACTAAAGATTCAGCCTTTCTAGGCTCAGCCTCAATTCCTTTTGTTGAAATTAGATGGCCGAGAAGAGTGACCTTGTTTTCACCTTTGTGACACTTATCTACATTAAGCTGGCCACCCAGGGTTTGCAGCCTGGCCAGGCCATCATAGACCTTGCTCAAATGGAGGGAGCGAGAACTGTAGATGAAAAAATCATCTATGAAAACCCGTATTGATTTACCAAAGTATGGCTGGAAGACAAAAGTTACATAGCATTGGAATGTGGCCGGAGCGTTGGTGAGGCCAAAAGGCATCACTCTGTAAGCAAAACATCCCCATGGTGTTATGAAGGTTGTCTTTTTTTGGTCTTCTTTTGCAATGCTAATATGGAAGTAGCATGAGTAGCCATCACATACTGTGTAGCGTTCATGACTTGCTACCTCGTTGAGAATCTCGTCTTGGAATGGGAGGAAAGATGATCCCTCTTTGTTGCTGCATTGAGAGGTTTGTAGTCTACACAAACTCTCCACTTACCGTTCTTCTTTGGCATGACCACCATTGGAGAGACCCACTCTAAGTCTTTGACGGGGTAAATGAAACCTACTTGTAGCAAATTCCTTACCTCTTTGAGCAATGTCTCTTGGTGAACTACCCCAAGCCTTCTGAGTTTTTGCACTACAGGCTTACTTCCTTCCTTGAGTCTTATGCGGTGTTGCACCACTGTGATGCCTATGATCTTGTCATAACCATCAATGAGAAGTGTGGTGAAGTTACCCAGCATAGAGATGTATTCTTCTCTCTCTTCACTAGCTAACTCACTGGAGAGCATCCGATGTAACTTGTATCCACCAAGGGTTGCATACCTGATGGTCCCTCTTGGTTTTTCAGTGGTGTTTCAAATTGTGTCAATCTCTTTGGATCTCTGAGGATGACTCCCATCACTTCTATGCTACTGTCACTCTCCTCAGTTGTTGTCATCTCTTCTTCCGAGGTGGTCGAAGAGTCAGTGGGAATTCATCTTCCGATGTCTCCAAGATCATGTTGCGTTGCTTCCCAGCCTTCATGTCGTAGAATATAAGCTTTCCCTTTAGCATCCTTCATCTCTATCATTCCGGTACACCAATCCTACTTTGCCTCCATAGCCATGAGCCATCGCCTTTAGAGAATGATAGGGTAGCCCTCCCATTTGTGTGGCATGACAAAAATGTCTACCTCCACTTCTGTGTTGAATGCCTTCACCTTGACTGCATTCACAATGCCTACACATTTCACTTTGACATTATTTGCCATTTTAGCTTGGCAGGGTGCCGACGTACTTACCTCTAGGCCTAGATGGTGCATCATTTTTTCACTCATGATGCATATTTGTGCGACTCTATCTATGTAGATGTTTGAGATACGTTGCCCCTTGATGTGGGCATTTATGATAGGTAGGATGTCATCTAGATTCCTCTCAGAGATAGCCTCAGCTATCCTTGGTCTTGACTTTCTAGTACTTACTATCTTCGTCCATTGCCTCCTCATCCTTGGTGCAAGATGGAGTAATTGGGGCCATGTTATTTTCGGACCTTGCATCAAAACATCTTGAAATAGGTCATGAGGCTTAGCATACTCACCCAACAAAAAATCCACGATGTCGATCTTTCACCGAGGCTTAGACGCATGCTTGCTAGACTCTCCTTTTTCTTTCATCTTTTCCTCCCTTTGAGAGGCCTCTTTGTGCCTGTCACGCTTCACTCCCATGGCATCCACTTCTTCTACTTTCCCTTTTCCTTTGTCCTTCTCTTTGACATGATCTTCTACCTTTTCTTTTCCCTTAGCTTCAAGATTGATGACACTTACTGCTTGGTTTCCAGCAGGTGGTGGAGGTAGCAATGAAATGAGAGGTTGCGGTGGTGGCAATCAAAGGATTTGGACTGATGGAATCTGCTCTGATTGCTTGGGCGGTGGTGGTCCTGCCCTTGGTGGAGAGATTTGATTCTGCCTTCCTCCTCTATTGAAGTTCTTCCTTCTTGGATGAGGACAGTAGTACATGCCATGGATGTCCTCTCCACAGTTGTAACAATGGTAGTCCTAATTTTGTCTTCGCTGCCCTCTTCCTTACTCTGGATTTTTGGTAGGTGCATGCACTTCCTGGACCGGATGTACTGAAAGATTCTTTAGAGGGTTGGTGATTCGGTTGAGCAGGTTTTGTTGATCTTCATTCGGCTCCTATGGCTGATTACTCTAGACGGCTACTACAGGTGCGACTAGGTGTGGTCGGGCCCTTCCCGTTTCCTCTCCTCGGTAGTCCTGGCTTGTAGACGCAACTTCTTATCTTTAAGGCAGTCTACTTCAACTACTACCTCATACGTAGTAGAAAATCTTCCCTTCACCTTCTCTTTAAGAATTGGCCATAAACCAGTCACAAACTGATCTTTTTTTAAGAGAGAGGGTGCCCCTTTGCCCTCCCGTAGCGATGCAACCCATCATCCCCATAGATCCACGAAATTTGATTCGTATGCTGCATATTCAGCCATACTTCCTTGCTTCAATTCCATTAGCAATTGCCATAATTTCTTCGATGTGGTTCCTTCTTCAAAGCGCCTTAGAAATGCTGCTCTTAGCAGGTTCCACCTCTCCTTGGTGGCTTGCACCAAGGCATTGTCCCATGATCTTACTTCCACTTTCATGAACAATGGAAAAATATGCAGACGTGAAGCATCATCATCCCTTCCAGAGATTACACATGCTATCTCAAGATTATCCAAGAAATCTGAAGCATCTTCCCCCACCTTACCCATGAAGGTCGGGAAGGAAACATTTGCCATTGCAAAACACGATTTTCAAACTCTTTTTTTTTTCTTTTCTTTTTTTTTCTTAAACACAAATGGATTAGCGGCTTATAGTGGCTTTCTTACAAGGTTGGGTGGATAGATTAAAATAGGATGAAAATGAAAACATTGAAGGAGTGATGGTAATCCAACATGGGGAGGATAATGGGGTATGGGGAGCTAAGGATCAATCCTAACACCATAGCACCAAACAGATACACAATCTTCTGTTGATAGAAGATCTTCATATCTACATATATATATATATATATATATATATATATATTTACGTGCATGTGTTGCAAAAACCTAAATGGAAAAGTGGTTGGTTCATTATTCATGATGCACTGAGTGTAGAGTACTCACTTATACCCTTACCATGCCCGTGTTGACAAGCCAGCACATCCACAGGAGGTCATTGCCCTTCATAGGCTCCACCT
Organism: Adiantum capillus-veneris; assembly: GCF_014529385.1. NCBI lineage: Eukaryota > Viridiplantae > Streptophyta > Polypodiopsida > Polypodiales > Pteridaceae > Adiantum > Adiantum capillus-veneris. The sequence continues at coordinate 51,629,718 of NC_140958.1, read as the reverse complement.
TCCCTTCATTGCTCAACACGTATGGAGTGACGTCGACATGTTTGACCACTCCTAGCCTTTTAGATAGCAACAGTTGCAAGTAGTTACCGTAATCGGCACATTGCATGAATCCCACACCATTTAATTGTAGCTCATCTTCGGACCACTGGGTTTCACCCATGGTAGATAGTTTCTTCAGGATGAGTTGCAAGGGGAGAGGAGGAAGGCCCTCTACCCGCCCTCTAAAACAGCTAGGACAATAGACAAACCACTCCTCTTTAGGGCATGGGAACCTCCTTATCACCTCCGCTTTGGGGTTGTCAAAGTGAACTGGTAGCACTCGCATGCACGCTGCGAATCGATAGGCGATCTTCCGCCGCTTTGCTTCAGATGACCTTCTTTTTGGCAGCCTAGGCACGATTCAATTTTTCAAACTCAAAGCACTCGCATGGCCAGGTGTTTCTCCTTCCTTGGGGTCATGTGATTTAGAATTGGCTCAGTCCTCCTTTTCCTTTGGCATGAGCATCCCCTTTTGGCCACTTAGGAGTAGAGGCTACACTTTTATTTTCAGAGTCCTTGGGAAAGAGAGGCTTCACTAACCTCTTTCCTTCCTTAATATGGATGGTTTCTTTGTGATGGACATCAATGTAGAGGATTTTCACTTCTCCTTTACTTCCATTGATGGCACTCATTGACAGAGTGCAGTGGGTAACGACAATGAGAGCAACCTCTTGCCCTCCCTCTGGTGGCTCTTGATTTACGATTAGAATGAGAACTGCGAGATGGAGAACTTACTTCCTAAATGTTGACGATCGTGTATTCTGATAGCACCACTTCAATGAAGGCTGTTAGTGCTTCTTCAATTTCTTCCTCCTCCGTGTTGTAAACTGAAGGTTTCCAAGAAGCCCTCCTCAGTGGGGGACACCACATAACAAGCGCAAGCGCAAAACAAACCCCAGCGGTCTCTATGCCAAGACCGTGCATGCCAAAATCATCATGGGGAGTGAACAGGGGGCACCGCCTAGCTTTGAGTGGGTACGACGCGGACAACAGCGATGCAAATAACACTAATCACAGCACACCACAGAGAGAGAGAGTTAGAGAGAGAGACAATGGATATCCTTGTTTAACCCCAATAGTGCTTACAAAAATTTCTGAAATTTCTCTTCCCATGCGCAATTGACAAATCACCTTCTCATAGATTCGAGAAACTGCAAGCATAAACTCACTTGGCACTTGGAGTTCTTCCATCCATCTCCACAAATTGTTACGTGAAATCATATCAAAGGATTTCTTAAAGTCCACAAAACAACAATACAATTGCTTGTCTTCCAACCGACTTTTCTCCATGAGAACACGAAGAGTGACAAGATGATCAATGGTGCTATGGCATCGACAAAAACCCGCTTGTCCCTTTGCACGCTTGTCATTATCTTCAGCCCAATCACTCAATTTCATCTCCTATGCACCCAAACAACTTTTCCATAAGAGACGCACTCATTATAGTCCGGTAGTTTTTTACATTCTTTACATCCTCTCCTTTGTGCAAAGGCTTAACCCAATTAGTACTCCAATCATAAGGCATACCATGTTGAAGTGCAAGGTTTAACATATCACACATCCATTCATGCGTAAAATCTCCCGTCCATTTGATCATCTCCGGCTTGATACCTTGAAGATCTCCCGCTTTGCGAGTGGCCAACTTTTCAAGCCCACCGCATACATCCTCAATAATAAAAAAACAGGGCATACATGGGAGTGAATCATAAAATGGTATTTTTTCAGCATTTGTTTGCTCATATAATTGCCTATAATGTGTGTACATATCCACAAGACTCAAGTTACCAAAATTCTCAACCTGCTTGCCCCTCAAGTTTCTCCAAAATCTTCCACATGCATGTGCCTTTTCTTGGACTTGAAAAAGTTTTTGCTTTACTTCCCATCTTCTTCTCTTCTTTTGAATCCATACCTTGTATGTATGCAAATGACTTTGATACTTGTCTTTGTCCATAGTTTCATCAAGCTTTATCAAGGACTTTCAAGCATCTTGACATTCTTTATCAAACCACCTTTTGCATGATCTATCTTTGTTGATACCATGGAGATGCTTTATAGCAAAGCATTCTGCGGCACATGAACAAATAACTTTCTTGAAAGCTTCCCATTTAGTTTCCAATGGTGCATCATATTGAAGCTTCTTCATCCATAATTTTTGCTCAACCATTTCAATGTATATTGGTGCCCGTTTGAAATCCATACATAGTGATAATTTCTCTTTCCTTTGGCTGAGATTATAATGCTTAGTTGCTTCTCCACATGAAAGGTCAATACATAAGGTGCAATGGTCGGATTCCGGGGTCCATTGGCCAAACATAAAACTCTTTATGCGATACTAGATGGCTTCAAAGGGTAGCATATAGTCAATCGCACTATCCCCATTATGTCTCCTATATGTAAATCTATTGGTTCCACTCCACAAAGATACACAATTGTTGGCAATGAGCATACTCGTGCTATTATACGTGTAAAAGTAGCTTTCCATAGTGATCCAGCTCTTTCTCATCCATTGAAGAACGATCATACAAGTGAACTTCCTCCAACTCTCTTGAAATGTATGGCATATCAAATTGTTGAGTATCATGTTGCAATGTTTTTGTGTGAGCATTCATATCCCCAAATACAATAACATCACCTTCACCTTTGAAATAATCAATATCCTCTTCTAAATCAAAAAATGGATGATCTCTATCTATGCAAGCATAAAAGGGAGAATCATGATGAGGAATGTAGCAACCGACTACAAAAATGGGTGCTCTTTTTGGTGTCATAATTTTCAGCCATACATAACGTTTGTACTTGTCATCTTTCACAATTGATACAAAATCTTCCAATCCTTTCTTAACCATACATGCTACCCCTCCTTGTCTTCTTCGTTGCTTAAGATTCTTTGACCACATCAATGAATGTACATTGTAATTCTCCAAGCCGTTAATCCTTTGTGTATCATGCTCCCAAGTTTCAACAAGAAGTACAACATCGGCTTTGCTTATTAGTTTATCAATGCCAACCCCCGCATTCCATGGGTATCCATTACAATTCCAAAAGCATATTTTCAATTGTAACTCGGTCTCATAGATCACGCATCCCTATTTGCTCGAGGGACATGCCACCTCCTTGGACACATTTTCTTCATGAGAGATCTCCTTGTTTTTTTTATTCTTTTCCTCATATGCCTTGCGATACATATTTTGTTCCTTAATAGTGCAATCTTCACATACAAAACATTTTGTATCCCTCAAATAGATCTAACTATTATCAAGGATAATCTTTCGCTTGGTCTCATCCGGCATGGTGCATACAATTGGCCGTTCTCCCGAGTGAGGAGATCCTTGCTTCCCCACTCTACGTGCTCCATAGACCATAACTCCGGACATGCCAAAGTGGGTTTTGAAGAAATCTTCAATAACAATGGCAAGAGAAAGAGGTGTCTCTAGCTTCTCTTAAGGAATTCCACGAATAACAATGTTCTTCGAACGTCGCTCCTGTTCCTTCAACTCCTCCACATCCACATTCTCAACATTCTGTGTTTGAGACATATCTTACATGAGTGAGGAATTAGAAACCACATTGCTACCACATACATCAGCCCAAGACTTGTTTGTGCATACATTTTTCATGTCACATACATCCCGGCTCATGGTGTCAAATTTCTCCTCTTTCAATACATGGTCATGCTCTACTTTGCTCATCTGCTCCTTGAGAGAGAGAGAGAGAGAGAGAGAGAGAGAGAGAGAGAGAGAGAGAGAGAGAGAGAGAGAGAGAGAGCAAGCTCATGGCGGCCCCTCTAGCTGGTGACAAACAAGAGAGAGAGAGAGAGAGAGAGTGTTGGCCGCTTGCAGACGAACGAGAGGGAGAGAGAGGGGGGTGGCGCTAATGGAGGACAGAGAGAGGGAGTGGTGATAATGGAGGAGAGATAGAGGGTGTTGCCAAGCTAGGGCGGCCCCTTTGTGGATGCATGAGTCAAGGAGGGAGGGGTGGTGGTGGAAGCTACCTAAAAAAAAAGTTTTTTTTCATTTTCTTATATAATGCTTCCCCCAATTTGGTGTTTTTTCCTACGGCCATGGCTTTGAAAGCCGACCATCACTAGGAGCCAGCCTATATATAGGGAGGTAGGTGGTGGATCCGGTATCTCGATCTCATAGGTATTATATTGGTATCAGAGCTCAGGGGAGAGGGGCATGGAGGAGAAGCCATGGAGGAAGGAGAATACTAGTGCTTGCATGGTGTTGCATGGTCTTGCACTCTCTCTCTCTCTCGTGCCTTGAGGATGGAGGAACATGAGGGAGATGTAGCTAAACCAACCCGTGAAAGGTGCTACATGCTGCAAGGTCACCATGTGAAGCATGCATGGAACATGCAAAGAGCCGACAGTGTTGGCCGTGGGAGAAACCGCTTGCAAGGACGAAGAGGAGGTCGGGTTCGAGGAAGAATGGTGTGGGCAAGCGCCGTTAGTCGGGGAAGGGGATGACCTACGATTTTTTGTAACTGTTGTTTTCTCTCCCTCTTTCAATTCGCGTTGCCTTGTGGAGAAAATTTCGACACTATGGTGGGCCAAGTTCAGCAAAAACAGGTCTCTCTCTCTCTCTCTCTCTCTCTCTCTCTCGTTTCTTGGAGTCGGCGCTGTCTTTGTTGCACTGTCATACACTTTCAAGGTCTTTCAAACTGAGGCGTCCAATTTTGGGCACTTTGGCCACCTAAAAATCCATGCAAGGGCGCGTGTCCACCCCGCCGCATACGCAAATGCACATAAGCCCTCAAGTGCTTGCCGAGCTGAGCAAGCTGATGGAAGTACACGAAGCTGGCATGGGTTTCAAGCCATTCCAAGTACGACAAAATTTTTAGATTATTTGAAAATTGTGGATCGGCTATGAAAGATCTTAGACACTCGAGCATGATTTGAGAATCAACAAGGAAAATTGCCATGGTTCTGAGTCCTCTTGGATTCACAAGAAACGTGGTATGGATGGACAGCATGCAAGATGTTGCATTGCGGCTACAAAGACATCTTCCTGCCATTCAAATCGGACTTGTAAGAGTCATTTTTTGTTGTTCGGCAATGGATGTGGCAAAGCGAATGCATGAAAGGCATGAGCCAGTTGTCATGTGGAGGCTTCAGTAAAGGAATCCAATTTATGACAATATGCACGACATTTTGATATGTATCTCACTTCTGATATGATCTTCAAATATGACCTTTCATTTTTTGGGTTTCTTAATCCATGTATGAACTATTTTTACAGATCTCTACGGAGGGATCTTCAAAGCCTGAATTTTGATACAAAGGTAGATTTGCCTAGCAATAAAGGCAAGTTCAGGCAAGGATTGTGGCAAATAAGGCAAGGATGATGGGCATGAAGTCACAAGAAAGGTCTGTGACAAACCGAGCTCAAGCGGTTTTTAAGGAGAAATTGGCAACAGGTGAACGCCACCACTATTCCACACCTCAAGTAGGCTTTGTCTGGTGATTTTAAGCTTCCAAGGTAGTTGTGAATCGGGCAAGGCCCTCAGCAACAGGAAGTAGAGCATCTATTGCCACCAAGTAATGTTATTTGGAAAACAATTTCTTGATTTTTTTTCTTGATTGCAACTCATTCAATTATTACGACGGCAAGACTCGTCAGCAGGAGTATATAATGAGCTATGAGCAATGGTAGCATCCAAAGTGGATCTACTGAGAAGGATCATGCAAAGATAAGACCTCCCACGTTTGGAATATGCTAGGAGCATACAAACTTAGGGAAACTTGCCAAGATGTCTGCAAGTTTTAAATCCAACGAGGGTGTATATGATATATACGCTAACTCACTCAGGCAGTATGCATGGCTATGAGCCGGATTCGAGTGAACTACCGGAAACCTGGCCACAAGTGGGCGTCAAGGTTAGGAAATATCAAGTTATGTTTGTTTTTGTCTATGTTCTACTTTTCATTGTGAAAAAGATCTCTCTGTTGTGCAAAGCAAAGTGCTTGGGCAGACTCCATACGAAGCCATTGTACAAAGCAAAGTGCTTTTCTAGATTTCATGCGAAGCAAATCTTCTATTATGTGCAAAGATATTATCGGTTGACTTTAGATCAACGATAATGGAACACATATTTAGCACTATGTGGATATAAGCTCACAGTTTACACAACGGCGCACTTTGATGTATCCATACCACTGTAATCGTGCAAGGCACATATAACAAAGGCTCACATGGTCAAGACTGTCATTAAAGCCAAGGGCCTATTATTCTATTTTTTTCTTTGTATGCATGGAATACTAGTCCGATGTCCATACAATACCCATCATTGCATACGCTTCCGCTACAACACTAGCTCCTCTGTCACAAAGACACGCTCAGTTATTGATACTTTAAAATATTTTGTGTTTATGTTTATTCACAGGCAAAGTGCCATACATATGCATCTTGATGTAATCACGATCACATACAAGGTAAATCAGTCAAGATGTGACTTATGGTACCTCTCTTACAAGGGTGTGGTACAAGTACACTGTTGTATGCTTATTGGATAAGCTAAGACATAGACATGGTCTGCATACAACACATTTTAATAAGGAGTTTTCCTCATCCAAGCATTCTCTCTCTCTCTCTCTCTCTCTCTCTCTCTCTCTCTCTCTCTCTCTCTCTCCAAATTCTATGCAGGAAAGGTGAAACTAGGCTTGATTTTATTGACATCTTTCTATGTCAATACAGTAATAGGAAGGTTTAAGAGCCAATAGGAAGGGCTAAGCGCCATCTATTGACACCTATTTTGGAATGGCTAAGTGCCATCTGTTTCTAATCCATTAGTGATTGCTTTGAAGACCGAACAAATCTATTCACTTGAGCACCCATTGATTATAATGGACAAGCAAGAGTCTTGCCATTAACAATTTTTGGGGCATTATTTTTGCATTGCACACTTTAATTGTGAAGGTCAAGTTGAGTTTTAAACGTCTTAAACTCGCAAACTCCTATCTCTACCAAGGTGTATAGATGAGAGCCAGCATTTACGACAGCACGATTGTTCACAACAAACCACAATTATTGATTTTTGGATCTAGAAAAGATCGAATTGTGACTACAATTCCAATTTGCGCCGACCTCCTATAGCATTAAGAGTGTCTATATGAGTACAATTTTTGGGTAAGACCCAACTCGTGATTACTAAATCACTTATTAAGTGTTTTTGGTCAATTCTTGGAACCTTTACACTTAGGAAATAAGTCCACAGGTTGCCAAGGGGTAGTGGAAAATTTCAACTTCCAGAGTAATGTAATGCCAAGGGAAAACCCAATGGGGTTATGGACATCGACCAAGGGCCTCGACCAAGGGCCAGCTGTTGTTGAGCAGTTTTCCTGCAAAGTTTAACCAAGGGGTTTGACAATGTCAATTTTAACCAAGGAGTTTGGATTGAAAAGGAAACACCCAAAGATACATGTGCAATACTACTTGCATTTTACTAATTTTCAAATTAGTGCTCCCAGGCCTTTGCAGGCGGGAAATTTGGGCAGGTTCCTTTCACTACGGATAAGTGAACACTATGTTCAACCTCCAGGTATGCACCTGATTTGGTTTTGTTTCTTTTTGTTTTCTTTTTCACGTAGGATGCATAAACTATGTTTTCATCCATTTTTGCTCTTAAGAGAAATGACAAGGTCATGTAAGAGCCAAGCAATTTGGGCTGTAGTGTCCAAACTAAGATTTTGCATTACAAAGTTATGGACCCACTTGTGGGTTTGATTTGGCACATGTTGTGACATGGGATACAACATGGTCTAGGAACTCAAGGAGTTTAATTTAGCCAGTGTGGAACATGGATAATGAGGGTCTCTCTCATGCACATTGTAGGCATGTTTACAGTTACCTCCACACCCAAGTACGTCTTGTACTTGAAGGATGTTATTTTTTTAGACATCCTTACTTGAGACATATTCCACATGTGAAGAATATGAGTCCGCTACTTCAATTATGTGTCGCGACGATGTTCCTAGGTGCTGGTGGACTCTGTTTTCTAGGCTATTTTTAGCACGTTTTATCAGGAACAATTTCAGTGGCCAAAAATTATCGGATACGCAAAACAACTTGTTTAGATTACAAGTGCGGCTAAACAACATCAATGAATGGTTTTTTATGCATCTAGCACAGCTATGAGTTGTTAATGAAAAGGTTTTATTGTTTGTACTTAGAAGTGATTAATGTTTCACCTTCTATTATGGTTCAAACATTTCAGCAAGGCTTGCAAATGATTGTAGTAGAAAGTATTTAGTTTCTTTTTAGAACTATTTACACTCCTCTTTAATGTGTGCTAGGAGCATCACATTTGTCATAAGTATTGGCAAGTATGATCATGGATATGCAGGTTCGGATCTATTTTTGCTAAATGCATGCACACTAGGTGTTATGGGACCTAGTGTTTAGCAAAGGCTGATTTGGAACGGCATGCATATTCCTCACATTAGTTTCTTATGAAGCATTTTGCACTCTATGTGCAATATCTCTATGAGATTACTTTTGGATCTACCAATCACCAATAGAGGTCATGGCTCGGTTTGGGTGCTTGTGGATCTTTCAAGTTAACCAAGATGGTTATTCATAACATTGTTGATCTCTCAGCAATGTTGTAAGGAACGATGGTCCCTATTTACCTGTTATTTTGCCAGACTATTTGTAAACTAGCATGGGGAAACACACCTCAATATTGTCCGTATCCAAGGGGATAGGCAGATCACAAAGTGTAATTTTGTGCTGAAGGATATGCGAAGTGCATACATTAGCACCAAGAAATCCAATTAGTAAGCATTTATTGTCCTAGTTGAAGCTTCATGTATAATTCAAGTTCTCAACCTTGAACACTAGTTATAGTGGGGTTGTTTACTGATATGAGAAGTTAACAAGTCAAGGACTTAAACTTGGCTAATGAGTTACGTTAGCAAGCTACTTTCATGAAAAGTGAAAAGAGGTACTCTTTTGGGTACATCTTAGTTGTGATAACTCATTTATCATACTCAAGTGAGTTCTAACTGGAGTCTACATGCTATGTTGTATATGAGCCGATTACACCAAGATGGTTGCAAAGGGACAAAAATGCGGAAAATCGAGATTTTATCATGATTTCATTGAGCCTCCCACTGAACCATGTTCCAGTCAATTGAATAGTTGGATCCATGAGGGATGCCATTGTGGAACACATTAGTGTATCACCACTCGTGTTTTCGAGGAAGAAATGCTTCTCCAAGAGGGGAGTAATGTCAGGACAATGATCCTAACGAGAAAGGCTCAACCTAGGGGGTCGGGGACCTGAGTGAGGACTCGGACTAGACGAGTGTGGACTGGGGATACAAACTATGGCTAGGGCTAGGAGCCAGGGCTAGGAGCCAACCTATATATAGGGAGGTAGGGAGGTGGATCCGATATCTCAGTCTCCTAGGTTTCATATATTTTGTGAATATGCACTCATACAGAAATGTTGTAGTGGCTCTAGCATCATTCTTCCTAGTGGCTCTTGCCTTAGCCCATTTGGTCAAGTAATCTGTGGTCACAATAATATATTATACTTGAGTCTTATATGTTGGTGGTTGTACTAGACCGACAAAGTCTATACACCAGTTAGCAAACGCACGTGCTCCCATCATAGGTCACAATGGAATACTATCAATTCTTGTTGGCATTTTTACAAATTCTTTGGCATCAGCAAAATGTGTTGCCACCAAATGTTAGCCATCAATATAGCTCTAATTGTAGTTTCTGGAACGTTATTGGTGCATTGATCAGTCCAAAGGACATGACCCTGTAAACAAAAACTTCCCATTTAGTAGCAAAAGCTATTTTATGTTGATCATTGGGATTTATGGATAATTTATTGTAACCACAAATTCCATCCAAGAAGCTATAAGCCTCTTTCCCATCTACTTACTCTAGAACATGATCTGTGATAGAAAGAGTATAGTTATCTCTTATGGTGGCTGCATTCACCTTTTTGAGGTTCACACACTCTAAGTTTGCCATTCTTTTTTGGAACTACTACAAAAGGTGATACCCAATTAGTGTGTTCTATCTCAAAGATGAATTCCACTTCCTTGAGCTTCTTAATCACTTCCTTGATTTTCTTAGCAAAGGTCTCATTGTATGTGTATGGTTGTTTCCTACTTGGCTTAGCGTCATCTCTCATAAGGATAGTATGCTAACATATTTCAGGACCCACTCCCTTGAGATCTTTGTAGGACCAAGCAAAAATATCCCTATATTCTTTCAACATCCAAATAATAATTTATTCCTCCTCTAGAGACAAATATATAGCTATATATGATGGCTTTGAGTCCTCTCTCGGCTCTGTTAGGTCAATTCGTTTGGTGTTTTCCTGTCCCTCATAGGATTTTCCTAGTTCTTTGGGCTAATGCAATGGTTGCTCCACTATGATTCGTCGATCTTGTAAAGTGTATTTTTTGTAGTGCAAAGGAACACTCATTGCTCCTAGTTTGTCATTGCCTGACTCCATTTCAGTCATCCAAACCTCTTTCAAGGTCCATTTCAACTCCTTATACTTTGCTTTGCGGTCAATTTTAGACATTGCAAGTTCTTTTTCTTTCCCTTTTGTCTCATCAGGCTTGCTCAATTTTTGTTTTGTTTTGGTGCATCTATTCATGTTTTTCATGCCTGGATTTTTTATTAATGCAATCAGAGGCACCTATCATTGTCAAGAATTGAGTTTTGCTTTCCATTTTTGGTTCAACTGTTTCCTTTTCATGTTATTTTTCCATTTCCTATGATACCTTTGTTGGCGTCTACAATACTGGTTTGAAAACTAATTTTTTTTTTCTTATTCTCCTCTGAGTAGAAGTTTCTCCCTTATGTGTTCTTTTTTGGAATCCGTTCCTTCGTTGTAAGTGTTTCCTCCTCCAACTCATCCGTGGCATCATATGTAATGATTAGAGAAGACTTGTTGCTCCTCGATCAAGTCAATCATCACCATCTGGATAGGAACTATGTTGTAATCCTCCTCATCACAAAACTCTATATCGTAGCCAAAATTTGAGTCCACTCAAATGGTTCAAATGGATGTTCAAGAAATGCTTCGGGCATGTATTGAGCATCATTTACTTCTCCATCTACTATGCAATCTTCTCTGTGTGAGCTACTAGACTAGAAGCTCCGCACATCCATATTGGAGTGTCTTTACGTATCCATGATGGCAGTTCGGTTTCCATAAGGTTTTTGAATCCAACTCCTAGATTGGTGTTCTCAAAATATCCTTGTAAGAATGATCCTTCAAATTTACCCGAGTAATTGATCCAACTTGTTTCAGGTAAAGATAATCGTTTCCCCCTCCTGTGGATTTGTCTCAGAAATGTCTTCCCAGGATTATTTCACAGTTGAGTTTCTTTCCAAAATCTACAATGGAAAAAGTGTGCTGGTAGTCAATTCCAGAGGAGCTGACTATCACATTTTCAAGTAGGTCCATTGGTTTCTCAATATGCACGTCTGTCAGTTGTAGTTTCATTTGTGTTTGTCTAATTGATGGATTTCCCTAGCCTTCCCAAATAGCTCTTATTTATATTTGGCTATGGAAATTCATGCTCCATAGTCCAAAATAGCCATGGTAGTTACATCATTGCATTGTACTGGAAGGGTTGTGTTTCCTTCATTCCCCTCACTATAATCTCCAACTTTTTTCATGGGCATAGATTTTGACAATTTTAGCTCGCATCTCCCCATTTTGCAACTTTTCCTCTAAGTTTTCTGAGTTACCCCCTTCAAGCCCTTGTCCATGGAAAATTGCAGATCCTTCCACAAAAGTGGTCGTATCTTAAGCAACTCCCCCAATGTGATTATGCATTGAACACGAGTAGATATAATTGACTGCAAGTTTACCACGTCCGAAGTTTGCTTTGGTATATTCAATTTTGTCGTTTTACACACCAATGATTTTACTTCATTTTCTTTGTGATATGAAGGTAGCATCTGCTGCGTTTGATAAGCTTGACTGCTTAGTTCCCTAGTCTCCATACAAAGATTGTTCATTTAGTTCCATGTGTGGTTGATCTAGCTATACTTCTTCGATAGGAACTGAATTTAGAGTTAGACTTGCGTCTTTCGCTTCCCTAACTCGTTCCCAAAGGTGGTTTGACCAATATTAATTAACTAAAGAAACTCCATATAGTCCCTTCTCACTATCTGGAACTATTAGTTCATACACATCAATGTCTGCTAGAGTTTTTCTCAATTCTTCATCACCTTGGGCTTTGTCTTTGTTCGGTCTGGTTTCGATTTCTGTTGATTTTCCTTTGATTTCCAACTGAGGTTTTTTTTTCTCTAGCATGGATTGCGTGATTTGCACTAAGTTTTTGTAAGATTCAAGTTTAGCAGCTTCCATGTCAAGTGTTGGGTAGTTTTTCCATTTGGTTTCTAATGTTTGACCCGCTTTCAATTGTGCTTGGAAAGCTTCCAATGCTACATTGATTGGTTCATATAGTTTTTCCACAAGTACAGATCCTACCAACCTTGACTTCTTTAAATTCCGAGGATAAAACCTACATCATTTCCTCTACCTTCTTTTGCACTTTCTCCTCAACCTCCTTTCGTTGTTTTTGTCTCTTAAGATCGTATAATTTGCGTCATCCTTTTTTGGAGTCGTTTGACGATTGGCTAGGTGCGTCTGACCCACTTGCATTTTTTGGCCTATTCTTCCTAGCTTGAGCCCTAGTAACTACCCAAATTGGAAATCTGGGTTCCCCTTCTCATGAGCTACTTTGAATAACTTGAACTATGTTTATGGTTTCCTTTCCTTTGTTCATTGGATTCCTAGGACAATCCTCTGGAAAATGTCCCCCTTGCGACCATATCCTGCACAATAGGCCTCGATTGGTCAAATATTCTTATCTGGCTATGGACTATCATTTTTCTAGTGGTCATCTACCTTGAAATTATGGAAATTCCTAGTTTTTGGCTTAGGCATTGGTTTCATCATGGGTGGTCTAGCCCGTTGGTTTTCAAGGGGCTCCCATGATGAAACCAATGCCTAAGCCGAAAACTAGGAATTTTGTTGCATGAGGTGGTTTGTGACAAACTTGTCCCATTGTGATAGGTGTCGATTGAGTGTACCACTCTCCCTCTACTCTCACTATTATAGAGCTCCCTTCATTATATGGCATGATTGGTACTAGAGCCTGCTCATCCACTTGCTCTTCAAGCAACATGTACTTGACTGGTACAACATTGTTTCCTGGCAGTGGCCGTTGTTGGCCTAATATGGATTGTGGTCTCTCCATCGCCATAGGTGGTTTTTGAATTGGTGCCATGTTTGTCAGATATCTATACATGGGTTGTCCCTGTTGTCTTGTTGACACGTGCTAGACATTTTCGTCATATTTGGGCTTATAATAGCACTCGTTCGTTTCATGGTTCATCCATTTTCCTTTGATGGTGCACCATTTCAATGGTCGGTGTTGTCCCATAGGTTGTCACTATGGTGGACCATGTCTTGGCCCTCTCATAGGCATCCTCTGCATGTTATTCATCATGTTGTTCATACACTTAAGCATGTTCGCCATAGCAATAACATGAGTTGCTACGGCTGGTCCTACCTGAGGTATTGTACCCCGTTTTGGTTCATGCAGAAGGCATCTTGTTTATTTGCTCTAACCTCCTCTTCAAAATCAATAGTATGGTCATCTACCTTTAAAACATATTCCTCATTAGGATCTAGATAAATCTAGGCATCGTACTTGCTAGTCTTAAAAAAGGTCAGAATATGCTTGAACTTGAGTGAGGTTCTAGTCCCGATTGGGTTGAAAAGGAAGACATTTCATAACTTTAGTCAGAGTAAGTGTCTAACAAGATTATTTCCCAAAGTACCATGATTCCCTAACACCCTACCAGATCTCAAGTTCATAAATGGGCACAAGAAATTATTGAACAGATACTTCAAACCTAGAAAGATGCTCTTCGATTTTGACATAATGCTTCAAAGTCATGCTTCACCCCTTTCTGCCAAGAAGTGATTTCCTACTCACTGCCACTTCAAACTATATGTGATTCCACAATTGTTAGCCTAAATTGATTAAATCTCTTCACTGGATACACTCAATGAGCCAAGACTGTGAATTTAGTGCAAATTATGAGAGATAATAAGGCTTTGACCACTTGAATGGAGTTCTTATGGTCTACCAATGTTGTCCTTGGTGTAAAATCAAGAAAATCACTCTTTTGGTGAAGCTTTTATCTTAGGCTTTTTCCTATTTTAAGAAATTTTAGTCCAAAGTGACTTTCCTGTGTTAGTGCATGTAATTTCAAGTCCCTCCACTGAGTTTCACAAGGCTTGATTTGTATGTGGGTGGTTTACCACCTCTTTTCTTTGTGTTGTCTTGAAGATTTCCAATTGTTTTGGTGTTTCCAACCTTTACACAGCTCCAAAGTTATTCAAACTTGCTCAAGAGATGTATATTGCCCCAATAAAGCTATGTCAAATAAAACTTTTGCAAAATTAACCCCATGGTAGGAATCTATCTTCGACGTGCCGAAGATAGATTTCTACAAAAATGACTTTTTACGTTTTTTCGTTCACAAATTGATTTTCCCACATGTTTTAAGGCTCATCCATGCTCTGGTTTCAATATTGAGCCACAATTGACTTTATTTTCCCCCATTTTCTCTCAAATGGCATTTTTAACCATATTTAGGCTTGATCAAGATTTACAGCGTCCAAATGATACCAAATCAATAGGATGGTCTAAACAAGTTGTTCTTTCACCTTGCAAGTCCACTTTCCAAATTCACCCCCAGAAGGCCCCTATCTATCTTCGGCACCATAGAAGCTCATGACATTTTTTGGGTGTTTTTCAATGCATCTCAAACCAGCTACAGTCTTGACTATTTTCTACTTACCCTACTCCTACTGAACATGAAAAACAATGCAGTATAAAACAAAATCAACTTGCAGTCTCAGATCTCTAATTCTAACTAGGTGCTATTGTTCTCGACTAACAACTAGTTTCAAGGATCCTTCACTCAATCCTACCTGCTAATCTAATGCTATCAAAGTTCTCACCAAGTATCCCTACTCTAGATCACCTCTAAGCAATGATAAATTCAAATGTGTTTTACTCTAGTTGAAACTAAAGGATGTAATGCAAATTTTAGTGAATTCTTTGGGTTTTCTCTAGTCTAGGTTGCCTCGTCCTTGGCAACAATGCCAAAATGTCGGCCGGTTTCCCAGCTTCACCATATCGATGCTAGGAAAGCAAGAACCACAGACATAAAATGTCAATCTATGGGACGTAGCTGACCCGACTAGTGTATGGAGGCTGGAAGAGATAGCTAATCTCTCAAAAAACCCAAGTCTAGTGTGCTCTCACCTAGATCTGTCTCAAGTGTGCGTCAAACACCAAAAGCTAACCTTCTTAATACCGCAATCCTAATACAACAAATTTGAATAGCTATGGTACTCCAAATGCAATGAAACTTCCCATCTAGAATGTGCAAGGTATCCTCACCATCCCCATGTGCTTAAAAGTCATTTTTGAGGCTTGGGCAAAATCGCACAGAAGATAAACAACCTATATTGGGTAAGTCAATTGTCATAAAATATAATATCTAACCAACCCAAATAGTTTTCTCATATTAAACTAATCATTTAATGTGGGAGAATTAACAAGAACAAAGGTTAGAATATAGACATGTGCTTACAGATCTATCTCAACACGGGGCCAATGGTAAAGGGGTCAAAATGATAGATGGTATGTCAAAGAGCAAGGCTAGCCAACGGAGCTTAAAGACCTTAGGGTTAGCTTCATCGAAGACCTCCAAAGGTTAGTATTAAAAGTCCTTTGACCTTAGGTAAGCTAGGGCCGAGCTTGAGGTGTAAACCCTACCCAAGCTTGAGGTGCTTGTCGTGCTTGATGACTAAGGTGCTTGTTGTGCTTGATGACTAAGGTGCTTGAGGTGCTTGTCGTGCTTGATGACTAGGGTGCTTAAGGTGCTTGTCGTGCTTGCTGACTAAGATGCTTGAGGTGCTTTTCGTGCTTGCTAACTAAGATTCTTGTCGTGATTGCTAACTAAGATGCTTGAGGTGCTTGTCATGCTTGCCGACTAGGGAGCTTGAGGTGCTTGTGGGAACACTACCCAAGTTTGAGGTGCTTTGTTGTGCTTGCCGACTAACGTGATTGTGATCCAAAAGTCAACAACATCCCTATAAGAGAGGGTGCAAGCCCTAAAGCTAGGGGGATGAGAGAGAACACACACACACACACACACACACACACAACGTAAGCCCAAGCCTCAAGAGGCAACAAGGACACATGTCAAGCCCCTACCAATGTTGCCCTCATGGTGTGCCTAAAGCCTATTGGTTGGCCTCCCTATGGGTCCAATGATAAATTAGTTAATTTAACTAATTGTTTTTTCATTTATCAAGTCCTCTCTCTCAAAGGGGAAAGGGGGACACTTGTCCTAGCCTACACTTGTTGCTTGAAACATACCTCTTGCATGTGGTTGGCTAGGATTGGAGGGGGGTCCAATGAGATTCAAGCATGAGCTACAAGGGGGGGTTCGACCAAAGCAAGAAGGGGGGTTTCTTGGGGGGTATACTCTCCCACACACACTCTGATTGTGTGAAGTGCAAAGTGCAAGAGCTCCCTCTTCTTCTCCAAGCTAGTAGAGAAGTTGAGAGCCTACACCAACACTCTTGGCTATGCAATGCAAATCCAACCAAGAGCCATGATTCAATGTTTAAGCTTTCCATCTTCTTCATCTTCATTACTATGCTATTATGCTATGCTAAGCAAGAATAGTTATGATAAGTGAGGAAGTATTTCTTTTTCCTATGGATGATTCTTCTTCCTCTTCCCTACCCTCATTCCCCCGGGGAGATCACCTAATAAAAATATAACATATCATGTGAGTTCAACAGAAGGGTATTTAAAGTTCTTAAAACTTACAAAGATATATATACAGAAGGGCATTATTTTTTCAAATTTGAAAAAAACTTATAGATTTCAAAAGAAAAGTTCTTAACAAAATTCACACATAAGGGATTTTAGAAACATGTCTTGAACGCACGTGGTATGGTAGTTTTACACATAGTGAACTCCCCGATCTCATTCCCCGCTAGTTCTCTCCACCTTAGAAGGTGTTTGAGGCCTTGGGATAGTTAATGATTTTTGTAATGTTTAGGTTATGCTCATGATGCATGAAGATTTCCATCTTCATTGCATCACCTAGGTCATAAGGAACACAAAGATTGTATTGTACCAAGTATCTCTTAATGGGAGAATCTATAATACAAATTCCTATTGAAGGGGGGACCGGCTCCACATAAATTTGATCCTCAATTGTTGTCATGTTATCTATTCTCTCTTGCAAAAGTATTGTTCATGCCAAGCTAACTAAGTACTATGTTTATGTTGCTACCATCAATTAAGTTCACCCTCTATGCTCTCAAAGTAGTCTCACAAAAATGCTTTCTCTAATTTTCCTAATTCCACTACTCTCAAAGTTCATAGGCCATTTCCATTACATTGCTAACAGAGCATTTGGTTTCTCTTTTCTTGCTTAAGAAGACAGGTCCTTAAGTAGCCTATTAATGGTTGATTTTGTTAATTATATTAGGGTAAGTGGGACTGGGATATTTTATCGGTTTTGTTGAGTCCACTATGTGGGATATGGTGAACACCTTAGGACCTTTGGTCTTAGTAATGGGGTCTTTTTAGACTTGCCTATGGCTTTGCCATTATTGAACCATAAGAAGTCCGAAAGGAGATATCCCTCGGCAACTCTGCAATATTATACCCACTCCACTACTCTCTATAATTAACCAATTCGATCCGTGGGTGTAGATGCTTAAGTGGTGCTGATTTGTAAAGGCTAAGAGGAGTAGCAACTAAGGCTTTCAACTGCCAAAGAATACACTAAGTAAACACACAAATTCTGTAAACATGGATGTCAATAACCAAGAGAGTAGAATGAACATTGATAACTTTGATGTTGCACATGAATGTGCTAATGGTGATGCCCCCATGTTTGTCAATTATCTTGTTACTAGGTTGCAGCAAGCTATGGGCAACCCTCATTTGCAAGTAGAAGTTACTCAAAAGCTTCTTGCTTACGGGATTTCCCTTCCTCTCCAAGAGGAGAGAGAGCTTAGGAGGCCTCTTGATGAGACCCCCAAAAGAAGACTCTCTCCCATACAGGAGGAGGAATCCAAAGAGTGACAAAGTAATGAATCTTTAAGTTCCTCTAAAGATGTGGCTCCATGAATACGGCGGTCTAGATGGTCCCAACTCCTCCCAAGAGGAAACGGTCAACCCACAGTCCTTCTCCTCGTCACTCCAAAAGGTAAGAGAGGAAACAAAGGAAGAAAAGGGCAAGAAAGAGGTCACCCTCTTCTTCTTCTTCTTCACCTTCCTCCTCTCTTCCGACAAAAACTATGGCTATTCTCCTAGAGAATACAAGAGGGCAGGACATCGCAATTATTATCCTGCATGGCAAAGGTCTTAAAATCTCAAGAAGTTCAAAGAGGGAGGAAAGAGTATCTCTTTTCTCACCTATGATGGCACCTTTGGTGATACCAACAAAGTATTGGCCTTCATCCAACAATTTGATACGGACTTTGGAGACGAGGGCTTCATGGAGTCCTCCAAGCTACGCCACATAGCTATTCACTTCCAAAAATCAAATCTTCAATGGTGGGCTAGCCTTCGTGGCAATGGTGAAGCCCCAAAGACATGGAAAACTCTACGAATTTCCATCATGAAGCAATTCCTAGAAAGCGATGCAAAGGACAAAGTGCTTACCAGATGGTGCAATTATCCACAAATATGTAGACAATATTTGGGATTTACATCTCAAGGCTACTGTGTTTCAAAAGATAGACTTCATTGAGCAAAAGCAACAATTTTGTGCAGGATTACCTGAAGAGATGGCCAATTACATCAACTCTCAACGGCCTGGTTCTATCACTGAAGTAATTCACCACATCATGGTTGCTTCGTGCATCAATTTCCAACAAGGGGCTAGACGGAATGCCAACCCCGTGGAAAAAAAAGACAAGAGTGATGAAAAGGGGAAAACCAATTTGCCCAAAATTCTTCCCAAGGCAATTCCAACAACAACAACAATAACAATCGGTCCAAGGCAAAAGGAGTTTACAAAGGTAAAAACAAACTCTCTCCTAAAGAGCTTGAAGATTTTCGCAAGGACCATAAATGTTTTAAGTGTGGCTGGAGCACTATCTGTTGGGGACTCCATTCATTTTACAAACATACCACCAAAGTCTCAAGTACTTCATGGCACAAACCAGGCTTTCCAATAAACAAATGAGGTGGGAAGATTTTCTTTCGCAATTGTATTTTCATATTGCTCACATTGCTGGTAAGCACAATCAAGTGGCCAGTGCACTTTCACGACGACCAAAAGTTAATGCGGTGTCTATAGCAACTCACAATGATCTATCTTCTATGATAGATGAGTATGCTACTGACCCTAACTTTAAAGACATAATGTCAGCCCCTTGCTCTTGGGAAGAAAGAGGAGCCATTCACCTTGCAGGATGGTTATCTTCTCCATGGCAATAGGCTATGTGTCACACACTCCCTTTGTGATAAAGTCATGTATGAATCCCATGCTCATCCCTATGCGGGGCATAGAGGTATTCAACCTACTCTCCGAGGATTAGAGACATATTTCTATTGGCCTACCATGAAAGTAGACATACAAGAGTATGTCTCAAAATGTGTGGTATGCCAAAAAACTAAGTATGATAGAGGGAAGAAACCTGGATTACTCTAGCCATTTCCAATCCCTAATTCACCATGGGAGAGTATATCCATGGATTTTATCTTTGGATTACCCAAGTCTATCCATGGGAATTAGCGAATATGGACAATAGTTGACAAGTTTAGAAAGAAAGTGTTGGAATTAGGGCTGCAAGAAAACACACACAGCTTGGAGAAGATAAAGGAAGCTCAAGGCATACAACACAGAGTATTAGTTAGTGTGCAATGGAAAGATAGATAGCCATAGAATAAAGGATGTATATACAATGCACGGGGGGAAAAACCTCCTCGTGAGGAAAAAAATGCCCCGACGGTCCTAAGTGTGTTCACACACATCACTACCACATGTATATGGAAAAAAATCCCCCCTAGAGTGATGCGGTGAATGAGAGTTGGCACATGAGTAAAGGGAAGTGCCATGTCCTGAGGACATGATCAATCCACAAAGGGGTGTAAGCCCCAAGCTTTGCGGAAAGCTTCAAACTTCTCACGAGACGATGCCATTGAAAAGGTCTGCAAGGTTGTTCTCCTGTGTTGGCACATTAGCCAAGCTGATCTCTCCTGCTGAGAGCCTCTCCATGACATAGTGGTAATGCACCTCAATGTGCTTTGTGCGAGCATGAAAAATTGGGTTCAATGTGCTCTGACTGTTAGTGAAGGTAGATAGTGTTGGCAGTGTCATTTCCAACACCCAATTCAGTTACAAGGCGTCTGAGCCATACACACTCAATCATAGCTATGCAGAGTGCCTTGTACTCAGCCTCACAATTAGAAGTGGCCACAATAGGTTTCTTCTTGCTCAACCATGATATACATGAGCTACCAAGCATGAAAAAAAAACCCTTGTGGACACTCGCATGTCAAAACAACCAGTCCAATTTGAGTCTGAAAAAGCAATGTAAGTCTGGCGGCAATGACAAGCCAAGATGTAAAGTGCCACTCAGGTAGCGAGAAATCCTCTTGACAGCCTGCCAATGCTTAGACCCTGGGCTATGCATAAATTTGCTGACCTATGAGACTGCAAACTAAATATCTGGCCTTATGTTACATACATAAATGAGGCATTCAATAGTATTTTGGTAAAGAGTGACATTTGAAGGATCGCCATCATCATGAAGACTCAATTTCAAGCCTGTTTCCATGGGAGTGGCAATAGGTTTGCAATCCTCAAGTCCAAACTTACAGGTAATGTCTCTATGTAACTTTTTTGACACAAGGCAATACCACCATCACACTATTTAAACTGTATACAAAGTAATGACACAACAACCCCAAATCTTTCATCTTGAAAGTACCATTCAAATCAGCCTTAAATGAACAATATGTTGCTCATTTGGTCTAGTGATAAGCTAATCATCTACATAAAGAACCACAATGAGAAGTACATCACCCTCATGCTTTACATATAGTGTGCTTTTTGTTGGACTGTTACGAAAGCCCCATTTGACCAAATGAGTGTCATCCTTCTCATAAATATGTCACCATTCAAGAAAGTAGTAACAATGTCTGATTGATGTATGTCCCAACCAAAATGAGCTGCCAATGCACATAGAAAATGCACAATAGTCATATGATAAGTGGGAGCAAAAGTTTCTTCATAATCTATTCCTTTTTGTTGTGCATAACCCTTTGCAACAAGTCAACCTTATAGCGATCAATATCACCATCCCGCTTGCGTTTCAACTTGTAAAACCACTTCGTACCAATGCCCTTTTTTCAGGAGGCAAATCACATAAAGTACATGTGTCATTTTTGATAAGTGCATCATATTCTGATTGCATGGCAGCCATCCAATTTTCTGAATTTTGTGCTTCATCAAAAGACAACGGTTCCTCAACATCATGTAAGCTAGACACAACCAAAGCATAACAATTTGATGCATAAGATGCATGGCGAGAGCCTAAACGAGTAGGACTCAAGGTGCGTCCAATTTACTGTCACGCAACGTATGCACCAACCATTTTGGCATACCTATAGCCTGCTCATTTTTAGCCCTTTCCTCATCAAGTACATCATGTACATCTGCATGAGTAATAGGCTAATATGTAACATTTTCAGAAACCCCCATAGGATGTACATTTGGCTCATTGGAGTTTACATTCGAACTTCCACCACTGAAAACAGGCAACAAAGTGTCATAAATGTCCTGTAGAGGTCACATTACTATTTCTAGTACATGATAGCAAGGGCTGAACATAATCTTCCACAAACACAACATCCCGTGAGACCAAGATACGCTTTGTTTGCGGATGATACAACCTATAACCTTTGCTTTTAGCACTATAACCAACAAAGTTACATTTGACAACCTTATCATCCAATTTTTTGCAACGTGTTTGTGGCACCAAAGCATATGCCAAACAACCAAAAACATGCATGTGCTCAATAAAAGGCTTTCTATCATGCCATGCTTTATATAAAGTAATAGATTGCAAAGCTTTTGTAGGACACCTGCTAAGTCCATAAGTGGCACACATGTTGGCTTCATTGTGTGAGCTATTTGCCCCATTGGTGTTGGCCGAAGCTCAATTGTATCTAAACATCATAAATTCTCCTCTTTGAGATGAGTTTTTTGGGTGTGTGTGTGTGTCTCTCTCTCTGTGTGGAGTGGGAAAATGGATAGTCTCTCTCCTCTCACTCCATCGGCGTGTTCCCTGTCTCGGCCAGGTGGGTTGTGTAAGCCGAGTGGTGCCCCATAGTGTGTGTGTGTGTGTGTATCATCCCAAGAGTGTGTGTCAGGTGATTATAGAGGCATTATATGTGTTTTCATCATGCTCGCATTCTTTTGGTGCCCCCACTGAGGATCTTCTTCGAGTACCTTCACCTTTGGGGTTATAGGTTGCAGATTGCATGCTACAGGTTACAGGTTATAGGTTACATGGTACAGGTACATGTACAAATATTCACACAGGTACAGGTAGCTGGAGTAGAGTGATACACTGGCAAGTGGGAGTCACTTGCAGTTTCCGTGGGTATGCATCGATTGGCGCCTGTTTGTGCATTGTCTTGTACATTACGTTACTTGTGAATACTGCCATTGTATGCCTTTGTGGAGCCATACTTGGTTTTATTTGGCAGTCCCAGACATTTTTGAGACTTGGTCTGGAAGACAATCATTTATGAGACTTGAATATACGAGATTTGCATAAGCTTTCGTGAGAGGGTCGATAGTGTGAGGTTTTATTGAGCTGGGGGATTCTCAAATGTGAGATCCTTTTGGTGATATAGGTGGCTGGAGCACCCTTTTTGTGACCTCTCCATAGGCTATGTACTAGTGATTCCTACTTGATGATCGAGTTCTATTGTTGGCATGTTATGCATACATATACAATCTATATTTTGGGTTCTTACTGCTCTACTTCTGGGGAAACTCTGCCAAAATTTTTCCAAGTTGTGATGGCTGGTTTTTTGGTCTTTTGAGCCATTTATGCTGTTATGCTACTGAAATTTTGGCAAAATCAGAGGATAAGTCAGATGTGCCTTCTTGGTAGCTGCATGGTTGGCTTTAATGGATGATCAAAATGGACCTCAATTCACTCCTTTTCATTTAACACAAAGAATCTAGATTAATGTTCATGTGTCCAGGAATATTTTTTTCTAGCAGTGCATAGTCTTTATGTTCGGGCCAAGCAGACTAAGAGAGATACTGGAATGCCCGTTGCCTGTTGTAATCTCGATGATTAACTATGAAAACTCATTTGATATGCATGTGTTTGTCCTGATCTAAAGTTGAGCTCCATTGAAGTTTTTGGGGATTGGGTCAATAAAAAGTTTGAGTTCTTGCATGTGTGTTCGAAGGGGTTCTCAAAACATCGTAACTTGGGTAGCCATGGCTTTCTCTTATCCAGAATTTCATGGAAAAAGTGATGAAGATGTGGAAGAATTTTTGGAAAATATGGAGGTTTCCTGCATTAGCAACCAGATTCATGACCTGGCACAGATGTTACGTCTTCTCCAAAACTGTTTGAAGAGTGATGCACGAGTTTGGTCCAAAGCATTTGAAGAGGAGTTACGTGCAGTAGATCCACCTGTAAGATTGAGTTGGAACAATCTAAGGCATGGATTGGATGTGGAGTTTGTGAAGAAAGAAGATCCTGACAAAGTGTGGCAAGAAGTACAAGGTTTGGTGCAAAAGGAAGGTGAGCCAGTAGATGCGTACATACGTAAGTTTTCATTGGCATGGGAGCGGATGTGCAAGGCCTTAGCACCACAAGTACCCCCACCTGACATGATGAAGAAGGACAGATTCTTGGCTGGTATTTGGGAGAATATATGTTGGAGAGTGGAGCTAAAGAAGCCTAGAACATATGAAGATGCATTGGAGGTGGCAAGGAACAAAGAGTGGAAGCTGAGAAAAATGAGCCAATTAGGGGTGGAGTCTTCGCCCAGGAGGTCTGAGTTTCATCCTATGGACTCTTTACAAGGTCGCATGCCATGGGTTCATCATGAACCAGTGGTTTCTATTACTCCTCAAGGTATACCAGCAGTGGTCACTACAACAATGCAAGATGATGGGCTAAGGCAAGACATGAGGCAAGTGGTAGATTTAATGAAGAATCTCAGTCTCAACATGCTAGGTAATGTGCGAAATAATCGAGGTCGGGGGAGGTTTGCAAATCATCTAGGAGGTGAAGAAAGACCCAGGAATGGTGTTGGACAAAACAATGGTAGAGTCTGGAGGCAGACGCCAACATGTTATAATTGTGGAGAGTTGGGACACATCAACCCGCAATGTGATAAGCCACCAAGGATGGGGGGATACATGTATCCATTGCCAAGACATGTGCTAACTAGGTCAAATGATTATGGCATTGAAATTAAGGGAGAAGAAGGCACCAGTTGATTAACCCAAGAGGAAAAGGGAAAGACAAAAGTGATAAGTGTAGTCACCTTGGAGAAGGCATCAATGCTAGAGGATACATTAGTGATGCCTATTGGGAAGAGGACACAGAGGACAAGGAACGAAGAAGTGCCCCATGTCCTAGTAAGAAGAAGGGAAAGAGCCATGAAGGTGAGGATGTCAAGGCCAAGAGGAAAAGGAGGGCTCGTCGCAAGTTTCATGTTTCAGATTTTTTGACTAGGGGATGGGCAATTAAGCTATGACTTGAAGGAGGATCTAACAAGCAGGAAAGAAAATGTTACTTTTGGGCAGCTTATAGAGATGGTGCCTAAGCTAAAGAGACAGTGGAAGAGGATGGTCAACCCAATGGAGAAAGAGCCAGAGAGAGGTTCAGGAAAGGTGTTGGCAATGGACGAGCTACCAGACATTTGCCCAATAGTAGATGTGTGGCAAAAAAGAAAACATATGGGACAAGGTTATGTGGATGGTGGAGCCCAAATATGTGTCATAACGCACTCATGCGTTGAGAAGATGGGTCTTGTAGTGACTGGGGTGTCAGGCTTCCGGATCAGATTGGCAAACCATCAAAAAGTAAAATGTTTGGGTGTTGTAAAGAGCTTAGAAGTGGAAGTGTATGATGCAAAGGCGGTGGTTGATTTTTATGTGATGCCAGCGGGGTTGGGAGCATATCATATTATATTGGGCAGACCATGGTTACGTGTAGTGGGAGCTATTCAAGATTGGAGACGTGATACGATTAGCCTCTATGGAAAGACAGGTGCCATGAAGCTATATAATATGGACACAAAGAAAGTATTGGAAGAGCTTTATGAAGATGAGGATGAGTCTAGTGATGACTATTCCACAGTGAGACTGATGAGGATAGTGATAGTACTATCGGTAGTGATGAGGATGTTGATGTTGCATTTCTTTTGATGGACAAAAAAATCCAGGAGTCTGGTTTAGTTGCATTTGCAAATGAGGTTGAAGATGAAAGTGAAGTACCTCTCAGCACTGGAGAAGGAGATATATTTGCACATAGTGGATACTTTTCCTGATTTGTTCATTACTTCATATGCAGATATTAGAGGGTTCAAAGGATAAGAGATGCATATAGAGCTGAAAGAAGGTGCTAAGCCAGTGCGGCAAAGGCTAAGAAGGATGGGTCAAGAGCAGATGGAAGCCTTGCGGGAAGAGGTGGACAAGTTATTCAAGGCAGGGTTCATAGTCCCAGTGGAAACCACAGAATGGGTGAGTCTAGTAGTAGTCAGTCCAAACAAGGATGGGAAGTGGAGGATTTGTGTAGATTTTAAACCCTTAAATGCAGCCACTAAGAAGAACCCATATCCTCTTCCATTCATCGATCAGATCTTGGATTCAATGGGGGTAGGTTATGAGAGGTATAGTGTGTGTGATGGTTTTTCAGGCTATTTTCAATTGAAAATTGCTCTTAAAGAGCGAACAAAGACAGATTTCATTATGCCGTGGGGTTGTTATTGCTACAAGTATTGACATTTGGGTTAACAAATGGACCATCTTTCTATCAAGAGAGAGCAAATTGGTATTGGAACCATTCATTCGTAGTTGTGTTAAAGCTTTTATGGACGACTTCTGTGTCTATAGTAGTAGGGCTGAACACCATGAGAAGCTACAAATGGTATTGGCTCGATATGATGAATGTGGAGGACAAATAAATCCAAAGAAATGTCATCTAGCACAGCCAAGGGTGAAGTTATTGGGACACATGGTGTCAGAAAATGGCATTGAGGCTGATCCAGACAAGGTTAAGTCTATTATTATTCTTCCATCACCTACGAGTACAAAGCAATTGGCAGCCTTTATACACAAAGTAAAGTTACATGGTGCAGTTTATTTCATTGTCGTCCACAGATCCTTTATCCATTAAAACAAGTGTCAAAGAATGATCCATTCCAATGGGATGACAAGTGTGAAGAAGTGTTTCAAGAGGTGAAAGAGGTGTTAGGGGGGCTGTCAGCCATGCAGGCTCCTGATTGGGAGCAAGCGTTTTATGTAAATCCATCAGTAGGGGATGATGCCATTGGAGCCATGTCATTGCAAAAGGGAAAGGGCAGCCATTATATGAGGCCAGTGTATTGTGCAAGCTGAGTGAAGTTGGTAGCGGAGAGAAAATTCTCGAAAGTAGAGCTAGTGATGGCCAGTGTAATATTTGCTTATCGACGATTTCGTCATTATTTGCTACCACGACCTTTTGTTTTCTTAACGAGTTACGCCTTTTTGTCTCAATTAATTAATGGCACTAACATGTCAAATGTGGTCAAGAAATGGGTAATTGAGCTGTAAGAGTTTGAGTTCTCTTTTTTAGTGGAAGACAGTACAAGGGCTACCCTAGCTGATTTGTTGACTTACAAGGAGAATCCCCTCCTTGTTAAGGAAGAAGTGGTGAGAAGAGTAGTTGAAGAAGTGCCACAGATCAGCAATGCACATGTGTTGTTCTTTGATGGCTCATATAGAAAGATCCATGATGCAGCTTCAGGGGGTATAGCACTTTATGATCCAGAGGGGAAGCTGGGTTCAAATTGGATGCGCATAGTAACAATGAGGCTGGATATGCTACTTTGGAAGCTAGATTACACATTTGTTTGAAGCATGGGATTAGAAGGTTGAGCATAAAAGGTGATGCCTTGTTACTTGTGAAGCAAGTGCTGGGTGTGTGGAAGAGTAAGAACACCTCATTGAAGGAAATGTGTTTCAGAATTGAAGGCCTATTAAAAAAGTTTGAAGCATGGAGCATCAAGCACATTGAACGTGCTCTGAATGGAGAGGCACATGACGCAGCTCAAAGCATGATTGGGGAGCTATTTGTGTTGAGGACCAATTTACCTCTTTATCATGGCCATGAAAGTTTGGCTCAAGAAGAGGAGTTTTTGCTAACAGGAATCATTCCGAAAGACATTCAAAAGTTTAAGAAGTATGGTTTTGTGCATAGAGCATCCAGGTACAAATTGATTGGTGATGTCTTGTACATGAAAGGGACTGATCTTGTGTTGAGATTTTGGTGAAACCAAAGTTGTTCAGATCTAGGAGGTGGTCTATGCCAGGCAAAGGTGGCAGTCGAGTGCAGTGCAGAAGGTTAGGGCAGGTGCCAAGGCCCTTGGAAACCAAAGGGTAGCGGGAATGTATGTTTGAAGCGGCTTTTTGGGTCAAAAGTGTTGCGGGATGGTCCACATGGGATGGCAAATGAAGGTGATTGGTGCTTTGAAATGTAGTATTCAGTGTGCTCTAGAAGCCGGTCCAGACAGCTCGTCAAATGGAGCCCCGGTGAGCAAGATACTGATGTTTAAAGCTGGAGTGTGTAGCAGATCCTCGATGGATAGGGCAGCTGGGGACAAGTGACCCAGGTAGGTGTCAGTGTATACATGTGTAGAGCTTGAGTTACGGAGCATGCTTGTCTTTTCAAAATGCAAATCGGAGCTCTCGATAGCAAGTTAAGGTCAGTTGAATTTTTTTCGGGAGCCGGGTCTGAGCCCACTTGGCTGCAGTGGAGGGTGTGCCATCTGGCATCTTTTGGGCCTTGCCAAAGTTCTCGGTGATAGGGTACATCATGTGGAGCTATCACACATTGACGGTTCGTTAAACGGACACTCGGTCAGCTAGATGCAGTAGGACGAAGTCGGGAGGTAATGCCGAGAGGAAAGTGGCAGATGCTTTTTGTATTTTTTTGTGGCCTCGGATGACGACATTGAAGATCTCAAAATGGGGCAAGAGGCAGATGATTTGAAGGTGGACACGATGGGTTTGTGGTCGGGCTCCAAAATCGGTGCATAGGCCAACTGGGTAGGGCATAGCAGTACCCAATACAAGCAAAAAAAGAGGTTTTTTTTAAAAGGTCTAAAGGATGGGTTTTTGAAGCCTTAAAGGAGGATCAAGCCGAAAACTGCCACATGGCACTGTGATAGATCCCATATGCGCAAGACAGGGGCGGGGTCACGCTGTATATAGCCTGGGGCGTGGCCACTATTGAAAGCATACAAGAGGGAGAGAAAAGACTCCCACAAGCTGTTGGCTATGGCGCCAGGGCGGTGGCCCGTGGGCGCTGTGCAGGGCAAAGACGGCATTGGTCCTGGCTGGGCGGGGTGGCGCAGTGGCGCGCGCCCGCATGAGAGAGGTGGTTGGCATGTGATGACGTGGTAGACGCGACTAGGGAGCAAGTCCCGCGGCCCTTGGGGCCCCAAAATTTTGAGAAAGAGAGGGAGGGCAATAGCAACATCGCTATTGCCTCCCCCCCCTCATGAAAGAGGATGGTCCCCCGACTGTGAGGAGAAGGCTCAAAGGTAGCTGGGAAGCTGAGTGCAAAGGGAGGGTCCCACGGCATGGATGGTGGGCATAGAGAGAGATAGAGAAGATGAACTCAAGTGCGGTCAAATGGACCAAGCTAAAAGCAAAAGATTTGGGCCAGGCAAGGAGTAAAAGGGTCAGTAGAGGCCGGACAAACCAAAGCTAAGGGCAAAAAATGAAAGCCAAGGCCAAAAGGGAGCAAAGGAGGAGTTGGATAGAGAGAGGGAGAAAGTTAAAAATCAAGTCAATAGAGTAGTGGAAGGTTGAGGCCACAAAGGGTAAAAAATGAAAGATAAAAATAAAAAATGGAAAAAGCTAAGGGGCAATAGCGACATCACTAATGCCCCCCCCCCCCCCCCCCCCCCCCCCCCCCCCCCCAAGAGCAAAAGAGAGAAGAAGAGAGCAGATAGAGCAAGGCGGTGCCCCCTTTCCCAAAAATGCCAATTCAAGGTGCCAAGTGGACCAATTAAAATGCAGATTTCCAAATTAAAGGCCCCCCCTATAAAAGTCAAAAATGGATCAAATGAAGGGCTTTTCTCTGGCTTTTTGGTGCCGTTTGAAGCCTGCAAAGTGGAGTTCTCTAGCAAGCTAGCCCCTTTGTAACTTTTGCTTGAAAATGGACATGGTGATGGCAGTGCAAGCTCGTGTACATGTTTTCTAAAGCGCAATCAAGCCACAATTGCCTCCTGTGCTGTTGTTTCCCTTTCCCCCCTTCTCTTTCTCCTGCTTTCATGGTTCTCCTCGGTGCCGGCTGTGTGGATGTGTGTGCCCCCCGGATCGATGATGATTTGAGTGAGAGAGTGAGATTGAGTGGCTGTGTGTGTGTTTGTAAGGGTGGAGATGAGCAGTGGTAACGGGTGTGTCTTGTGTGGTGGATTTGTGGAGTGTATGAGCAGTGGCAATTGAGCAGGCGGTGGTCTGCTAGTGTAAAGTGTTTCTTTGAAGGTGTTTTCTGAGAGGATAGGGGTGCTGTGAATACCCTGAGGTATAGAGAGGCCTTTGTGTTGGTGTCGGGCGTGTTTCCCCATTCCCCCTTTCCATCTTTTGGTGCCCCCATGGAGGAGCACGCTGATTGCTCCTAGTAAATCAAAATGAAGCAGTTTTTTGCGTTGGAAGTCATGGCAGCTAGAAGCTATGGACCATTTTTCACAAGAGAAGAGAGCCTTGACGAGTGGATGTCGGATTTCGAGTTGTATATGCTATCGTTGTGTATGCCGAACGAGGATAGCAAAATGCAGACTTTTCCTTTGGTGATGCGTGGTAGAGCTAAAGCATGGTACGAAGCGTTGGAAGGTGAGTCGAAGCAAGAATGGCCGGCTCTACGAGCGAGGTTTCTTCACAACTTTCGCAAGGAGGCGTCCTCAGTCGAGATGGATGCAAAGCTGAAGGCGCTCAAGCAAGATGTAAGTGAAGAATTCAACCTGTTTTTGGGTCACTTTGAAGAGTGTTGGACAGAACTAGCGGCAGCCATGCAATTGGCTAATGGAGACTACTTCAAGCTAGACAAGTTCATGGCGTGTCTGCACCCCAAGGTGAGAGAAAAAGTCGGTTTTGGGAGCCCAGATAATTACAATGGTGCAGTAGCCCTTGCACGTTCGAAGAGCAGAAAGATAAAGAAGAAGATAGATTAGGGTGTGTCAAGCTACGAGACGATGGCCCATGTTCAACCACAAAGTCCGAGGGAGGTTGTACACAAAGAAAATCATGGAAAACGAGGTGTAGCTGTTGTGCCACAAAATTGGGTGCGCACGGTGCAAGATTTGTCCGAGAAAATGCAGGAGTTGCGGCTCAGTGTCATGGATAGAGGACAACCAAGAGGAGCAAGGGGTAGGGCAAGGCCACTGCCAGGTAGGTGCTATAATTGTGGAGAAGAAGGGCACTATGCACCTGATTGTCCTCAACCATGGAGAGAAAGAGGTGGTATGTACCCACTTTTTGGTAGAGGTCAAGGTCAAGGGAAATACAATGGTCCCAGAGAACAAGCGGTGGAGAATCCTGTGCAGCTAGCTCCGCAAAACGGAGGTGAGGTTCCAAGAGTAAACATCATAGGGGTGGATAAACATGATGTTGAAGTTTTGGCAAATAAGAGAGCAAGAGCCGAGAGGGAGACAGAAACAGAGCGGGAAACCAGAGCTCGCAAAGGCAAGGAGAAGGTGTATGAAGGTAGAGAGCAGCCCGAGCCAGCGCAAAATCAAACAAGCGGATTTCCAGCTAGGACGTGGCTATCACGAGTACAATCTGGTGAGTGATGTTCAAAGTCAAAAGGCAAATATTACTTTTGGTCAACTGTTAGCTTTAAATCCAAAGTTAAGGAGGCAGTGGTCCACAAGTGTTAGCACTAGGCTGCCAAGAGCTAAGGGAAATGTGCAAGCGGTGCAAAACATGGCTTTGAGGGTAGGTAGCCCCACCGACGTCCTTCCGCTTGTGGATGCGATTATAGAGAAGAGGATGCAGGTACAAGCCTACATAGATGGTGGAGCATAGGTTTGTGTCATGACGGAAGCATCCATGAAAGAAATGGGAGTCAAGGTAGTGGTCAAGTCAAATGTGCGCATGAGGATGGCTAACCATACCAAAGCCAGGTGTCTGGGTGTGGCTCAGGATGTGAAGGTCAAGGTGATGGGCATAGAGTGTCTGATAGACTTTTTCGTGATGAAGGCAGGGGATAATGCTTATCCAATCATTTTGGGTAGGCCATGGCTTTTGCGATAGGAGCAAGCAGGATTGGGAGAGCAAAGTGTTCACTTTGCCTGACAAAGAGAAAGGCAGACAAGTTGTGCTTGATTTGAAGACCAAGGAGAGCAGTTCTCGTCCTATGGCAGTTAAAGATGAGGGTGACACGATGAGCTACAAGTAAGAGACAGAGACGGGCTATGATGAAGGTTATACTAGCACAGAGGAAGAGGAGAGCAAGGACGACATGTTGAAGATAGATGCAGACTTATTCGGAGTCACCATAGACGACTCCCCACCTAAAGAAGAAGGTATGCAGCCTCAAGCTCATGGTTTAATTATAGAGGAGGTTTCAAGCATGATAAGCAAATATTTAACCAAAGGAGAAAAGGAAGGTTATGTTCAACTGTGTGAGTCCTATCCAAATCTATTTGCGACAGAGTACAAGCATTTTCAAGGTGCAAAGGGGGTGGAGCACAAGATTGTTCTTAAGGAGGGACATAAGCCTAAAGCACAGAAGCTGAGAAGACTGTGGGAAATCCAAAAGGAGGCCCTTTGGAAGGAGATCAATAAGCTACTAGATGCAGGCATCATATATCCTGTGAAAGAGTCAGAGTGGGTCTCGCCAGTGGTCATAACCCCCAAGAAGAATGGGAAATGGAGAGTGTGTCTCAACTACAAGCCATTGAATGCCGCGACCAAGAGGAATCACTATCCCTTACCATTTCAAGACAAAATCCTAAACCAGGTGGCTGGTCATGAAAGATACTCAATTATGGACGGCTTTGCAGGGTACTTCCAAATAGGGATTGCGCTTGAAGACCAGTTGAAAACCACATTCATATCTCCATGGGGCTGTTTCACTTACCATAGGATGCCATTCGGATTGGTAAATGCATATGCCACCTTCCAAGGTTGGATGAACAAGATTTTGGTCCATACCTGGGCCGTTTTATTAGGGTCTTCATGGATGATATTGGTTGCTATAGTTCAAGATTAGAGCACCTATCGAAAATCCAGTTATGCTTTCAAAGCCTTGATGAAGAAAGAGGTCAGCTAAATCCCAAGAAGTGCAAGCTAGCACAGCCTCGAGCACAGTTGTTGGGTCATGTGGTGTCGCAAAACGGTATAGAGGTTGATCCCGAGAAGGTGAAGGCGTTGTTGTTGATGGAGCTGCCATCAGATGCTCAAGGGTTGGCTTCATTTGTTCATAAGTTGAAATATTTATCACGTTTCTTTTGGATGTTGTTGCAATATGTGCATCCTCTTTAAAAAGGGCTCAACAGGTGCATGGTTATGAGTGGGATGGGGAAGCTAAGGAGGCTTTTGATAGAGTCAAAGATATTTTGTGTCAGTTGCCACCGGTGTGTCCTCCCAATCGAGAGGATGACTTTTATGTGTCTATGATGGTGGGCACAATTGCTATTGGAGCGGTTCTACTGCAAAAGGTAGGGAGAAGCTACAAGCCAGAAGATATTTTGTGTCAGTTGCCACCGGTGTGTCTTCCCAATCGAGAGGACGACTTTTATGTGTCTATGATGGTGGGCATAATTGCTATTGGAGCGGTTCTACTGCAAAAGGTAGGGAGAAGCTACAAGCGAGTATACTTTGAGAGCAGGGTAATTAGCCCAAGAGAGGCTACCTACACCAAAGTAGAGCAATGGGTGATGTCTTTGGTCTTCGCTTGCAGGAAGTTCAAAGTACATTTGATTGTGTGTAAGTTTTTTGTGTTGACGGCTAATAATCTATTGCCAGAGGTAGTGCTACATTTGAAGCCAGGAAGGAGGATTATGAAGTGGGTGTTGGAGCTACAAGAGTTCGAGTTCGAGTTCAAAGTAGATCACACGAGTCGGTCTCACCTGGAAGACATTCTTGTCAGCAAGGCCATCAATTTACCGGCCTATCCAAGAGTGGTACGAGATGAAGCTAAGGAGGAACCCGACTTGGAGGATTCTTTTACAATGTGGTTCGACGAAGCCTATCGAAGGGTAGTACAGAAGGCAGGAGGAGGTGTGGTGATGCACGACCCACACGGCAAAGCTATATTTTTGAAGGCGTATAATCTGGAGGGTATCCACACTAATAATGAGGCGGAGTATCTCACTCTGCATTTGGGTTTAAAGCAGTGCATAAATTTTGGCATTTCAAGGTTGGTGGTGAAGGGAGATGCATTGCTAGTCATCAAGCAACTACTAGGCCAATGGCAGCTAAAGCGCAATTCCTTGAAGCATTGGTTCTTTTCCATCAAGAAGATGTTGAAGTCTTTTGAAGATGTCCAATTCAAGCATGTGAGAAGAGAGCAGAACCAACAGGCGGATTAGCTAGCAAGTAGCAAAGTACAGGTGCATGTTACAGGTCTATATTGGCCCCAGCCACTTATGCAAGTAGGGAGACTCTTAAGGATATTGAAGGTTTTTTGAGTACAGGGCAATGTTCAGAAGGTTTTTCCAAGCTGCAAAAGAGAAGTGTGGTGCAAAAGGCCCGCAAATTCACACTGGTAGATGAGGATCTCATGAACTATGGGCATGACAGAGTGCTTAGAAGGGTGCTATACAAAGAGGAGATAGGAATGGTGCTGGAGAAATTCCACGAAGAGAGTGGACACCAGGGCAAAGATCAAGTTTTGCTTCGAGTGCTTAGAGTAGACTTTTGGTGGCCTTCCATTATGAAGGACGTGCATTACTGGTGCAAGACGTGTCACGAGTGTCAGACTATAGGTGAAAGACGACTGGTAGCGGAGTCACAGGGCGCTATCATCATACAAAGTGCTTTTGAAAAGTGGGGTCTGGATGCAATAGGCCCTCTCCCAAAGTCTACTAGCGGTAAGAAATACATGGTGGTAGCCATTGACTACCTTACAAGGTGGGTCGAGGCCAAAGCAGTGAAAGAAGTAAATGCTAATGTGGTGGCTCAATTTTTGTTCATCTGTTGCCATTTTGGTGTTCCATGGGTGTTAGTTTTTGATAGGGATCAGGGGTTTAGAAGCAAGATTATGAGCACATTAGTGGAAAAGTTAAAGATTCAACATCGGTTTTCCTCACCCTATCACCCCCAATGAAATGGTCTAGTCGAGAGTGCTAATGGTCAGATCATCAAGATGTTAACGAAGTACGTGTATAAGCAAGAACGTTTTTGGGAAACAAATCTAGAGAAGTGTTTGTGGGCGTATAGAACGTCCTATAAAGTGGCTACAAACCTCATTGAGGACCAATTTACCTCTTTATCATGGCCGGGAAAGTTTGGCTCAAGAAGAGGAGTTTTTGCTAACAGGAATCATTCCGAAAGACATTCAGAAGTCTAAGAAGTATGGTTTTGTGCGTAGAGCATCCAGGTACAAATTGATTGGTGATGTCTTGTACATGAAAGGGACTGATCTCGTGTTGAGACGTGCACCTTGGTGGGAGGAGCTTTATAGAGTTTTGGAAGAGAATCATGAAGGCGCATGTGGCGGCCATTTTGCTCTAAAGATCACCTTGCATAAGATCTTGCAAGAGGGGTATGTATGGCCTAGTTTGCACAACGATGTTCACCATTGGTGTAGGTCTTGCAATAGGTGTCAAGAATTTGGAAAGACAATGTTGAAGCCAGAGCTACAAAAAACCATTATGGCGTTTGATGTGTTTGAAAAGTGTGGGATTGATGCAATAGGCCCGTTACCTATCCACAAGCAGGGGCAAAAGCTATATTTTGACTGCAGTGGACTATCTCTCTAGAAGGGCAGAGGCTATAGCATTAAAACAAATCACTGCAAAGGATGTGGAAAATTTTTGTATGATGAGATATGTTGCAAGTTTGGGGTGCCACTGGAGCTGCTTTCGGATAAGGGACCAGGATTTAGAGCTAAACTGCTAGACTTCTTATGAGCGAAGATGAAGATTAGGCACCAGCATACCACTCCTTATTACCCAAAATATAATGGCTTAAATGATAGATTCAAAGGTGAGTTGGTACAAATTATTTCAAAAGTGACAGAGCACCAAGGAAAGAATTGGGATTTGGAGTTACCTAGTGCATTATGGGCTTACCGTACTTCGGTGAAGATAGGTACAGGGTTTACTCTATTTCATTTGGTGTATGGAAAGGAAGCACTATTGCCTGTGGAAGTAGAGTTGCCTGTGGTCAAGATGCATTAGGAAATTTCGGAGGTCATTTGGAGGGCCTTCTAAGAAAATGTATTTTTTGTACTCTCTTTCTAGAAAATATGGCGAATAATAGAGGTGGGTCTTTCATGGTAAAATTTCAAAAAGTGTACTTTAAGTAGTTTCTTTACTCTTATGAACATTCGTCCGTAATGATTGAGGGATAATCTTCCTTTCAGCTGCATTGAAGGAACCTCGTCCACATGGAGGGAATGAGGCTAACATGGAGGGACGAAGGCGCAGCCGCTATTCACTTTCCATTAAACCTGCACATTTGGCTAATGGCACACTCCTCAAATGGCACAAATGTTACCTAGAAACGAGCCAAATATCACCTTCACATTGATTTGGACAATGAGTACCAACCATTGATTAAGCGTAGTAAAACAAACACACATATACCTCCCGCTTCCATAAACACGCTCAGAGCTCAGGGAGCTAAACACATAGATATCTCGACGAGAGGCTCTCTCTACCATAAGAATCCAATGACTAATGCGTCTCCACCGTTTGTCAATCCTACAAGCTTATTGACCTTTGCTGGTGATGGAGAAAAGGGCCTTCTGGGTTATTGTAAATCTCTTACAAGAGAAGCTGAAACTTATAAGGGCATTCTCCAAGCTCAACAATGTGAGATTGTTCGCCTTTCACATTTACATTCTACAAATCAGGTTACCATTTTGCAACACAAAACAGAGGTACAAGAACTGAAAGGAAAGGTACGAAGTTGTCAAATGAAGGACACCATCTTGGGTGGTCGTATCCGAAAGAAGATATTGCGCAATCTTGAAACATTGCAGGTTGCATCCGGAGGTCTCAAGAAAAGAATCCGAGCATTAAGGTGATGCTTCTTGGTTGGGTACATTGTCTTAGTTAAGTAATCTTTTTGTTTTTTCTTGTTATGCATTGTTTTCATGTGCCTAAATAGTGTTAGTGAAGCAAATTTTCTGTTATTTACTTATGCATTGTCTTCATGTAGAGATTCAATCTATCCTGACAAGGAAAACATTGACCCCAAAGCCAATATAGGAAAGAGATTGAAGCCACTCATAAGTAGAAGCCTGGCAGCAGATATAGTACATGACAAGAATTTTAAGGTCCTACAACAAAATGTAGTGGACTGCTTTATTTCAGAGAACTCAGTGCCTGCAAAAGAGATACAAGGCACACTTGATTCACTTGGTGTAAGCAAAAGAGGATATTCGGCTATACAACAATCTGACTCATCTGTCTTTGTTAAGAAGGGTATCAAATCCAAAGTTTTACCATCAGCCTCAAGTGTTTGGAAAGAGAGGCTTCAGCTTAACGAGGCACAGGGAGACTATCTTGGACAGCCCTTTCATATTAAAGCAACTTACAGTGGCCATGGAGCAAACATGGCATATGATGAGTTCAATAATATTTTTATGGACCTGCAGATGTTACAGAAGAGAATGGTGGAGTTTTACAACATCACATTTGAAGAGTCACAAGGGGTATTACATTTTGTGTTAAAACTGGATGAGTGTGAGCTTGTTAAAGAGAAAAAGCTAGAGAGTGTTACGATTACTTTAATGAATAGAGCCCTCTCAAAGTGTCCTAGTGATGATCCTTTGTACTTTAGTGTTCAATCAGAATCTAACATATGGTGGCTTGGTGCGTTTGAGGTAAGCGAGATTCTCAGGTAAGCTCAAATGTTCACATCTACTTAAGTCTCATTTATTTTGTGTTGCAGGTAAAGAAATAAGATCATGAGATTCTATATTGGGTGTTCCATCGAGCTAATATTCCGGAGGTGATTGATAGACAGACTAACCAGGGAGAGGTACTACGTCTAGATGGAAGGGGAGAATTTCAAGTTCAGTGGCATCTTGCAGGTGACCTCAAAACATTAAAATGCATGTATAATTGTGGAATGGGTGCAATGGCAAAGTCGCCGTGTTTGTTCTGCATGGAGCCTGCAAAGGTCATGGACCCAAAGTGGTGGAGAAAAGCCCCAACACGTCACATTGAGGACCCTGCTTTTCGACCGGTTTTGAAAATACCACTTGTGAATGTCCACATCTGTACAATGCATGCCCTTTGTAGAATTGTGGAAAAATTGGTCTACTTATATATCGGGTTTGCTTGGAAGATTAAGAACTCAGCAGAGTGACAAGTAGCCCTACAGTGCTTAGAATTGGTACTGCCGGATATGGGGCTTCATGGTGGCAATGTGAAAATCCAGCGGGATGAAAAGAGATCAACTGCTGAGAAGGATGTCCCATGCAAACCATCCATCGGTGGGGTGAAGGCACGGAGGTTTTTATCTAAACCCCAAGGTACAAGAGATCCGAAGCTAACAAAACATGGAAAAATATATAACACATCTTATGTTAGCAAGGTAGAGTATCAGAGCTGGAAAAAGCTACATATTGCAGTCAAAGACCAAGAACCAACTACTCGTAACACGAAGGCTGAGGTTTGGCGATCAATAGACATCCTATTTTTGATGTGCGACAAACATGACTGGTCACAAGGTGATATGAACAAGTTCAAGGAGAATCTGAACCTTCTCAAAAAATCATTCAAGACAGCATGGACAGACACCCAAATTACTCACTACATGGTATTATCGTGTATTTGATTCTATTTTATGTGCAACTATGTGAGTGTAAAACATTCTAACTAATCTGTTTTCATATCCAGCACATCATCTTCAATCATTTATCATATTTTATACAAAAGTATGGGAACCCGGCAATATGGAATACCCAAGGGATGGAAAAGTCTCATTACATGGCGAGAAATGCTTATATCAGGCACACACGACATGGTGGCTCTCGAATCAAGGCCAACAGTTTGAGAGAACTATTTGAATGGTTCTATCGTAGAATCATTCATCGAATGCAGGCAAAAGAAGTCTTGGCCTCTTCAGCATGTATGTGAACCACAAGTGGAGAAAGATACTCTGAGTGGATGACATTGTACAAAATTTATGTAATACATGATCTTATACAATTTCTACTTGAAGTGTATCAAGATTTTGAAGGTTCAATTTTGTTTTTTGGCACATCACCCTTGTAACGAATCATGAGATGTTTGCCATACTCTAAAAGTTCATCTGGGTTTTGTTTACCAAGAGCTAGTGCCATTGCTGTGTAAGTGTAGTAATACGCTGCCCGACCACCTGTATAGCCCGAGCAGTAACCAAAACAATCTCTAGCAAACACTTTGTCCACAACAATGACTTTATCTGCACTTTTGGGCAGCACGGGTCCACCCAAGAAGCGTGATAGTGTCTTGAATGTGTAAGTTGCTATTGAACCCTCTTGTGACCTGGAATTGTGAAAAACTACTATCGGTGACTCGCAAAGCTTTGAAAGGTACTGCGCTAGGGCCGCATCCCTTCCACGATACTCTCGATTCTGCCGCCGAAGGAAGTCATCCTTGTCAGCAATCCAAGACTGTACATATCATGTCAGAGTAAGTGACACACACACACACACACACACACACACAGAGAGAGAGAGAGAGAGAGAGAGAGAGAGAGTTACCATGAAGCTCTCATCCTGCAGAAAGAGGTTTTCCTGCCACAGGTCTACAGATGTAGTTGACCCCTGACCTGAATGGTTAAACCAATTCTCCACGTCTTTGTTACTTGTTGATGGTCTTAGGCTTTGTCTTATTGCTTGGAAGGTGGATTCATCGGGTAGTGTCTCCTCGTATTTTTCAGCTTTCTGAAAGCATCTTCGGAGGCATTGCATTGGATTGCTGGATGTTTCCATTGCCTCATCATCACTACTATCCTCTGAAACAAATCCACTCCTCTCCTCTTGGACTCTGGAAATGATAGCCAGGGAGAAGTCCTCCCTTAAATAAAAGATGCTTTGCACATCATGTAAAAAGATACAGGTCCTGTCTCCAATCCTGAAGTCAGGCACAGCAGGTAGCATCATCTGAGCATGCTTCTCAGTGAAGTTACTGACATCCAAAGGTATTTTGATTTCTGTGGTTTTCACAGAGAGCATCTTACTTCTTTGTACTTCAATTTCCTCAACCTCAAGGTCAACTGTATCTTCAACCTCCTCGACTTCTTGTATATGTGTTGTCTCCTCGCATTCTTCATCTGGTGCTGCATCCTGCTCCTCTAACACCTCATCAGGATTTTGCATGAGGAATCCAAACAGGCTGTTCAGGTAAATCATAAAGCCAAAGGATTCCTGAATAAGTTTGCACTCTTTTTGGTGCAAAGGGCAAGCTGAATGTCGGCAAGCAGGTGGTAATTCCCTATACTTCTTCAGTCCCTGTCCCTTTCCACCACAGTCATTTAAATGCACAACAATCATAGTGGGCAGAACAACCCTCCCTACCTGCACCATCACTTCAAATTTATCTCTGTAGGACTGCAAGAATTCATTGTGGTGAGCTAACAGGTCTTCAATGTCAAACTTTGGGTTAAACATAGAATGAACTAGATCAAATTTGTCCCCAGCACCACAAGATGCTGCAAATTCGAACAGCCTCTCATTAGTTGCAGCTGGGTCTTCCAGAGAAGACACATCCTCTTTGGCTTTACCTTTAGTTGCACAGGGACTGCTTTCTGGCACATCTGCATCATCTGAGAAGTCTATATTCCTCTTTCTTGTATTTTTCTTGACAAGTACTGTAGAGGGTGAGGGACCCTTGTAGGGTGAGGGATCCTCTTGGCCTGGTGACCTCTCTGATTTATCTTCACCAATTCACTCTTCTTCAGATATGTCCTGA